>NW_026114518.1:0-745000 GCF_905475345.1 Vespula vulgaris
ACGTATTACAAGCAGAAATATTATCAATTCGAATAAAGAAAGCTTTCGTGTATATAATATTTCAAGAAAATTGACCTAAATATACCCATAATTCCACGTATTTTCTAAGTTCAATAGTAATTGTATTTCCACCATCTTGCTGAATTTCTCCTTCCATGTATGCCTTTTAAAGGGACTTATTACGTCAGCACATTTTACTCATATATACGCTAGTATTTAAAGACAAACGAAAATAACCAACAATCAGTGGACGACAATAAGTGAGGAAAAAAATGAAATGGAAAATATTTAGCGAGTAACATCGAGAAGTCTTGTTCTTTTGTCCCATGATGTTGAATCTTGTCCTATGTAATGCGGTATATAATATATATACATGTATATATGTTTATATATGTATATATATTATATATGTGTATGTATATATATATATATATATATATGCTTACACACACGCACACATATATATACATATGCACTTAATTTTTTATTAATATTATGTTTTCATGTAATATAAAATAATAATAATAATATTTCACTTCATATGTATATAGGTATATGAAAAATCGATTGAGCTATGCGCAGTAGACAGATCTGCTGATTGGTAACTCTTTCCTGAGGTAGACCGTATCTATGGCCATTAGTAAAAGGTGATTAGCACAATACCCAACGTACAATACTTGTCAGTCATCTTCTCTTGTTGAGGGCGTGTACTGCATCGTATAAGAAAAAAATTTTAAGTTCCTATTAGTTATTAAAAACGTTAAAACGTTCAAGAAAAAGTTACATTTCTCAATTTCGATAGCACCTCATTCAATTATTTTTATTCAGTAAAGATGGTTAAAACGGCAATAATGATTTTACAAGAGTTAGGAGTGAAAGAGGGCTTCTTACCAGTTTACACATTGCTTCGTTCAGAAACTGGTAAGCACATAAGTATATTTACTTATGAAGTAAAATATAAAGATTTCTCAGCAACTGGACAAGCTTTGAGTAAAAAAGATGCGAAGCAGAAAGCAGCTCAGAATATGTTAACATTATTGGAAGACCCAAATGATATTTCCAAGACGAGACCACTATCATCATCAAACGACATTTATCCTGATGCTTCCCCTTCAACATCAGGACAAGCTTTGCTAGATTCAACATTAATGCATGAAGACCTTAAAAATTATGTTGGATCTTTGCAAGTATGACTCCTTTGAGTTATTATTTTTTCTTTATTTAATTTCGTGAATATATATATATATATATATATATATATATATAAAAGTACATATATAATAGAATATATATACTTTCATCATCATTCTCTTTACAGTTTACTATATATTTTTTGTAAATACTTTTTGTCTATAACATGATCATAAGAAAGTTTTCTGGTTTTTTAGGAATACTGTGTAGAAAATAAATTAACGCAGGCAGAGTATCAAATTACTGATATAACTGGCCTAGCACACGAACAAGTGTTTACCATGTCCTGTACAGTAGGGTCAATAACTGAAGAAGCAACGGGAACTACAAAAAAGCAAGTCAAACAAAGAGTAGCAAAAAAGATATTAGAACGTCTCACAAATACTAATGATCCGTCAGTTGCAAACAAAGATGAATGCGGATCTTATAATCCTTTTGAAGACTGTGACAAGTTGTCTGACATAGACAATGATGTTCTTGACAAGTTAAGTTTAAAAATAGATAATTGTAAACTAAACGAAACCAAATCTCAAGCAAATAAGAAAAAAAAATATCTAGATGCAAAGGTCAAGAGTTACCTAGGACGAATATTTCAAAATGAAGTTATTGATTTCGAAAATTATCATTCGTTCTTCAAACAGTACGTTTACAATACTGTTTGCAATGGTAGCGAGGAAAAATTCATGGTAATATTTAATACTGTCAAGAGCTTTAAGACGAATTTTACAGATATAGAGAAATGTGACATCGTAACTTTAACTTCTCTGGAACAGGAGATTTTAACATATATTCAAGAGAAAATGAAATTATCCATAGAAAGAAAGATTATAGGTTCCAATGATCCATCGCTACAGTTAACTGTTTTTAGAATAAATGCTCCTATACCTATAACTCAAATTGGAGCACATAAAGATTCTGTGGTTTCAGGAGCAATAGCTCTAGCTAATATTCTTGACACGATTATAACATTCTTGGAGTAAATGTAAATGTCCAATTTCTTACAGTTGTTCTTACAATTTTACGTTCTGACATTTACTTTTTGATATTATAATTTATATATGTCGATATCACAATTTATACAATCGTAATTGTGTTCGCAATTGTGATAATAATCGTGACAATAATCGTGATCGTGATCGTAGTCGTAGTCGTAATCGGGATCTTAATCTTATTCGGAATCTTAATCTTAACCTTAATCTTAATCGGAATCGTAGTCGTGATCGTGATTGTAGTTGTAGTCGTAGTCGTAATCCGATTCTTAATCTTAATCTTAATCGGAATCAGAATCGTGGTCGTTATCGTGATCGTAGTCGTAGTCGTAGTCTTGATCGTGATCGTGATCGTGTTGTGATCGTAGTCATAGTCGTACTAGTAATCATGATTGATGTCGTAATCGTTGTTGTAATTGCAACGTAATCGTAATAGTAATCAAATGTAATGGTAACCCTAAAAAAGATTTTATACCTTGAGGCTTTACATAATCTATGAAATTATAATCGTATAAGTATATTTTATAAACTTTTAAAATCCATTAAAGTGAATTTAAGACTTGAAATATTTATTATAAAAGAAAATAAAAAATAAATGATCAATATAAAATGTCAGACTGTAAGCGTACAAATATATTTTATGTCTCGATATTTGATATAAAATGTAAAATTTTAATCGTATAAATATATTTTATTACCTTGACTTTGTTATATGTAAACTAAGAAACTGTAAATGTATAAATATAGTACAAAATCTTGACGTTTTACAAGAACCGAAATTGTAACAACAAAAGGCAAATAAAAATGGCTGTAAAAGTACTTGTCATCGTGTTACGTGTATAAAGAAAATTCCCTATTCGAAACATGTTATTTTTGGTTTGAAAAGTTATTAGGCGGGAATATATGAATTTACCCGTATTTCAGTCAATGCTTTTCTTCTAATTTCTGCATTATTCTCTGCATTATTATTTATTTGTTTATTAAAAAATTACTTATTTATTACATTAAAAAATTAATTATTTATTTTATTAAAAAGTTATGAATGAAAGTTTGAAGATATACGTCTTAATCGCTGCCAATTTATTGTCAATTGATTTGAAATATACAGGAAGGGACGCTATTCATGAAAATCGTTCAAACGCGATAATTTCCGCTTTATTTATAACCTATAAATAAGTGTTAAAGGAATTGTGAAATAATGCTGTTCAGTATAAGACAACTACACTTGAGAGTGATTTGTAATAGAAAAATTTTGGATACATTTATTGCTAAACCTACAACAAATCTACAAAGAAAATGTAAGTATACTAGATGGGAACATCGTAAACCAATTGCAATAGTGAATAAAAATGAGTTGTTTGATGATCAAAATGTGACTGATACAAAGATATTACAGAGAAAACGACAGAGTATCATGGTCAGAAAAATTAAATCACAAAAAAAAGTTTCTCCAAATGAAGAAACTCTTTTAGATAAGGAAAGTGATAAGATCAATAATAAAAACGGATGGAGTAATCGTATCATCAAACTCAAAGAAAATGATAGTATTACTAGGTCAGTATACAATATACAATATCATAATATCTTAATAATAAAATGATATACAAATATATCTTTTTTCTAGGTCTTTAATGATAAATGTAAAGTCTCTTAAGAAACGAAAGAGGAACGATCAGATTCTTCTAGAGGGCTATAGACTAGTCAAACATGGGACAGAAGTTGGAGTAAAACCCAAAGCTATTTTTCTTTTTCCAGATCATCTGACATTATTTATTTAACTTTGTACGAAGATGTTAAATTATTTCAGATTCCATATAAAACAATACAATTGTGGAGTAATTTAGCAACTTCTCCTGGAATTATAGGTAGGTTTATATTACTATCTAATTAAGTGTCATACATGTAATGTCATATAATTACTACACGCACATTAACTATGCGTAAAATTATATTTATTATGTGCAAAATTACACAACAAGCAAAAGAATAATTATGATTTACTTTTCACCTAATCATTATGGAAGCGCTGGATTAAGAAGATTTAAAAATGCAAGGACAGAATGTATCAGATGGACTAGCACCGAATCTGTGTCATTTGCAAAAGCCATGAGTAAAGATGGATGTACGGATGAAAAACAATGAAAAGAGATGATGTTTACAGCCATAAACGAACAAAACGACTGCAACCGAGGTCATTATTAGATATCAGATGAATATATCGATTAGTGAAAGATTATTTCAAACTACTCGATGCTTTAATGAAGTCTTCTATTAACAAATTATTTAAAGATATAAAATTTATTTTTCTGCTCAGCCTTCATTTGGACAAGGTGTCGATAGGCACTTATTTGGTTTAAAAATGATAGCTTCTATCGAATCAATGTGTCTTCCAGAATTGTATAAGGATGTTGCATATATTAAAAGTACATACTATGATTTAACAACGAGTCAAGTAAGAAATAAACATAGTTATTCCGAATAAACATGTTTACAATTGTGGATACAAGTTTTGATGTAATTCTCTAATCAACAGGTACCTCATAAAACATCGTCATTTATGTGTTACGGTCCGGTTGTACCAGAAGGTTACGGTTGTTGTTATAATCCTCGAGAGAACGATATTCTCTTTCGTTGCTCTCCCTTCAAATCCAGTACAAAAGCAGACGCAACACAATTTGCCAACACTTTAAAAGAAACTTTGTGTCGGATGAGAAACTTATGTAATGTTTGATTATATTGATATACTATGTAATAGTATAAATATATAATTATTTCATTTGTTAACTTGGATAGATTATCCATACGCTATATTGTTTTCATAATTTATATTTAAACAATAAAATTCTCAATTTCTAAGCATAATATAAAAAATATTTAATATCTATTTGAATTTTTTTCTTTGGGGGAAAAAAAAAGGAGGAATCGTCGAAAAAAAAAGGAAGCAATGTTCCCAGCGCGATTTATCAAAGTGACCTCTCATCTTTGTATAATTTTTTTTTTATTTTTGATAACATACAATATAAAATATTACAAAATTAACTAAGTTGTGATGAAAATATATATATTCTATTATTGTTGTCTACCCGTAATATTCCACATGATATTGTACTTCTTATGGTTGTGTTTATACAATAATTGATATAAATAAAAATAATCTATACCGTACAATGAAAATTTTTGACTGCGTACATATTTGTATACTCTCCTCTGTTCAACCGATCGAATTTTAAAAATAATTTAGCATGTAATTATATAACGTATTACAAGCAGAAATATTATCAATTCGAATAAAGAAAGCTTTCGTGTATATAATATTTCAAGAAAATTGACCTAAATATACCCATAATTCCACGTATTTTCTAAGTTCAATAGTAATTGTATTTCCACCATCTTGCTGAATTTCTCCTTCCATGTATGCCTTTTAAAGGGACTTATTACGTCAGCACATTTTACTCATATATACGCTAGTATTTAAAGACAAACGAAAATAACCAACAATCAGTGGACGACAATAAGTGAGGAAAAAAATGAAATGGAAAATATTTAGCGAGTAACATCGAGAAGTCTTGTTCTTTTGTCCCATGATGTTGAATCTTGTCCTATGTAATGCGGTATATAATATATATACATGTATATATGTTTATATATGTATATATATTATATATGTGTATGTATATATATATATATATATGTATATATATATGCTTACACACACGCACACATATATATACATATGCACTTAATTTTTTATTAATATTATTTTCATGTAATATAAAATAATAATAATAATATTTCACTTCATATGTATATAGGTATATGAAAAATCGATTGAGCTATGCGCAGTAGACAGATCTGCTGATTGGTAACTCTTTCCTGAGGTAGACCGTATCTATGGCCATTAGTAAAAGGTGATTAGCACAATACCCAACGTACAATACTTGTCAGTCATCTTCTCTTGTTGAGGGCGTGTACTGCATCGTATAAGAAAAAAATTTTAAGTTCCTATTAGTTATTAAAAACGTTAAAACGTTCAAGAAAACGTTACATTTCTCAATTTCGATAGCACCTCATTCAATTATTTTTATTCAGTAAAGATGGTTAAAACGGCAATAATGATTTTACAAGAGTTAGGAGTGAAAGAGGGCTTCTTACCAGTTTACACATTGCTTCGTTCAGAAACTGGTAAGCACATAAATATATTTACTTATGAAGTAAAATATAAAGATTTCTCAGCAACTGGACAAGCTTTGAGTAAAAAAGATGCGAAGCAGAAAGCAGCTCAGAATATGTTAACATTATTGGAAGACCCAAATGATATTTCCAAGACGAGACCACTATCATCATCAAACGACATTTATCCTGATGCTTCCCCTTCAACATCAGGACAAGCTTTGCTAGATTCAACATTAATGCATGAAGACCTTAAAAATTATGTTGGATCTTTACAAGTATGACTCCTTTGAGTTATTATTTTTTCTTTATTTAATTTCGTGAATATATATATATATATATATATATATATATATATATATAAAAATACATATATAATAGAATATATATACTTTCATCATCATTCTCTTTACAGTTTACTATATATTTTTTGTAAATACTTTTTGTCTATAACATGATCATAAGAATGTTTTCTGGTTTTTTAGGAATACTGTGTAGAAAATAAATTAACGCAGGCAGAGTATCAAATTACTGATATAACTGGCCTAGCACACGAACAAGTGTTTACCATGTCCTGTACAGTAGGGTCAATAACTGAAGAAGCAACGGGAACTACAAAAAAGCAAGTCAAACAAAGAGTAGCAAAAAAGATATTAGAACGTCTCACAAATACTAATGATCCGTCAGTTGCAAACAAAGATGAATGCGGATCTTATAATCCTTTTGAAGACTGTGACAAGTTGTCTGACATAGACAATGATGTTCTTGACAAGTTAAGTTTAAAAATAGATAATTGTAAACTAAACGAAACCAAATCTCAAGCAAATAAGAAAAAAAAATATCTAGATGCAAAGGTCAAGAGTTACCTAGGACGAATATTTCAAAATGAAGTTATTGATTTCGAAAATTATCATTCGTTCTTCAAACAGTACGTTTACAATACTGTTTGCAATGGTAGCGAGGAAAAATTCATGGTAATATTTAATACTGTCAAGAGCTTTAAGACGAATTTTACAGATATAGAGAAATGTGACATCGTAACTTTAACTTCTCTGGAACAGGAGATTTTAACATATATTCAAGAGAAAATGAAATTATCCATAGAAAGAAAGATTATAGGTTCCAATGATCCATCGCTACAGTTAACTGTTTTTAGAATAAATGCTCCTATACCTATAACTCAAATTGGAGCACATAAAGATTCTGTGGTTTCAGGAGCAATAGCTCTAGCTAATATTCTTGACACGATTATAACATTCTTGGAGTAAATGTAAATGTCCAATTTCTTACAGTTGTTCTTACAATTTTACGTTCTGACATTTACTTTTTGATATTATAATTTATATATGTCGATATCACAATTTATACAATCGTAATTGTGTTCGCAATTGTGATAATAATCGTGACAATAATCGTGATCGTGATCGTAGTCGTAGTCGTAATCGGGATCTTAATCTTATTCGGAATCTTAATCTTAACCTTAATCTTAATCGGAATCGTAGTCGTGATCGTGATTGTAGTTGTAGTCGTAGTCGTAATCCGATTCTTAATCTTAATCTTAATCGGAATCAGAATCGTGGTCGTTATCGTGATCGTAGTCGTAGTCGTAGTCTTGATCGTGATCGTGATCGTGTTGTGATCGTAGTCATAGTCGTACTAGTAATCATGATTGATGTCGTAATCGTTGTTGTAATTGCAACGTAATCGTAATAGTAATCAAATGTAATGGTAACCCTAAAAAAGATTTTATACCTTGAGGCTTTACATAATCTATGAAATTATAATCGTATAAGTATATTTTATAAACTTTTAAAATCCATTAAAGTGAATTTAAGACTTGAAATATTTATTATAAAAGAAAATAAAAAATAAATGATCAATATAAAATGTTAGACTGTAAGCGTACAAATATATTTTATGTCTCGATATTTGATATAAAATGTAAAATTTTAATCGTATAAATATATTTTATTACCTTGACTTTGTTATATGTAAACTAAGAAACTGTAAATGTATAAATATAGTACAAAATCTTGACGTTTTACAAGAACCGAAATTGTAACAACAAAAGGCAAATAAAAATGGCTGTAAAAGTACTTGTCATCGTGTTACGTGTATAAAGAAAATTCCCTATTCGAAACATGTTATTTTTGGTTTGAAAAGTTATTAGGCGGGAATATATGAATTTACCCGTATTTCAGTCAATGCTTTTCTTCTAATTTCTGCATTATTCTCTGCATTATTATTTATTTGTTTATTAAAAAATTACTTATTTATTACATTAAAAAATTAATTATTTATTTTATTAAAAAGTTATGAATGAAAGTTTGAAGATATACGTCTTAATCGCTGCCAATTTATTGTCAATTGATTTGAAATATACAGGAAGGGACGCTATTCATGAAAATCGTGCAAACGCGATAATTTCCGCTTTATTTATAACCTATAAATAAGTGTTAAAGGAATTGTGAAATAATGCTGTTCAGTATAAGACAACTACACTTGAGAGTGATTTGTAATAGAAAAATTTTGGATACATTTATTGCTAAACCTACAACAAATCTACAAAGAAAATGTAAGTATACTAGATGGGAACATCGTAAACCAATTGCAATAGTGAATAAAAATGAGTTGTTGATGATCAAAGAGTTGTGACTGATACAAAGATATTACAGAGAAAACGACAGAGTATCATGGTCAGAAAAATTAAATCACAAAAAAAAGTTTCTCCAAATGAAGAAACTCTTTTAGATAAGGAAAGTGATAAGATCAATAATAAAAACGGATGGAGCAATCGTATCATCAAACTCAAAGAAAATGATAGTATTACTAGGTCAGTATACAATATACAATATCATAATATCTTAATAATAAAATGATATACAAATATATCTTTTTTCTAGGTCTTTAATGATAAATGTAAAGTCTCGTAAGAAACGAAAGAAGAACGATCAGATTCTTCTAGAGGGCTATAGACTAGTCAAACATGGGACAGAAGTTGGAGTAAAACCCAAAGCTATTTTTCTTTTTCCAGATCATCTGACATTATTTATTTAACTTTGTACGAAGATGTTAAATTATTTCAGATTCCATATAAAACAATACAATTGTGGAGTAATTTAGCAACTTCTCCTGGAATTATAGGTAGGTTTATATTACTATCTAATTAAGTGTCATACATGTAATGTCATATAATTACTACACGCACATTAACTATGCGTAAAATTATATTTATTATGTGCAAAATTACACAACAAGCAAAAGAATAATTATGATTTTCTTTTCACCTAATCATTATGGAAGCGCTGGATTAAGAAGATTTAAAAATGCAAGGACAGAATGTATCAGATGGACTAGCACCGAATCTGTGTCATTTGCAAAAGCCATGAGTAAAGATGGATGTACGGATGAAAAACAATGAAAAGAGATGATGTTTACAGCCATAAACGAACAAAACGACTGCAACCGAGGTCATTATTAGATATCAGATGAATATATCGATTAGTGAAAGATTATTTCAAACTACTCGATGCTTTAATGAAGTCTTCTATTAACAAATTATTTAAAGATATAAAATTTATTTTTCTGCTCAGCCTTCATTTGGACAAGGTGTCGATAGGCACTTATTTGGTTTAAAAATGATAGCTTCTATCGAATCAATGTGTCTTCCAGAATTGTATAAGGATGTTGCATATATTAAAAGTACATACTATGATTTAACAACGAGTCAAGTAAGAAATAAACATAGTTATTCCGAATAAACATGTTTACAATTGTGGATACAAGTTTTGATGTAATTCTCTAATCAACAGGTACCTCATAAAACATCGTCATTTATGTGTTACGGTCCGGTTGTACCAGAAGGTTACGGTTGTTGTTATAATCCTCGAGAGAACGATATTCTCTTTCGTTGCTCTCCCTTCAAATCCAGTACAAAAGCAGACGCAACACAATTTGCCAACACTTTAAAAGAAACTTTGTGTCGGATGAGAAACTTATGTAATGTTTGATTATATTGATATACTATGTAATAGTATAAATATATAATTATTTCATTTGTTAACTTGGATAGATTATCCATACGCTATATTGTTTTCATAATTTATATTTAAACAATAAAATTCTCAATTTCTAAGCATAATATAAAAAATATTTAATATCTATTTGAATTTTTTTCTTTGGGGGAAAAAAAAAGGAGGAATCGTCGAAAAAAAAAGGAAGCAATGTTCCCAGCGCGATTTATCAAAGTGACCTCTCATCTTTGTATAATTTTTTTTTTATTTTTGATAACATACAATATAAAATATTACAAAATTAACTAAGTTGTGATGAAAATATATATATTCTATTATTGTTGTCTACCCGTAATATTCCACATGATATTGTACTTCTTATGGTTGTGTTTATACAATAATTGATATAAATAAAAATAATCTATACCGTACAATGAAAATTTTTGACTGCGTACATATTTGTATACTCTCCTCTGTTCAACCGATCGAATTTTAAAAATAATTTAGCATGTAATTATATAACGTATTACAAGCAGAAATATTATCAATTCGAATAAAGAAAGCTTTCGTGTATATAATATTTCAAGAAAATTGACCTAAATATACCCATAATTCCACGTATTTTCTAAGTTCAATAGTAATTGTATTTCCACCATCTTGCTGAATTTCTCCTTCCATGTATGCCTTTTAAAGGGACTTATTACGTCAGCACATTTTACTCATATATACGCTAGTATTTAAAGACAAACGAAAATAACCAACAATCAGTGGACGACAATAAGTGAGGAAAAAAATGAAATGGAAAATATTTAGCGAGTAACATCGAGAAGTCTTGTTCTTTTGTCCCATGATGTTGAATCTTGTCCTATGTAATGCGGTATATAATATATATACATGTATATATGTTTATATATGTATATATATTATATATGTGTATGTATATATATATATGTATATATATATGCTTACACACACGCACACATATATATATACATATGCACTTAATTTTTTCTTAATATTATGTTTTCATGTAATATAAAATAATAATAATAATATTTCACTTCATATGTATATAGGTACATGAAAAATCGATTGAGCAATGCGCAGTAGACAGATCTGCTGGTAACTTTTTTCCCAGGTAGACCATACCTATGGCCCTTTGTTAGAAGTGATCAGCACAACGCCCAACGTACAATACTTGTCAGTCATCTTCTCTTGTTAAGGGCGTGTACTGCATCGTATAGGAAAAAAAATTTTAAGTTCTCATTAGTTCTTAAAAACGTTAAAACGTTCAAGAAAAAGTTACATTTCTCAATTTCGATATCATCTCATTCAATTATTTTTATTCAGTAAAATGGGTAAAACAGCAATAATGATTTTACAAGAGTTAGGAATGAAAGAGGGCTTCTTACCAGTTTACACATTGCTTCGTTCACAAACTGGTAAGCAAATAAATATATTTACTTTTAAAGTACAATATAAAGAGTTCTCAGCAATTGGACAAGCTCTGAATAAAAAAGATGCGAAGCAGAAAGCAGCTCAGAATATGTTAATATTGTTGGAAGACCCAAATGACATTTCTAAGACAAAACCACTATCATCTTCAAACGACATTTATCCTGATACTTCATCAGTACCAGCTTTGCTAGATTCAACATTAATGGATGAAGACCTTAGAAATTATGTTGGATCTTTACAAGTATGACTCATTTAAATTATTATTTTTTCTCTATTTAATTCTGTGAATATATATACATATATATATATATATATATAAAAATACATATCTAATAGAATATATATACTTTCATCATCATTCTCTTTAGAGTTTACTATATATTTTTTGTAAATACTTTTTGTCTATAACATGATCGTAAGAAAGTTTTCTGGTTTTTTAGCAATACTGTTTAGAAAATAAATTAATGCAGGCAGAGTATCAAACTACTAATATAACTGGCCCAGCACACGAAAAAGTGTTTACTATGTCCTGTACAGTAGGGTCAATAACTGAAGAAGCAACAGGAACTAGAAAAAAGCAAGTCAAACAAAGTGTAGCAAAAAAGATACTAGAACGTCTCACGAATGCTAATGATCCGTCAGTTGCAAACAAAGATGAATGCGGATCTTCTAATCCTTTTAAAGACTGTGACGATTTGTCTGGAATAGACAAAGATGTTCTTAACGAGTTAAGTTTAAAAGTAGATAATTGTAAACTTAACGAAACCGAATCTCAAGCGAATAAGAAGAAAAAATTTCTAGATCCAAATATCAAGAGTTACCTAGGACCAATACTTCCAAAGGATGTTATTGAATTACAAAATCGTCATTTGTTATTCAAACAGTACGTTTACAATACTGTTTGTAATGGTAGCGAGGAAAAATTAATTGAAATATTTAATACTGTCAAAGGCTTTAAGAGAAGTTTTATGGATATAGAGAAATATGACATCGTAAGAGTAACTTCTCTGGAACAGGAGATTTTAGTATATATTGAAGAGAAAATGAAATTATCCATGGAAAAAAAGATTATACATAGCAGGAATCCATTGCTAAAGATAACTGCTTTTAAAATAAGTAATCCTCTAGATATAGTTCAATTTGGAGCACATAACAGTTCGTTGGTTGCAGGAGCAATAGCTCTAGTTAATATTCTTGACACGATTATAATATACTTGGAGTAAATATGAATGTCTAATTTTTTACAGTTGTTCTTACAATTTTACGTTATGACATTTACTTTTTGGTATTATAATTTATATATGTTGATATCACAATTTATACAATCGTAATTGTGTTTGTAATTGTGATAATAATCGTGACAATAATCGTGACAATAATCCTGATCGTGATCGTAGTTGTAGTCGTAGTCGTAGTCGTAGTCGTAGTCGCAATCAGAATCTTTATCTTAATATTAATCTTAATCTTCATCTTAATCTTAATCGTTGTCAGAATCTGAATCAGAATCGTGGTCGTTATCCTGATCGTAGTCGTAGTTGTAGTCTTGATCGTGATCGTGTTGTGATCGTAGTCATAGTCGTAGTCGTAATCATGATTGATGTCGTAATCGTTGTTGTAATTGCAACGTAATCGTAATAGTAATCAAATGTAATGGTAACCCTAAAAAAGATTTTATACCTTGAGGCTTTACATAATCTATGAAATTATAATCGTATAAGTATATTTTATAAACTTTTAAAATCCATTAAAGTGAATTTAAGACTTGAAATATTTATTATAAAAGAAAATAAAAAATAAATGATCAATATAAAATGTTAGACTGTCAGCGTACAAATATATTTTATGTCTCGATATTTGATATAAAATGTAAAATTTTAATCGTATAAATATATTTTATTACCTTGACTTTGTTATATGTAAACTAAGAAACTGTAAATGTATAAATATAGTACAAAATCTTGACGTTTTACAAGAACCGAAATTGTAACAACAAAAGGCAAATAAAAATGGCTGTAAAAGTACTTGTCATCGTGTTACGTGTATAAAGAAAATTCCCTATTCGAAACATGTTATTTTTGGTTTGAAAAGTTATTAGGCGGGAATATATGAATTTACCCGTATTTCAGTCAATGCTTTTCTTCTAATTTCTGCATTATTCTCTGCATTATTATTTATTTGTTTATTAAAAAATTACTTATTTATTACATTAAAAAATTAATTATTTATTTTATTAAAAAGTTATGAATGAAAGTTTGAAGATATACGTCTTAATCGCTGCCAATTTATTGTCAATTGATTTGAAATATACAGGAAGGGACGCTATTCATGAAAATCGTTCAAACGCGATAATTTCCGCTTTATTTATAACCTATAAATAAGTGTTAAAGGAATTGTGAAATAATGCTGTTCAGTATAAGACAACTACACTTGAGAGTGATTTATAATAGAAAAATTTTGGATACATTTATTGCTAAACCTACAACAAATCTACAAAGAAAATGTAAGTATACTAGATGGGAACATCGTAAACCAATTGCAATAGTGAATAAAAATGAGTTGTTGATGATCAAAGAGTTGTGACTGATACAAAGATATTACAGAGAAAACGACAGAGTATCATGGTCAGAAAAATTAAATCACAAAAAAAAGTTTCTCCAAATGAAGAAACTCTTTTAGATAAGGAAAGTGATAAGATCAATAATAAAAACGGATGGAGTAATCGTATCATCAAACTCAAAGAAAATGATAGTATTACTAGGTCAGTATACAATATACAATATCATAATATCTTAATAATAAAATGATATACAAATATATCTTTTTTCTAGGTCTTTAATGATAAATGTAAAGTCTCGTAAGAAACGAAAGAGGAACGATCAGATTCTTCTAGAGGGCTATAGACTAGTCAAACATGGGACAGAAGTTGGAGTAAAACCCAAAGCTATTTTTCTTTTTCCAGATCATCTGACATTATTTATTTAACTTTGTACGAAGATGTTAAATTATTTCAGATTCCATATAAAACAATACAATTGTGGAGTAATTTAGCAACTTCTCCTGGAATTATAGGTAGGTTTATATTACTATCTAATTAAGTGTCATACATGTAATGTCATATAATTACTACACGCACATTAACTATGCGTAAAATTATATTTATTATGTGCAAAATTACACAACAAGCAAAAGAATAATTATGATTTTCTTTTCACCTAATCATTATGGAAGCGCTGGATTAAGAAGATTTAAAAATGCAAGGACAGAATGTATCAGATGGACTAGCACCGAATCTGTGTCATTTGCAAAAGCCATGAGTAAAGATGGATGTACGGATGAAAAACAATGAAAAGAGGTGATGTTTACAGCCATAAACGAACAAAACGACTGCAACCGAGGTCATTATTAGATATCAGATGAATATATCGATTAGTGAAAGATTATTTCAAACTACTCGATGCTTTAATGAAGTCTTCTATTAACAAATTATTTAAAGATATAAAATTTATTTTTCTGCTCAGCCTTCATTTGGACAAGGTGTCGATAGGCACTTATTTGGTTTAAAAATGATAGCTTCTATCGAATCAATGTGTCTTCCAGAATTGTATAAGGATGTTGCATATATTAAAAGTACATACTATGATTTAACAACGAGTCAAGTAAGAAATAAACATAGTTATTCCGAATAAACATGTTTACAATTGTGGATACAAGTTTTGATGTAATTCTCTAATCAACAGGTACCTCATAAAACATCGTCATTTATGTGTTACGGTCCGGTTGTACCAGAAGGTTACGGTTGTTGTTATAATCCTCGAGAGAACGATATTCTCTTTCGTTGCTCTCCCTTCAAATCCAGTACAAAAGCAGACGCAACACAATTTGCCAACACTTTAAAAGAAACTTTGTGTCGGATGAGAAACTTATGTAATGTTTGATTATATTGATATACTATGTAATAGTATAAATATATAATTATTTCATTTGTTAACTTGGATAGATTATCCATACGCTATATTGTTTTCATAATTTATATTTAAACAATAAAATTCTCAATTTCTAAGCATAATATAAAAAATATTTAATATCTATTTGAATTTTTTTCTTTGGGGGAAAAAAAAAGGAGGAATCGTCGAAAAAAAAAGGAAGCAATGTTCCCAGCGCGATTTATCAAAGTGACCTCTCATCTTTGTATAATTTTTTTTTTATTTTTGATAACATACAATATAAAATATTACAAAATTAACTAAGTTGTGATGAAAATATATATATTCTATTATTGTTGTCTACCCGTAATATTCCACATGATATTGTACTTCTTATGGTTGTGTTTATACAATAATTGATATAAATAAAAATAATCTATACCGTACAATGAAAATTTTTGACTGCGTACATATTTGTATACTCTCCTCTGTTCAACCGATCGAATTTTAAAAATAATTTAGCATGTAATTATATAACGTATTACAAGCAGAAATATTATCAATTCGAATAAAGAAAGCTTTTGGGTATATAATATTTCAAGAAAGTTGACCTAAATATACCCATAATTCCACGTATTTTCTAAGTTCAATAGTAACTGTATTTCCACCATCTTGCTGAATTTCTCCTTCCATGTATGCCTTTTAAAGGGACTTATTACGTCAGCACATTAGTCATCTAGACGCTAGTATCTAAAGCCAAGCGAATGTAACCAACAATCAGTGGGCGACAATAAGTGAGGAAAAAAATGAAATGGAAAATATTTAGGGGGTAACATCGAGAAGTCTTGTTCTTTTGTCCCATGATGTTGAATCTTCTCCTATGTAATACGGTATATAATTTATATACATGTATATATGCATATATATATATACAAACATATATATATACACAGATATTTTTTAATTCATATTATGTTTTCATTTAATATAAAATAATAATAATAATATTTTATTTCATATGTACATAGGTATCTGAAAAATTGATTGAGCAATGCGCAGTAGATAGTTCTCCTGGTTGTTAACTTTTTTCCAAGGTAGACCATATCTATGGCCCTTTGTGAAAAGTGATCAGCACAATACCCAACGTATAATACTTATCAGTCATCTTCTCTTGTTCTGGGCGTATACTGCATCTTATAAGAAAAAAAAATGTAAGTTCTTATTAGTTCTTAAAAATGTTAAAACGTTCAAGATAAAGTTACATTTCTCAATTTCGATAGCTTCTTATTCAATTATTTTTATTCTGTAAAGATGGGTAAAACGGCAATAATGGTTTTACAAGAGTTAGGAATGAAAGAGGGCTTCTTACCAGTTTACACATTGCTTCGTGCAGAAACTGGTAAGCACATAAATATATTTACTTATGAAGTAAAATATAAAGATTTCTCAGTAACTGGACAAGCTTTGAATAAAAAAGACGCGAAGCAGAAAGCAGCTCAGAATATGTTAACATTAGACCCAAATGATATTTCCAAGACCAAACCACTATCATCATCAAACGACATTTATCCTGATACTTCCCCTTCTACATCAAGACAAGCTTTGCTAGATTCAACATTAATGCATGAAGACCTTAAAAATTATGTTGGATCTCTGCAAGTATGACTCATTTAAATTATTATTTTTTTCTCTATTTAATTTTGTGAATATGTATACATATATATATATAAAAATACATATATAATAGAATATATATACTTTCATCGTCATTCTCTTTACAGTTTACTATATATTTTTTGTAAATACTTTTTGTCTATAACATGATAATAAGAAAGTTTTCTGGTTTTTTAGAAATACTGTGTAGAAAATAAATTAACGCAGGCAGAGTATCAAATTACTGACATAACTGGCCTAGCACACGAACAATTGTTTACTATGTCCTGTACAGTAGGGTCAGTAACTGAAGAAGCAACAGGAACTACAAAAAAGCAAGTCAAACAAAGAGTATCAAAAAAGATATTAGAACGTCTCACAAATACTAATAATCCGTCAATTGCAAACAAAGATGAATTTGGATCTTATAATCCTTTTGAAGACTGTGACGAGTTGTCTGACATAGACAATGATGTTTTTGACGAGTTAAGTTTAAAAGTAGAAAATTGTAAACTAAACGAAACCGAAGCTCAAGCAAATAAGAAAAAAAAATTTCCAGATGCAAACGTCAAGAGTTACCGAGGACAAATACTTCGAAATGAAGTTATTGATTTCCAAAATTATCATTCGTTCTTCAAACAGTATGTTTACCATACTGTTTGTAATCGTAGCGAGGAAAAATTCATGGAAATATTTAATACTGTCAAGAGCTTTAAGACAAATTTTACAGATATAGAGAAATGTGACATCGTAACTTTAACTTCTCTGGAACAGGAGATTTTAACTTATATTGAAGAGAAAATCAAATTATCCATAGAAAAAAAGATTATAGGTTCCAAAGATCCATCGCTACAGTTAACTGTTTTTAGAATAAATGCTCCTTTACCTATAACTCAAATTGGAGCGCATAACAATTCGTTGGTTGCAGGAGCAATAGCTCTAGCTAATATTCTTGACACTATTATAACATTCTTGGAGTAAATATAAATGTCTCATTTCTTACAGTTGTTCTTACAATTCTACGTTGTGACATTTACTTTTTGATACTATAATTTATATATGTCGATATCACAATTTATACAATCGTAATTGTGTTCGTAATTGTGATAACAATCGTGACAATAATCGTGATCGTGATCGTAGTCGTATTCGTAGTCGTAGTCGTAGTCGTAATCGGACTCTTAATGTTAATCTTAATCTTAATCTTAATCTTAATCTTAATCTTAATCTTAATCTTAATCTTAATCGGAATCAGAATCGTCGACGTGATCGTGATTGTAGTTGTAGTTGTAGTTGTAGTCGTAATAGTGCTCGTGCTTTTAATCGTGATGTGATCGAAGTCGTAGTCGTAGTCGTAATCATGATAGATGTAACCGTTGTTGTAATTGCAACGTAATCGTAATAGTAATCATCTGTAATTACTTTTATTTAAGTTACTTTTATTTAGTTATTATTTTAATTGAGTTACCCTAAAAAAGATTTTATACCTTGAGGCTTTACATAATCTATGAAATTATAATCGTATAAGTATATTTTATAAACTTTTAAAATCCATTAAAGTGAATTTAAGACTTGAAATATTTATTATAAAAGAAAATAAAAAATAAATGATCAATATAAAATGTTAGACTGTAAGCGTACAAATATATTTTATGTCTCGATATTTGATATAAAATGTAAAATTTTAATCGTATAAATATATTTTATTACCTTGACTTTGTTATATGTAAACTAAGAAACTGTAAATGTATAAATATAGTACAAAATCTTGACGTTTTACAAGAACCGAAATTGTAACAACAAAAGGCAAATAAAAATGGCTGTAAAAGTACTTGTCATCGTATTACGTGTATAAAGACAATTCCCTATGCGAAACATGTTATTTTTGGTTTGATAAGTTATTATCCGGGAATATATGAATTAACTCGTATTTCAGTCAATGCTTTTCTTCTAATTTCTGCATTATTCTGCATTATTATTTATTTATTTGTTAAAAAATTATTTATTATATTAAGTTATGAATGAAAGTTTGAAGATATACGTCTTAATCGCTGCTAATTTATTGTGATTTGATTTAAAATATACAGGCTGGTACGCTATTCATGAAAATCGTTCAAACGCGATAATTTCCGCTTTATTTATGATCTATAAATAAGTGTTAAAGGAATTGTGAAATAATGCTGTTCAGTATAAGACAACTACACTTGAGAGTGATTTGTAATAGAAAAATTTTGGATACATTTATTGCTAAATTCATTTCATTTGTTAACTTGGATAAATTATCCATACGCTATATTGTTTTCATAATTTATATTTAAACAATAAAATTCTCAATTTCTAAGCATAATATAAAAAATATTTAATATGGATTTGAATTTTTTTCTTTGGGGAAAAAAAAAGAGGAATCGTCGAAAAAAAAGGAAGCATTGTTCCCAGTTCGATTTATCAAAGTGACCTCTCATCTTTGTATAATTTTTTTTTATTTTTGATAACATATAATATAAAATATTACAAAATTAACTAATGTACGATGAAAATATATTCGATTATTGTTGTCTACCCGTAATATTCCACATGATATTGTACTTCTTATGGTTGTGTTTATACAATAATTGACATAAATAAAAATAATCTATACCGTACAATGAAAATTTATGACTGCGTACATATTTATATACTCTCCTCTGTTCAACCGATCGAATTTTAAAAATAATTTAGCATGTAATTATATAACGTATTACAAGCAGAAATATTATCAATTCGAATAAACAAAGCTTTTGTGTATATAGTATTTCAAGAAAATTAACCTTAATATACCCATAATTCCACGTATATTCTAAGTTCAATAGTAATTGTATTTCCACCATCTTGCTGAACTTCTCCTTCCATGTATGCCCATGAAACGGCCTTATTGCGTCAGCACATTACTCATATAGACGCTAGTATCTCAAGACAAACGAATATAACCAACAATCAGTGGACGACAATAAGAGAGGAAATAAAGGAAATGGAAAATATTTACTGAGTAACATAGAGAAGTCTTGTTCTTTTGTTCCATGATGTTGAATCTTGTCCTATGTAATACGGTATATAATTTATATACATGTATATATGCATATATATATACAAACAAATATATATACACATATTTTTTAATTAATATTATGTTTTCATGTCATATAAAATAATAATAATAATATTCTATTTCATATGTACATAGGTATCTGAAAAATTGATTGAGCAATGCGCAGTAGATAGTTCTCCTGGTTGTTAACTTTTTTCCCAGGTAGACCATATCTATGGCCCTTTGTGAAAAGTGATCAGCACAATACCCAGCGTATAATACTTATCAGTCATCTTCTCTTGTTCTGGGCGTATACTGCATCTTATAAGAAAAAAAAATGTAAGTTCTTATTAGTTCTTAAAAATGTTAAAACGTTCAAGATAAAGTTACATTTCTCAATTTCGATATCATCTCATTCAATTATTTTTATTCAGTAAAATGGGTAAAACAGCAATAATGATTTTACAAGAGTTAGGAATGAAAGAGGGCTTCTTACCAGTTTACACATTGCTTTCTTCACAAACTGGTAAGCAAATAAATGTATTTACTTTTAAAGTACAATATAAAGAGTTCTCAGCAACTGGACAAGCTTTGAATAAAAAAGACGCGAAGCAGAAAGCAGCTCAGAATATGTTAACATTATTGGAAGACCCAAATGATATTTCCAAGACCAAACCACTATCATCATCAAACGACATTTATCCTGATACTTCCCCTTCTACATCAAGACAAGCTTTGCTAGATTCAACATTAATGCATGAAGACCTTAAAAATTATGTTGGATCTTTGCAAGTATGACTCATTTAAATTATTATTTTTTTCTCTATTTAATTTTGTGAATATATATACATATATATATATATATATATATATATATATATATATATATATATATATATAATAGAATATATATAGTTTCATCATCATTCTCTTTATAGTTTACTATCTATTTCTTGTAAATACTTTTTGTTTATAATATGATCGTAAGAAAGTTTTCTGGTTTTTTAGCAATACTGTGGGGAAAATAAATTAATGCAGGCAGAGTATCAAATTACGGATATAACTGGCCTAGGACACGAACAAGTGTTTACTATGTCCTGTACAGTAGGGTCAATAACTGAAGAAGCAACAGGAACTAGAAAAAAGCAAGTCAAACAAAGAGTAGCAAAAAAGATGTTAGAACGTCTCACAAATACTAATCATCCGTCAGTTGCAAACAAAGATGAATCTGGATCTTCTAATCCTTTTAAACACTGTGACGATTTGTCTGGAATAGACAAAGATGTTCTTGACGACTTAAGTTTACAATTACATAATTCTGAACTAAACGAAACCGAATCTCAAGCAAGTAAGAAGAAAAAATTTCTAGATGCAAATATCAAGAGTAACCTAGGACCAATACTTCCAAAGGATGTTAGTGAATTACAAAATCGTCATTTGTTCTTCAAACAGTACGTTTACAATACTGTTTGTAATGATAGCGAGGAAACATTACTTGAAATATTGAATACTGTCAAAGGCTTTAAGAGAAGTTTTATGGATATAGAGGAATATGACATCGTAAGAGTAACTTCTCTGGAACAGGAGATTTTAATATATATTGAAGAGAAAATGAAATTATCCATGGAAAAAAAGATTATACATAGCAAGAATCCATTGCTAAAGATAACTGCTTTTAAAATAAGTACTCCTGTAGCTATAATTCAATTTGGAGCACATAACAGTTCGCTGGTTGCAGGAGCAATAGCTCTAGTTAATATTCTTGACACGATTATAAGATACTTGGAGTAAATATAAATGTCTAATTTCTTACAGTAGTTCTTACAATTTTACGTTCTGACATTTACTTTTTGATATTATAATATATATAGGTTGATATCACAATTTATACAATCGTAATTGTGTTCGTAATTGTGGTAATAATTGTGACAATAATCGTGATCGTGATCGTGAACGTGATCGTGATCGTGATCGTAGTCGTCGTAGTCGCAATCGGAATTTTAATCTTCATATTAATCTTAATCGGAGTCAGAATCATGAGCTTTATCCTGATTGTAGTTGTAGTTGTGTGGTAGGCGTAGTCGTAGTCGTGCGCGTGATGGTGATTGTGTTGTGACCGTAGTCGTAGTCGTAGTCGTAGTCGTAATCATGATTGATGTCGTAATCGTGTTGTAATTGCAACGTAATCGTAATAGTAATCAAATGTAATGGTAACCCTAAAAAAGATTTTATACCTTGAGGCTTTACATAATCTATGAAATTATAATCGTATAAGTATATTTTATAAACTTTTAAAATCCATTAAAGTGAATTTAAGACTTGAAATATTTATTATAAAAGAAAATAAAAAATAAATGATCAATATAAAATGTTAGACTGTAAGCGTACAAATATATTTTATGTCTCGATATTTGATATAAAATGTAAAATTTTAATCGTATAAATATATTTTATTACCTTGACTTTGTTATATGTAAACTAAGAAACTGTAAATGTATAAATATAGTACAAAATCTTGACGTTTTACAAGAACCGAAATTGTAACAACAAAAGGCAAATAAAAATGGCTGTAAAAGTACTTGTCATCGTGTTACGTGTATAAAGAAAATTCCCTATTCGAAACATGTTATTTTTGGTTTGAAAAGTTATTAGGCGGGAATATATGAATTTACCCGTATTTCAGTCAATGCTTTTCTTCTAATTTCTGCATTATTCTCTGCATTATTATTTATTTGTTTATTAAAAAATTACTTATTTATTACATTAAAAAATTAATTATTTATTTTATTAAAAAGTTATGAATGAAAGTTTGAAGATATACGTCTTAATCGCTGCCAATTTATTGTCAATTGATTTGAAATATACAGGAAGGGACGCTATTCATGAAAATCGTGCAAACGCGATAATTTCCGCTTTATTTATAACCTATAAATAAGTGTTAAAGGAATTGTGAAATAATGCTGTTCAGTATAAGACAACTACACTTGAGAGTGATTTGTAATAGAAAAATTTTGGATACATTTATTGCTAAACCTACAACAGATCTACAAAGAAAATGTAAGTATACTAGATGGGAACATCGTAAACCAATTGCAATAGTGAATAAAAATGAGTTGTTTGATGATCAAAATGTGACTGATACAAAGATATTACAGAGAAAACGACAGAGTATCATGGTCAGAAAAATTAAATCACAAAAAAAAGTTTCTCCAAATGAAGAAACTCTTTTAGATAAGGAAAGTGATAAGATCAATAATAAAAACGGATGGAGCAATCGTATCATCAAACTCAAAGAAAATGATAGTATTACTAGGTCAGTATACAATATACAATATCATAATATCTTAATAATAAAATGATATACAAATATATCTTTTTTCTAGGTCTTTAATGATAAATGTAAAGTCTCGTAAGAAACGAAAGAAGAACGATCAGATTCTTCTAGAGGGCTATAGACTAGTCAAACATGGGACAGAAGTTGGAGTAAAACCCAAAGCTATTTTTCTTTTTCCAGATCATCTGACATTATTTATTTAACTTTGTACGAAGATGTTAAATTATTTCAGATTCCATATAAAACAATACAATTGTGGAGTAATTTAGCAACTTCTCCTGGAATTATAGGTAGGTTTATATTACTATCTAATTAAGTGTCATACATGTAATGTCATATAATTACTACACGCACATTAACTATGCGTAAAATTATATTTATTATGTGCAAAATTACACAACAAGCAAAAGAATAATTATGATTTTCTTTTCACCTAATCATTATGGAAGCGCTGGATTAAGAAGATTTAAAAATGCAAGGACAGAATGTATCAGATGGACTAGCACCGAATCTGTGTCATTTGCAAAAGCCATGAGTAAAGATGGATGTACGGATGAAAAACAATGAAAAGAGATGATGTTTACAGCCATAAACGAACAAAACGACTGCAACCGAGGTCATTATTAGATATCAGATGAATATATCGATTAGTGAAAGATTATTTCAAACTACTCGATGCTTTAATGAAGTCTTCTATTAACAAATTATTTAAAGATATAAAATTTATTTTTCTGCTCAGCCTTCATTTGGACAAGGTGTCGATAGGCACTTATTTGGTTTAAAAATGATAGCTTCTATCGAATCAATGTGTCTTCCAGAATTGTATAAGGATGTTGCATATATTAAAAGTACATACTATGATTTAACAACGAGTCAAGTAAGAAATAAACATAGTTATTCCGAATAAACATGTTTACAATTGTGGATACAAGTTTTGATGTAATTCTCTAATCAACAGGTACCTCATAAAACATCGTCATTTATGTGTTACGGTCCGGTTGTACCAGAAGGTTACGGTTGTTGTTATAATCCTCGAGAGAACGATATTCTCTTTCGTTGCTCTCCCTTCAAATCCAGTACAAAAGCAGACGCAACACAATTTGCCAACACTTTAAAAGAAACTTTGTGTCGGATGAGAAACTTATGTAATGTTTGATTATATTGATATACTATGTAATAGTATAAATATATAATTATTTCATTTGTTAACTTGGATAGATTATCCATACGCTATATTGTTTTCATAATTTATATTTAAACAATAAAATTCTCAATTTCTAAGCATAATATAAAAAATATTTAATATCTATTTGAATTTTTTTCTTTGGGGGAAAAAAAAAGGAGGAATCGTCGAAAAAAAAAGGAAGCAATGTTCCCAGCGCGATTTATCAAAGTGACCTCTCATCTTTGTATAATTTTTTTTTTATTTTTGATAACATACAATATAAAATATTACAAAATTAACTAAGTTGTGATGAAAATATATATATTCTATTATTGTTGTCTACCCGTAATATTCCACATGATATTGTACTTCTTATGGTTGTGTTTATACAATAATTGATATAAATAAAAATAATCTATACCGTACAATGAAAATTTTTGACTGCGTACATATTTGTATACTCTCCTCTGTTCAACCGATCGAATTTTAAAAATAATTTAGCATGTAATTATATAACGTATTACAAGCAGAAATATTATCAATTCGAATAAAGAAAGCTTTTGGGTATATAATATTTCAAGAAAGTTGACCTAAATATACCCATAATTCCACGTATTTTCTAAGTTCAATAGTAACTGTATTTCCACCATCTTGCTGAATTTCTCCTTCCATGTATGCCTTTTAAAGGGACTTATTACGTCAGCACATTAGTCATCTAGACGCTAGTATCTAAAGCCAAGCGAATGTAACCAACAATCAGTGGGCGACAATAAGTGAGGAAAAAAATGAAATGGAAAATATTTAGGGGGTAACATCGAGAAGTCTTGTTCTTTTGTCCCATGATGTTGAATCTTCTCCTATGTAATACGGTATATAATTTATATACATGTATATATGCATATATATATATACAAACATATATATATACACAGATATTTTTTAATTCATATTATGTTTTCATTTAATATAAAATAATAATAATAATATTTTATTTCATATGTACATAGGTATCTGAAAAATTGATTGAGCAATGCGCAGTAGATAGTTCTCCTGGTTGTTAACTTTTTTCCAAGGTAGACCATATCTATGGCCCTTTGTGAAAAGTGATCAGCACAATACCCAACGTATAATACTTATCAGTCATCTTCTCTTGTTCTGGGCGTATACTGCATCTTATAAGAAAAAAAAATGTAAGTTCTTATTAGTTCTTAAAAATGTTAAAACGTTCAAGATAAAGTTACATTTCTCAATTTCGATAGCTTCTTATTCAATTATTTTTATTCTGTAAAGATGGGTAAAACGGCAATAATGGTTTTACAAGAGTTAGGAATGAAAGAGGGCTTCTTACCAGTTTACACATTGCTTCGTGCAGAAACTGGTAAGCACATAAATATATTTACTTATGAAGTAAAATATAAAGATTTCTCAGTAACTGGACAAGCTTTGAATAAAAAAGACGCGAAGCAGAAAGCAGCTCAGAATATGTTAACATTATTGGAAGACCCAAATGATATTTCCAAGACCAAACCACTATCATCATCAAACGACATTTATCCTGATACTTCCCCTTCTACATCAAGACAAGCTTTGCTAGATTCAACATTAATGCATGAAGACCTTAAAAATTATGTTGGATCTCTGCAAGTATGACTCATTTAAATTATTATTTTTTTCTCTATTTAATTTTGTGAATATGTATACATATATATATATAAAAATACATATATAATAGAATATATATACTTTCATCGTCATTCTCTTTACAGTTTACTATATATTTTTTGTAAATACTTTTTGTCTATAACATGATAATAAGAAAGTTTTCTGGTTTTTTAGAAATACTGTGTAGAAAATAAATTAACGCAGGCAGAGTATCAAATTACTGACATAACTGGCCTAGCACACGAACAATTGTTTACTATGTCCTGTACAGTAGGGTCAGTAACTGAAGAAGCAACAGGAACTACAAAAAAGCAAGTCAAACAAAGAGTATCAAAAAAGATATTAGAACGTCTCACAAATACTAATAATCCGTCAATTGCAAACAAAGATGAATTTGGATCTTATAATCCTTTTGAAGACTGTGACGAGTTGTCTGACATAGACAATGATGTTTTTGACGAGTTAAGTTTAAAAGTAGAAAATTGTAAACTAAACGAAACCGAAGCTCAAGCAAATAAGAAAAAAAAATTTCCAGATGCAAACGTCAAGAGTTACCGAGGACAAATACTTCGAAATGAAGTTATTGATTTCCAAAATTATCATTCGTTCTTCAAACAGTATGTTTACCATACTGTTTGTAATCGTAGCGAGGAAAAATTCATGGAAATATTTAATACTGTCAAGAGCTTTAAGACAAATTTTACAGATATAGAGAAATGTGACATCGTAACTTTAACTTCTCTGGAACAGGAGATTTTAACTTATATTGAAGAGAAAATCAAATTATCCATAGAAAAAAAGATTATAGGTTCCAAAGATCCATCGCTACAGTTAACTGTTTTTAGAATAAATGCTCCTTTACCTATAACTCAAATTGGAGCGCATAACAATTCGTTGGTTGCAGGAGCAATAGCTCTAGCTAATATTCTTGACACTATTATAACATTCTTGGAGTAAATATAAATGTCTCATTTCTTACAGTTGTTCTTACAATTCTACGTTGTGACATTTACTTTTTGATACTATAATTTATATATGTCGATATCACAATTTATACAATCGTAATTGTGTTCGTAATTGTGATAACAATCGTGACAATAATCGTGATCGTGATCGTAGTCGTATTCGTAGTCGTAGTCGTAGTCGTAATCGGACTCTTAATGTTAATCTTAATCTTAATCTTAATCTTAATCTTAATCTTAATCTTAATCTTAATCGGAATCAGAATCGTCGACGTGATCGTGATTGTAGTTGTAGTTGTAGTTGTAGTCGTAATAGTGCTCGTGCTTTTAATCGTGATGTGATCGAAGTCGTAGTCGTAGTCGTAATCATGATAGATGTAACCGTTGTTGTAATTGCAACGTAATCGTAATAGTAATCATCTGTAATTACTTTTATTTAAGTTACTTTTATTTAGTTATTATTTTAATTGAGTTACCCTAAAAAAGATTTTATACCTTGAGGCTTTACATAATCTATGAAATTATAATCGTATAAGTATATTTTATAAACTTTTAAAATCCATTAAAGTGAATTTAAGACTTGAAATATTTATTATAAAAGAAAATAAAAAATAAATGATCAATATAAAATGTTAGACTGTAAGCGTACAAATATATTTTATGTCTCGATATTTGATATAAAATGTAAAATTTTAATCGTATAAATATATTTTATTACCTTGACTTTGTTATATGTAAACTAAGAAACTGTAAATGTATAAATATAGTACAAAATCTTGACGTTTTACAAGAACCGAAATTGTAACAACAAAAGGCAAATAAAAATGGCTGTAAAAGTACTTGTCATCGTATTACGTGTATAAAGACAATTCCCTATGCGAAACATGTTATTTTTGGTTTGATAAGTTATTATCCGGGAATATATGAATTAACTCGTATTTCAGTCAATGCTTTTCTTCTAATTTCTGCATTATTCTGCATTATTATTTATTTATTTGTTAAAAAATTATTTATTATATTAAGTTATGAATGAAAGTTTGAAGATATACGTCTTAATCGCTGCTAATTTATTGTGATTTGATTTAAAATATACAGGCTGGTACGCTATTCATGAAAATCGTTCAAACGCGATAATTTCCGCTTTATTTATGATCTATAAATAAGTGTTAAAGGAATTGTGAAATAATGCTGTTCAGTATAAGACAACTACACTTGAGAGTGATTTGTAATAGAAAAATTTTGGATACATTTATTGCTAAATTCATTTCATTTGTTAACTTGGATAAATTATCCATACGCTATATTGTTTTCATAATTTATATTTAAACAATAAAATTCTCAATTTCTAAGCATAATATAAAAAATATTTAATATGGATTTGAATTTTTTTCTTTGGGGAAAAAAAAAGAGGAATCGTCGAAAAAAAAGGAAGCATTGTTCCCAGTTCGATTTATCAAAGTGACCTCTCATCTTTGTATAATTTTTTTTTATTTTTGATAACATATAATATAAAATATTACAAAATTAACTAATGTACGATGAAAATATATTCGATTATTGTTGTCTACCCGTAATATTCCACATGATATTGTACTTCTTATGGTTGTGTTTATACAATAATTGACATAAATAAAAATAATCTATACCGTACAATGAAAATTTATGACTGCGTACATATTTATATACTCTCCTCTGTTCAACCGATCGAATTTTAAAAATAATTTAGCATGTAATTATATAACGTATTACAAGCAGAAATATTATCAATTCGAATAAACAAAGCTTTTGTGTATATAGTATTTCAAGAAAATTAACCTTAATATACCCATAATTCCACGTATATTCTAAGTTCAATAGTAATTGTATTTCCACCATCTTGCTGAACTTCTCCTTCCATGTATGCCCATGAAACGGCCTTATTGCGTCAGCACATTACTCATATAGACGCTAGTATCTCAAGACAAACGAATATAACCAACAATCAGTGGACGACAATAAGAGAGGAAATAAAGGAAATGGAAAATATTTACTGAGTAACATAGAGAAGTCTTGTTCTTTTGTTCCATGATGTTGAATCTTGTCCTATGTAATACGGTATATAATTTATATACATGTATATATGCATATATATATACAAACAAATATATATACACATATTTTTTAATTAATATTATGTTTTCATGTCATATAAAATAATAATAATAATATTCTATTTCATATGTACATAGGTATCTGAAAAATTGATTGAGCAATGCGCAGTAGATAGTTCTCCTGGTTGTTAACTTTTTTCCCAGGTAGACCATATCTATGGCCCTTTGTGAAAAGTGATCAGCACAATACCCAGCGTATAATACTTATCAGTCATCTTCTCTTGTTCTGGGCGTATACTGCATCTTATAAGAAAAAAAAATGTAAGTTCTTATTAGTTCTTAAAAATGTTAAAACGTTCAAGATAAAGTTACATTTCTCAATTTCGATATCATCTCATTCAATTATTTTTATTCAGTAAAATGGGTAAAACAGCAATAATGATTTTACAAGAGTTAGGAATGAAAGAGGGCTTCTTACCAGTTTACACATTGCTTTCTTCACAAACTGGTAAGCAAATAAATGTATTTACTTTTAAAGTACAATATAAAGAGTTCTCAGCAACTGGACAAGCTTTGAATAAAAAAGACGCGAAGCAGAAAGCAGCTCAGAATATGTTAACATTATTGGAAGACCCAAATGATATTTCCAAGACCAAACCACTATCATCATCAAACGACATTTATCCTGATACTTCCCCTTCTACATCAAGACAAGCTTTGCTAGATTCAACATTAATGCATGAAGACCTTAAAAATTATGTTGGATCTTTGCAAGTATGACTCATTTAAATTATTATTTTTTTCTCTATTTAATTTTGTGAATATATATACATATATATATATATATATATATATATATATATATAAATACATATATAATAGAATATATATAGTTTCATCATCATTCTCTTTATAGTTTACTATCTATTTCTTGTAAATACTTTTTGTTTATAATATGATCGTAAGAAAGTTTTCTGGTTTTTTAGCAATACTGTGGGGAAAATAAATTAATGCAGGCAGAGTATCAAATTACGGATATAACTGGCCTAGGACACGAACAAGTGTTTACTATGTCCTGTACAGTAGGGTCAATAACTGAAGAAGCAACAGGAACTAGAAAAAAGCAAGTCAAACAAAGAGTAGCAAAAAAGATGTTAGAACGTCTCACAAATACTAATCATCCGTCAGTTGCAAACAAAGATGAATCTGGATCTTCTAATCCTTTTAAACACTGTGACGATTTGTCTGGAATAGACAAAGATGTTCTTGACGACTTAAGTTTACAATTACATAATTCTGAACTAAACGAAACCGAATCTCAAGCAAGTAAGAAGAAAAAATTTCTAGATGCAAATATCAAGAGTAACCTAGGACCAATACTTCCAAAGGATGTTAGTGAATTACAAAATCGTCATTTGTTCTTCAAACAGTACGTTTACAATACTGTTTGTAATGATAGCGAGGAAACATTACTTGAAATATTGAATACTGTCAAAGGCTTTAAGAGAAGTTTTATGGATATAGAGGAATATGACATCGTAAGAGTAACTTCTCTGGAACAGGAGATTTTAATATATATTGAAGAGAAAATGAAATTATCCATGGAAAAAAAGATTATACATAGCAAGAATCCATTGCTAAAGATAACTGCTTTTAAAATAAGTACTCCTGTAGCTATAATTCAATTTGGAGCACATAACAGTTCGCTGGTTGCAGGAGCAATAGCTCTAGTTAATATTCTTGACACGATTATAAGATACTTGGAGTAAATATAAATGTCTAATTTCTTACAGTAGTTCTTACAATTTTACGTTCTGACATTTACTTTTTGATATTATAATATATATAGGTTGATATCACAATTTATACAATCGTAATTGTGTTCGTAATTGTGGTAATAATTGTGACAATAATCGTGATCGTGATCGTGAACGTGATCGTGATCGTGATCGTAGTCGTCGTAGTCGCAATCGGAATTTTAATCTTCATATTAATCTTAATCGGAGTCAGAATCATGAGCTTTATCCTGATTGTAGTTGTAGTTGTGTGGTAGGCGTAGTCGTAGTCGTGCGCGTGATGGTGATTGTGTTGTGACCGTAGTCGTAGTCGTAGTCGTAGTCGTAATCATGATTGATGTCGTAATCGTGTTGTAATTGCAACGTAATCGTAATAGTAATCAAATGTAATGGTAACCCTAAAAAAGATTTTATACCTTGAGGCTTTACATAATCTATGAAATTATAATCGTATAAGTATATTTTATAAACTTTTAAAATCCATTAAAGTGAATTTAAGACTTGAAATATTTATTATAAAAGAAAATAAAAAATAAATGATCAATATAAAATGTTAGACTGTAAACGTACAAATATATTTTATGTCTCGATATTTGATATAAAATGTAAAATTTTAATCGTATAAATATATTTTATTACCTTGACTTTGTTATATGTAAACTAAGAAACTGTAAATGTATAAATATAGTACAAAATCTTGACGTTTTACAAGAACCGAAATTGTAACAACAAAAGGCAAATAAAAATGGCTGTAAAAGTACTTGTCATCGTATTACGTGTATAAAGACAATTCCCTATGCGAAACATGTTATTTTTGGTTTGATAAGTTATTATCCGGGAATATATGAATTAACTCGTATTTCAGTCAATGCTTTTCTTCTAATTTCTGCATTATTCTGCATTATTATTTATTTATTTGTTAAAAAATTATTTATTATATTAAGTTATGAATGAAAGTTTGAAGATATACGTCTTAATCGCTGCTAATTTATTGTGATTTGATTTAAAATATACAGGCTGGTACGCTATTCATGAAAATCGTTCAAACGCGATAATTTCCGCTTTATTTATGATCTATAAATAAGTGTTAAAGGAATTGTGAAATAATGCTGTTCAGTATAAGACAACTACACTTGAGAGTGATTTGTAATAGAAAAATTTTGGATACATTTATTGCTAAATTCATTTCATTTGTTAACTTGGATAAATTATCCATACGCTATATTGTTTTCATAATTTATATTTAAACAATAAAATTCTCAATTTCTAAGCATAATATAAAAAATATTTAATATGGATTTGAATTTTTTTCTTTGGGGAAAAAAAAGAGGAATCGTCGAAAAAAAAGGAAGCATTGTTCCCAGTTCGATGTATCAAAGTGACCTCTCATCTTTGTATAATTTTTTTTTATTTTTGATAACATATAATATAAAAATATTACAAAATTACTAATGTACGATGAAATTATATTCGATTATTGTTGTCTACCCGTAATATTCCACATGATATTGTACTTCTTATGGTTGTGTTTATACAATAATTGACATAAATAAAAATAATCTATACCGTACAATGAAAATTTATGACTGCGTACATATTTATATACTCTCCTCTGTTCAACCGATCGAATTTTAAAAATAATTTAGCATGTATTATATAACGTATTACAAGCAGAAATATTATCAATTCGAATAAAGAAAGCTTTCGTGTATATAATATTTCAAGAAAATTGACCTAAATATACCCATAATTCCACGTATTTTCTAAGTTCAATAGTAATTGTATTTCCACCATCTTGCTGAATTTCTCCTTCCATGTATGCCTTTTAAAGGGACTTATTACGTCAGCACATTTTACTCATATATACGCTAGTATTTAAAGACAAACGAAAATAACCAACAATCAGTGGACGACAATAAGTGAGGAAAAAAATGAAATGGAAAATATTTAGCGAGTAACATCGAGAAGTCTTGTTCTTTTGTCCCATGATGTTGAATCTTGTCCTATGTAATGCGGTATATAATATATATACATGTATATATGTTTATATATGTATATATATTATATATGTGTATGTATATATATATATATATATATATATATGCTTACACACACGCACACATATATATATACATATGCACTTAATTTTTTATTAATATTATGTTTTCATGTAATATAAAATAATAATAATAATATTTCACTTCATATGTATATAGGTACATGAAAAATCGATTGAGCAATGCGCAGTAGACAGATCTGCTGGTAACTTTTTTCCCAGGTAGACCATACCTATGGCCCTTTGTTAGAAGTGATCAGCACAACGCCCAACGTACAATACTTGTCAGTCATCTTCTCTTGTTAAGGGCGTGTACTGCATCGTATAAGAAAAAAATTTTAAGTTCCTATTAGTTATTAAAAACGTTAAAACGTTCAAGAAAAAGTTACATTTCTCAATTTCGATAGCACCTCATTCAATTATTTTTATTCAGTAAAGATGGTTAAAACGGCAATAATGATTTTACAAGAGTTAGGAGTGAAAGAGGGCTTCTTACCAGTTTACACATTGCTTCGTTCAGAAACTGGTAAGCACATAAGTATATTTACTTATGAAGTAAAATATAAAGATTTCTCAGCAACTGGACAAGCTTTGAGTAAAAAAGATGCGAAGCAGAAAGCAGCTCAGAATATGTTAACATTATTGGAAGACCCAAATGATATTTCCAAGACGAGACCACTATCATCATCAAACGACATTTATCCTGATGCTTCCCCTTCAACATCAGGACAAGCTTTGCTAGATTCAACATTAATGCATGAAGACCTTAAAAATTATGTTGGATCTTTGCAAGTATGACTCCTTTGAGTTATTATTTTTTCTTTATTTAATTTCGTGAATATATATATATATATATATATATATATATATATATATATAAAAGTACATATATAATAGAATATATATACTTTCATCATCATTCTCTTTACAGTTTACTATATATTTTTTGTAAATACTTTTTGTCTATAACATGATCATAAGAAAGTTTTCTGGTTTTTTAGGAATACTGTGTAGAAAATAAATTAACGCAGGCAGAGTATCAAATTACTGATATAACTGGCCTAGCACACGAACAAGTGTTTACCATGTCCTGTACAGTAGGGTCAATAACTGAAGAAGCAACGGGAACTACAAAAAAGCAAGTCAAACAAAGAGTAGCAAAAAAGATATTAGAACGTCTCACAAATACTAATGATCCGTCAGTTGCAAACAAAGATGAATGCGGATCTTATAATCCTTTTGAAGACTGTGACAAGTTGTCTGACATAGACAATGATGTTCTTGACAAGTTAAGTTTAAAAATAGATAATTGTAAACTAAACGAAACCAAATCTCAAGCAAATAAGAAAAAAAAATATCTAGATGCAAAGGTCAAGAGTTACCTAGGACGAATATTTCAAAATGAAGTTATTGATTTCGAAAATTATCATTCGTTCTTCAAACAGTACGTTTACAATACTGTTTGCAATGGTAGCGAGGAAAAATTCATGGAAATATTTAATACTGTCAAGAGCTTTAAGACGAATTTTACAGATATAGAGAAATGTGACATCGTAACTTTAACTTCTCTGGAACAGGAGATTTTAACATATATTCAAGAGAAAATGAAATTATCCATAGAAAGAAAGATTATAGGTTCCAATGATCCATCGCTACAGTTAACTGTTTTTAGAATAAATGCTCCTATACCTATAACTCAAATTGGAGCACATAAAGATTCTGTGGTTTCAGGAGCAATAGCTCTAGCTAATATTCTTGACACGATTATAACATTCTTGGAGTAAATGTAAATGTCCAATTTCTTACAGTTGTTCTTACAATTTTACGTTCTGACATTTACTTTTTGATATTATAATTTATATATGTCGATATCACAATTTATACAATCGTAATTGTGTTCGCAATTGTGATAATAATCGTGACAATAATCGTGATCGTGATCGTAGTCGTAGTCGTAATCGGGATCTTAATCTTATTCGGAATCTTAATCTTAACCTTAATCTTAATCGGAATCGTAGTCGTGATCGTGATTGTAGTTGTAGTCGTAGTCGTAATCCGATTCTTAATCTTAATCTTAATCGGAATCAGAATCGTGGTCGTTATCGTGATCGTAGTCGTAGTCGTAGTCTTGATCGTGATCGTGATCGTGTTGTGATCGTAGTCATAGTCGTACTAGTAATCATGATTGATGTCGTAATCGTTGTTGTAATTGCAACGTAATCGTAATAGTAATCAAATGTAATGGTAACCCTAAAAAAGATTTTATACCTTGAGGCTTTACATAATCTATGAAATTATAATCGTATAAGTATATTTTATAAACTTTTAAAATCCATTAAAGTGAATTTAAGACTTGAAATATTTATTATAAAAGAAAATAAAAAATAAATGATCAATATAAAATGTCAGACTGTAAGCGTACAAATATATTTTATATCTCGATATTTGATATAAAATGTAAAATTTTAATCGTATAAATATATTTTATTACCTTGACTTTGTTATATGTAAACTAAGAAACTGTAAATGTATAAATATAGTACAAAATCTTGACGTTTTACAAGAACCGAAATTGTAACAACAAAAGGCAAATAAAAATGGCTGTAAAAGTACTTGTCATCGTGTTACGTGTATAAAGAAAATTCCCTATTCGAAACATGTTATTTTTGGTTTGAAAAGTTATTAGGCGGGAATATATGAATTTACCCGTATTTCAGTCAATGCTTTTCTTCTAATTTCTGCATTATTCTCTGCATTATTATTTATTTGTTTATTAAAAAATTACTTATTTATTACATTAAAAAATTAATTATTTATTTTATTAAAAAGTTATGAATGAAAGTTTGAAGATATACGTCTTAATCGCTGCCAATTTATTGTCAATTGATTTGAAATATACAGGAAGGGACGCTATTCATGAAAATCGTTCAAACGCGATAATTTCCGCTTTATTTATAACCTATAAATAAGTGTTAAAGGAATTGTGAAATAATGCTGTTCAGTATAAGACAACTACACTTGAGAGTGATTTGTAATAGAAAAATTTTGGATACATTTATTGCTAAACCTACAACAGATCTACAAAGAAAATGTAAGTATACTAGATGGGAACATCGTAAACCAATTGCAATAGTGAATAAAAATGAGTTGTTTGATGATCAAAATGTGACTGATACAAAGATATTACAGAGAAAACGACAGAGTATCATGGTCAGAAAAATTAAATCACAAAAAAAAGTTTCTCCAAATGAAGAAACTCTTTTAGATAAGGAAAGTGATAAGATCAATAATAAAAACGGATGGAGCAATCGTATCATCAAACTCAAAGAAAATGATAGTATTACTAGGTCAGTATACAATATACAATATCATAATATCTTAATAATAAAATGATATACAAATATATCTTTTTTCTAGGTCTTTAATGATAAATGTAAAGTCTCGTAAGAAACGAAAGAAGAACGATCAGATTCTTCTAGAGGGCTATAGACTAGTCAAACATGGGACAGAAGTTGGAGTAAAACCCAAAGCTATTTTTCTTTTTCCAGATCATCTGACATTATTTATTTAACTTTGTACGAAGATGTTAAATTATTTCAGATTCCATATAAAACAATACAATTGTGGAGTAATTTAGCAACTTCTCCTGGAATTATAGGTAGGTTTATATTACTATCTAATTAAGTGTCATACATGTAATGTCATATAATTACTACACGCACATTAACTATGCGTAAAATTATATTTATTATGTGCAAAATTACACAACAAGCAAAAGAATAATTATGATTTTCTTTTCACCTAATCATTATGGAAGCGCTGGATTAAGAAGATTTAAAAATGCAAGGACAGAATGTATCAGATGGACTAGCACCGAATCTGTGTCATTTGCAAAAGCCATGAGTAAAGATGGATGTACGGATGAAAAACAATGAAAAGAGATGATGTTTACAGCCATAAACGAACAAAACGACTGCAACCGAGGTCATTATTAGATATCAGATGAATATATCGATTAGTGAAAGATTATTTCAAACTACTCGATGCTTTAATGAAGTCTTCTATTAACAAATTATTTAAAGATATAAAATTTATTTTTCTGCTCAGCCTTCATTTGGACAAGGTGTCGATAGGCACTTATTTGGTTTAAAAATGATAGCTTCTATCGAATCAATGTGTCTTCCAGAATTGTATAAGGATGTTGCATATATTAAAAGTACATACTATGATTTAACAACGAGTCAAGTAAGAAATAAACATAGTTATTCCGAATAAACATGTTTACAATTGTGGATACAAGTTTTGATGTAATTCTCTAATCAACAGGTACCTCATAAAACATCGTCATTTATGTGTTACGGTCCGGTTGTACCAGAAGGTTACGGTTGTTGTTATAATCCTCGAGAGAACGATATTCTCTTTCGTTGCTCTCCCTTCAAATCCAGTACAAAAGCAGACGCAACACAATTTGCCAACACTTTAAAAGAAACTTTGTGTCGGATGAGAAACTTATGTAATGTTTGATTATATTGATATACTATGTAATAGTATAAATATATAATTATTTCATTTGTTAACTTGGATAGATTATCCATACGCTATATTGTTTTCATAATTTATATTTAAACAATAAAATTCTCAATTTCTAAGCATAATATAAAAAATATTTAATATCTATTTGAATTTTTTTCTTTGGGGGAAAAAAAAAGGAGGAATCGTCGAAAAAAAAAGGAAGCAATGTTCCCAGCGCGATTTATCAAAGTGACCTCTCATCTTTGTATAATTTTTTTTTTATTTTTGATAACATACAATATAAAATATTACAAAATTAACTAAGTTGTGATGAAAATATATATATTCTATTATTGTTGTCTACCCGTAATATTCCACATGATATTGTACTTCTTATGGTTGTGTTTATACAATAATTGATATAAATAAAAATAATCTATACCGTACAATGAAAATTTTTGACTGCGTACATATTTGTATACTCTCCTCTGTTCAACCGATCGAATTTTAAAAATAATTTAGCATGTAATTATATAACGTATTACAAGCAGAAATATTATCAATTCGAATAAAGAAAGCTTTCGTGTATATAATATTTCAAGAAAATTGACCTAAATATACCCATAATTCCACGTATTTTCTAAGTTCAATAGTAATTGTATTTCCACCATCTTGCTGAATTTCTCCTTCCATGTATGCCTTTTAAAGGGACTTATTACGTCAGCACATTTTACTCATATATACGCTAGTATTTAAAGACAAACGAAAATAACCAACAATCAGTGGACGACAATAAGTGAGGAAAAAAATGAAATGGAAAATATTTAGCGAGTAACATCGAGAAGTCTTGTTCTTTTGTCCCATGATGTTGAATCTTGTCCTATGTAATGCGGTATATAATATATATACATGTATATATGTTTATATATGTATATATATTATATATGTGTATGTATATATATATATGTATATATATATGCTTACACACACGCACACATATATATATACATATGCACTTAATTTTTTATTAATATTATGTTTTCATGTAATATAAAATAATAATAATAATATTTCACTTCATATGTATATAGGTACATGAAAAATCGATTGAGCAATGCGCAGTAGACAGATCTGCTGGTAACTTTTTTCCCAGGTAGACCATACCTATGGCCCTTTGTTAGAAGTGATCAGCACAACGCCCAACGTACAATACTTGTCAGTCATCTTCTCTTGTTAAGGGCGTGTACTGCATCGTATAAGAAAAAAATTTTAAGTTCCTATTAGTTATTAAAAACGTTAAAACGTTCAAGAAAAAGTTACATTTCTCAATTTCGATAGCACCTCATTCAATTATTTTTATTCAGTAAAGATGGTTAAAACGGCAATAATGATTTTACAAGAGTTAGGAGTGAAAGAGGGCTTCTTACCAGTTTACACATTGCTTCGTTCAGAAACTGGTAAGCACATAAGTATATTTACTTATGAAGTAAAATATAAAGATTTCTCAGCAACTGGACAAGCTTTGAGTAAAAAAGATGCGAAGCAGAAAGCAGCTCAGAATATGTTAACATTATTGGAAGACCCAAATGATATTTCCAAGACGAGACCACTATCATCATCAAACGACATTTATCCTGATGCTTCCCCTTCAACATCAGGACAAGCTTTGCTAGATTCAACATTAATGCATGAAGACCTTAAAAATTATGTTGGATCTTTGCAAGTATGACTCCTTTGAGTTATTATTTTTTCTTTATTTAATTTCGTGAATATATATATATATATATATATATATATATATATATAAAAGTACATATATAATAGAATATATATACTTTCATCATCATTCTCTTTACAGTTTACTATATATTTTTTGTAAATACTTTTTGTCTATAACATGATCATAAGAAAGTTTTCTGGTTTTTTAGGAATACTGTGTAGAAAATAAATTAACGCAGGCAGAGTATCAAATTACTGATATAACTGGCCTAGCACACGAACAAGTGTTTACCATGTCCTGTACAGTAGGGTCAATAACTGAAGAAGCAACGGGAACTACAAAAAAGCAAGTCAAACAAAGAGTAGCAAAAAAGATATTAGAACGTCTCACAAATACTAATGATCCGTCAGTTGCAAACAAAGATGAATGCGGATCTTATAATCCTTTTGAAGACTGTGACAAGTTGTCTGACATAGACAATGATGTTCTTGACAAGTTAAGTTTAAAAATAGATAATTGTAAACTAAACGAAACCAAATCTCAAGCAAATAAGAAAAAAAAATATCTAGATGCAAAGGTCAAGAGTTACCTAGGACGAATATTTCAAAATGAAGTTATTGATTTCGAAAATTATCATTCGTTCTTCAAACAGTACGTTTACAATACTGTTTGCAATGGTAGCGAGGAAAAATTCATGGAAATATTTAATACTGTCAAGAGCTTTAAGACGAATTTTACAGATATAGAGAAATGTGACATCGTAACTTTAACTTCTCTGGAACAGGAGATTTTAACATATATTCAAGAGAAAATGAAATTATCCATAGAAAGAAAGATTATAGGTTCCAATGATCCATCGCTACAGTTAACTGTTTTTAGAATAAATGCTCCTATACCTATAACTCAAATTGGAGCACATAAAGATTCTGTGGTTTCAGGAGCAATAGCTCTAGCTAATATTCTTGACACGATTATAACATTCTTGGAGTAAATGTAAATGTCCAATTTCTTACAGTTGTTCTTACAATTTTACGTTCTGACATTTACTTTTTGATATTATAATTTATATATGTCGATATCACAATTTATACAATCGTAATTGTGTTCGCAATTGTGATAATAATCGTGACAATAATCGTGATCGTGATCGTAGTCGTAGTCGTAATCGGGATCTTAATCTTATTCGGAATCTTAATCTTAACCTTAATCTTAATCGGAATCGTAGTCGTGATCGTGATTGTAGTTGTAGTCGTAGTCGTAATCCGATTCTTAATCTTAATCTTAATCGGAATCAGAATCGTGGTCGTTATCGTGATCGTAGTCGTAGTCGTAGTCTTGATCGTGATCGTGATCGTGTTGTGATCGTAGTCATAGTCGTAGTCGTAATCATGATTGATGTCGTAATCGTTGTTGTAATTGCAACGTAATCGTAATAGTAATCAAATGTAATGGTAACCCTAAAAAAGATTTTATACCTTGAGGCTTTACATAATCTATGAAATTATAATCGTATAAGTATATTTTATAAACTTTTAAAATCCATTAAAGTGAATTTAAGACTTGAAATATTTATTATAAAAGAAAATAAAAAATAAATGATCAATATAAAATGTCAGACTGTAAGCGTACAAATATATTTTATATCTCGATATTTGATATAAAATGTAAAATTTTAATCGTATAAATATATTTTATTACCTTGACTTTGTTATATGTAAACTAAGAAACTGTAAATGTATAAATATAGTACAAAATCTTGACGTTTTACAAGAACCGAAATTGTAACAACAAAAGGCAAATAAAAATGGCTGTAAAAGTACTTGTCATCGTGTTACGTGTATAAAGAAAATTCCCTATTCGAAACATGTTATTTTTGGTTTGAAAAGTTATTAGGCGGGAATATATGAATTTACCCGTATTTCAGTCAATGCTTTTCTTCTAATTTCTGCATTATTCTCTGCATTATTATTTATTTGTTTATTAAAAAATTACTTATTTATTACATTAAAAAATTAATTATTTATTTTATTAAAAAGTTATGAATGAAAGTTTGAAGATATACGTCTTAATCGCTGCCAATTTATTGTCAATTGATTTGAAATATACAGGAAGGGACGCTATTCATGAAAATCGTTCAAACGCGATAATTTCCGCTTTATTTATAACCTATAAATAAGTGTTAAAGGAATTGTGAAATAATGCTGTTCAGTATAAGACAACTACACTTGAGAGTGATTTGTAATAGAAAAATTTTGGATACATTTATTGCTAAACCTACAACAGATCTACAAAGAAAATGTAAGTATACTAGATGGGAACATCGTAAACCAATTGCAATAGTGAATAAAAATGAGTTGTTTGATGATCAAAATGTGACTGATACAAAGATATTACAGAGAAAACGACAGAGTATCATGGTCAGAAAAATTAAATCACAAAAAAAAGTTTCTCCAAATGAAGAAACTCTTTTAGATAAGGAAAGTGATAAGATCAATAATAAAAACGGATGGAGCAATCGTATCATCAAACTCAAAGAAAATGATAGTATTACTAGGTCAGTATACAATATACAATATCATAATATCTTAATAATAAAATGATATACAAATATATCTTTTTTCTAGGTCTTTAATGATAAATGTAAAGTCTCGTAAGAAACGAAAGAAGAACGATCAGATTCTTCTAGAGGGCTATAGACTAGTCAAACATGGGACAGAAGTTGGAGTAAAACCCAAAGCTATTTTTCTTTTTCCAGATCATCTGACATTATTTATTTAACTTTGTACGAAGATGTTAAATTATTTCAGATTCCATATAAAACAATACAATTGTGGAGTAATTTAGCAACTTCTCCTGGAATTATAGGTAGGTTTATATTACTATCTAATTAAGTGTCATACATGTAATGTCATATAATTACTACACGCACATTAACTATGCGTAAAATTATATTTATTATGTGCAAAATTACACAACAAGCAAAAGAATAATTATGATTTTCTTTTCACCTAATCATTATGGAAGCGCTGGATTAAGAAGATTTAAAAATGCAAGGACAGAATGTATCAGATGGACTAGCACCGAATCTGTGTCATTTGCAAAAGCCATGAGTAAAGATGGATGTACGGATGAAAAACAATGAAAAGAGATGATGTTTACAGCCATAAACGAACAAAACGACTGCAACCGAGGTCATTATTAGATATCAGATGAATATATCGATTAGTGAAAGATTATTTCAAACTACTCGATGCTTTAATGAAGTCTTCTATTAACAAATTATTTAAAGATATAAAATTTATTTTTCTGCTCAGCCTTCATTTGGACAAGGTGTCGATAGGCACTTATTTGGTTTAAAAATGATAGCTTCTATCGAATCAATGTGTCTTCCAGAATTGTATAAGGATGTTGCATATATTAAAAGTACATACTATGATTTAACAACGAGTCAAGTAAGAAATAAACATAGTTATTCCGAATAAACATGTTTACAATTGTGGATACAAGTTTTGATGTAATTCTCTAATCAACAGGTACCTCATAAAACATCGTCATTTATGTGTTACGGTCCGGTTGTACCAGAAGGTTACGGTTGTTGTTATAATCCTCGAGAGAACGATATTCTCTTTCGTTGCTCTCCCTTCAAATCCAGTACAAAAGCAGACGCAACACAATTTGCCAACACTTTAAAAGAAACTTTGTGTCGGATGAGAAACTTATGTAATGTTTGATTATATTGATATACTATGTAATAGTATAAATATATAATTATTTCATTTGTTAACTTGGATAGATTATCCATACGCTATATTGTTTTCATAATTTATATTTAAACAATAAAATTCTCAATTTCTAAGCATAATATAAAAAATATTTAATATCTATTTGAATTTTTTTCTTTGGGGGAAAAAAAAAGGAGGAATCGTCGAAAAAAAAAGGAAGCAATGTTCCCAGCGCGATTTATCAAAGTGACCTCTCATCTTTGTATAATTTTTTTTTTATTTTTGATAACATACAATATAAAATATTACAAAATTAACTAAGTTGTGATGAAAATATATATATTCTATTATTGTTGTCTACCCGTAATATTCCACATGATATTGTACTTCTTATGGTTGTGTTTATACAATAATTGATATAAATAAAAATAATCTATACCGTACAATGAAAATTTTTGACTGCGTACATATTTGTATACTCTCCTCTGTTCAACCGATCGAATTTTAAAAATAATTTAGCATGTAATTATATAACGTATTACAAGCAGAAATATTATCAATTCGAATAAAGAAAGCTTTTGGGTATATAATATTTCAAGAAAGTTGACCTAAATATACCCATAATTCCACGTATTTTCTAAGTTCAATAGTAACTGTATTTCCACCATCTTGCTGAATTTCTCCTTCCATGTATGCCTTTTAAAGGGACTTATTACGTCAGCACATTAGTCATCTAGACGCTAGTATCTAAAGCCAAGCGAATGTAACCAACAATCAGTGGGCGACAATAAGTGAGGAAAAAAATGAAATGGAAAATATTTAGGGGGTAACATCGAGAAGTCTTGTTCTTTTGTCCCATGATGTTGAATCTTCTCCTATGTAATACGGTATATAATTTATATACATGTATATATGCATATATATATATACAAACATATATATATACACAGATATTTTTTAATTCATATTATGTTTTCATTTAATATAAAATAATAATAATAATATTTTATTTCATATGTACATAGGTATCTGAAAAATTGATTGAGCAATGCGCAGTAGATAGTTCTCCTGGTTGTTAACTTTTTTCCAAGGTAGACCATATCTATGGCCCTTTGTGAAAAGTGATCAGCACAATACCCAACGTATAATACTTATCAGTCATCTTCTCTTGTTCTGGGCGTATACTGCATCTTATAAGAAAAAAAAATGTAAGTTCTTATTAGTTCTTAAAAATGTTAAAACGTTCAAGATAAAGTTACATTTCTCAATTTCGATAGCTTCTTATTCAATTATTTTTATTCTGTAAAGATGGGTAAAACGGCAATAATGGTTTTACAAGAGTTAGGAATGAAAGAGGGCTTCTTACCAGTTTACACATTGCTTCGTGCAGAAACTGGTAAGCACATAAATATATTTACTTATGAAGTAAAATATAAAGATTTCTCAGTAACTGGACAAGCTTTGAATAAAAAAGACGCGAAGCAGAAAGCAGCTCAGAATATGTTAACATTATTGGAAGACCCAAATGATATTTCCAAGACCAAACCACTATCATCATCAAACGACATTTATCCTGATACTTCCCCTTCTACATCAAGACAAGCTTTGCTAGATTCAACATTAATGCATGAAGACCTTAAAAATTATGTTGGATCTCTGCAAGTATGACTCATTTAAATTATTATTTTTTTCTCTATTTAATTTTGTGAATATGTATACATATATATATATAAAAATACATATATAATAGAATATATATACTTTCATCGTCATTCTCTTTACAGTTTACTATATATTTTTTGTAAATACTTTTTGTCTATAACATGATAATAAGAAAGTTTTCTGGTTTTTTAGAAATACTGTGTAGAAAATAAATTAACGCAGGCAGAGTATCAAATTACTGACATAACTGGCCTAGCACACGAACAATTGTTTACTATGTCCTGTACAGTAGGGTCAGTAACTGAAGAAGCAACAGGAACTACAAAAAAGCAAGTCAAACAAAGAGTATCAAAAAAGATATTAGAACGTCTCACAAATACTAATAATCCGTCAATTGCAAACAAAGATGAATTTGGATCTTATAATCCTTTTGAAGACTGTGACGAGTTGTCTGACATAGACAATGATGTTTTTGACGAGTTAAGTTTAAAAGTAGAAAATTGTAAACTAAACGAAACCGAAGCTCAAGCAAATAAGAAAAAAAAATTTCCAGATGCAAACGTCAAGAGTTACCGAGGACAAATACTTCGAAATGAAGTTATTGATTTCCAAAATTATCATTCGTTCTTCAAACAGTATGTTTACCATACTGTTTGTAATCGTAGCGAGGAAAAATTCATGGAAATATTTAATACTGTCAAGAGCTTTAAGACAAATTTTACAGATATAGAGAAATGTGACATCGTAACTTTAACTTCTCTGGAACAGGAGATTTTAACTTATATTGAAGAGAAAATCAAATTATCCATAGAAAAAAAGATTATAGGTTCCAAAGATCCATCGCTACAGTTAACTGTTTTTAGAATAAATGCTCCTTTACCTATAACTCAAATTGGAGCGCATAACAATTCGTTGGTTGCAGGAGCAATAGCTCTAGCTAATATTCTTGACACTATTATAACATTCTTGGAGTAAATATAAATGTCTCATTTCTTACAGTTGTTCTTACAATTCTACGTTGTGACATTTACTTTTTGATACTATAATTTATATATGTCGATATCACAATTTATACAATCGTAATTGTGTTCGTAATTGTGATAACAATCGTGACAATAATCGTGATCGTGATCGTAGTCGTATTCGTAGTCGTAGTCGTAGTCGTAATCGGACTCTTAATGTTAATCTTAATCTTAATCTTAATCTTAATCTTAATCTTAATCTTAATCTTAATCGGAATCAGAATCGTCGACGTGATCGTGATTGTAGTTGTAGTTGTAGTTGTAGTCGTAATAGTGCTCGTGCTTTTAATCGTGATGTGATCGAAGTCGTAGTCGTAGTCGTAATCATGATAGATGTAACCGTTGTTGTAATTGCAACGTAATCGTAATAGTAATCATCTGTAATTACTTTTATTTAAGTTACTTTTATTTAGTTATTATTTTAATTGAGTTACCCTAAAAAAGATTTTATACCTTGAGGCTTTACATAATCTATGAAATTATAATCGTATAAGTATATTTTATAAACTTTTAAAATCCATTAAAGTGAATTTAAGACTTGAAATATTTATTATAAAAGAAAATAAAAAATAAATGATCAATATAAAATGTTAGACTGTAAGCGTACAAATATATTTTATGTCTCGATATTTGATATAAAATGTAAAATTTTAATCGTATAAATATATTTTATTACCTTGACTTTGTTATATGTAAACTAAGAAACTGTAAATGTATAAATATAGTACAAAATCTTGACGTTTTACAAGAACCGAAATTGTAACAACAAAAGGCAAATAAAAATGGCTGTAAAAGTACTTGTCATCGTATTACGTGTATAAAGACAATTCCCTATGCGAAACATGTTATTTTTGGTTTGATAAGTTATTATCCGGGAATATATGAATTAACTCGTATTTCAGTCAATGCTTTTCTTCTAATTTCTGCATTATTCTGCATTATTATTTATTTATTTGTTAAAAAATTATTTATTATATTAAGTTATGAATGAAAGTTTGAAGATATACGTCTTAATCGCTGCTAATTTATTGTGATTTGATTTAAAATATACAGGCTGGTACGCTATTCATGAAAATCGTTCAAACGCGATAATTTCCGCTTTATTTATGATCTATAAATAAGTGTTAAAGGAATTGTGAAATAATGCTGTTCAGTATAAGACAACTACACTTGAGAGTGATTTGTAATAGAAAAATTTTGGATACATTTATTGCTAAATTCATTTCATTTGTTAACTTGGATAAATTATCCATACGCTATATTGTTTTCATAATTTATATTTAAACAATAAAATTCTCAATTTCTAAGCATAATATAAAAAATATTTAATATGGATTTGAATTTTTTTCTTTGGGGAAAAAAAAAGAGGAATCGTCGAAAAAAAAGGAAGCATTGTTCCCAGTTCGATTTATCAAAGTGACCTCTCATCTTTGTATAATTTTTTTTTATTTTTGATAACATATAATATAAAATATTACAAAATTAACTAATGTACGATGAAAATATATTCGATTATTGTTGTCTACCCGTAATATTCCACATGATATTGTACTTCTTATGGTTGTGTTTATACAATAATTGACATAAATAAAAATAATCTATACCGTACAATGAAAATTTATGACTGCGTACATATTTATATACTCTCCTCTGTTCAACCGATCGAATTTTAAAAATAATTTAGCATGTAATTATATAACGTATTACAAGCAGAAATATTATCAATTCGAATAAACAAAGCTTTTGTGTATATAGTATTTCAAGAAAATTAACCTTAATATACCCATAATTCCACGTATATTCTAAGTTCAATAGTAATTGTATTTCCACCATCTTGCTGAACTTCTCCTTCCATGTATGCCCATGAAACGGCCTTATTGCGTCAGCACATTACTCATATAGACGCTAGTATCTCAAGACAAACGAATATAACCAACAATCAGTGGACGACAATAAGAGAGGAAATAAAGGAAATGGAAAATATTTACTGAGTAACATAGAGAAGTCTTGTTCTTTTGTTCCATGATGTTGAATCTTGTCCTATGTAATACGGTATATAATTTATATACATGTATATATGCATATATATATACAAACAAATATATATACACATATTTTTTAATTAATATTATGTTTTCATGTCATATAAAATAATAATAATAATATTCTATTTCATATGTACATAGGTATCTGAAAAATTGATTGAGCAATGCGCAGTAGATAGTTCTCCTGGTTGTTAACTTTTTTCCCAGGTAGACCATATCTATGGCCCTTTGTGAAAAGTGATCAGCACAATACCCAGCGTATAATACTTATCAGTCATCTTCTCTTGTTCTGGGCGTATACTGCATCTTATAAGAAAAAAAAATGTAAGTTCTTATTAGTTCTTAAAAATGTTAAAACGTTCAAGATAAAGTTACATTTCTCAATTTCGATATCATCTCATTCAATTATTTTTATTCAGTAAAATGGGTAAAACAGCAATAATGATTTTACAAGAGTTAGGAATGAAAGAGGGCTTCTTACCAGTTTACACATTGCTTTCTTCACAAACTGGTAAGCAAATAAATGTATTTACTTTTAAAGTACAATATAAAGAGTTCTCAGCAACTGGACAAGCTTTGAATAAAAAAGACGCGAAGCAGAAAGCAGCTCAGAATATGTTAACATTATTGGAAGACCCAAATGATATTTCCAAGACCAAACCACTATCATCATCAAACGACATTTATCCTGATACTTCCCCTTCTACATCAAGACAAGCTTTGCTAGATTCAACATTAATGCATGAAGACCTTAAAAATTATGTTGGATCTTTGCAAGTATGACTCATTTAAATTATTATTTTTTTCTCTATTTAATTTTGTGAATATATATACATATATATATATATATATATATATATATATATATATATAATACATATATAATAGAATATATATAGTTTCATCATCATTCTCTTTATAGTTTACTATCTATTTCTTGTAAATACTTTTTGTTTATAATATGATCGTAAGAAAGTTTTCTGGTTTTTTAGCAATACTGTGGGGAAAATAAATTAATGCAGGCAGAGTATCAAATTACGGATATAACTGGCCTAGGACACGAACAAGTGTTTACTATGTCCTGTACAGTAGGGTCAATAACTGAAGAAGCAACAGGAACTAGAAAAAAGCAAGTCAAACAAAGAGTAGCAAAAAAGATGTTAGAACGTCTCACAAATACTAATCATCCGTCAGTTGCAAACAAAGATGAATCTGGATCTTCTAATCCTTTTAAACACTGTGACGATTTGTCTGGAATAGACAAAGATGTTCTTGACGACTTAAGTTTACAATTACATAATTCTGAACTAAACGAAACCGAATCTCAAGCAAGTAAGAAGAAAAAATTTCTAGATGCAAATATCAAGAGTAACCTAGGACCAATACTTCCAAAGGATGTTAGTGAATTACAAAATCGTCATTTGTTCTTCAAACAGTACGTTTACAATACTGTTTGTAATGATAGCGAGGAAACATTACTTGAAATATTGAATACTGTCAAAGGCTTTAAGAGAAGTTTTATGGATATAGAGGAATATGACATCGTAAGAGTAACTTCTCTGGAACAGGAGATTTTAATATATATTGAAGAGAAAATGAAATTATCCATGGAAAAAAAGATTATACATAGCAAGAATCCATTGCTAAAGATAACTGCTTTTAAAATAAGTACTCCTGTAGCTATAATTCAATTTGGAGCACATAACAGTTCGCTGGTTGCAGGAGCAATAGCTCTAGTTAATATTCTTGACACGATTATAAGATACTTGGAGTAAATATAAATGTCTAATTTCTTACAGTAGTTCTTACAATTTTACGTTCTGACATTTACTTTTTGATATTATAATATATATAGGTTGATATCACAATTTATACAATCGTAATTGTGTTCGTAATTGTGGTAATAATTGTGACAATAATCGTGATCGTGATCGTGAACGTGATCGTGATCGTGATCGTAGTCGTCGTAGTCGCAATCGGAATTTTAATCTTCATATTAATCTTAATCGGAGTCAGAATCATGAGCTTTATCCTGATTGTAGTTGTAGTTGTGTGGTAGGCGTAGTCGTAGTCGTGCGCGTGATGGTGATTGTGTTGTGACCGTAGTCGTAGTCGTAGTCGTAGTCGTAATCATGATTGATGTCGTAATCGTGTTGTAATTGCAACGTAATCGTAATAGTAATCAAATGTAATGGTAACCCTAAAAAAGATTTTATACCTTGAGGCTTTACATAATCTATGAAATTATAATCGTATAAGTATATTTTATAAACTTTTAAAATCCATTAAAGTGAATTTAAGACTTGAAATATTTATTATAAAAGAAAATAAAAAATAAATGATCAATATAAAATGTTAGACTGTAAACGTACAAATATATTTTATGTCTCGATATTTGATATAAAATGTAAAATTTTAATCGTATAAATATATTTTATTACCTTGACTTTGTTATATGTAAACTAAGAAACTGTAAATGTATAAATATAGTACAAAATCTTGACGTTTTACAAGAACCGAAATTGTAACAACAAAAGGCAAATAAAAATGGCTGTAAAAGTACTTGTCATCGTATTACGTGTATAAAGACAATTCCCTATGCGAAACATGTTATTTTTGGTTTGATAAGTTATTATCCGGGAATATATGAATTAACTCGTATTTCAGTCAATGCTTTTCTTCTAATTTCTGCATTATTCTGCATTATTATTTATTTATTTGTTAAAAAATTATTTATTATATTAAGTTATGAATGAAAGTTTGAAGATATACGTCTTAAGCGCTGCTAATTTATTGTGATTTGATTTAAAATATACAGGCTGGTACGCTATTCATGAAAATCGTTCAAACGCGATAATTTCCGCTTTATTTATGATCTATAAATAAGTGTTAAAGGAATTGTGAAATAATGCTGTTCAGTATAAGACAACTACACTTGAGAGTGATTTGTAATAGAAAAATTTTGGATACATTTATTGCTAAATTCATTTCATTTGTTAACTTGGATAAATTATCCATACGCTATATTGTTTTCATAATTTATATTTAAACAATAAAATTCTCAATTTCTAAGCATAATATAAAAAATATTTAATATGGATTTGAATTTTTTTCTTTGGGGAAAAAAAAAGAGGAATCGTCGAAAAAAAAGGAAGCATTGTTCCCAGTTCGATTTATCAAAGTGACCTCTCATCTTTGTATAATTTTTTTTTATTTTTGATAACATATAATATAAAATATTACAAAATTAACTAATGTACGATGAAAATATATTCGATTATTGTTGTCTACCCGTAATATTCCACATGATATTGTACTTCTTATGGTTGTGTTTATACAATAATTGACATAAATAAAAATAATCTATACCGTACAATGAAAATTTATGACTGCGTACATATTTATATACTCTCCTCTGTTCAACCGATCGAATTTTAAAAATAATTTAGCATGTAATTATATAACGTATTACAAGCAGAAATATTATCAATTCGAATAAAGAAAGCTTTCGTGTATATAATATTTCAAGAAAATTGACCTAAATATACCCATAATTCCACGTATTTTCTAAGTTCAATAGTAATTGTATTTCCACCATCTTGCTGAATTTCTCCTTCCATGTATGCCTTTTAAAGGGACTTATTACGTCAGCACATTTTACTCATATATACGCTAGTATTTAAAGACAAACGAAAATAACCAACAATCAGTGGACGACAATAAGTGAGGAAAAAAATGAAATGGAAAATATTTAGCGAGTAACATCGAGAAGTCTTGTTCTTTTGTCCCATGATGTTGAATCTTGTCCTATGTAATGCGGTATATAATATATATACATGTATATATGTTTATATATGTATATATATTATATATGTGTATGTATATATATATATATATATATATGTATATATATATGCTTACACACACGCACACATATATATACATATGCACTTAATTTTTTATTAATATTATTTTCATGTAATATAAAATAATAATAATAATATTTCACTTCATATGTATATAGGTATATGAAAAATCGATTGAGCTATGCGCAGTAGACAGATCTGCTGATTGGTAACTCTTTCCTGAGGTAGACCGTATCTATGGCCATTAGTAAAAGGTGATTAGCACAATACCCAACGTACAATACTTGTCAGTCATCTTCTCTTGTTGAGGGCGTGTACTGCATCGTATAAGAAAAAAATTTTAAGTTCCTATTAGTTATTAAAAACGTTAAAACGTTCAAGAAAAAGTTACATTTCTCAATTTCGATAGCACCTCATTCAATTATTTTTATTCAGTAAAGATGGTTAAAACGGCAATAATGATTTTACAAGAGTTAGGAGTGAAAGATGGCTTCTTACCAGTTTACACATTGCTTCGTTCAGAAACTGGTAAGCACATAAATATATTTACTTATGAAGTAAAATATAAAGATTTCTCAGCAACTGGACAAGCTTTGAGTAAAAAAGATGCGAAGCAGAAAGCAGCTCAGAATATGTTAACATTATTGGAAGACCCAAATGATATTTCCAAGACGAGACCACTATCATCATCAAACGACATTTATCCTGATGCTTCCCCTTCAACATCAGGACAAGCTTTGCTAGATTCAACATTAATGCATGAAGACCTTAAAAATTATGTTGGATCTTTGCAAGTATGACTCCTTTGAGTTATTATTTTTTCTTTATTTAATTTCGTGAATATATATATATATATATATATATATATATATATATATAAAGTACATATATAATAGAATATATATACTTTCATCATCATTCTCTTTACAGTTTACTATATATTTTTTGTAAATACTTTTTGTCTATAACATGATCATAAGAAAGTTTTCTGGTTTTTTAGGAATACTGTGTAGAAAATAAATTAACGCAGGCAGAGTATCAAATTACTGATATAACTGGCCTAGCACACGAACAAGTGTTTACCATGTCCTGTACAGTAGGGTCAATAACTGAAGAAGCAACGGGAACTACAAAAAAGCAAGTCAAACAAAGAGTAGCAAAAAAGATATTAGAACGTCTCACAAATACTAATGATCCGTCAGTTGCAAACAAAGATGAATGCGGATCTTATAATCCTTTTGAAGACTGTGACAAGTTGTCTGACATAGACAATGATGTTCTTGACAAGTTAAGTTTAAAAATAGATAATTGTAAACTAAACGAAACCAAATCTCAAGCAAATAAGAAAAAAAAATATCTAGATGCAAAGGTCAAGAGTTACCTAGGACGAATATTTCAAAATGAAGTTATTGATTTCGAAAATTATCATTCGTTCTTCAAACAGTACGTTTACAATACTGTTTGCAATGGTAGCGAGGAAAAATTCATGGAAATATTTAATACTGTCAAGAGCTTTAAGACGAATTTTACAGATATAGAGAAATGTGACATCGTAACTTTAACTTCTCTGGAACAGGAGATTTTAACATATATTCAAGAGAAAATGAAATTATCCATAGAAAGAAAGATTATAGGTTCCAATGATCCATCGCTACAGTTAACTGTTTTTAGAATAAATGCTCCTATACCTATAACTCAAATTGGAGCACATAAAGATTCTGTGGTTTCAGGAGCAATAGCTCTAGCTAATATTCTTGACACGATTATAACATTCTTGGAGTAAATGTAAATGTCCAATTTCTTACAGTTGTTCTTACAATTTTACGTTCTGACATTTACTTTTTGATATTATAATTTATATATGTCGATATCACAATTTATACAATCGTAATTGTGTTCGCAATTGTGATAATAATCGTGACAATAATCGTGATCGTGATCGTAGTCGTAGTCGTAATCGGGATCTTAATCTTATTCGGAATCTTAATCTTAACCTTAATCTTAATCGGAATCGTAGTCGTGATCGTGATTGTAGTTGTAGTCGTAGTCGTAATCCGATTCTTAATCTTAATCTTAATCGGAATCAGAATCGTGGTCGTTATCGTGATCGTAGTCGTAGTCGTAGTCTTGATCGTGATCGTGATCGTGTTGTGATCGTAGTCATAGTCGTAGTCGTAATCATGATTGATGTCGTAATCGTTGTTGTAATTGCAACGTAATCGTAATAGTAATCAAATGTAATGGTAACCCTAAAAAAGATTTTATACCTTGAGGCTTTACATAATCTATGAAATTATAATCGTATAAGTATATTTTATAAACTTTTAAAATCCATTAAAGTGAATTTAAGACTTGAAATATTTATTATAAAAGAAAATAAAAAATAAATGATCAATATAAAATGTTAGACTGTAAGCGTACAAATATATTTTATGTCTCGATATTTGATATAAAATGTAAAATTTTAATCGTATAAATATATTTTATTACCTTGACTTTGTTATATGTAAACTAAGAAACTGTAAATGTATAAATATAGTACAAAATCTTGACGTTTTACAAGAACCGAAATTGTAACAACAAAAGGCAAATAAAAATGGCTGTAAAAGTACTTGTCATCGTGTTACGTGTATAAAGAAAATTCCCTATTCGAAACATGTTATTTTTGGTTTGAAAAGTTATTAGGCGGGAATATATGAATTTACCCGTATTTCAGTCAATGCTTTTCTTCTAATTTCTGCATTATTCTCTGCATTATTATTTATTTGTTTATTAAAAAATTACTTATTTATTACATTAAAAAATTAATTATTTATTTTATTAAAAAGTTATGAATGAAAGTTTGAAGATATACGTCTTAATCGCTGCCAATTTATTGTCAATTGATTTGAAATATACAGGAAGGGACGCTATTCATGAAAATCGTGCAAACGCGATAATTTCCGCTTTATTTATAACCTATAAATAAGTGTTAAAGGAATTGTGAAATAATGCTGTTCAGTATAAGACAACTACACTTGAGAGTGATTTGTAATAGAAAAATTTTGGATACATTTATTGCTAAACCTACAACAGATCTACAAAGAAAATGTAAGTATACTAGATGGGAACATCGTAAACCAATTGCAATAGTGAATAAAAATGAGTTGTTTGATGATCAAAATGTGACTGATACAAAGATATTACAGAGAAAACGACAGAGTATCATGGTCAGAAAAATTAAATCACAAAAAAAAGTTTCTCCAAATGAAGAAACTCTTTTAGATAAGGAAAGTGATAAGATCAATAATAAAAACGGATGGAGCAATCGTATCATCAAACTCAAAGAAAATGATAGTATTACTAGGTCAGTATACAATATACAATATCATAATATCTTAATAATAAAATGATATACAAATATATCTTTTTTCTAGGTCTTTAATGATAAATGTAAAGTCTCGTAAGAAACGAAAGAAGAACGATCAGATTCTTCTAGAGGGCTATAGACTAGTCAAACATGGGACAGAAGTTGGAGTAAAACCCAAAGCTATTTTTCTTTTTCCAGATCATCTGACATTATTTATTTAACTTTGTACGAAGATGTTAAATTATTTCAGATTCCATATAAAACAATACAATTGTGGAGTAATTTAGCAACTTCTCCTGGAATTATAGGTAGGTTTATATTACTATCTAATTAAGTGTCATACATGTAATGTCATATAATTACTACACGCACATTAACTATGCGTAAAATTATATTTATTATGTGCAAAATTACACAACAAGCAAAAGAATAATTATGATTTTCTTTTCACCTAATCATTATGGAAGCGCTGGATTAAGAAGATTTAAAAATGCAAGGACAGAATGTATCAGATGGACTAGCACCGAATCTGTGTCATTTGCAAAAGCCATGAGTAAAGATGGATGTACGGATGAAAAACAATGAAAAGAGATGATGTTTACAGCCATAAACGAACAAAACGACTGCAACCGAGGTCATTATTAGATATCAGATGAATATATCGATTAGTGAAAGATTATTTCAAACTACTCGATGCTTTAATGAAGTCTTCTATTAACAAATTATTTAAAGATATAAAATTTATTTTTCTGCTCAGCCTTCATTTGGACAAGGTGTCGATAGGCACTTATTTGGTTTAAAAATGATAGCTTCTATCGAATCAATGTGTCTTCCAGAATTGTATAAGGATGTTGCATATATTAAAAGTACATACTATGATTTAACAACGAGTCAAGTAAGAAATAAACATAGTTATTCCGAATAAACATGTTTACAATTGTGGATACAAGTTTTGATGTAATTCTCTAATCAACAGGTACCTCATAAAACATCGTCATTTATGTGTTACGGTCCGGTTGTACCAGAAGGTTACGGTTGTTGTTATAATCCTCGAGAGAACGATATTCTCTTTCGTTGCTCTCCCTTCAAATCCAGTACAAAAGCAGACGCAACACAATTTGCCAACACTTTAAAAGAAACTTTGTGTCGGATGAGAAACTTATGTAATGTTTGATTATATTGATATACTATGTAATAGTATAAATATATAATTATTTCATTTGTTAACTTGGATAGATTATCCATACGCTATATTGTTTTCATAATTTATATTTAAACAATAAAATTCTCAATTTCTAAGCATAATATAAAAAATATTTAATATCTATTTGAATTTTTTTCTTTGGGGGAAAAAAAAAGGAGGAATCGTCGAAAAAAAAAGGAAGCAATGTTCCCAGCGCGATTTATCAAAGTGACCTCTCATCTTTGTATAATTTTTTTTTTATTTTTGATAACATACAATATAAAATATTACAAAATTAACTAAGTTGTGATGAAAATATATATATTCTATTATTGTTGTCTACCCGTAATATTCCACATGATATTGTACTTCTTATGGTTGTGTTTATACAATAATTGATATAAATAAAAATAATCTATACCGTACAATGAAAATTTTTGACTGCGTACATATTTGTATACTCTCCTCTGTTCAACCGATCGAATTTTAAAAATAATTTAGCATGTAATTATATAACGTATTACAAGCAGAAATATTATCAATTCGAATAAAGAAAGCTTTCGTGTATATAATATTTCAAGAAAATTGACCTAAATATACCCATAATTCCACGTATTTTCTAAGTTCAATAGTAATTGTATTTCCACCATCTTGCTGAATTTCTCCTTCCATGTATGCCTTTTAAAGGGACTTATTACGTCAGCACATTTTACTCATATATACGCTAGTATTTAAAGCCAAACGAAAATAACCAACAATCAGTGGACGACAATAAGTGAGGAAAAAAATGAAATGGAAAATATTTAGCGAGTAACATCGAGAAGTCTTGTTCTTTTGTCCCATGATGTTGAATCTTGTCCTATGTAATGCGGTATATAATATATATACATGTATATATGTTTATATATGTATATATATTATATATGTGTATATATATATATATGTATATATACATGCTTACACACACGCACACATATATATATACATATGCACTTAATTTTTTATTAATATTATGTTTTCATGTAATATAAAATAATAATAATAATATTTCACTTCATATGTATATAGGTACATGAAAAATCGATTGAGCAATGCGCAGTAGACAGATCTGCTGGTAACTTTTTTCCCAGGTAGACCATACCTATGGCCCTTTGTTAGAAGTGATCAGCACAACGCCCAACGTACAATACTTGTCAGTCATCTTCTCTTGTTAAGGGCGTGTACTGCATCGTATAGGAAAAAAAATTTTAAGTTCTCATTAGTTCTTAAAAACGTTAAAACGTTCAAGAAAAAGTTACATTTCTCAATTTCGATATCATCTCATTCAATTATTTTTATTCAGTAAAATGGGTAAAACAGCAATAATGATTTTACAAGAGTTAGGAATGAAAGAGGGCTTCTTACCAGTTTACACATTGCTTCGTTCACAAACTGGTAAGCAAATAAATATATTTACTTTTAAAGTACAATATAAAGAGTTCTCAGCAATTGGACAAGCTCTGAATAAAAAAGATGCGAAGCAGAAAGCAGCTCAGAATATGTTAATATTGTTGGAAGACCCAAATGACATTTCTAAGACAAAACCACTATCATCTTCAAACGACATTTATCCTGATACTTCATCAGTACCAGCTTTGCTAGATTCAACATTAATGGATGAAGACCTTAGAAATTATGTTGGATCTTTACAAGTATGACTCATTTAAATTATTATTTTTTCTCTATTTAATTCTGTGAATATATATATATATATATATATATATATATATATATATATATATATATATAAAAATACATATCTAATAGAATATATATACTTTCATCATCATTCTCTTTAGAGTTTACTATATATTTTTTGTAAATACTTTTTGTCTATAACATGATCGTAAGAAAGTTTTCTGGTTTTTTAGCAATACTGTTTAGAAAATAAATTAATGCAGGCAGAGTATCAAACTACTAATATAACTGGCCCAGCACACGAAAAAGTGTTTACTATGTCCTGTACAGTAGGGTCAATAACTGAAGAAGCAACAGGAACTAGAAAAAAGCAAGTCAAACAAAGTGTAGCAAAAAAGATACTAGAACGTCTCACGAATACTAATGATCCGTCAGTTGCAAACAAAGATGAATGCGGATCTTCTAATCCTTTTAAAGACTGTGACGATTTGTCTGGAATAGACAAAGATGTTCTTAACGAGTTAAGTTTAAAAGTAGATAATTGTTAACTTAACGAAACCGAATCTCAAGCGAATAAGAAGAAAAAATTTCTAGATCCAAATATCAAGAGTTACCTAGGACCAATACTTCCAAAGGATGTTATTGAATTACAAAATCGTCATTTTTTATTCAAACAGTACGTTTACAATACTGTTTGTAATGGTAGCGAGGAAAAATTAATTGAAATATTTAATACTGTCAAGAGCTTTAAGACAAATTTTACAGATATAGAGAAATGTGACATCGTAACTTTAACTTCTCTGGAACAGGAGATTTTAACATATATTCAAGAGAAAATGAAATTATCCATAGAAAGAAAGATTATAGGTTCCAATGATCCATCGCTACAGTTAACTGTTTTTAGAATAAATGCTCCTATACCTATTACTCAAATTGGAGCGCATAACGATTCTGTGGTTTCCGGAGCAATAGCTCTAGCTAATATTCTTGACACGATTATAACATTCTTGGAGTAAATGTAAATGTCCAATTTCTTACAGTTGTTCTTACAATTTTACGTTCTGACATTTACTTTTTGATATTATAATTTATATATGTTGATATCACAATTTATACAATCGTAATTGTGTTCGCAATTGTGATAATAATCGTGACAATAATCGTGATCGTGATCGTAGTCGTAGTCGTAATTGGGATCTTAATCTTATTCGGGATCTTAATCTTAATCGGAATCTTAATCTTAATCCTAATCTTTATCTTAATCTTAATCTTAACCTTAATCTTAATCGGAATCGTAGTCGTGACCAATAGCAGCCGAGTTATAACGGTTTAAAGGGAACAAGGGAAAAAAAATTTTTTTTTAACAATTTTTTTCTCCGAAACTGTGGCATCTAGAACAACTGGACCGAGGTCATTGGAAAGGGCTCGTCGCGCCCTACACGCCCATATTTTTTTCATCCAGATCTGACCAATAGGAGCCGAGTAACATCGGTTTAAAGGGAACAAAGGAAAAAAAAATTTTTCTTTAACAATTTTTTTCTCCGAAACTGTGGCACCTAGAACAACCGGACCGAGGGCATTGGAAAGGGCTCGTCGCCTCCTACACGGCCATATTTTTTTCATCCAGACCTGACCAATAGGAGCCGAGTTACAACGGTTTAAATGGAACAAAGGAAAATAATCTTTCTTTAACAATTTTTTTCTCCAAAACTATAGCACCTAGAACAACCGGACAGGGGTCATTGGAAGGCGCTCCTCGCGCCCTACACGGCCATATTTTGCACATCCAGATCTGACCAATAGGAGCCGAGTTATAACGGTTTAAAGGGAACAAAGGAAAAAAAAATTTTTCTTTAACAATTTTTTTCTCCGAAACTATAGCACCTAGCACAACCGGAGCGAGGGCATTGGAAAGGGCTCGTCGCCTCCTACACGCCCATATTTTTTTCGTCCACATCTGACCAATAGGAGCCGAGTAACAACGGTTTAAAAGGAACAAAGGAAAATAATCTTTCTTTAACAATTTTTTTCTCCGAAACCGTGGCCCCTAGAACAACCGGAGCGAGGGCATTGGAAAGGGCTCGTCGCCTCCTACACGGCCATATTTTTTTCATCCAGACCTGACCAATAGGAGCCGAGTTACAACGGTTTAAATGGAACAAAGGAAAATAATCTTTCTTTAACAATTTTTTTCTCCAAAACTATAGCACCTAGAACAACCGGACAGGGGTCATTGGAAGGCGCTCCTCGCGCCCTACACGGCCATATTTTGCACATCCAGATCTGACCAATAGGAGCCGAGTTATAACGGTTTAAAGGGAACAAAGGAAAAAAAAATTTTTCTTTAACAATTTTTTTCTCCGAAACTATAGCACCTAGCGCAACCGGAGCGAGGGCATTGGAAAGGGCTCGTCGCCTCCTACACGCCCATATTTTTTTCGTCCACATCTGACCAATAGTAGCCGAGTTACAACGGTTTAAATGGAACAAAGGAAAATAATCTTTCTTTAACAATTTTTTTCTCCAAAACTATAGCACCTAGAACAACCGGACAGGGGTCATTGGAAGGCGCTCCTCGCGCACTACACGGCCATATTTTGTTCATCCAGATCTGACCAATATGAGCCGAGTTATAACGGATAAAGCGGAACAAAGGAAAAAAAAATTTTTCCTTAACAATTTTTTTCTCCGAAACTGCGGCACCTAGAACAACCGGAGCGAGGGCATTGGAAAGGGCTCGTCGCCTCCTACACGGTCATATTTTTTTCATCCAGATCTGACCAATAGGAGCCGAGTTACAACGGTTTAAATGGAACAAAGGAAAAAAAATTTTTTTTAACAATTTTTTTCTCCGAAACTGTGGCACCTAGAACAACCAGAGCGAGGGCATTGGAAAGGGCTCGTCGCGCTCTACACGCCCATATTTTTTTCATCCAGATCTGACCAATAGCAGCCGAGTTATAACGGTTTAAAGGGAACAAGGGAAAAAAAAATTTTTCTTTAACAATTTTTTCCTCCGAAACTGTGGCATCTAGAACAACTGGACCGATGTCATTGGAAAGGGCTCGTCGCGCCCTACGCGCTCATATTTTTTTCATCCAGATCTGACCAATAGGAGCCGAGTTACAACGGTTTAAATGGAACAAAGGAAAAAAAATTTTTTTTTAACAATTTTTTTCTCCGAAACTGTGGCATCTAGAACAACTGGACCGAGGTCATTGGAAAGGGCTCGTCGCGCCCTACACGCCCATATTTTTTTCATCCAGATCTGACCAATAGGAGCCGAGTAACATCGGTTTAAAGGGAACAAAGGAAAAAAAAATTTTTCTTTAACAATTTTTTTCTCCGAAACTGTGGTACCTAGAACAACCGGACCGAGGGCATTGGAAAGGGCTCGTCGCCTCCTAGACGGCCATATTTTTTTCATCCAGACCTGACCAATAGGAGCCGAGTTACAACGGTTTAAATGGAACAAAGGAAAATAATCTTTCTTTAACAATTTTTTTCTCCAAAACTATAGCACCTAGAACAACCGGACAGGGGTCATTGGAAGGCGCTCCTCGCGCCCTACACGGCCATATTTTGCACATCCAGATCTGACCAATAGGAGCCGAGTTATAACGGTTTAAAGGGAACAAAGGAAAAAAAAATTTTTCTTTAACAATTTTTTTCTCCGAAACTATAGCACCTAGCACAACCGGAGCGAGGGCATTGGAAAGGGCTCGTCGCCTCCTACACGCCCATATTTTTTTCGTCCACATCTGACCAATAGGAGCCGAGTAACAACGGTTTAAAAGGAACAAAGGAAAATAATCTTTCTTTAACAATTTTTTTCTCCGAAACCGTGGCCCCTAGAACAACCGGAGCGAGGGCATTGGAAAGGGCTCGTCGCCTCCTACACGGCCATATTTTTTTCATCCAGACCTGACCAATAGGAGCCGAGTAACAACGGTTTAAATGGAACAAAGGAAAATAATCTTTCTTTAACAATTTTTTTCTCCAAAACTATAGCACCTAGAACAACCGGACAGGGGTCATTGGAAGGCGCTCCTCGCGCCCTACACGGCCATATTTTGCACATCCAGATCTGACCAATAGGAGCCGAGTTATAACGGTTTAAAGGGAACAAAGGAAAAAAAAATTTTTCTTTAACAATTTTTTTCTCCGAAACTATAGCACCTAGCGCAACCGGAGCGAGGGCATTGGAAAGGGCTCGTCGCCTCCTACACGCCCATATTTTTTTCGTCCACATCTGACCAATAGGAGCCGAGTTATAACGGTTTAAAGGGAACAAAGGAAAACAAATTTTTTTTTAACAATTTTTTCCTCCGAAACTGTGGCATCTAGAACAACTGGACCGATGTCATTGGAAAGGGCTCGTCGCGCCCTACGCGCCCATATTTTTTTCATCCAGATCTGACCAATAGTAGCCGAGTTACAACGGTTTAAATGGAACAAAGGAATATAATCTTTCTTTAACAATTTTTTTCTCCAAAACTATAGCACCTAGAACAACCGGACAGGGGTCATTGGAAGGCGCTCCTCGCGCACTACACGGCCATATTTTGTTCATCCAGATCTGACCAATATGAGCCGAGTTATAACGGATAAAGCGGAACAAAGGAAAAAAAAATTTTTCCTTAACAATTTTTTTCTCCGAAACTGCGGCACCTAGAACAACCGGAGCGAGGGCATTGGAAAGGGCTCGTCGCCTCCTACACGGTCATATTTTTTTCATCCAGATCTGACCAATAGGAGCCGAGTTACAACGGTTTAAATGGAACAAAGGAAAAAAAATTTTTCTTTAACAATTTTTTTCTCCGAAACTGTGGCACCTAGAACAACCAGAGCGAGGGCATTGGAAAGGGCTCGTCGCGCTCTACACGCCCATATTTTTTTCATCCAGATCTGACCAATAGCAGCCGAGTTATAACGGTTTAAAGGGAACAAAGGAAAAAAAAATTTTTCTTTAACAATTTTTTCCTCCGAAACTGTGGCATCTAGAACAACTGGACCGATGTCATTGGAAAGGGCTCGTCGCGCCCTACGCGCTCATATTTTTTTCATCCTGATCTGACCAATAGGAGCCGAGTTACAACGGTTTAAATGGAACAAAGGAAAAAAAATTTTTTTTTAACAATTTTTTTCTCCGAAACTGTGGCACCTAGAACAACCGGAGCGAGGGCATTGGAAAGGGCTCGTCGCGCTCTACACGCCCATATTTTTTTCATCCAGATCTGACCAATAGCAGCCGAGTTATAACGGTTTAAAGGGAACAAAGGAAAAAAAAATTCTCTTTAACAATTTTTCTCTCCGAAACTATAGCACCTAGAACAACCGTAGCGAGGGCATTGGAAAGGGCTCGTCGCCTCCTACACGGCCATATTTTTTTCATCCAGATCTGACCAATAGGAGCCGAGTTACAACGGTTTAAATGGAACAAAGGAAAAAAAATTTTTCTTTAACAATTTTTTTCTCCGAAACTGTGGCACCTAGAACAACCAGAGCGAGGGCATTGGAAAGGGCTCGTCGCGCTCTACACGCCCATATTTTTCTCATCCAGATCTGACCAATAGCAGCCGAGTTATAACGGTTTAAAGGGAACAAAGGAAAAAAAAATTTTTCTTTAACAATTTTTTCCTCCGAAACTGTGGCATCTAGAACAACTGGACCGATGTCATTGGAAAGGGCTCGTCGCGCCCTACGCGCCCATATTTTTATCATCCAGATCTGACCAAAAGGAGCCGAGTTACAACGGTTTAAATGGAACAAAGGAAAACAAATTTTTTTTTAACAATTTTTTCCTCCGAAACTGTGGCATCTAGAACAACTGGACCGATGTCATTGGAAAGGGCTCGTCGCGCCCTACGCGCCCATATTTTTTTCATCCAGATCTGACCAATAGTAGCCGAGTTACAACGGTTTAAATGGAACAAAGGAAAATAATCTTTCTTTAACAATTTTTTTCTCCAAAACTATAGCACCTAGAACAACCGGACAGGGGTCATTGGAAGGCGCTCCTCGCGCACTACACGGCCATATTTTGTTCATCCAGATCTGACCAATATGAGCCGAGTTATAACGGATAAAGCGGAACAAAGGAAAAAAAAATTTTTCCTTAACAATTTTTTTCTCCGAAACTGCGGCACCTAGAACAACCGGAGCGAGGGCATTGGAAAGGGCTCGTCGCCTCCTACACGGTCATATTTTTTTCATCCAGATCTGACCAATAGGAGCCGAGTTACTACGGTTTAAATGGAACAAAGGAAAAAAAATTTTTCTTTAACAATTTTTTTCTCCGAAACTGTGGCACCTAGAACAACCAGAGCGAGGGCATTGGAAAGGGCTCGTCGCGCTCTACACGCCCATATTTTTTTCATCCAGATCTGACCAATAGCAGCCGAGTTATAACGGTTTAAAGGGAACAAAGGAAAAAAAAATTTTTCTTTAACAATTTTTTCCTCCGAAACTGTGGCATCTAGAACAACTGGACCGATGTCATTGGAAAGGGCTCGTCGCGCCCTACGCGCTCATATTTTTTTCATCCAGATCTGACCAATAGGAGCCGAGTTACAACGGTTTAAATGGAACAAAGGAAAAAAAATTTTTTTTTAACAATTTTTTTCTCCGAAACTGTGGCACCTAGAACAACCGGAGCGAGGGCATTGGAAAGGGCTCGTCGCGCTCTACACGCCCATATTTTTTTCATCCAGATCTGACCAATAGCAGCCGAGTTATAACGGTTTAAAGGGAACAAAGGAAAAAAAAATTCTCTTTAACAATTTTTCTCTCCGAAACTATAGCACCTAGAACAACCGTAGCGAGGGCATTGGAAAGGGCTCGTCGCCTCCTACACGGCCATATTTTTTTCATCCAGATCTGACCAATAGGAGCCGAGTTACAACGGTTTAAATGGAACAAAGGAAAAAAAATTTTTCTTTAACAATTTTTTTCTCCGAAACTGTGGCACCTAGAACAACCAGAGCGAGGGCATTGGAAAGGGCTCGTCGCGCCCTACGCGCCCATATTTTTTTCATCCAGATCTGACCAATAGCAGCCGAGTTAAAACGGTTTAAAGGGAACAAAGGAAAAAAAAATTCTCTTTAACAATTTTTCTCTCCGAAACTATAGCACCTAGAACAACCGGAGCGAGGGCATTGGAAAGGGCTCGTCGCGCTCTACACGCCCATATTTTTTTCATCCAGATCTGACCAATAGGAGCCGAGTTACAACGGTTTAAATGGAACAAAGGAAAATAATCTTTCTTTAACAATTTTTTTCTCCGAAACCGTGGCTCCTAGAACAACCGGAGCGAGGGCGTTGGAAAGGGCTCGTCGCCTCCTACACGGCCATATTTTTTTCATCCAGAGCTGACCAATAGGAGCCGAGTTACAACGGTTTAAATGGAACAAAGGAAAATAATCTTTCTTTAACAATTTTTTTCTCCAAAACTATAGCACCTAGAACAACCGGACAGGGGTCATTGGAAGGCGCTCCTCGCGCCCTACACGGCCGTATTTTGTTCATCCAGATCTGACCAATAGGAGCCGAGTTATAACGGTTTAAAGGGAACAAAGGAAAAAAAATTTTTCTTTAACAATTTTTTTCTCCGAAACTGTGGCACCTAGAACAACCAGAGCGAGGGCATTGGAAAGGGCTCGTCGCCTCCTACACGGCCATATTTTTTTCATCCAGATCTGACCAATAGGAGCCGAGTTACAACGGTTTAAATGGAACAAAGGAAAATAATCTTTCTTTAACAATTTTTTTCTCAAAAACTATAGCACCTAGAACAACGGAAGCGAGGGCATTGGAAAGGGCTCGTCGCGCCGTACACGCCTATATTTTTCTCATCCAGATCTGACCAATAGGAGCCGAGTTATAACGGTTTAAAGGGAACAAAGGAAAAAAAAATTTTTCTTTCACAATTTTTCTCTCCGAAACTATAGCACCTAGAACAACCGTAGCGAGGGCATTGGAAAGGGCTCGTCGCCTCCTACACGGCCATATTTTTTTCATCTAGATCTGACCAATAGGAGCCGAGTTACTACGGTTTAAATGGAACAAAGGAAAATAATCTTTCTTTAACAATTTTTTTCTCCAAAACTATAGCACCTAGAACAACCGGACAGGGGTCATTGGAAGGCGCTCCTCACGCACTACACGGCCATATTATGTTCATCCAGATCTGACCAATAGGAGCAGAGTTATAACGGTATAAAGGGAACAAAGGAAAAAAAAATTTTTCTTTAACAATTTTTTTCTCCGAAACAATAGCACCTAGAACAACCGGAGCGAGGGAATTGGAAAGTGCTCGTCGCCTCCTACAGGAGCATATTTTTTTCATCCAGATCTGACCAATAGGAGCCGAGTTATAACGGTTTAAAGGGAACAAAGGAAACAAAAATTTTTCTTTAACAATTTTTTCCTCCGAAACTGTAGCACTTGGAACAACCGGAGCGAGGGCATTGGAAAGGACTCGTCGCCTCCTACACGCCCATATTTTTTTCATCCACATCTGACCAATAGGAGCCGAGTTACAACGGTTTAAATGGAACAAAGGAAAAAAAATTTTTTTTTAAAGATTTTTCTCTCCGAAACTGTGGCACCTAGAACAACCGGAGCGAGGGCATTGGAAAGGACTCGTCGCGCCGTACACGCCCATATTTTTTTCATCCAGATCTGACCAACTGGAGCCGAGTTATAACGGTTTAAAGGGAACAAAGGAAAACAAAATTTTTTTAAATAATTTTTCTCTCCGAAACTATAGCACCTAGAACAACCGTAGCGAGGGCATTGGAAAGGGCTCGTCGCCTCCTACACGGCCATATTTTTTTCATCCAGATCTGACCAATAGGAGCCGAGTTACAACGGTTTAAATGGAACAAAGGAAAATAATCTTTCTTTAACAATTTTTTTCTCCAAAACTATAGCACCTAGATCAACCGGACAGGAGTCATTGGAAGGCGCTCCTCGCGCGATACACGGCCATATTTTGTTCATCCAGATCTGACCAATAGGAGCCGAGTTATAACGGTTTAAAGGGAACAAAGGAAAAAAAAATTTTTATTTAACAATTTTTTCCTCCGAAACTGTAGCACCTAGAACAACCGGAGCGAGGGAATTGGAAAGGGCTCGTCGCCTCCTACACGGCCATATTTTTTTCATCCAGATCTGACCAATAGGAGCCGAGTTACAACGGTTTAAATGGAACAAAGGAAAATAATCTTTCTTTAACAATTTTTTTCTCAAAAACTATAGCACCTAGAACAACGGAAGCGAGGGCATTGGAAAGGGCTCGTCGCGCCGTACACGCCTATATTTTTCTCATCCAGATCTGACCAATAGGAGCCGAGTTATAACGGTTTAAAGGGAACAAAGGAAAAAAAAATTTTTCTTTCACAATTTTTCTCTCCGAAACTATAGCACCTAGAACAACCGTAGCGAGGGCATTGGAAAGGGCTCGTCGCCTCCTACACGGCCATATTTTTTTCATCTAGATCTGACCAATAGGAGCCGAGTTACAACGGTTTAAATGGAACAAAGGAAAAAAAATTTTTTTTTAACAATTTTCTTCTCCGAAACTGTGGCACCTAGAACAACCGGAGCGAGGGCATTGGAAAGGGCTCGTCGCGCTCTACACGCCCATATTTTTTTCATCCAGATCTGACCAATAGCAGCCGAGTTAAAACGGTTTAAAGGGAACAAAGGAAAAAAAAATTCTCTTTAACAATTTTTCTCTCCGAAACTATAGCACCTAGAACAACCGGAGCGAGGGCATTGGAAAGGGCTCGTCGCGCTCTACACGCCCATATTTTTTTCATCCAGATCTGACCAATAGGAGCCGAGTTACAACGGTTTAAATGGAACAAAGGAAAATAATCTTTCTTTAACAATTTTTTTCTCCGAAACCGTGGCCCCTAGAACAACCGGAGCGAGGGCGTTGGAAAGGGCTCGTCGCCTCCTACACGGCCATATTTTTTTCATCCAGAGCTGACCAATAGGAGCCGAGTTACAACGGTTTAAATGGAACAAAGGAAAATAATCTTTCTTTAACAATTTTTTTCTCCAAAACTATAGCACCTAGAACAACCGGACAGGGGTCATTGGAAGGCGCTCCTCGCGCCCTACACGGCCGTATTTTGTTCATCCAGATCTGACCAATAGGAGCCGAGTTATAACGGTTTAAAGGGAACAAAGGAAAAAAAATTTTTCTTTAACAATTTTTTTCTCCGAAACTGTGGCACCTAGAACAACCAGAGGGAGGGCATTGGAAAGGGCTCGTCGCCTCCTACACGGCCATATTTTTTTCATCCAGATCTGACCAATAGGAGCCGAGTTACAACGGTTTAAATGGAACAAAGGAAAATAATCTTTCTTTAACAATTTTTTTCTCAAAAACTATAGCACCTAGAACAACGGAAGCGAGGGCATTGGAAAGGGCTCGTCGCGCCGTACACGCCTATATTTTTCTCATCCAGATCTGACCAATAGGAGCCGAGTTATAACGGTTTAAAGGGAACAAAGGAAAAAAAAATTTTTCTTTCACAATTTTTCTCTCCGAAACTATAGCACCTAGAACAACCGTAGCGAGGGCATTGGAAAGGGCTCGTCGCCTCCTACACGGCCATATTTTTTTCATCTAGATCTGACCAATAGGAGCCGAGTTACTACGGTTTAAATGGAACAAAGGAAAATAATCTTTCTTTAACAATTTTTTTCTCCAAAACTATAGCACCTAGAACAACCGGACAGGGGTCATTGGAAGGCGCTCCTCACGCACTACACGGCCATATTATGTTCATCCAGATCTGACCAATAGGAGCAGAGTTATAACGGTATAAAGGGAACAAAGGAAAAAAAAATTTTTCTTTAACAATTTTTTTCTCCGAAACTATAGCACCTAGAACAACCGGAGCGAGGGAATTGGAAAGTGCTCGTCGCCTCCTACAGGAGCATATTTTTTTCATCCAGATCTGACCAATAGGAGCCGAGTTATAACGGTTTAAAGGGAACAAAGGAAACAAAAATTTTTCTTTAACAATTTTTTCCTCCGAAACTGTAGCACTTGGAACAACCGGAGCGAGGGCATTGGAAAGGACTCGTCGCCTCCTACACGCCCATATTTTTTTCATCCACATCTGACCAATAGGAGCCGAGTTACAACGGTTTAAATGGAACAAAGGAAAAAAAATTTTTTTTTAAAGATTTTTCTCTCCGAAACTGTGGCACCTAGAACAACCGGAGCGAGGGCATTGGAAAGGACTCGTCGCGCCGTACACGCCCATATTTTTTTCATCCAGATCTGACCAACTGGAGCCGAGTTATAACGGTTTAAAGGGAACAAAGGAAAACAAAATTTTTTTAAATAATTTTTCTCTCCGAAACTATAGCACCTAGAACAACCGTAACGAGGGCATTGGAAAGGGCTCGTCGCCTCCTACACGGCCATATTTTTTTCATCCAGATCTGACCAATAGGAGCCGAGTTACAACGGTTTAAATGGAACAAAGGAAAATAATCTTTCTTTAACAATTTTTTTCTCCAAAACTATAGCACCTAGATCAACCGGACAGGAGTCATTGGAAGGCGCTCCTCGCGCGATACACGGCCATATTTTGTTCATCCAGATCTGACCAATAGGAGCCGAGTTATAACGGTTTAAAGGGAACAAAGGAAAAAAAAATTTTTATTTAACAATTTTTTCCTCCGAAACTGTAGCACCTAGAACAACCGGAGCGAGGGAATTGGAAAGGGCTCGTCGCCTCCTACACGGTCATATTTTTTTCATCCAGATCTGACCAATAGGAACCGAGTTACAACGGTTTAAATGGAACAAGGGAAAAAAAAATTCTCTTTAACAATTTTTCTCTCCGAAACTATAGCACCTAGAACAACCGTAGCGAGGGCATTGGAAAGGGCTCGTCGCCTCCTACACGGCCATATTTTTTTCATCCAGATCTGACCGATAGGAGCCGAGTTACAACGGTTTAAATGGAACAAAGGAAAATAATCTTTCTTTAACAATTTTTTTCTCCAAAACTATAGCACCTAGATCAACCGGACAGGGGTCATTGGAAGGCGCTCCTCGCGCAATACACGGCCATATTTTGTTCATCCAGATCTGACCAATAGGAGCCGAGTTATAGCGGTTTAAATGGAACAAAGGAGAAAAAAATTTTTCTTTAACAATTTTTTCCTAGGAAACTGTAGCACCTAGAACAACCGGAGCGAGGACATTGGAAAGGACTCGTCGCGCCGTACACGCCCATATTTTTTTCATCCAGATCTGACCAATAGGAGCCGAGTTACAACGGTTTAAATGGAACAAAGGAAAATAATCTTTCTTTAACAATTTTTTTCTCCGAAACCGTGGCCCCTAGAAAAACCGGAGCGAGGGCATTGGAAAGGGCTCGTCGCCTCCTACACGGCCATATTTTTTTCATCCAGAGCTGACCAATAGGAGCCGAGATACAACGGTTTAAATGGAACAATGGAAAATAATCTTTCTTTAACAATTTTTTTCTCCAAAACTATAGCACCTAGAACAACCGGACAGGGGTCATTGGAAGGCGCTCCTCGCGCCCTACACGGCCATATTTTGTTCATCCAGATCTGAACAATAGGAGCCGAGTTATAACGGTTTAAATGGAACAAAGGAAAAAAAATTTTTCTTTAACAATTTTTTTCTCCGAAACTGTGGCACCTAGAACAACCAGAGCGAGGGCTTTGGAAAGGGCTCGTCGCCTCCTACACGGCCATATTTTTTTCATCCAGATCTGACCAATAGGAGCCGAGTTACAACGGTTTAAATGGAACAAAGGAAAATAATCTTTCTTTTACAATTTTTTTCTCCAAAACTATAGCACCTACAACAACCGGACAGGGGTCATTGGAAGGCGCTCCTCGCGCGATACACGGCCATATTTTGTTCATCCAGATCTGACCAATAGGAGCCGAGTTATAACGGTTTAAAGGGAACAAAGGAAAAAAAAATTTTTATTTAACAATTTTTTCCTCCGAAACTGTAGCACCTAGAACAACCGGAGCGAGGGAATTGGAAAGGGCTCGTCGCCTCCTACACGGTCATATTTTTTTCATCCAGATCTGACCAATAGGAACCGAGTTTCAACGGTTTAAATGGAACAAAGGAAAAAAAAATTCTCTTTAACAATTTTTCTCTCCGAAACTATAGCACCTAGAACAACCGTAGCGAGGGCATTGGAAAGGGCTCGTCGCGCCGTACACGCCCATATTTTTTTCATCCAGATCTGACCAATAGGAGCCGAGTTACAACGGTTTAAATGGAACAAAGGAAAATAATCTTTCTTTTACAATTTTTTTCTCCAAAACTATAGCACCTACAACAACCGGACAGGGGTCATTGGAAGGCGCTCCTCGCGCGATACACGGCCATATTTTGTTCATCCAGATCTGACCAATAGGAGCCGAGTTATAACGGTTTAAAGGGAACAAAGGAAAAAAAAATTTTTATTTAACAATTTTTTCCTCCGAAACTGTAGCACCTAGAACAACCGGAGCGAGGGAATTGGAAAGGGCTCGTCGCCTCCTACACGGTCATATTTTTTTCATCCAGATCTGACCAATAGGAACCGAGTTTCAACGGTTTAAATGGAACAAAGGAAAAAAAAATTCTCTTTAACAATTTTTCTCTCCGAAACTATAGCACCTAGAACAACCGTAGCGAGGGCATTGGAAAGGGCTCGTCGCCTCCTACACGGCCATATTTTTTTCATCCAGATCTGACCGATAGGAGCCGAGTTACAACGGTTTAAATGGAACAAAGGAAAATAATCTTTCTTTAACAATTTTTTTCTCCAAAACTATAGCACCTAGATCAACCGGACAGGGGTCATTGGAAGGCGCTCCTCGCGCAATACACGGCCATATTTTGTTCATCCAGATCTGACCAATAGGAGCCGAGTTATAGCGGTTTAAATGGAACAAAGGAGAAAAAAATTTTTCTTTAACAATTTTTTCCTAGGAAACTGTAGCACCTAGAACAACCGGAGCGAGGACATTGGAAAGGACTCGTCGCGCCGTACACGCCCATATTTTTTTCATCCAGATCTGACCAATAGGAGCCGAGTTACAACGGTTTAAATGGAACAAAGGAAAATAATCTTTCTTTAACAATTTTTTTCTCCGAAACCGTGGCCCCTAGAAAAACCGGAGCGAGGGCATTGGAAAGGGCTCGTCGCCTCCTACACGGCCATATTTTTTTCATCCAGAGCTGACCAATAGGAGCCGAGATACAACGGTTTAAATGGAACAATGGAAAATAATCTTTCTTTAACAATTTTTTTCTCCAAAACTATAGCACCTAGAACAACCGGACAGGGGTCATTGGAAGGCGCTCCTCGCGCACTACACGGCCATATTTTGTTCATCCAGATCTGACCAATATGAGCCGAGTTATAACGGATAAAGCGGAACAAAGGAAAAAAAAATTTTTCTTTAACAATTTTTTTCTCCGAAACTGCGGCACCTAGAACAACCAGAGCGAGGACATTGGAAAGGGCTCGTCGCGCTCTACACGCCCATATTTTTTTCATCCAGATCTGACCAATAGCAGCCGAGTTATAACGGTTTAAAGGGAACAAAGGAAAAAAAAATTCTCTTTAACAATTTTTCTCTCCGAAACTATAGCACCTAGAACAACCGTAGCGAGGGCATTGGAAAGGGCTCGTCGCCTCCTACACGGCCATATTTTTTTCATCCAGATCTGACCAATAGGAGCCGAGTTACAACGGTTTAAATGGAACAAAGGAAAATAATCTTTCTTTAACAATTTTTTTCTCCAAAACTATAGCACCTAGATCAACCGGACAGGGGTCATTGGAAGGCGCTCCTCGCGCAATACACGGCCATATTTTGTTCATCCAGATCTGACCAATAGGAGCCGAGTTATAACGGTTTAAAGGGAACAGAGGAAAAAAAATTTTTCTTTAACAATTTTTTCCTCCGAAACTGTAGCACCTAGAACAACCGGAGCGAGGGAACTGGAAAGGGCTCGTCGCCTCCTACACGGTCATATTTTTTTCATCCAGATCTGACCAATAGGAGCCGAGTAACAACGGTTTAAATGGAACAAAGGAAAAAAAATTTTTTTTTAACAAGTTTTTTCTCCGAAACTGTGGCACCTAGAACAACCGGAGCGAGGGCATTGGAAAGGGCACGTCGCGCTCTACACGCCCATATTTTTTTCATCCAGATCTGACCAATAGCAGCCGAGTTATAACGGTTTAAATGGAACAAAGGAAAAAAAAATTTTTCTTTAACAATTTTTTCCTAGGAAACTGTAGCACCTAGAACAACCGGAGCGAGGGCATTGGAAAGGACTCGTCGCGCCGTACACGCCCATATTTTTTTCATCCAGATCTGACCAATAGGAGCCGAGTTACAACGGTTTAAATGGAACAAAGGAAAATAATCTTTCTTTAACAATTTTTTTCTCCGAACCCGTGGCCCCTAGAACAACCGGAGCGAGGGCATTGGAAAGGGCTCGTCGCCTCCTACACGGCCATATTTTTTTCATCCAGATCTGACCAATAGGAGCCGAGTTACAACGGTTTAAATGGAACAAAGGAAAATAATCTTTCTTTAACAATTTTTTTCTCCAAAACTATAGCACCTACAACAACCGGACAGGGGTCATTGGAAGGCGCTCCTCGCGCACTACACGGCCATATTTTGTTCATCCAGATCTGACCAATAGGAGCTGAATTATAACGGTTTAAAGGGTACAAAGGAAAAAAAATTTTCCTTTAACAATTTTTTTCTCCGAAACTATAGCACCTAGAACAACGGAAGCGAGGGCATTGGAAAGGGCTCGTCGCGCCGTACACGCCCATATTTTTCTCATCCAGATCTGACCAATAGGAGCCGAGTTATAACGGTTTAAAGGGAACAAAGGAAAAAAAAATTTTTCTTTCACAATTTTTCTCTCCGAAACTATAGCACCTAGAACAACCGTAGCGAGGGCATTGGAAAGGGCTCGTCGCCTCCTACACGGCCATATTTTTTTCATCTAGATCTGACCAATAGGAGCCGAGTTACTACGGTGTAAATGGAACAAAGGAAAATAATCTTTCTTTAACAATTTTTTTCTCCAAAACTATAGCACCTAGAACAACCGGACAGGGGTCATTGGAAGGCGCTCCTCACGCACTACACGGCCATATTATGTTCATCCAGATCTGACCAATAGGAGCAGAGTTATAACGGTATAAAGGGAACAAAGGAAAAAAAAATTTTTCTTTAACAATTTTTTTCTCCGAAACTATAGCACCTAGAACAACCGGAGCGAGGGAATTGGAAAGTGCACGTCGCCTCCTACAGGCGCATATTTTTTTCATCCAGATCTGACCAATAGGAGCCGAGTTATAACGGTTTAAAGGGAACAAAGGAAACAAAAATTTTTCTTTAACAATTTTTTCCTCCGAAACTGTAGCACTTAGCACAACCGGAGCGAGGGCATTGGAAAGGACTCGTCGCCTCCTACACGCCCATATTTTTTTCATCCACATCTGACCAATAGGAGCCGAGTTACAACGGTTTAAATGGAACAAAGGAAAAAAAATTTTTCTTTAAAGATTTTTCTCTCCGAAACTGTGGCACCTAGAACAACCGGAGCGAGGGCATTGGAAAGGACTCGTCGCGCCGTACACGCCCATATTTTTTTCATCCAGATCTGACCAACTGGAGCCGAGTTATAACGGTTTAAAGGGCACAAAGGAAAAAAAAATTTTTTTAAATAATTTTTCTCTCCGAAACTATAGCACCTAGAACAAACGTAGCGAGGGCATTGGAAAGGGCTCGTCGCCTCCTACACGGCCATATTTTTTTCATCCAGATCTGACCAATAGGAGCCGAGTTACAACGGTTTAAATGGAACAAAGGAAAATAATCTTTCTTTAACAATTTTTTTCTCCAAAACTATAGCTCCTAGATCAACCGGACAGGGGTCATTGGAAGGCGCTCCTCGCGCGATACACGGCCATATTTTGTTCATCCAGATCTGACCAATAGGAGCCGAGTTATAACGGTTTAAAGGGAACAAAGGAAAAAAAAATTCTCTTTAACAATTTTTTCCTCCGAAACTGTAGCACCTAGAACAACCGTAGCGAGGGCATTGGAAAGGGCTCGTCGCCTCCTACACGGCCATATTTTTTTCATCCAGATCTGACCGATAGGAGCCGAGTTACAACGGTTTAAATGGAACAAAGGAAAATAATCTTTCTTTAACAATTTTTTTCTCCAAAACTATAGCACCTAGATCAACCGGACAGCGGTCATTGGAAGGCGCTCCTCGCGCAATACACGGCCATATTTTGTTCATCCAGATCTGACCAATAGGAGCCGAGTTATAGCGGTTTAAATGGAACAAAGGAGAAAAAAATTTTTCTTTAACAATTTTTTCCTAGGAAACTGTAGCACCTAGAACAACCGGAGCGAGGACATTGGAAAGGACTCGTCGCGCCGTACACGCCCATATTTTTTTCATCCAGATCTGACCAATAGGAGCCGAGTTACTACGGTTTAAATGGAACAAAGGAAAATAATCTTTTTTAACAATTTTTTTCTCCGAAACCGTAGCCCCTAGAAAAACCGGAGCGAGGGCATTGGAAAGGGCTCGTCGCCTCCTACACGGCCATATTTTTTTCATCCAGAGCTGACCAATAGGAGCCGAGTTACAACGGTTTAAATGGAACAATGGAAAATAATCTTTCTTTAACAATTTTTTTCTCCAAAACTATAGCACCTAGAACAACCGGACAGGGGTCATTGGAAGGCGCTCCTCGCGCCCTGCACGGCCATATTTTGTTCATCCAGATCTGACCAATAGGAGCCGAGTTATAACGGTTTAAATGGAACAAAGGAAAAAAAATTTTTCTTTAACAATTTTTTCTCCGAAACTGTGGCACCTAGAACAACCAGAGCGAGGGCATTGGAAAGGGCTCGTCGCCTCCTACACGGCCATATTTTTTTCATCCAGATCTGACCAATAGGAGCCGAGTTACAACGGTTTAAATGGAACAAAGGAAAATAATCTTTCTTTAACAATTTTTTTCTCCAAAACTATAGCACCTAGAACAACCGGACAGGGGTGATTGGAAGGCGCTCCTCACGCACTACACGGCCATATTATGTTCATCCAGATCTGACCAATAGGAGCCGAGTTATAACGGTTTAAATGGTACAAAGGAAAAAAAAATTTTCCTTTAACAATTTTTTTCTCCGAAACTATAGCACCTAGAACAACCGAAGCGAGGGCATTGGAAAGGGCTCGTCGCGCCGTACACGCCCATATTTTTTTCATCCAGATCTGACCAATAGGAGCCGAGTTATAACGGTTTAAAGGGAACAAAGGAAAAAAAAATTTTTCTTTAACAATTTTTTCCTCCGAAACTGTGGCATCTAGAACAACTGGACCGATGTCATTGGAAAGGGCTCGTCGCGCCCTACGCGCCCATATTTTTTTCATCCAGATCTGACCAATAGGTGCCGAGTTACAACGGTTTAAATGGAACAAAGGAAAATAATCTTTCTTTAACAATTTTTTTCTCCAAAACTATAGCACCTAGAACAACCGGACAGGGGTCATTGGAAGGCGCTCCTCGCGCACTACACGGCCATATTTTGTTCATCCAGATCTGACCAATATGAGCCGAGTTATAACGGATAAAGCGGAACAAAGGAAAAAAAAATTTTTCTTTAACAATTTTTTTCTCCGAAACTGCGGCACCTAGAACAACCAGAGCGAGGGCATTGGAAAGGGCTCGTCGCGCTCTACACGCCCATATTTTTTTCATCCAGATCTGACCAATAGCAGCCGAGTTATAACGGTTTAAAGGGAACAAAGGAAAAAAAAATTCTCTTTAACAATTTTTCTCTCCGAAACTATAGCACCTAGAACAACCGTAGCGAGGGCATTGGAAAGGGCTCGTCGCCTCCTACACGGCCATATTTTTTTCATCCAGATCTGACCAATAGGAGCCGAGTTACAACGGTTTAAATGGAACAAAGGAAAATAATCTTTCTTTAACAATTTTTTTCTCCAAAACTATAGCACCTAGATCAACCGGACAGGGGTCATTGGAAGGCGCTCCTCGCGCGATACACGGCCATATTTTGTTCATCCAGATCTGACCAATAGGAGCCGAGTTATAACGGTTTAAAGGGAACAAAGGAAAAAAAAATTCTCTTTAACAATTTTTTCCTCCGAAACTGTAGCACCTAGAACAACCGTAGCGAGGGCATTGGAAAGGGCTCGTCGCCTCCTACACGGCCATATTTTTTTCATCCAGATCTGACCGATAGGAGCCGAGTTACAACGGTTTAAATGGAACAAAGGAAAATAATCTTTCTTTAACAATTTTTTTCTCCAAAACTATAGCACCTAGATCAACCGGACAGCGGTCATTGGAAGGCGCTCCTCGCGCAATACACGGCCATATTTTGTTCATCCAGATCTGACCAATAGGAGCCGAGTTATAGCGGTTTAAATGGAACAAAGGAGAAAAAAATTTTTCTTTAACAATTTTTTCCTAGGAAACTGTAGCACCTAGAACAACCGGAGCGAGGACATTGGAAAGGACTCGTCGCGTCGTACACGCCCATATTTTTTTCATCCAGATCTGACCAATAGGAGCCGAGTTACTACGGTTTAAATGGAACAAAGGAAAATAATCTTTCTTTAACAATTTTTTTCTCCGAAACCGTAGCCCCTAGAAAAACCGGAGCGAGGGCATTGGAAAGGGCTCGTCGCCTCCTACACGGCCATATTTTTTTCATCCAGAGCTGACCAATAGGAGACGAGTTACAACGGTTTAAATGGAACAATGGAAAATAATCTTTCTTTAACAATTTTTTTCTCCAAAACTATAGCACCTAGAACAACCGGACAGGGGTCATTGGAAGGCGCTCCTCGCGCCCTGCACGGCCATATTTTGTTCATCCAGATCTGACCAATAGGAGCCGAGTTATAACGGTTTAAATGGAACAAAGGAAAAAAAATTTTTCTTTAACAATTTTTTTCTCCGAAACCTTGGCACCTAGAACAACCAGAGCGAGGGCATTGGAAAGGGCTCGTCGCCTCCTACACGGCCATATTTTTTTCATCCAGATCTGACCAATAGGAGCCGAGTTACAAAGGTTTAAATGGAACAAAGGAAAATAATCTTTCTTTAACAATTTTTTTCTCCAAAACTATAGCACCTACAACAACCGGACAGGGGTCATTGGAAGGCGCTCCTCGCGCACTACACGGCCATATTTTGTTCATCCAGATCTGACCAATAGGAGCCGAATTATAACGGTTTAAAGGGTACAAAGGAAAAAAAATTTTCCTTTAACAATTTTTTTCTCCGAAACTATAGCACCTAGAACAACGGAAGCGAGGGCATTGGAAAGGGCTCGTCGCGCCGTACACGCCCATATTTTTCTCATCCAGATCTGACCAATAGGAGCCGAGTTATAACGGTTTAAAGGAACAAAGGAAGAAAAAATTTTTCTTTCACAATTTTTCTCTCCGAAACTATAGCACCTAGAACAACCGTAGCGAGGGCATTGGAAAGGGCTCGTCGCCTCCTACACGGCCATATTTTTTTCATCCAGATCTGACCAATAGGAGCCGAGTTACTACGGTTTAAATGGAACGAAGGAAAATAATCTTTCTTTAACAATTTTTTTCTCCAAAACTATAGCACCTAGAACAACCGGACAGGGGTCATTGGAAGGCGCTCCTCACGCACTACACGGCCATATTATGTTCATCCAGATCTGACCAATAGGAGCCGAGTTATAACGGTTTAAATGGTACAAAGGAAAAAAAAATTTTCCTTTAACAATTTTTTTCTCCGAAACTATAGCACCTAGAACAACCGAAGCGAGGGCATTGGAAAGAGCTCGTCGCGCTCTACACGCCCATATTTTTTTCATCCAGATCTGACCAATAGGAGCCGAGTTATAACGGTTTAAAGGGAACAAAGGAAAAAAAAATTTTTCTTTAACAATTTTTTCCTCCGAAACTGTGGCATCTAGAACAACTGGACCGATGTCATTGGAAAGGGCTCGTCGCGCCCTACGCGCCCATATTTTTTTCATCCAGATCTGACCAATAGGAGCCGAGTTACAACGGTTTAAATGGAACAAAGGAAAATAATCTTTCTTTAACAATTTTTTTCTCCAAAACTATAGCACCTAGAACAACCGGACAGGGGTCATTGGAAGGCGCTCCTCGCGCACTACACGGCCATATTTTTTTCATCCAGATCTGACCAATAGCAGCCGAGTTATAACGGTTTAAAGGGAACAAAGGAAAAAAAAATTCTCTTTAACAATTTTTCTCTCCGAAACTATAGCACCTAGAACAACCGTAGCGAGGGCATTGGAAAGGGCTCGTCGCCTCCTACACGGCCATATTTTTTTCATCCAGATCTGACCAATAGGAGCCGAGTTACAACGGTTTAAATGGAACAAAGGAAAATAATCTTTCTTTAACAATTTTTTTCTCCAAAACTATAGCACCTAGATCAACCGGACAGGGGTCATTGGAAGGCGCTCCTCGCGCAATACACGGCCATATTTTGTTCATCCAGATCTGACCAATAGGAGCCGAGTTATAACGGTTTAAAGGGAACAGAGGAAAAAAAATTTTTCTTTAACAATTTTTTCCTCCGAAACTGTAGCACCTAGAACAACCGGAGCGAGGGAACTGGAAAGGGCTCGTCGCCTCCTACACGGTCATATTTTTTTCATCCAGATCTGACCAATAGGAGCCGAGTAACAACGGTTTAAATGGAACAAAGGAAAAAAAATTTTTTTTTAACAAGTTTTTTCTCCGAAACTGTGGCACCTAGAACAACCGGAGCGAGGGCATTGGAAAGGGCTCGTCGCGCTCTACACGCCCATATTTTTTTCATCCAGATCTGACCAATAGCAGCCGAGTTATAACGGTTTAAATGGAACAAACGAAAAAAAAATTTTTTTTTAACAATTTTTTCCTAGGAAACTGTAGCACCTAGAACAACCGGAGCGAGGGCATTGGAAAGGACTCGTCGCGCCGTACACGCCCATATTTTTTTCATCCAGATCTGACCAATAGGAGCCGAGTTACAACGGTTTAAATGGAACAAAGGAAAATAATCTTTCTTTAACAATTTTTTTCTCCGAAACCGTGGCCCCTAGAACAACCGGACAGGGGTCATTGGAAGGCGCTCCTCGCGCACTACACGGCCATATTTTGTTCATCCAGATCTGACCAATATGAGCCGAGTTATAACGGATAAAGCGGAACAAAGGAAAAAAAAATTTTTCTTTAACAATTTTTTTCTCCGAAACTGCGGCACCTAGAACAACCAGAGCGAGGGCATTGGAAAGGGCTCGTCGCGCTCTACACGCCCATATTTTTTTCATCCAGATCTGACCAATAGCAGCCGAGTTATAACGGTTTAAAGGGAACAAAGGAAAAAAAAATTCTCTTTAACAATTTTTCTCTCCGAAACTATAGCACCTAGAACAACCGTAGCGAGGGCATTGGAAAGGGCTCGTCGCCTCCTACACGGCCATATTTTTTTCATCCAGATCTGACCAATAGGAGCCGAGTTACAACGGTTTAAATGGAACAAAGGAAAATAATCTTTCTTTAACAATTTTTTTCTCCAAAACTATAGCACCTAGATCAACCGGACAGGGGTCATTGGAAGGCGCTCCTCGCGCAATACACGGCCATATTTTGTTCATCCAGATCTGACCAATAGGAGCCGAGTTATAACGGTTTAAAGGGAACAGAGGAAAAAAAATTTTTCTTTAACAATTTTTTCCTCCGAAACTGTAGCACCTAGAACAACCGGAGCGAGGGAACTGGAAAGGGCTCGTCGCCTCCTACACGGTCATATTTTTTTCATCCAGATCTGACCAATAGGAGCCGAGTAACAACGGTTTAAATGGAACAAAGGAAAAAAAATTTTTTTTTAACAAGTTTTTTCTCCGAAACTGTGGCACCTAGAACAACCGGAGCGAGGGCATTGGAAAGGGCTCGTCGCGCTCTACACGCCCATATTTTTTTCATCCAGATCTGACCAATAGCAGCCGAGTTATAACGGTTTAAATGGAACAAACGAAAAAAAAATTTTTCTTTAACAATTTTTTCCTAGGAAACTGTAGCACCTAGAACAACCGGAGCGAGGGCATTGGAAAGGACTCGTCGCGCCGTACACGCCCATATTTTTTTCATCCAGATCTGACCAATAGGAGCCGAGTTACAACGGTTTAAATGGAACAAAGGAAAATAATCTTTCTTTAACAATTTTTTTCTCCGAAACCGTGGCCCCTAGAACAACCGGAGCGAGGGCATTGGAAAGGGCTCGTCGCCTCCTACACGGCCATATTTTTTTCATCCAGATCTGACCAATAGGAGCCGAGTTACAACGGTTTAAATGGAACAAAGGAAAATAATCTTTCTTTAACAATTTTTTTCTCCAAAACTATAGCACCTACAACAACCGGACAGGGGTCATTGGAAGGCGCTCCTCGCGCACTACACGGCCATATTTTGTTCATCCAGATCTGACCAATAGTAGCCGAATTATAACGGTTTAAAGGGTACAAAGGAAAAAAAATTTTCCTTTAACAATTTTTTTCTCCGAAACTATAGCACCTAGAACAACGGAAGCGAGGGCATTGGAAAGGGCTCGTCGCGCCGTACACGCCCATATTTTTCTCATCCAGATCTGACCAATAGGAGCCGAGTTATAACGGTTTAAAGGGAACAAAGGAAAAAAAAATTTTTCTTTCACAATTTTTCTCTCCGAAACTATAGCACCTAGAACAACCGTAGCGAGGGCATTGGAAAGGGCTCGTCGCCTCCTACACGGCCATATTTTTTTCATCTAGATCTGACCAATAGGAGCCGAGTTACTACGGTTTAAATGGAACAAAGGAAAATAATCTTTCTTTAACAATTTTTTTCTCCAAAACTATAGCACCTAGAACAACCGGACAGGGGTCATTGGAAGGCGCTCCTCACGCACTACACGGCCATATTATGTTCATCCAGATCTGACCAATAGGAGCAGAGTTATAACGGTATAAAGGGAACAAAGGAAAAAAAAATTTTTCTTTAACAATTTTTTTCTCCGAAACTATAGCACCTAGAACAACCGGAGCGAGGGAATTGGAAAGTGCACGTCGCCTCCTACAGGCGCATATTTTTTTCATCCAGATCTGACCAATAGGAGCAGAGTTATAACGGTTTAAAGGGAACAAAGGAAACAAAAATTTTTCTTTAACAATTTTTTCCTCCGAAACTGTAGCACTTAGAACAACCGGAGCGAGGGCATTGGAAAGGACTCGTCGCCTCCTACACGCCCATATTTTTTTCATCCACATCTGACCAATAGGAGCCGAGTTACAACGGTTTAAATGGAACAAAGGAAAAAAAATTTTTTTTTAAAGATTTTTCTCTCCGAAACTGTGGCACCTAGAACAACCGGAGCGAGGGCATTGGAAAGGACTCGTCGCGCCGTACACGCCCATATTTTTTTCATCCAGATCTGACCAACTGGAGCCGAGTTATAACGGTTTAAAGGGAACAAAGGAAAAAAAAATTTTTTTAAATAATTTTTCTCTCCGAAACTATAGCACCTAGAACAAACGTAGCGAGGGCATTGGAAAGGGCTCGTCGCCTCCTACACGGCCATATTTTTTTCATCCAGATCTGACCAATAGGAGCCGAGTTACAACGGTTTAAATGGAACAAAGGAAAATAATCTTTCTTTAACAATTTTTTTCTCCAAAACTATAGCACCTAGATCAACCGGACAGGGGTCATTGGAAGGCGCTCCTCGCGCGATTCACGGCCATATTTTGTTCATCCAGATCTGACCAATAGGAGCCGAGTTATAACGGTTTAAAGGGAACAAAGGAGAAAAAAATTTTTCTTTAACAATTTTTTCCTAGGAAACTGTAGCACCTAGAACAACCGGAGCGAGGACATTGGAAAGGACTCGTCGCGCCGTACACGCCCATATTTTTTTCATCCAGATCTGACCAATAGGAGCCGAGTTACTACGGTTTAAATGGAACAAAGGAAAATAATCTTTCTTTAACAATTTTTTTCTCCGAAACCGTAGCCCCTAGAAAAACCAGAGCGAGGGCATTGGAAAGGGCTCGTCGCCTCCTACACGGCCATATTTTTTTCATCCAGAGCTGACCAATAGGAGCCGAGTTACAACGGTTTAAATGGAACAATGGAAAATAATCTTTCTTTAACAATTTTTTTCTCCAAAACTATAGCACCTAGAACAACCGGACAGGGGTCATTGGAAGGCGCTCCTCGCGCCCTGCACGGCCATATTTTGTTCATCCAGATCTGACCAATAGGAGCCGAGTTATAACGGTTTAAATGGAACAAAGGAAAAAAAATTTTTCTTTAACAATTTTTTTCTCCGAAACTGTGGCACCTAGAACAACCAGAGCGAGGGCATTGGAAAGGGCTCGTCGCCGCCTACACGGCCATATTTTTTTCATCCAGATCTGACCAATAGGAGCCGAGTTACAACGGTTTAAATGGAACAAAGGAAAATAATCTTTCTTTAACAATTTTTTTCTCCAAAACTATAGCACCTACAACAACCGGACAGGGGTCATTGGAAGGCGCTCCTCGCGCACTACACGGCCATATTTTGTTCATCCAGATCTGACCAATAGGAGCCGAATTATAACGGTTTAAAGGGTACAAAGGAAAAAAAATTTTCCTTTAACAATTTTTTTCTCCAAAACTATAGCACCTAGATCAACCGGACAGGGGTCATTGGAAGGCGCTCCTCGCGCAATACACGGCCATATTTTGTTCATCCAGATCTGACCAATAGGATCCGAGTTATAGCGGTTTAAATGGAACAAAGGAGAAAAAAATTTTTCTTTACCAATTTTTTCCTAGGAAACTGTAGCACCTAGAACAACCGGAGCGAGGACATTGGAAAGGACTCGTCGCGCCGTACACGCCCATATTTTTTTCATCCAGATCTGACCAATAGGAGCCGAGTTACAACGGTTTAAATGGAAAAAAGGAAAATAATCTTTCTTTAACAATTTTTTTCTCCGAAACCGTGGCCCCTAGAAAAACCGGAGCGAGGGCATTGGAAAGGGCTCGTCGCCTCCTACACGGCCATATTTTTTTCATCCAGAGCTGACCAATAGGAGCCGAGTTACAACGGTTTAAATGGAACAATGGAAAATAATCTTTCTTTAACAATTTTTTTCTCCAAAACTATAGCACCTAGAACAACCGGACAGGGGTTATTGGAAGGCGCTCCTCGCGCCCTACACGGCCATATTTTGTTCATCCAGATCTGAACAATAGGAGCCGAGTTATAACGGTTTAAATGGAACAAAGGAAAAAAAATTTTTCTTTAACAATTTTTTTCTCCGAAACTGTGGCACCTAGAACAACCAGAGCGAGGGCATTGGAAAGGGCTCGTCGCCTCCTACACGGCCATATTTTTTTCATCCAGATCTGACCAATAGGAGCCGAGTTACAACGGTTTAAATGGAACAAAGGAAAATAATCTTTCTTTAACAATTTTTTTCTCCAAAACTATAGCACCTACAACAACCGGACAGGGGTCATTGGAAGGCGCTCCTCGCGCACTACACGGCCATATTTTGTTCATCCAGATCTGACCAATAGGAGCCGAATTATAACGGTTTAAAGGGTACAAAGGAAAAAAAATTTTCCTTTAACAATTTTTTTCTCCGAAACTGTGGCACCTAGAACAACCAGAGCGAGGGCATTGGAAAGGGCTCGTCGCCTCCTACACGGCCATATTTTTTTCATCCAGATCTGACCAATAGGAGCCGAGTTACAACGGTTTAAATGGAACAAAGGAAAATAATCTTTCTTTAACAATTTTTTTCTCCAAAACTATAGCACCTACAACAACCGGACAGGGGTCATTGGAAGGCGCTCCTCGCGCACTACACGGCCATATTTTGTTCATCCAGATCTGACCAATAGGAGCCGAATTATAACGGTTTAAAGGGAACAAAGGAAAAAAAATTTTCCTTTAACAATTTTTTTCTCCGAAACTATAGCACCTAGAACAACGGAAGTGAGGGCATTGGAAAGGGCTCGTCGCGCCGTACACGCCCATATTTTTCTCATCCAGATCTGACCAATAGGAGCCGAGTTATAGCGGTTTAAAGGAACAAAGGAAAAAAAAATTTTTCTTTCACAATTTTTCTCTCCGAAACTATAGCACCTAGAACAACCGTAGCGAGGGCATTGGAAAGGGCTCGTCGCCTCCTACAAGGCCATATTTTTTTCATCCAGATCTGACCAATAGGAGCCGAGTTACAACGGTTTAAATGGAACAAAGGAAAATAATCTTTCTTTAACAATTTTTTTCTCCAAAACTATAGCACCTACAACAACCGGACAGGGGTCATTGGAAGGCGCTCCTCGCGCACTACACGGCCATATTTTGTTCATCCAGATCTGACCAATAGGAGCCGAATTATAACGGTTTAAAGGGTACAAAGGAAAAAAAATTTTCCTTTAACAATTTTTTTCTCCAAAACTATAGCACCTAGATCAACCGGACAGGGGTCATTGGAAGGCGCTCCTCGCGCAATACACGGCCATATTTTGTTCATCCAGATCTGACCAATAGGATCCGAGTTATAGCGGTTTAAATGGAACAAAGGAGAAAAAAATTTTTCTTTAACAATTTTTTCCTAGGAAACTGTAGCACCTAGAACAACCGGAGCGAGGACATTGGAAAGGACTCGTCGCGCCGTACACGCCCATATTTTTTTCATCCAGATCTGACCAATAGGAGCCGAGTTACAACGGTTTAAATGGAACAAAGGAAAATAATCTTTCTTTAACAATTTTTTTCTCCGAAACCGTGGCCCCTAGAAAAACCGGAGCGAGGGCATTGGAAAGGGCTCGTCGCCTCCTACACGGCCATATTTTTTTCATCCAGAGCTGACCAATAGGAGCCGAGTTACAACGGTTTAAATGGAACAATGGAAAATAATCTTTCTTTAACAATTTTTTTCTCCAAAACTATAGCACCTAGAACAACCGGACAGGGGTTATTGGAAGGCGCTCCTCGCGCCCTACACGGCCATATTTTGTTCATCCAGATCTGAACAATAGGAGCCGAGTTATAACGGTTTAAATGGAACAAAGGAAAAAAAATTTTTCTTTAACAATTTTTTTCTCCGAAACTGTGGCACCTAGAACAACCAGAGCGAGGGCATTGGAAAGGGCTCGTCGCCTCCTACACGGCCATATTTTTTTCATCCAGATCTGACCAATAGGAGCCGAGTTACAACGGTTTAAATGGAACAAAGGAAAATAATCTTTCTTTAACAATTTTTTTCTCCAAAACTATAGCACCTACAACAACCGGACAGGGGTCATTGGAAGGCGCTCCTCGCGCACTACACGGCCATATTTTGTTCATCCAGATCTGACCAATAGGAGCCGAATTATAACGGTTTAAAGGGTACAAAGGAAAAAAAATTTTCCTTTAACAATTTTTTTCTCCGAAACTATAGCACCTAGAACAACGGAAGCGAGGGCATTGGAAAGGGCTCGTCGCGCCGTACACGCCCATATTTTTCTCATCCAGATCTGACCAATAGGGGCCGAGTTATAACGGTTTAAAGGAACAAAGGAAAAAAAAATTTTTCTTTCACAATTTTTCTCTCCGAAACTATAGCACCTAGAACAACCGTAGCGAGGGCATTGGAAAGGGCTCGTCGCCTCCTACACGGCCATATTTTTTTCATCCAGATCTGACCAATAGGAGCCGAGTTACTACGGTTTAAATGGAACAAAGGAAAATAATCTTTCTTTAACAATTTTTTTCTCCAAAACTATAGCACCTAGAACAACCGGACAGGGGTTATTGGAAGGCGCTCCTCGCGCCCTACACGGCCATATTTTGTTCATCCAGATCTGAACAATAGGAGCCGAGTTATAACGGTTTAAATGGAACAAAGGAAAAAAAATTTTTCTTTAACAATTTTTTTCTCCGAAACTGTGGCACCTAGAACAACCAGAGCGAGGGCATTGGAAAGGGCTCGTCGCCTCCTACACGGCCATATTTTTTTCATCCAGATCTGACCAATAGGAGCCGAGTTACAACGGTTTAAATGTAACAAAGGAAAATAATCTTTCTTTAACAATTTTTTTCTCCAAAACTATAGCACCTACAACAACCGGACAGGGGTCATTGGAAGGCGCTCCTCGCGCACTACACGGCCATATTTTGTTCATCCAGATCTGACCAATAGGAGCCGAATTATAACGGTTTAAAGGGTACAAAGGAAAAAAAATTTTCCTTTAACAATTTTTTTCTCCGAAACTATAGCACCTAGAACAACGGAAGCGAGGGCATTGGAAAGGGCTCGTCGCGCCGTACACGCCCATATTTTTCTCATCCAGATCTGACCAATAGGGGCCGAGTTATAACGGTTTAAAGGAACAAAGGAAAAAAAAATTCTTCTTTCACAATTTTTCTCTCCGAAACTATAGCACCTAGAACAACCGTAGCGAGGGCATTGGAAAGGGCTCGTCGCCTCCTACACGGCCATATTTTTTTCATCCAGATCTGACCAATAGGAGCCGAGTTACTACGGTTTAAATGGAACAAAGGAAAATAATCTTTCTTTAACAATTTTTTTCTCCAAAACTATAGCACCTAGAACAACCGGACAGGGGTCATTGGAAGGCGCTCCTCACGCACTACACGGCCATATTATGTTCATCCAGATCTGACCAATAGGAGCCGAGTTATAACGGTTTAAATGGTACAAAGGAAAAAAAAATTTTCCTTTAACAATTTTTTTCTCCGAAACTATAGCACCTAGAACAACCGAAGCGAGGGCATTGGAAAGGGCTCGTCGCGCCGTACACGCCCATATTTTTTTCATCCAGATCTGACCAATAGGAGCCGAGTTATAACGGTTTAAAGGGAACAAAGGAAAAAAAAATTTTTCTATAACAATTTTTTCCTCCGAAACTGTGGCATCTAGAACAACTGGACCGATGTCATTGGAAAGGGCTCGTCGCGCCCTACGCGCCCATATTTTTTTCATCCAGATCTGACCAATAGGAGCCGAGTTACAACGGTTTAAATGGAACAAAGGAAAATAATCTTTCTTTAACAATTTTTTTCTCCAAAACTATAGCACCTAGAACAACCGGACAGGGGTCATTGGAAGGCGCTCCTCGCGCACTACACGGCCATATTTTGTTCATCCAGATCTGACCAATATGAGCCGAGTTATAACTGATAAAGCGGAACAAAGGAAAAAAAAATTTTTCTTTAACAATTTTTTTCTCCGAAACTGCGGCACCTAGAACAACCAGAGCGAGGGCATTGGAAAGGGCTCGTCGCCTCCTACACGGCCATATTTTTTTCATCCAGATCTGACCAATAGGAGCCGAGTTACAACGGTTTAAAGGGAACAGAGGAAAAAAAATTTTTCTTTAACAATTTTTTCCTCCGAAACTGTAGCACCTAGAACAACCGGAGCGAGGGAACTGGAAAGGGCTCGTCGCCTCCTACACGGTCATATTTTTTTCATCCAGATCTGACCAATAGGAGCCGAGTAACAACGGTTTAAATGGAACAAAGGAAAAAAAATTTTTTTTTAACAAGTTTTTTCTCCGAAACTGTGGCACCTAGAACAACCGGAGCGAGGGCATTGGAAAGGGCTCGTCGCGCTCTACACGCCCATATTTTTTTCATCCAGATCTGACCAATAGCAGCCGAGTTATAACGGTTTAAATGGAACAAACGAAAAAAAAATTTTTCTTTAACAATTTTTTCCTAGGAAACTGTAGCACCTAGAACAACCGGAGCGAGGGCATTGGAAAGGACTCGTCGCGCCGTACACGCCCATATTTTTTTCATCCAGATCTGACCAATAGGAGCCGAGTTACAACGGTTTAAATGGAACAAAGGAAAATAATCTTTCTTTAACAATTTTTTTCTCCGAAACCGTGGCCCCTAGAACAACCGGAGCGAGGGCATTGGAAAGGGCTCGTCGCCTCCTACACGGCCATATTTTTTTCATCCAGATCTGACCAATAGGAGCCGAGTTACAACGGTTTAAATGGAACAAAGGAAAATAATCTTTCTTTAACAATTTTTTTCTCCAAAACTATAGCACCTACAACAACCGGACAGGGGTCATTGGAAGGCGCTCCTCGCGCACTACACGGCCATATTTTGTTCATCCAGATCTGACCAATAGGAGCCGAATTATAACGGTTTAAAGGGTACAAAGGAAAAAAAATTTTCCTTTAACAATTTTTTTCTCCGAAACTATAGCACCTAGAACAACGGGAGCGAGGGCATTGGAAAGGGCTCGTCGCGCCGTACACGCCCATATTTTTCTCATCCAGATCTGACCAATAGGGGCCGAGTTATAACGGTTTAAAGGAACAAAGGAAAAAAAAATTTTTCTTTCACAATTTTTCTCTCCGAAACTATAGCACCTAGAACAACCGTAGCGAGGGCATTGGAAAGGGCTCGTCGCCTCCTACACGGCCATATTTTTTTCATCCAGATCTGACCAATAGGAGCCGAGTTACTACGGTTTAAATGGAACAAAGGAAAATAATCTTTCTTTAACAATTTTTTTCTCCAAAACTATAGCACCTAGAACAACCGGACAGGGGTTATTGGAAGGCGCTCCTCGCGCCCTACACGGCCATATTTTGTTCATCCAGATCTGAACAATAGGAGCCGAGTTATAACGGTTTAAATGGAACAAAGGAAAAAAAATTTTTCTTTAACAATTTTTTTCTCCGAAACTGTGGCACCTAGAACAACCAGAGCGAGGGCATTGGAAAGGGCTCGTCGCCTCCTACACGGCCATATTTTTTTCATCCAGATCTGACCAATAGGAGCCGAGTTACAACGGTTTAAATGGAACAAAGGAAAATAATCTTTCTTTAACAATTTTTTTCTCCAAAACTATAGCACCTACAACAACCGGACAGGGGTCATTGGAAGGCGCTCCTCGCGCACTACACGGCCATATTTTGTTCATCCAGATCTGACCAATAGGAGCCGAATTATAACGGTTTAAAGGGTACAAAGGAAAAAAAATTTTCCTTTAACAATTTTTTTCTCCGAAACTATAGCACCTAGAACAACGGAAGCGAGGGCATTGGAAAGGGCTCGTCGCGCCGTACACGCCCATATTTTTCTCATCCACATCTGACCAATAGGGGCCGAGTTATAACGGTTTAAAGGAACAAAGGAAAAAAAAATTCTTCTTTCACAATTTTTCTCTCCGAAACTATAGCACCTAGAACAACCGTAGCGAGGGCATTGGAAAGGGCTCGTCGCCTCCTACACGGCCATATTTTTTTCATCCAGATCTGACCAATAGGAGCCGAGTTACTACGGTTTAAATGGAACAAAGGAAAATAATCTTTCTTTAACAATTTTTTTCTCCAAAACTATAGCACCTAGAACAACCGGACAGGGGTCATTGGAAGGCGCTCCTCACGCACTACACGGCCATATTATGTTCATCCAGATCTGACCAATAGGAGCCGAGTTATAACGGTTTAAATGGTACAAAGGAAAAAAAAATTTTCCTTTAACAATTTTTTTCTCCGAAACTATAGCACCTAGAACAACCGAAGCGAGGGCATTGGAAAGGGCTCGTCGCGCCGTACACGCCCATATTTTTTTCATCCAGATCTGACCAATAGGAGCCGAGTTATAACGGTTTAAAGGGAACAAAGGAAAAAAAAATTTTTCTTTAACAATTTTTTCCTCCGAAACTGTGGCATCTAGAACAACTGGACCGATGTCATTGGAAAGGGCTCGTCGCGCCCTACGCGCCCATATTTTTTTCATCCAGATCTGACCAATAGGAGCCGAGTTACAACGGTTTAAATGGAACAAAGGAAAATAATCTTTCTTTAACAATTTTTTTCTCCAAAACTATAGCACCTAGAACAACCGGACAGGGGTCATTGGAAGGCGCTCCTCGCGCACTACACGGCCATATTTTGTTCATCCAGATCTGACCAATATGAGCCGAGTTATAACGGATAAAGCGGAACAAAGGAAAAAAAAATTTTTCTTTAACAATTTTTTTCTCCGAAACTGCGGCACCTAGAACAACCAGAGCGAGGGCATTGGAAAGGGCTCGTCGCCTCCTACACGGCCATATTTTTTTCATCCAGATCTGACCAATAGGAGCCGAGTTACAACGGTTTAAAGGGAACAGAGGAAAAAAAATTTTTCTTTAACAATTTTTTCCTCCGAAACTGTAGCACCTAGAACAACCGGAGCGAGGGAACTGGAAAGGGCTCGTCGCCTCCTACACGGTCATATTTTTTTCATCCAGATCTGACCAATAGGAGCCGAGTAACAACGGTTTAAATGGAACAAAGGAAAAAAAATTTTTTTTTAACAAGTTTTTTCTCCGAAACTGTGGCACCTAGAACAACCGGAGCGAGGTCATTGGAAAGGGCTCGTCGCGCTCTACACGCCCATATTTTTTTCATCCAGATCTGACCAATAGCAGCCGAGTTATAACGGTTTAAATGGAACAAACGAAAAAAAAATTTTTCTTTAACAATTTTTTCCTAGGAAACTGTAGCACCTAGAACAACCGGAGCGAGGGCATTGGAAAGGACTCGTCGCGCCGTACACGCCCATATTTTTTTCATCCAGATCTGACCAATAGGAGCCGAGTTACAACGGTTTAAATGGAACAAAGGAAAATAATCTTTCTTTAACAATTTTTTTCTCCGAAACCGTGGCCCCTAGAACAACCGGAGCGAGGGCATTGGAAAGGGCTCGTCGCCTCCTACACGGCCATATTTTTTTCATCCAGATCTGACCAATAGGAACCGAGTTACAACGGTTTAAATGGAACAAAGGAAAATAATCTTTCTTTAACAATTTTTTTCTCCAAAACTATAGCACCTACAACAACCGGACAGGGGTCATTGGAAGGCGCTCCTCGCGCACTACACGGCCATATTTTGTTCATCCAGATCTGACCAATAGGAGCCGAATTATAACGGTTTAAAGGGTACAAAGGAAAAAAAATTTTCCTTTAACAATTTTTTTCTCCGAAACTATAGCACCTAGAACAACGGAAGCGAGGGCATTGGAAAGGGCTCGTCGCGCCGTACACGCCCATATTTTTCTCATCCAGATCTGACCAATAGGAGCCGAGTTATAACGGTTTAAAGGGAACAAAGGAAAAAAAAATTTTTCTTTCACAATTTTTCTCTCCGAAACTATAGCACCTAGAACAACCGTAGCGAGGGCATTGGAAAGGGCTCGTCGCCTCCTACACGGCCATATTTTTTTCATCTAGATCTGACCAATAGGAGCCGAGTTACTACGGTTTAAATGGAACAAAGGAAAATAATCTTTCTTTAACAATTTTTTTCTCCAAAACTATAGCACCTAGAACAACCGGACAGGGGTCATTGGAAGGCGCTCCTCACGCACTACACGGCCATATTATGTTCATCCAGATCTGACCAATAGGAGCAGAGTTATAACGGTATAAAGGGAACATTGGAAAAAAAAATTTTTCTTTAACAATTTTTTTCTCCGAAACTATAGCACCTAGAACAACCGGAGCGAGGGAATTGGAAAGTGCACGTCGCCTCCTACAGGCGCATATTTTTTTCATCCAGATCTGACCAATAGGAGCCGAGTTATAACGGTTTAAAGGGAACAAAGGAAACAAAAATTTTTCTTTAACAATTTTTTCCTCCGAAACTGTAGCACTTAGAACAACCGGAGCGAGGGCATTGGAAAGGACTCGTCGCCTCCTACACGCCCATATTTTTTTCATCCACATCTGACCAATAGGAGCCGAGTTACAACGGTTTAAATGGAACAAAGGAAAAAAAATTTTTTTTTAAAGATTTTTCTCTCCGAAACTGTGGCACCTAGAACAACCGGAGCGAGGGCATTGGAAAGGACTCGTCGCGCCGTACACGCCCATATTTTTTTCATCCAGATCTGACCAACTGGAGCCGAGTTATAACGGTTTAAAGGGAACAAAGGAAAAAAAAATTTTTTTAAATAATTTTTCTCTCCGAAACTATAGCACCTAGAACAAACGTAGCGAGGGCATTGGAAAGGGCTCGTCGCCTCCTACACGGCCATATTTTTTTCATCCAGATCTGACCAATAGGAGCCGAGTTACAACGGTTTAAATGGAACAAAGGAAAATAATCTTTCTTTAACAATTTTTTTCTCCAAAACTATAGCACCTACAACAACCGGACAGGGGTCATTGGAAGGCGCTCCTCGCGCACTACACGGCCATATTTTGTTCATCCAGATCTGACCAATAGGAGCCGAGTTACAACGGTTTAAATGGAACAAAGGAAAATAATCTTTCTTTAACAATTTTTTTCTCCAAAACTATAGCACCTAGATCAACCGGACAGGGGTCATTGGAAGGCGCTCCTCGCGCGATACACGGCCATATTTTGTTCATCCAGATCTGACCAATAGGAGCCGAGTTATAACGGTTTAAATGGTACAAAGGAAAAAAAAATTTTCCTTTAACAATTTTTTTCTCCGAAACTATAGCACCTAGAACAACCGAAGCGAGGGCATTGGAAAGGGCTCGTCGCGCCGTACACGCCCATATTTTTTTCATCCAGATCTGACCAATAGGAGCCGAGTTATAACGGTTTAAAGGGAACAAAGGAAAAAAAAATTTTTCTTTAACAATTTTTTCCTCCGAAACTGTGGCATCTAGAACAACTGGACCGATGTCATTGGAAAGGGCTCGTCGCGCCCTACGCGCCCATATTTTTTTCATCCAGATCTGACCAATAGGAGCCGAGTTACAACGGTTTAAATGGAACAAAGGAAAATAATCTTTCTTTAACAATTTTTTTCTCCAAAACTATAGCACCTAGAACAACCGGACAGGGGTCATTGGAAGGCGCTCCTCGCGCACTACACGGCCATATTTTGTTCATCCAGATCTGACCAATATGAGCCGAGTTATAACGGATAAAGCGGAACAAAGGAAAAAAAAATTTTTCTTTAACAATTTTTTTCTCCGAAACTGCGGCACCTAGAACAACCAGAGCGAGGGCATTGGAAAGGGCTCGTCGCGCTCTACACGCCCATATTTTTTTCATCCAGATCTGACCAATAGCAGCCGAGTTATAACGGTTTAAAGGGAACAAAGGAAAAAAAAATTCTCTTTAACAATTTTTCTCTCCGAAACTATAGCACCTAGAACAACCGTAGCGAGGGCATTGGAAAGGGCTCGTCGCCTCCTACACGGCCATATTTTTTTCATCCAGATCTGACCAATAGTAGCCGAGTTACAACGGTTTAAATGGAACAAAGGAAAATAATCTTTCTTTAACAATTTTTTTCTCCAAAACTATAGCACCTAGATCAACCGGACAGGGGTCATTGGAAGGCGCTCCTCGCGCAATACACGGCCATATTTTGTTCATCCAGATCTGACCAATAGGAGCCGAGTTATAACGGTTTAAAGGGAACAGAGGAAAAAAAATTTTTCTTTAACAATTTTTTCCTCCGAAACTGTAGCACCTAGAACAACCGGAGCGAGGGAACTGGAAAGGGCTCGTCGCCTCCTACACGGTCATATTTTTTACATCCAGATCTGACCAATAGGAGCCGAGTAACAACGGTTTAAATGGAACAAAGGAAAAAAAATTTTTTTTAACAAGTTTTTTCTCCGAAACTGTGGCACCTAGAACAACCGGAGCGAGGGCATTGGAAAGGGCTCGTCGCGCTCTACACGCCCATATTTTTTTCATCCAGATCTGACCAATAGCAGCCGAGTTATAACGGTTTAAATGGAACAAACGAAAAAAAAATTTTTCTTTAACAATTTTTTCCTAGGAAACTGTAGCACCTAGAACAACCGGAGCGAGGGCATTGGAAAGGACTCGTCGCGCCGTACACGCCCATATTTTTTTCATCCAGATCTGACCAATAGGAGCCGAGTTACAACGGTTTAAATGGAACAAAGGAAAATAATCTTTCTTTAACAATTTTTTTCTCCGAAACCGTGGCCCCTAGAACAACCGGAGCGAGGGCATTGGAAAGGGCTCGTCGCCTCCTACACGGCCATATTTTTTTCATCCAGATCTGACCAATAGGAGCCGAGTTACAACGGTTTAAATGGAACAAAGGAAAATAATCTTTCTTTAACAATTTTTTTCTCCAAAACTATAGCACCTACAACAACCGGACAGGGGTCATTGGAAGGCGCTCCTCGCGCACTACACGGCCATATTTTGTTCATCCAGATCTGACCAATAGGAGCCGAATTATAACGGTTTAAAGGGTACAAAGGAAAAAAAATTTTCCTTTAACAATTTTTTTCTCCGAAACTATAGCACCTAGAACAACGGAAGCGAGGGCATTGGAAAGGGCTCGTCGCGCCGTACACGCCCATATTTTTCTCATCCAGATCTGACCAATAGGAGCCGAGTTATAACGGTTTAAAGGGAACAAAGGAAAAAAAAATTTTTCTTTCACAATTTTTCTCTCCGAAACTATAGCACCTAGAACAACCGTAGCGAGGGCATTGGAAAGGGCTCGTCGCCTCCTACACGGCCATATTTTTTTCATCTAGATCTGACCAATAGGAGCCGAGTTACTACGGTTTAAATGGAACAAAGGAAAATAATCTTTCTTTAACAATTTTTTTCTCCAAAACTATAGCACCTAGAACAACCGGACAGGGGTCATTGGAAGGCGCTCCTCACGCACTACACGGCCATATTATGTCCATCCAGATCTGACCAATAGGAGCAGAGTTATAACGGTATAAAGGGAACATTGGAAAAAAAAATTTTTCTTTAACAATTTTTTTCTCCGAAACTATAGCACCTAGAACAACCGGAGCGAGGGAATTGGAAAGTGCACGTCGCCTCCTACAGGCGCATATTTTTTTCATCCAGATCTGACCAATAGGAGCCGAGTTATAACGGTTTAAAGGGAACAAAGGAAACAAAAATTTTTCTTTAACAATTTTTTCCTCCGAAACTGTAGCACTTAGAACAACCGGAGAGAGGGCATTGGAAAGGACTCGTCGCCTCCTACACGCCCATATTTTTTTCATCCACATCTGACCAATAGGAGCCGAGTTACAACGGTTTAAATGGAACAAAGGAAAAAAAATTTTTTTTTAAAGATTTTTCTCACCGAAACTGTGGCACCTAGAACAACCGGAGCGAGGGCATTGGAAAGGACTCGTCGCGCCGTACACGCCCATATTTTTTTCATCCAGATCTGACCAACTGGAGCCGAGTTATAACGGTTTAAAGGGAACAAAGGAAAAAAAAATTTTTTTAAATAATTTTTCTCTCCGAAACTGTAGCACCTAGAACAACCGGAGCGAGGGCATTGGAAAGGGCTCGTCGCCTCCTACACGGCCATATTTTTTTCATCCAGATCTGACCAATAGGAGCCGAGTTACAACGGTTTAAATGGAACAAAGGAAAATAATCTTTCTTTAACAATTTTTTTCTCCAAAACTATAGCACCTACAACAACCGGACAGGGGTCATTGGAAGGCGCTCCTCGCGCCCTACACGGCCATATTTTGTTCATCCAGATCTGACCAATAGGAGCCGAGTTACAACGGTTTAAATGGAACAAAGGAAAATAATCTTTCTTTAACAATTTTTTTCTCCAAAACTATAGCACCTAGAACAACCGGACAGGGGTCATTGGAAGGCGCTCCTCGCGCGATACACGGCCATATTTTGTTCATCCAGATCTGACCAATAGGAGCCGAGTTATAACGGTTTAAAGGGAACAAAGGAAAAAAAAATTCTCTTTAACAATTTTTTCCTCCGAAACTGTAGCACCTAGAACAACCGTAGCGAGGGCATTGGAAAGGGCTCGTCGCCTCCTACACGGCCATATTTTTTTCATCCAGATCTGACCAATAGGAGCCGAGTTACAACGGTTTAAATGGAACAAAGGAAAATAATCTTTCTTTAACAATTTTTTTCTCCAAAACTATAGCACCTAGATCAACCGGACAGCGGTCATTGGAAGGCGCTCCTCGCGCAATACACGGCCATATTTTGTTCATCCAGATCTGACCAATAGGAGCCGAGTTATAGCGGTTTAAATGGAACAAAGGAGAAAAAAATTTTTCTTTAACAATTTTTTCCTAGGAAACTGTAGCACCTAGAACAACCGGAGCGAGGACATTGGAAAGGACTCGTCGCGCCGTACACGCCCATATTTCTTTCATCCAGATCTGACCAATAGGAGCCGAGTTACTACGGTTTAAATGGAACAAAGGAAAATAATCTTTCTTTAACAATTTTTTTCTCCGAAACCGTAGCCCCTAGAAAAACCGGAGCGAGGGCATTGGAAAGGGCTCGTCGCCTCCTACACGGCCATATTTTTTTCATCCAGAGCTGACCAATAGGAGCCGAGTTACAACGGTTTAAATGGAACAATGGAAAATAATCTTTCTTTAACAATTTTTTTCTCCAAAACTATAGCACCTAGAACAACCGGACAGGGGTCATTGGAAGGCGCTCCTCGCGCACTGCACGGCCATATTTTGTTCATCCAGATCTGACTAATAGGAGCCGAGTTATAACGGTTTAAATGGAACAAAGGAAAAAAAATTTTTCTTTAACAATTTTTTTCTCCGAAACTGTGGCACCTAGAACAACCAGAGCGAGGGCATTGGAAAGGGCTCGTCGCCTCCTACACGGCCATATTTTTTTCATCCAGATCTGACCAATAGGAGCCGAGTTACAACGGTTTAAATGGAACAAAGGAAAATAATCTTTCTTTAACAATTTTTTTCTCCAAAACTATAGCACCTACAACAACCGGACAGGGGTCATTGGAAGGCGCTCCTCGCGCACTACACGGCCATATTTTGTTCATCCAGATCTGACCAATAGGAGCCGAATTATAACGGTTTAAAGGGAACAAAGGAAAAAAAATTTTCCTTTAACAATTTTTTTCTCCGAAACTATAGCACCTAGAACAACGGAAGTGAGGGCATTGGAAAGGGCTCGTCGCGCCGTACACGCCCATATTTTTTTCATCCAGATCTGACCAATAGGAGCCGAGTTATAGCGGTTTAAAGGAACAAAGGAAAAAAAAATTTTTCTTTCACAATTTTTCTCTCCGAAACTATAGCACCTAGAACAACCGTAGCGAGGGCATTGGAAAGGGCTCGTCGCCTCCTACAAGGCCATATTTTTTTCTTCCAGATCTGACCAATAGGAGCCGAGTTACAACGGTTTAAATGGAACAAAGGAAAATAATCTTTCTTTAACAATTTTTTTCTCCAAAACTATAGCACCTACAACAACCGGACAGGGGTCATTGGAAGGCGCTCCTCGCGCACTACACGGCCATATTTTGTTCATCCTGATCTGACCAATAGGAGCCGAATTATAACGGTTTAAAGGGTACAAAGGAAAAAAAATTTTCCTTTAACAATTTTTTTCTCCAAAACTATAGCACCTAGATCAACCGGACAGGGGTCATTGGAAGGCGCTCCTCGTGCAATACACGGCCATATTTTGTTCATCCAGATCTGACCAATAGGATCCGAGTTATAGCGGTTTAAATGGAACAAAGGAGAAAAAAATTTTTCTTTAACAATTTTTTCCTAGGAAACTGTAGCACCTAGAACAACCGGAGCGAGGACATTGGAAAGGACTCGTCGCGCCGTACACGCCCATATTTTTTTCATCCAGATCTGACCAATAGGAGCCGAGTTACAACGGTTTAAATGGAACAAAGGAAAATAATCTTTCTTTAACAATTTTTTTCTCCGAAACCGTGGCCCCTAGAAAAACCGGAGCGAGGGCATTGGAAAGGGCTCGTCGCCTCCTACACGGCCATATTTTTTTGATCCAGAGCTGACCAATAGGAGCCGAGTTATAACGGTTTAAATGGAACAAAGGAAAAAAAATTTTTTTTTAACATTTTTTTTCTCCGAAACTGTGGCACCTAGAACAACCAGAGCGAGGGCATTGGAAAGGGCTCGTCGCCTCCTACACGGCCATATTTTTTTCATCCAGATCTGACCAATAGGAGCCGAGTTACAACGGTTTAAATGGAACAAAGGAAAATAATCTTTCTTTAACAATTTTTTTCTCCAAAACTATAGCACCTACAACAACCGGACAGGGGTCATTGGAAGGCGCTCCTCGCGCACTACACGGCCATATTTTGTTCATCCAGATCTGACCAATAGGAGCCGAACTATAACGGTTTAAATGGTACAAAGGAAAAAAAAATTTTCCTTTAACAATTTTTTTCTCCGAAACTATAGCACCTAGAACAACCGAAGCGAGGGCATTGGAAAGGGCTCGTCGCGCCGTACACGCCCATATTTTTTTCATCCAGATCTGACCAATAGGAGCCGAGTTATAACGGTTTAAAGGGAACAAAGGAAAAAAAAATTTTTCTTTAACAATTTTTTCCTCCGAAACTGTGGCATCTAGAACAACTGGACCGATGTCATTGGAAAGGGCTCGTCGCGCCCTACGCGCCCATATTTTTTTCATCCAGATCTGACCAATAGGAGCCGAGTTACAACGGTTTAAATGGAACAAAGGAAAATAATCTTTCTTTAACAATTTTTTTCTCCGAAACTGCGGCACCTAGAACAACCAGAGCAAGGGCATTGGAAAGGGCTCGTCGCGCAATACACGGCCATATTTTGTTCATCCAGATCTGACCAATAGGAGCAGAGTTATAACGGTATAAAGGGAACATTGGAAAAAAAAATTTTTCTTTAACAATTTTTTTCTCCGAAACTATAGCACCTAGAACAACCGGAGCAAGGGAATTGGAAAGTGCACGTCGCCTCCTACAGGCGCATATTTTTTTCATCCAGATCTGACCAATAGGAGCCGAGTTATAACGGTTTAAAGGGAACAAAGGAAACAAAAATTTTTCTTTAACAATTTTTTCCTCCGAAACTGTAGCACTTAGAACAACCGGAGAGAGGGCATTGGAAAGGACTCGTCGCCTCCTACACGCCCATATTTTTTTCATCCACATCTGACCAATAGGAGCCGAGTTACAACGGTTTAAATGGAACAAAGGAAAAAAAATTTTTTTTTAAAGATTTTTCTCTCCGAAACTGTGGCACCTAGAACAACCGGAGCGAGGGCATTGGAAAGGACTCGTCGCGCCGTACACGCCCATATTTTTTTCATCCAGATCTGACCAACTGGAGCCGAGTTATAACGGTTTAAAGGGAACAAAGGAAAAAAAAATTTTTTTAAATAATTTTTCTCTCCGAAACTATAGCACCTAGAACAAACGTAGCGAGGGCATTGGAAAGGGCTCGTCGCCTCCTACACGGCCATATTTTTTTCATCCAGATCTGACCAATAGGAGCCGAGTTACAACGGTTTAAATGGAACAAAGGAAAATAATCTTTCTTTAACAATTTTTTTCTCCAAAACTATAGCACCTACAACAACCGGACAGGGGTCATTGGAAGGCGCTCCTCGCGCACTACACGGCCATATTTTGTTCATCCAGATCTGACCAATAGGAGCCGAGTTACAACGGTTTAAATGGAACAAAGGAAAATAATCTTTCTTTAACAATTTTTTTCTCCAAAACTATAGCACCTAGATCAACCGGACAGGGGTCATTGGAAGGCGCTCCTCGCGCGATACACGGCCATATTTTGTTCATCCAGATCTGACCAATAGGAGCCGAGTTATAACGGTTTAAAGGGAACAAAGGAAAAAAAAATTCTCTTTAACAATTTTTTCCTCCGAAACTGTAGCACCTAGAACAACCGTAGCGAGGGCATTGGAAAGGGCTCGTCGCCTCCTACACGGCCATATTTTTTTCATCCAGATCTGACCGATAGGAGCCGAGTTACAACGGTTTAAATGGAACAAAGGAAAATAATCTTTCTTTAACAATTTTTTTCTCCAAAACTATAGCACCTAGATCAACCGGACAGCGGTCATTGGAAGGCGCTCCTCGCGCAATACACGGCCATATTTTGTTCATCCAGATCTGACCAATAGGAGCCGAGTTATAGCGGTTTAAATGGAACAAAGGAGAAAAAAATTTTTCTTTAACAATTTTTTCCTAGGAAACTGTAGCACCTAGAACAACCGGAGCGAGGACATTGGAAAGGACTCGTCGCGCCGTACACGCCCATATTTTTTTCATCCAGATCTGACCAATAGGAGCCGAGTTACTACGGTTTAAATGGAACAAAGGAAAATAATCTTTCTTTAACAATTTTTTTCTCCGAAACCGTAGCCCCTAGAAAAACCGGAGCGAGGGCATTGGAAAGGGCTCGTCGCCTCCTACACGGCCATATTTTTTTCATCCAGAGCTGACCAATAGGAGCCGAGTTACAACGGTTTAAATGGAACAATGGAAAATAATCTTTCTTTAACAATTTTTTTCTCCAAAACTATAGCACCTAGAACAACCGGACAGGGGTCATTGGAAGGCGCTCCTCGCGCCCTGCACGGCCATATTTTGTTCATCCAGATCTGACTAATAGGAGCCGAGTTATAACGGTTTAAATGGAACAAAGGAAAAAAAATTTTTCTTTAACAATTTTTTTCTCCGAAACTGTGGCACCTAGAACAACCAGAGCGAGGGCATTGGAAAGGGCTCGTCGCCTCCTACACGGCCATATTTTTTTCATCCAGATCTGACCAATAGGAGCCGAGTTACAACGGTTTAAATGGAACAAAGGAAAATAATCTTTCTTTAACAATTTTTTTCTCCAAAACTATAGCACCTACAACAACCGGACAGGGGTCATTGGAAGGCGCTCCTCGCGCACTACACGGCCATATTTTGTTCATCCAGATCTGACCAATAGGAGCCGAATTATAACGGTTTAAAGGGAACAAAGGAAAAAAAATTTTCCTTTAACAATTTTTTTCTCCGAAACTATAGCACCTAGAACAACGGAAGTGAGGGCATTGGAAAGGGCTCGTCGCGCCGTACACGCCCATATTTTTTTCATCCAGATCTGACCAATAGGAGCCGAGTTATAGCGGTTTAAAGGAACAAAGGAAAAAAAAATTTTTCTTTCACAATTTTTCTCTCCGAAACTATAGCACCTAGAACAACCGTAGGGAGGGCATTGGAAAGGGCTCGTCGCCTCCTACAAGGCCATATTTTTTTCTTCCAGATCTGACCAATAGGAGCCGAGTTACAACGGTTTAAATGGAACAAAGGAAAATAATCTTTCTTTAACAATTTTTTTCTCCAAAACTATAGCACCTACAACAACCGGACAGGGGTCATTGGAAGGCGCTCCTCGCGCACTACACGGCCATATTTTGTTCATCCAGATCTGACCAATAGGAGCCGAATTATAACGGTTTAAAGGGTACAAAGGAAAAAAAATTTTCCTTTAACAATTTTTTTCTCCAAAACTATAGCACCTAGATCAACCGGACAGGGGTCATTGGAAGGCGCTCCTCGCGCAATACACGGCCATATTTTGTTCATCCAGATCTGACCAATAGGATCCGAGTTATAGCGGTTTAAATGGAACAAAGGAGAAAAAAATTTTTCTTTAACAATTTTTTCCTAGGAAACTGTAGCACCTAGAACAACCGGAGCGAGGACATTGGAAAGGACTCGTCGCGCCGTACACGCCCATATTTTTTTCATCCAGATCTGACCAATAGGAGCCGAGTTACAACGGTTTAAATGGAACAAAGGAAAATAATCTTTCTTTAACAATTTTTTTCTCCAAAACTATAGCACCTACAACAACCGGACAGGGGTCATTGGAAGGCGCTCCTCGCGCACTACACGGCCATATTTTGTTCATCCAGATCTGACCAATAGGAGCCGAGTTACAACGGTTTAAATGGAACAAAGGAAAATAATCTTTCTTTAACAATTTTTTTCTCCAAAACTATAGCACCTAGATCAACCGGACAGGGGTCATTGGAAGGCGCTCCTCGCGCGATACACGGCCATATTTTGTTCATCCAGATCTGACCAATAGGAGCCGAGTTATAACGGTTTAAAGGGAACAAAGGAAAAAAAAATTCTCTTTAACAATTTTTTCCTCCGAAACTGTAGCACCTAGAACAACCGTAGCGAGGGCATTGGAAAGGGCTCGTCGCCTCCTACACGGCCATATTTTTTTCATCCAGATCTGACCGATAGGAGCCGAGTTACAACGGTTTAAATGGAACAAAGGAAAATAATCTTTCTTTAACAATTTTTTTCTCCAAAACTATAGCACCTAGATCAACCGGACAGCGGTCATTGGAAGGCGCTCCTCGCGCAATACACGGCCATATTTTGTTCATCCAGATCTGACCAATAGGAGCCGAGTTATAGCGGTTTAAATGGAACAAAGGAGAAAAAAATTTTTCTTTAACAATTTTTTCCTAGGAAACTGTAGCACCTAGAACAACCGGAGCGAGGACATTGGAAAGGACTCGTCGCGCCGTACACGCCCATATTTTTTTCATCCAGATCTGACCAATAGGAGCCGAGTTACTACGGTTTAAATGGAACAAAGGAAAATAATCTTTCTTTAACAATTTTTTTCTCCGAAACCGTAGCCCCTAGAAAAACCGGAGCGAGGGCATTGGAAAGGGCTCGTCGCCTCCTACACGGCCATATTTTTTTCATCCAGAGCTGACCAATAGGAGCCGAGTTACAACGGTTTAAATGGAACAATGGAAAATAATCTTTCTTTAACAATTTTTTTCTCCAAAACTATAGCACCTAGAACAACCGGACAGGGGTCATTGGAAGGCGCTCCTCGCGCCCTGCACGGCCATATTTTGTTCATCCAGATCTGACTAATAGGAGCCGAGTTATAACGGTTTAAATGGAACAAAGGAAAAAAAATTTTTCTTTAACAATTTTTTTCTCCGAAACTGTGGCACCTAGAACAACCAGAGCGAGGGCATTGGAAAGGGCTCGTCGCCTCCTACACGGCCATATTTTTTTCATCCAGATCTGACCAATAGGAGCCGAGTTACAACGGTTTAAATGGAACAAAGGAAAATAATCTTTCTTTAACAATTTTTTTCTCCAAAACTATAGCACCTACAACAACCGGACAGGGGTCATTGGAAGGCGCTCCTCGCGCACTACACGGCCATATTTTGTTCATCCAGATCTGACCAATAGGAGCCGAATTATAACGGTTTAAAGGGAACAAAGGAAAAAAAATTTTCCTTTAACAATTTTTTTCTCCGAAACTATAGCACCTAGAACAACGGAAGTGAGGGCATTGGAAAGGGCTCGTCGCGCCGTACACGCCCATATTTTTTTCATCCAGATCTGACCAATAGGAGCCGAGTTATAGCGGTTTAAAGGAACAAAGGAAAAAAAAATTTTTCTTTCACAATTTTTCTCTCCGAAACTATAGCACCTAGAACAACCGTAGCGAGGGCATTGGAAAGGGCTCGTCGCCTCCTACACGGCCATATTTTTTTCATCCAGATCTGACCAATAGTAGCCGAGTTACAACGGTTTAAATGGAACAAAGGAAAATAATCTTTCTTTAACAATTTTTTTCTCCAAAACTATAGCACCTAGATCAACCGGACAGGGGTCATTGGAAGGCGCTCCTCGCGCAATACACGGCCATATTTTGTTCATCCAGATCTGACCAATAGGAGCCGAGTTATAACGGTTTAAAGGGAACAGAGGAAAAAAAATTTTTCTTTAACAATTTTTTCCTCCGAAACTGTAGCACCTAGAACAACCGGAGCGAGGGAACTGGAAAGGGCTCGTCGCCTCCTACACGGTCATATTTTTTTCATCCAGATCTGACCAATAGGAGCCGAGTAACAACGGTTTAAATGGAACAAAGGAAAAAAAATTTTTTTTTAACAAGTTTTTTCTCCGAAACTGTGGCACCTAGAACAACCGGAGCGAGGGCATTGGAAAGGGCTCGTCGCGCCCTACACGCCCATATTTTTTTCATCCAGATCTGACCAATAGCAGCCGAGTTATAACGGTTTAAATGGAACAAACGAAAAAAAAATTTTTCTTTAACAATTTTTTCCTAGGAAACTGTAGCACCTAGAACAACCGGAGCGAGGGCATTGGAAAGGACTCGTCGCGCCGTACACGCCCATATTTTTTTCATCCAGATCTGACCAATAGGAGCCGAGTTACAACGGTTTAAATGGAACAAAGGAAAATAATCTTTCTTTAACAATTTTTTTCTCCGAAACCGTGGCCCCTAGAACAACCGGAGCGAGGGCATTGGAAAGGGCTCGTCGCCTCCTACACGGCCATATTTTTTTCATCCAGATCTGACCAATAGGAGCCGAGTTACAACGGTTTAAATGGAACAAAGGAAAATAATCTTTCTTTAACAATTTTTTTCTCCAAAACTATAGCACCTACAACAACCGGACAGGGGTCATTGGAAGGCGCTCCTCGCGCACTACACGGCCATATTTTGTTCATCCAGATCTGACCAATAGGAGCCGAATTATAACGGTTTAAAGGGTACAAAGGAAAAAAAATTTTCCTTTAACAATTTTTTTCTCCGAAACTATAGCACCTAGAACAACGGAAGCGAGGGCATTGGAAAGGGCTCGTCGCGCCGTACACGCCCATATTTTTCTCATCCAGATCTGACCAATAGGAGCCGAGTTATAACGGTTTAAAGGGAACAAAGGAAAAAAAAATTTTTCTTTCACAATTTTTCTCTCCGAAACTATAGCACCTAGAACAACCGTAGCGAGGGCATTGGAAAGGGCTCGTCGCCTCCTACACGGCCATATTTTTTTCATCTAGATCTGACCAATAGGAGCCGAGTTACTACGGTTTAAATGGAACAAAGGAAAATAATCTTTCTTTAACAATTTTTTTCTCCAAAACTATAGCACCTAGAACAACCGGACAGGGGTCATTGGAAGGCGCTCCTCACGCACTACCCGGCCATATTATGTCCATCCAGATCTGACCAATAGGAGCAGAGTTATAACGGTATAAAGGGAACATTGGAAAAAAAAATTTTTCTTTAACAATTTTTTTCTCCGAAACTATAGCACCTAGAACAACCGGAGCGAGGGAATTGGAAAGTGCACGTCGCCTCCTACAGGCGCATATTTTTTTCATCCAGATCTGACCAATAGGAGCCGAGTTATAACGGTTTAAAGGGAACAAAGGAAACAAAAATTTTTCTTTAACAATTTTTTCCTCCGAAACTGTAGCACTTAGAACAACCGGAGAGAGGGCATTGGAAAGGACTCGTCGCCTCCTACACGCCCATATTTTTTTCATCCACATCTGACCAATAGGAGCCGAGTTACAACGGTTTAAATGGAACAAAGGAAAAAAAATTTTTTTTTAAAGATTTTTCTCACCGAAACTGTGGCACCTAGAACAACCGGAGCGAGGGCATTGGAAAGGACTCGTCGCGCCGTACACGCCCATATTTTTTTCATCCAGATCTGACCAACTGGAGCCGAGTTATAACGGTTTAAAGGGAACAAAGGAAAAAAAAATTTTTTTAAATAATTTTTCTCTCCGAAACTATAGCACCTAGAACAACCGTAGCGAGGGCATTGGAAAGGGCTCGTCGCCTCCTACACGGCCATATTTTTTTCATCCAGATCTGACCAATAGGAGCCGAGTTACAACGGTTTAAATGGAACAAAGGAAAATAATCTTTCTTTAACAATTTTTTTCTCCAAAACTATAGCACCTACAACAACCGGACAGGGGTCATTGGAAGGCGCTCCTCGCGCACTACACGGCCATATTTTGTTCATCCAGATCTGACCAATAGGAGGCGAGTTACAACGGTTTAAATGGAACAAAGGAAAATAATCTTTCTTTAACAATTTTTTTCTCCAAAACTATAGCACCTAGATCAACCGGACAGGGGTCATTGGAAGGCGCTCCTCGCGCGATACACGGCCATATTTTGTTCATCCAGATCTGACCAATAGGAGCCGAGTTATAACGGTTTAAAGGGAACAAAGGAAAAAAAAATTCTCTTTAACAATTTTTCCCTCCGAAACTGTAGCACCTAGAACAACCGTAGCGAGGGCATTGGAAAGGGCTCGTCGCCTCCTACACGGCCATATTTTTTTCATCCAGATCTGACCGATAGGAGCCGAGTTACAACGGTTTAAATGGAACAAAGGAAAATAATCTTTCTTTAACAATTTTTTTCTCCAAAACTATAGCACCTAGATCAACCGGACAGCGGTCATTGGAAGGCGCTCCTCGCGCAATACACGGCCATATTTTGTTCATCCAGATCTGACCAATAGGAGCCGAGTTATAGCGGTTTAAATGGAACAAAGGAGAAAAAAATTTTTCTTTAACAATTTTTTCCTAGGAAACTGTAGCACCTAGAACAACCGGAGCGAGGACATTGGAAAGGACTCGTCGCGCCGTACACGCCCATATTTCTTTCATCCAGATCTGACCAATAGGAGCCGAGTTACTACGGTTTAAATGGAACAAAGGAAAATAATCTTTCTTTAACAATTTTTTTCTCCGAAACCGTAGCCCCTAGAAAAACCGGAGCGAGGGCATTGGAAAGGGCTCGTCGCCTCCTACACGGCCATATTTTTTTCATCCAGAGCTGACCAATAGGAGCCGAGTTACAACGGTTTAAATGGAACAATGGAAAATAATCTTTCTTTAACAATTTTTTTCTCCAAAACTATAGCACCTAGAACAACCGGACAGGGGTCATTGGAAGGCGCTCCTCGCGCCCTGCACGGCCATATTTTGTTCATCCAGATCTGACTAATAGGAGCCGAGTTATAACGGTTTAAATGGAACAAAGGAAAAAAAATTTTTCTTTAACAATTTTTTTCTCCGAAACTGTGGCACCTAGAACAACCAGAGCGAGGGCATTGGAAAGGGCTCGTCGCCTCCTACACGGCCATATTTTTTTCATCCAGATCTGACCAATAGGAGCCGAGTTACAACGGTTTAAATGGAACAAAGGAAAATAATCTTTCTTTAACAATTTTTTTCTCCAAAACTATAGCACCTACAACAACCGGACAGGGGTCATTGGAAGGCGCTCCTCGCGCACTACACGGCCATATTTTGTTCATCCAGATCTGACCAATAGGAGCCGAATTATAACGGTTTAAAGGGAACAAAGGAAAAAAAATTTTCCTTTAACAATTTTTTTCTCCGAAACTATAGCACCTAGAACAACGGAAGTGAGGGCATTGGAAAGGGCTCGTCGCGCCGTACACGCCCATATTTTTTTCATCCAGATCTGACCAATAGGAGCCGAGTTATAGCGGTTTAAAGGAACAAAGGAAAAAAAAATTTTTCTTTCACAATTTTTCTCTCCGAAACTATAGCACCTAGAACAACCGTAGCGAGGGCATTGGAAAGGGCTCGTCGCCTCCTACAAGGCCATATTTTTTTCTTCCAGATCTGACCAATAGGAGCCGAGTTACAACGGTTTAAATGGAACAAAGGAAAATAATCTTTCTTTAACAATTTTTTTCTCCAAAACTATAGCACCTACAACAACCGGACAGGGGTCATTGGAAGGCGCTCCTCGCGCACTACACGGCCATATTTTGTTCATCCTGATCTGACCAATAGGAGCCGAATTATAACGGTTTAAAGGGTACAAAGGAAAAAAAATTTTCCTTTAACAATTTTTTTCTCCAAAACTATAGCACCTAGATCAACCGGACAGGGGTCATTGGAAGGCGCTCCTCGTGCAATACACGGCCATATTTTGTTCATCCAGATCTGACCAATAGGATCCGAGTTATAGCGGTTTAAATGGAACAAAGGAGAAAAAAATTTTTCTTTAACAATTTTTTCCTAGGAAACTGTAGCACCTAGAACAACCGGAGCGAGGACATTGGAAAGGACTCGTCGCGCCGTACACGCCCATATTTTTTTCATCCAGATCTGACCAATAGGAGCCGAGTTACAACGGTTTAAATGGAACAAAGGAAAATAATCTTTCTTTAACAATTTTTTTCTCCGAAACCGTGGCCCCTAGAAAAACCGGAGCGAGGGCATTGGAAAGGGCTCGTCGCCTCCTACACGGCCATATTTTTTTGATCCAGAGCTGACCAATAGGAGCCGAGTTATAACGGTTTAAATGGAACAAAGGAAAAAAAATTTTTCTTTAACAATTTTTTTCTCCGAAACTGTGGCACCTAGAACAACCAGAGCGAGGGCATTGGAAAGGGCTCGTCGCCTCCTACACGGCCATATTTTTTTCATCCAGATCTGACCAATAGGAGCCGAGTTACAACGGTTTAAATGGAACAAAGGAAAATAATCTTTCTTTAACAATTTTTTTCTCCAAAACTATAGCACCTACAACAACCGGACAGGGGTCATTGGAAGGCGCTCCTCGCGCACTACACGGCCATATTTTGTTCATCCAGATCTGACCAATAGGAGCCGAACTATAACGGTTTAAATGGTACAAAGGAAAAAAAAATTTTCCTTTAACAATTTTTTTCTCCGAAACTATAGCACCTAGAACAACCGAAGCGAGGGCATTGGAAAGGGCTCGTCGCGCCGTACACGCCCATATTTTTTTCATCCAGATCTGACCAATAGGAGCCGAGTTATAACGGTTTAAAGGGAACAAAGGAAAAAAAAATTTTTCTTTAACAATTTTTTCCTCCGAAACTGTGGCATCTAGAACAACTGGACCGATGTCATTGGAAAGGGCTCGTCGCGCCCTACGCGCCCATATTTTTTTCATCCAGATCTGACCAATAGGAGCCGAGTTACAACGGTTTAAATGGAACAAAGGAAAATAATCTTTCTTTAACAATTTTTTTCTCCGAAACTGCGGCACCTAGAACAACCAGAGCAAGGGCATTGGAAAGGGCTCGTCGCGCAATACACGGCCATATTTTGTTCATCCAGATCTGACCAATAGGAGCCGAGTTATAACGGTTTAAAGGGAACAATGGAAAAAAAAATTTTTCTTTCACAATTTTTCTCTCCGAAACTATAGCACCTAGAACAACCGTAGCGAGGGCATTGGAAAGGGCTCGTCGCCTCCTACACGGCCATATTTTTTTCATCTAGATCTGACCAATAGGAGCCGAGTTACTACGGTTTAAATGGAACAAAGGAAAATAATCTTTCTTTAACAATTTTTTTCTCCAAAACTATAGCACCTAGAACAACCGGACAGGGGTCATTGGAAGGCGCTCCTCACGCACTACACGGCCATATTATGTTCATCCAGATCTGACCAATAGGAGCAGAGTTATAACGGTATAAAGGGAACATTGGAAAAAAAAATTTTTCTTTAACAATTTTTTTCTCCGAAACTATAGCACCTAGAACAACCGGAGCGAGGGAATTGGAAAGTGCACGTCGCCTCCTACAGGCGCATATTTTTTTCATCCAGATCTGACCAATAGGAGCCGAGTTATAACGGTTTAAAGGGAACAAAGGAAACAAAAATTTTTCTTTAACAATTTTTTCCTCCGAAACTGTAGCACTTAGAACAACCGGAGAGAGGGCATTGGAAAGGACTCGTCGCCTCCTACACGCCCATATTTTTTTCATCCACATCTGACCAATAGGAGCCGAGTTACAACGGTTTAAATGGAACAAAGGAAAAAAAATTTTTCTTTAAAGATTTTTCTCTCCGAAACTGTGGCACCTAGAACAACCGGAGCGAGGGCATTGGAAAGGACTCGTCGCGCCGTACACGCCCATATTTTTTTCATCCAGATCTGACCAACTGGAGCCGAGTTATAACGGTTTAAAGGGAACAAAGGAAAAAAAAATTTTTTTAAATAATTTTTCTCTCCGAAACTATAGCACCTAGAACAAACGTAGCGAGGGCATTGGAAAGGGCTCGTCGCCTCCTACACGGCCATATTTTTTTCATCCAGATCTGACCAATAGGAGCCGAGTTACAACGGTTTAAATGGAACAAAGGAAAATAATCTTTCTTTAACAATTTTTTTCTCCAAAACTATAGCACCTACAACAACCGGACAGGGGTCATTGGAAGGCGCTCCTCGCGCACTACACGGCCATATTTTGTTCATCCAGATCTGACCAATAGGAGCCGAGTTACAACGGTTTAAATGGAACAAAGGAAAATAATCTTTCTTTAACAATTTTTTTCTCCAAAACTATAGCACCTAGATCAACCGGACAGGGGTCATTGGAAGGCGCTCCTCGCGCGATACACGGCCATATTTTGTTCATCCAGATCTGACCAATAGGAGCCGAGTTATAACGGTTTAAAGGGAACAAAGGAAAAAAAAATTCTCTTTAACAATTTTTTCCTCCGAAACTGTAGCACCTAGAACAACCGTAGCGAGGGCATTGGAAAGGGCTCGTCGCCTCCTACACGGCCATATTTTTTTCATCCAGATCTGACCGATAGGAGCCGAGTTACAACGGTTTAAATGGAACAAAGGAAAATAATCTTTCTTTAACAATTTTTTTCTCCAAAACTATAGCACCTAGATCAACCGGACAGCGGTCATTGGAAGGCGCTCCTCGCGCAATACACGGCCATATTTTGTTCATCCAGATCTGACCAATAGGAGCCGAGTTATAGCGGTTTAAATGGAACAAAGGAGAAAAAAATTTTTCTTTAACAATTTTTTCCTAGGAAACTGTAGCACCTAGAACAACCGGAGCGAGGACATTGGAAAGGACTCGTCGCGCCGTACACGCCCATATTTTTTTCATCCAGATCTGACCAATAGGAGCCGAGTTACTACGGTTTAAATGGAACAAAGGAAAATAATCTTTCTTTAACAATTTTTTTCTCCGAAACCGTAGCCCCTAGAAAAACCGGAGCGAGGGCATTGGAAAGGGCTCGTCGCCTCCTACACGGCCATATTTTTTTCATCCAGAGCTGACCAATAGGAGCCGAGTTACAACGGTTTAAATGGAACAATGGAAAATAATCTTTCTTTAACAATTTTTTTCTCCAAAACTATAGCACCTAGAACAACCGGACAGGGGTCATTGGAAGGCGCTCCTCGCGCCCTGCACGGCCATATTTTGTTCATCCAGATCTGACTAATAGGAGCCGAGTTATAACGGTTTAAATGGAACAAAGGAAAAAAAATTTTTCTTTAACAATTTTTTTCTCCGAAACTATGGCACCTAGAACAACCAGAGCGAGGGCATTGGAAAGGGCTCGTCGCCTCCTACACGGCCATATTTTTTTCATCCAGATCTGACCAATAGGAGCCGAGTTACAACGGTTTAAATGGAACAAAGGAAAATAATCTTTCTTTAACAATTTTTTTCTCCAAAACTATAGCACCTACAACAACCGGACAGGGGTCATTGGAAGGCGCTCCTCGCGCACTACACGGCCATATTTTGTTCATCCAGATCTGACCAATAGGAGCCGAATTATAACGGTTTAAAGGGAACAAAGGAAAAAAAATTTTCCTTTAACAATTTTTTTCTCCGAAACTATAGCACCTAGAACAACGGAAGTGAGGGCATTGGAAAGGGCTCGTCGCGCCGTACACGCCCATATTTTTTTCATCCAGATCTGACCAATAGGAGCCGAGTTATAGCGGTTTAAAGGAACAAAGGAAAAAAAAATTTTTCTTTCACAATTTTTCTCTCCGAAACTATAGCACCTAGAACAACCGTAGGGAGGGCATTGGAAAGGGCTCGTCGCCTCCTACAAGGCCATATTTTTTTCTTCCAGATCTGACCAATAGGAGCCGAGTTACAACGGTTTAAATGGAACAAAGGAAAATAATCTTTCTTTAACAATTTTTTTCTCCAAAACTATAGCACCTAGAACAACCGGACAGGGGTCATTGGAAGGCGCTCCTCACGCACTACACGGCCATATTATGTTCATCCAGATCTGACCAATAGGAGCAGAGTTATAACGGTATAAAGGGAACATTGGAAAAAAAAATTTTTCTTTAACAATTTTTTTCTCCGAAACTATAGCACCTAGAACAACCGGAGCGAGGGAATTGGAAAGTGCACGTCGCCTCCTACAGGCGCATATTTTTTTCATCCAGATCTGACCAATAGGAGCCGAGTTATAACGGTTTAAAGGGAACAAAGGAAACAAAAATTTTTCTTTAACAATTTTTTCCTCCGAAACTGTAGCACTTAGAACAACCGGAGAGAGGGCATTGGAAAGGACTCGTCGCCTCCTACACGCCCATATTTTTTTCATCCACATCTGACCAATAGGAGCCGAGTTACAACGGTTTAAATGGAACAAAGGAAAAAAAATTTTTTTTTAAAGATTTTTCTCTCCGAAACTGTGGCACCTAGAACAACCGGAGCGAGGGCATTGGAAAGGACTCGTCGCGCCGTACACGCCCATATTTTTTTCATCCAGATCTGACCAACTGGAGCCGAGTTATAACGGTTTAAAGGGAACAAAGGAAAAAAAAATTTTTTTAAATAATTTTTCTCTCCGAAACTATAGCACCTAGAACAAACGTAGCGAGGGCATTGGAAAGGGCTCGTCGCCTCCTACACGGCCATATTTTTTTCATCCAGATCTGACCAATAGGAGCCGAGTTACAACGGTTTAAATGGAACAAAGGAAAATAATCTTTCTTTAACAATTTTTTTCTCCAAAACTATAGCACCTACAACAACCGGACAGGGGTCATTGGAAGGCGCTCCTCGCGCCCTACACGGCCATATTTTGTTCATCCAGATCTGACCAATAGGAGCCGAGTTACAACGGTTTAAATGGAACAAAGGAAAATAATCTTTCTTTAACAATTTTTTTCTCCAAAACTATAGCACCTAGATCAACCGGACAGGGGTCATTGGAAGGCGCTCCTCGCGCGATACACGGCCATATTTTGTTCATCCAGATCTGACCAATAGGAGCCGAGTTATAACGGTTTAAAGGGAACAAAGGAAAAAAAAATTCTCTTTAACAATTTTTTCCTCCGAAACTGTAGCACCTAGAACAACCGTAGCGAGGGCATTGGAAAGGGCTCGTCGCCTCCTACACGGCCATATTTTTTTCATCCAGATCTGACCGATAGGAGCCGAGTTACAACGGTTTAAATGGAACAAAGGAAAATAATCTTTCTTTAACAATTTTTTTCTCCAAAACTATAGCACCTAGATCAACCGGACAGCGGTCATTGGAAGGCGCTCCTCGCGCAATACACGGCCATATTTTGTTCATCCAGATCTGACCAATAGGAGCCGAGTTATAGCGGTTTAAATGGAACAAAGGAGAAAAAAATTTTTCTTTAACAATTTTTTCCTAGGAAACTGTAGCACCTAGAACAACCGGAGCGAGGACATTGGAAAGGACTCGTCGCGCCGTACACGCCCATATTTTTTTCATCCAGATCTGACCAATAGGAGCCGAGTTACTACGGTTTAAATGGAACAAAGGAAAATAATCTTTCTTTAACAATTTTTTTCTCCGAAACCGTAGCCCCTAGAAAAACCGGAGCGAGGGCATTGGAAAGGGCTCGTCGCCTCCTACACGGCCATATTTTTTTCATCCAGAGCTGACCAATAGGAGCCGAGTTACAACGGTTTAAATGGAACAATGGAAAATAATCTTTCTTTAACAATTTTTTTCTCCAAAACTATAGCACCTAGAACAACCGGACAGGGGTCATTGGAAGGCGCTCCTCGCGCCCTGCACGGCCATATTTTGTTCATCCAGATCTGACTAATAGGAGCCGAGTTATAACGGTTTAAATGGAACAAAGGAAAAAAAATTTTTCTTTAACAATTTTTTTCTCCGAAACTGTGGCACCTAGAACAACCAGAGCGAGGGCATTGGAAAGGGCTCGTCGCCTCCTACACGGCCATATTTTTTTCATCCAGATCTGACCAATAGGAGCCGAGTTACAACGGTTTAAATGGAACAAAGGAAAATAATCTTTCTTTAACAATTTTTTTCTCCAAAACTATAGCACCTACAACAACCGGACAGGGGTCATTGGAAGGCGCTCCTCGCGCACTACACGGCCATATTTTGTTCATCCAGATCTGACCAATAGGAGCCGAATTATAACGGTTTAAAGGGAACAAAGGAAAAAAAATTTTCCTTTAACAATTTTTTTCTCCGAAACTATAGCACCTAGAACAACGGAAGTGAGGGCATTGGAAAGGGCTCGTCGCGCCGTACACGCCCATATTTTTTTCATCCAGATCTGACCAATAGGAGCCGAGTTATAGCGGTTTAAAGGAACAAAGGAAAAAAAAATTTTTCTTTCACAATTTTTCTCTCCGAAACTATAGCACCTAGAACAACCGTAGGGAGGGCATTGGAAAGGGCTCGTCGCCTCCTACAAGGCCATATTTTTTTCTTCCAGATCTGACCAATAGGAGCCGAGTTACAACGGTTTAAATGGAACAAAGGAAAATAATCTTTCTTTAACAATTTTTTTCTCCAAAACTATAGCACCTACAACAACCGGACAGGGGTCATTGGAAGGCGCTCCTCGCGCACTACACGGCCATATTTTGTTCATCCAGATCTGACCAATAGGAGCCGAATTATAACGGTTTAAAGGGTACAAAGGAAAAAAAATTTTCCTTTAACAATTTTTTTCTCCAAAACTATAGCACCTACAACAACCGGACAGGGGTCATTGGAAGGCGCTCCTCGCGCACTACACGGCCATATTTTGTTCATCCAGATCTGACCAATAGGATCCGAGTTATAGCGGTTTAAATGGAACAAAGGAGAAAAAAATTTTTCTTTAACAATTTTTTCCTAGGAAACTGTAGCACCTAGAACAACCGGAGCGAGGACATTGGAAAGGACTCGTCGCGCCGTACACGCCCATATTTTTTTCATCCAGATCTGACCAATAGGAGCCGAGTTACAACGGTTTAAATGGAACAAAGGAAAATAATCTTTCTTTAACAATTTTTTTCTCCAAAACTATAGCACCTAGAACAACCGGACAGGGGTCATTGGAAGGCGCTCCTCGCGCACTACACGGCCATATTTTGTTCATCCAGATCTGACCAATAGGAGCCGAGTTACAACGGTTTAAATGGAACAAAGGAAAATAATCTTTCTTTAACAATTTTTTTCTCCAAAACTATAGCACCTAGATCAACCGGACAGGGGTCATTGGAAGGCGCTCCTCGCGCGATACACGGCCATATTTTGTTCATCCAGATCTGACCAATAGGAGCCGAGTTATAACGGTTTAAAGGGAACAAAGGAAAAAAAAATTCTCTTTAACAATTTTTTCCTCCGAAACTGTAGCACCTAGAACAACCGTAGCGAGGGCATTGGAAAGGGCTCGTCGCCTCCTACACGGCCATATTTTTTTCATCCAGATCTGACCGATAGGAGCCGAGTTACAACGGTTTAAATGGAACAAAGGAAAATAATCTTTCTTTAACAATTTTTTTCTCCAAAACTATAGCACCTAGATCAACCGGACAGCGGTCATTGGAAGGCGCTCCTCGCGCAATACACGGCCATATTTTGTTCATCCAGATCTGACCAATAGGAGCCGAGTTATAGCGGTTTAAATGGAACAAAGGAGAAAAAAATTTTTCTTTAACAATTTTTTCCTAGGAAACTGTAGCACCTAGAACAACCGGAGCGAGGACATTGGAAAGGACTCGTCGCGCCGTACACGCCCATATTTTTTTCATCCAGATCTGACCAATAGGAGCCGAGTTACTACGGTTTAAATGGAACAAAGGAAAATAATCTTTCTTTAACAATTTTTTTCTCCGAAACCGTAGCCCCTAGAAAAACCGGAGCGAGGGCATTGGAAAGGGCTCGTCGCCTCCTACACGGCCATATTTTTTTCATCCAGAGCTGACCAATAGGAGCCGAGTTACAACGGTTTAAATGGAACAATGGAAAATAATCTTTCTTTAACAATTTTTTTCTCCAAAACTATAGCACCTAGAACAACCGGACAGGGGTCATTGGAAGGCGCTCCTCGCGCCCTGCACGGCCATATTTTGTTCATCCAGATCTGACTAATAGGAGCCGAGTTATAACGGTTTAAATGGAACAAAGGAAAAAAAATTTTTCTTTAACAATTTTTTTCTCCGAAACTGTGGCACCTAGAACAACCAGAGCGAGGGCATTGGAAAGGGCTCGTCGCCTCCTACACGGCCATATTTTTTTCATCCAGATCTGACCAATAGGAGCCGAGTTACAACGGTTTAAATGGAACAAAGGAAAATAATCTTTCTTTAACAATTTTTTTCTCCAAAACTATAGCACCTACAACAACCGGACAGGGGTCATTGGAAGGCGCTCCTCGCGCACTACACGGCCATATTTTGTTCATCCAGATCTGACCAATAGGAGCCGAATTATAACGGTTTAAAGGGAACAAAGGAAAAAAAATTTTCCTTTAACAATTTTTTTCTCCGAAACTATAGCACCTAGAACAACGGAAGTGAGGGCATTGGAAAGGGCTCGTCGCGCCGTACACGCCCATATTTTTTTCATCCAGATCTGACCAATAGGAGCCGAGTTATAGCGGTTTAAAGGAACAAAGGAAAAAAAAATTTTTCTTTCACAATTTTTCTCTCCGAAACTATAGCACCTAGAACAACCGTAGCGAGGGCATTGGAAAGGGCTCGTCGCCTCCTACACGGCCATATTTTTTTCATCCAGATCTGACCAATAGTAGCCGAGTTACAACGGTTTAAATGGAACAAAGGAAAATAATCTTTCTTTAACAATTTTTTTCTCCAAAACTATAGCACCTAGATCAACCGGACAGGGGTCATTGGAAGGCGCTCCTCGCGCAATACACGGCCATATTTTGTTCATCCAGATCTGACCAATAGGAGCCGAGTTATAACGGTTTAAAGGGAACAGAGGAAAAAAAATTTTTCTTTAACAATTTTTTCCTCCGAAACTGTAGCACCTAGAACAACCGGAGCGAGGGAACTGGAAAGGGCTCGTCGCCTCCTACACGGTCATATTTTTTTCATCCAGATCTGACCAATAGGAGCCGAGTAACAACGGTTTAAATGGAACAAAGGAAAAAAAATTTTTTTTTAACAAGTTTTTTCTCCGAAACTGTGGCACCTAGAACAACCGGAGCGAGGGCATTGGAAAGGGCTCGTCGCGCCCTACACGCCCATATTTTTTTCATCCAGATCTGACCAATAGCAGCCGAGTTATAACGGTTTAAATGGAACAAACGAAAAAAAAATTTTTCTTTAACAATTTTTTCCTAGGAAACTGTAGCACCTAGAACAACCGGAGCGAGGGCATTGGAAAGGGCTCGTCGCGCCGTACACGCCCATATTTTTTTCATCCAGATCTGACCAATAGGAGCCGAGTTACAACGGTTTAAATGGAACAAAGGAAAATAATCTTTCTTTAACAATTTTTTTCTCCGAAACCGTGGCCCCTAGAACAACCGGAGCGAGGGCATTGGAAAGGGCTCGTCGCCTCCTACACGGCCATATTTTTTTCATCCAGATCTGACCAATAGGAGCCGAGTTACAACGGTTTAAATGGAACAAAGGAAAATAATCTTTCTTTAACAATTTTTTTCTCCAAAACTATAGCACCTACAACAACCGGACAGGGGTCATTGGAAGGCGCTCCTCGCGCACTACACGGCCATATTTTGTTCATCCAGATCTGACCAATAGGAGCCGAATTATAACGGTTTAAAGGGTACAAAGGAAAAAAAATTTTCCTTTAACAATTTTTTTCTCCGAAACTATAGCACCTAGAACAACGGAAGCGAGGGCATTGGAAAGGGCTCGTCGCGCCGTACACGCCCATATTTTTCTCATCCAGATCTGACCAATAGGAGCCGAGTTATAACGGTTTAAAGGGAACAAAGGAAAAAAAAATTTTTCTTTCACAATTTTTCTCTCCGAAACTATAGCACCTAGAACAACCGTAGCGAGGGCATTGGAAAGGGCTCGTCGCCTCCTACACGGCCATATTTTTTTCATCTAGATCTGACCAATAGGAGCCGAGTTACTACGGTTTAAATGGAACAAAGGAAAATAATCTTTCTTTAACAATTTTTTTCTCCAAAACTATAGCACCTAGAACAACCGGACAGGGGTCATTGGAAGGCGCTCCTCACGCACTACACGGCCATATTATGTCCATCCAGATCTGACCAATAGGAGCAGAGTTATAACGGTATAAAGGGAACATTGGAAAAAAAAATTTTTCTTTAACAATTTTTTTCTCCGAAACTATAGCACCTAGAACAACCGGAGCGAGGGCATTGGAAAGTGCACGTCGCCTCCTACAGGCGCATATTTTTTTCATCCAGATCTGACCAATAGGAGCCGAGTTATAACGGTTTAAAGGGAACAAAGGAAACAAAAATTTTTCTTTAACAATTTTTTCCTCCGAAACTGTAGCACTTAGAACAACCGGAGAGAGGGCATTGGAAAGGACTCGTCGCCTCCTACACGCCCATATTTTTTTCATCCACATCTGACCAATAGGAGCCGAGTTACAACGGTTTAAATGGAACAAAGGAAAAAAAATTTTTTTTTAAAGATTTTTCTCACCGAAACTGTGGCACCTAGAACAACCGGAGCGAGGGCATTGGAAAGGACTCGTCGCGCCGTACACGCCCATATTTTTTTCATCCAGATCTGACCAACTGGAGCCGAGTTATAACGGTTTAAAGGGAACAAAGGAAAAAAAAATTTTTTTAAATAATTTTTCTCTCCGAAACTATAGCACCTAGAACAAACGTAGCGAGGGCATTGGAAAGGGCTCGTCGCCTCCTACACGGCCATATTTTTTTCATCCAGATCTGACCAATAGGAGCCGAGTTACAACGGTTTAAATGGAACAAAGGAAAATAATCTTTCTTTAACAATTTTTTTCTCCAAAACTATAGCACCTAGATCAACCGGACAGGGGTCATTGGAAGGCGCTCCTCGCGCGATACACGGCCATATTTTTTTCATCCAGATCTGACCAATAGGAGCCGAGTTATAACGGTTTAAAGGGAACAAAGGAAAAAAAAATTCTCTTTAACAATTTTTTCCTCCGAAACTGTAGCACCTAGAACAACCGTAGCGAGGGCATTGGAAAGGGCTCGTCGCCTCCTACACGGCCATATTTTTTTCATCCAGATCTGACCGATAGGAGCCGAGTTACAACGGTTTAAATGGAACAAAGGAAAATAATCTTTCTTTAACAATTTTTTTCTCCAAAACTATAGCACCTAGATCAACCGGACAGCGGTCATTGGAAGGCGCTCCTCGCGCAATACACGGCCATATTTTGTTCATCCAGATCTGACCAATAGGAGCCGAGTTATAGCGGTTTAAATGGAACAAAGGAGAAAAAAATTTTTCTTTAACAATTTTTTCCTAGGAAACTGTAGCACCTAGAACAACCGGAGCGAGGACATTGGAAAGGACTCGTCGCGCCGTACACGCCCATATTTCTTTCATCCAGATCTGACCAATAGGAGCCGAGTTACTACGGTTTAAATGGAACAAAGGAAAATAATCTTTCTTTAACAATTTTTTTCTCCGAAACCGTAGCCCCTAGAAAAACCGGAGCGAGGGCATTGGAAAGGGCTCGTCGCCTCCTACACGGCCATATTTTTTTCATCCAGATCTGACCAATAGGAGCCGAGTTACAACGGTTTAAATGGAACAATGGAAAATAATCTTTCTTTAACAATTTTTTTCTCCAAAACTATAGCACCTAGAACAACCGGACAGGGGTCATTGGAAGGCGCTCCTCGCGCCCTGCACGGCCATATTTTGTTCATCCAGATCTGACTAATAGGAGCCGAGTTATAACGGTTTAAATGGAACAAAGGAAAAAAAATTTTTCTTTAACAATTTTTTTCTCCGAAACTGTGGCACCTAGAACAACCAGAGCGAGGGCATTGGAAAGGGCTCGTCGCCTCCTACACGGCCATATTTTTTTCATCCAGATCTGACCAATAGGAGCCGAGTTACAACGGTTTAAATGGAACAAAGGAAAATAATCTTTCTTTAACAATTTTTTTCTCCAAAACTATAGCACCTACAACAACCGGACAGGGGTCATTGGAAGGCGCTCCTCGCGCACTACACGGCCATATTTTGTTCATCCAGATCTGACCAATAGGAGCCGAATTATAACGGTTTAAAGGGAACAAAGGAAAAAAAATTTTCCTTTAACAATTTTTTTCTCCGAAACTATAGCACCTAGAACAACGGATGTGAGGGCATTGGAAAGGGCTCGTCGCGCCGTACACGCCCATATTTTTTTCATCCAGATCTGACCAATAGGAGCCGAGTTATAGCGGTTTAAAGGAACAAAGGAAAAAAAAATTTTTCTTTCACAATTTTTCTCTCCGAAACTATAGCACCTAGAACAACCGTAGCGAGGGCATTGGAAAGGGCTCGTCGCCTCCTACAAGGCCATATTTTTTTCTTCCAGATCTGACCAATAGGAGCCGAGTTACAACGGTTTAAATGGAACAAAGGAAAATAATCTTTCTTTAACAATTTTTTTCTCCAAAACTATAGCACCTACAACAACCGGACAGGGGTCATTGGAAGGCGCTCCTCGCGCACTACACGGCCATATTTTGTTCATCCTGATCTGACCAATAGGAGCCGAATTATAACGGTTTAAAGGGTACAAAGGAAAAAAAATTTTCCTTTAACAATTTTTTTCTCCAAAACTATAGCACCTAGATCAACCGGACAGGGGTCATTGGAAGGCGCTCCTCGTGCAATACACGGCCATATTTTGTTCATCCAGATCTGACCAATAGGATCCGAGTTATAGCGGTTTAAATGGAACAAAGGAGAAAAAAATTTTTCTTTAACAATTTTTTCCTAGGAAACTGTAGCACCTAGAACAACCGGAGCGAGGACATTGGAAAGGACTCGTCGCGCCGTACACGCCCATATTTTTTTCATCCAGATCTGACCAATAGGAGCCGAGTTACAACGGTTTAAATGGAACAAAGGAAAATAATCTTTCTTTAACAATTTTTTTCTCCGAAACCGTGGCCCCTAGAAAAACCGGAGCGAGGGCATTGGAAAGGGCTCGTCGCCTCCTACACGGCCATATTTTTTTGATCCAGAGCTGACCAATAGGAGCCGAGTTATAACGGTTTAAATGGAACAAAGGAAAAAAAATTTTTCTTTAACAATTTTTTTCTCCGAAACTGTGGCACCTAGAACAACCAGAGCGAGGGCATTGGAAAGGGCTCGTCGCCTCCTACACGGCCATATTTTTTTCATCCAGATCTGACCAATAGGAGCCGAGTTACAACGGTTTAAATGGAACAAAGGAAAATAATCTTTCTTTAACAATTTTTTTCTCCAAAACTATAGCACCTACAACAACCGGACAGGGGTCATTGGAAGGCGCTCCTCGCGCACTACACGGCCATATTTTGTTCATCCAGATCTGACCAATAGGAGCCGAACTATAACGGTTTAAATGGTACAAAGGAAAAAAAAATTTTCCTTTAACAATTTTTTTCTCCGAAACTATAGCACCTAGAACAACCGAAGCGAGGGCATTGGAAAGGGCTCGTCGCGCCGTACACGCCCATATTTTTTTCATCCAGATCTGACCAATAGGAGCCGAGTTATAACGGTTTAAAGGGAACAAAGGAAAAAAAAATTTTTCTTTAACAATTTTTTCCTCCGAAACTGTGGCATCTAGAACAACTGGACCGATGTCATTGGAAAGGGCTCGTCGCGCCCTACGCGCCCATATTTTTTTCATCCAGATCTGACCAATAGGAGCCGAGTTACAACGGTTTAAATGGAACAAAGGAAAATAATCTTTCTTTAACAATTTTTTTCTCCGAAACTGCGGCACCTAGAACAACCAGAGCAAGGGCATTGGAAAGGGCTCGTCGCGCAATACACGGCCATATTTTGTTCATCCAGATCTGACCAATAGGAGCCGAGTTATAACGGTTTAAAGGGAACAAAGGAAAAAAAAATTTTTCTTTCACAATTTTTCTCTCCGAAACTATAGCACCTAGAACAACCGTAGCGAGGGCATTGGAAAGGGCTCGTCGCCTCCTACACGGCCATATTTTTTTCATCTAGATCTGACCAATAGGAGCCGAGTTACTACGGTTTAAATGGAACAAAGGAAAATAATCTTTCTTTAACAATTTTTTTCTCCAAAACTATAGCACCTAGAACAACCGGACAGGGGTCATTGGAAGGCGCTCCTCACGCACTACACGGCCATATTATGTTCATCCAGATCTGACCAATAGGAGCAGAGTTATAACGGTATAAAGGGAACATTGGAAAAAAAAATTTTTCTTTAACAATTTTTTTCTCCGAAACTATAGCACCTAGAACAACCGGAGCGAGGGAATTGGAAAGTGCACGTCGCCTCCTACAGGCGCATATTTTTTTCATCCAGATCTGACCAATAGGAGCCGAGTTATAACGGTTTAAAGGGAACAAAGGAAACAAAAATTTTTCTTTAACAATTTTTTCCTCCGAAACTGTAGCACTTAGAACAACCGGAGAGAGGGCATTGGAAAGGACTCGTCGCCTCCTACACGCCCATATTTTTTTCATCCACATCTGACCAATAGGAGCCGAGTTACAACGGTTTAAATGGAACAAAGGAAAAAAAATTTTTTTTTAAAGATTTTTCTCTCCGAAACTGTGGCACCTAGAACAACCGGAGCGAGGGCATTGGAAAGGACTCGTCGCGCCGTACACGCCCATATTTTTTTCATCCAGATCTGACCAACTGGAGCCGAGTTATAACGGTTTAAAGGGAACAAAGGAAAAAAAAATTTTTTTAAATAATTTTTCTCTCCGAAACTATAGCACCTAGAACAAACGTAGCGAGGGCATTGGAAAGGGCTCGTCGCCTCCTACACGGCCATATTTTTTTCATCCAGATCTGACCAATAGGAGCCGAGTTACAACGGTTTAAATGGAACAAAGGAAAATAATCTTTCTTTAACAATTTTTTTCTCCAAAACTATAGCACCTACAACAACCGGACAGGGGTCATTGGAAGGCGCTCCTCGCGCACTACACGGCCATATTTTGTTCATCCAGATCTGACCAATAGGAGCCGAGTTACAACGGTTTAAATGGAACAAAGGAAAATAATCTTTCTTTAACAATTTTTTTCTCCAAAACTATAGCACCTAGATCAACCGGACAGGGGTCATTGGAAGGCGCTCCTCGCGCGATACACGGCCATATTTTGTTCATCCAGATCTGACCAATAGGAGCCGAGTTATAACGGTTTAAAGGGAACAAAGGAAAAAAAAATTCTCTTTAACAATTTTTTCCTCCGAAACTGTAGCACCTAGAACAACCGTAGCGAGGGCATTGGAAAGGGCTCGTCGCCTCCTACACGGCCATATTTTTTTCATCCAGATCTGACCGATAGGAGCCGAGTTACAACGGTTTAAATGGAACAAAGGAAAATAATCTTTCTTTAACAATTTTTTTCTCCAAAACTATAGCACCTAGATCAACCGGACAGCGGTCATTGGAAGGCGCTCCTCGCGCAATACACGGCCATATTTTGTTCATCCAGATCTGACCAATAGGAGCCGAGTTATAGCGGTTTAAATGGAACAAAGGAGAAAAAAATTTTTCTTTAACAATTTTTTCCTAGGAAACTGTAGCACCTAGAACAACCGGAGCGAGGACATTGGAAAGGACTCGTCGCGCCGTACACGCCCATATTTTTTTCATCCAGATCTGACCAATAGGAGCCGAGTTACTACGGTTTAAATGGAACAAAGGAAAATAATCTTTCTTTAACAATTTTTTTCTCCGAAACCGTAGCCCCTAGAAAAACCGGAGCGAGGGCATTGGAAAGGGCTCGTCGCCTCCTACACGGCCATATTTTTTTCATCCAGAGCTGACCAATAGGAGCCGAGTTACAACGGTTTAAATGGAACAATGGAAAATAATCTTTCTTTAACAATTTTTTTCTCCAAAACTATAGCACCTAGAACAACCGGACAGGGGTCATTGGAAGGCGCTCCTCGCGCCCTGCACGGCCATATTTTGTTCATCCAGATCTGACTAATAGGAGCCGAGTTATAACGGTTTAAATGGAACAAAGGAAAAAAAATTTTTCTTTAACAATTTTTTTCTCCGAAACTGTGGCACCTAGAACAACCAGAGCGAGGGCATTGGAAAGGGCTCGTCGCCTCCTACACGGCCATATTTTTTTCATCCAGATCTGACCAATAGGAGCCGAGTTACAACGGTTTAAATGGAACAAAGGAAAATAATCTTTCTTTAACAATTTTTTTCTCCAAAACTATAGCACCTACAACAACCGGACAGGGGTCATTGGAAGGCGCTCCTCGCGCACTACACGGCCATATTTTGTTCATCCAGATCTGACCAATAGGAGCCGAATTATAACGGTTTAAAGGGAACAAAGGAAAAAAAATTTTCCTTTAACAATTTTTTTCTCCGAAACTATAGCACCTAGAACAACGGAAGTGAGGGCATTGGAAAGGGCTCGTCGCGCCGTACACGCCCATATTTTTTTCATCCAGATCTGACCAATAGGAGCCGAGTTATAGCGGTTTAAAGGAACAAAGGAAAAAAAAATTTTTCTTTCACAATTTTTCTCTCCGAAACTATAGCACCTAGAACAACCGTAGGGAGGGCATTGGAAAGGGCTCGTCGCCTCCTACAAGGCCATATTTTTTTCTTCCAGATCTGACCAATAGGAGCCGAGTTACAACGGTTTAAATGGAACAAAGGAAAATAATCTTTCTTTAACAATTTTTTTCTCCAAAACTATAGCACCTACAACAACCGGACAGGGGTCATTGGAAGGCGCTCCTCGCGCACTACACGGCCATATTTTGTTCATCCAGATCTGACCAATAGGAGCCGAATTATAACGGTTTAAAGGGTACAAAGGAAAAAAAATTTTCCTTTAACAATTTTTTTCTCCAAAACTATAGCACCTAGATCAACCGGACAGGGGTCATTGGAAGGCGCTCCTCGCGCAATACACGGCCATATTTTGTTCATCCAGATCTGACCAATAGGATCCGAGTTATAGCGGTTTAAATGGAACAAAGGAGAAAAAAATTTTTCTTTAACAATTTTTTCCTAGGAAACTGTAGCACCTAGAACAACCGGAGCGAGGACATTGGAAAGGACTCGTCGCGCCGTACACGCCCATATTTTTTTCATCCAGATCTGACCAATAGGAGCCGAGTTACAACGGTTTAAATGGAACAAAGGAAAATAATCTTTCTTTAACAATTTTTTTCTCCAAAACTATAGCACCTACAACAACCGGACAGGGGTCATTGGAAGGCGCTCCTCGCGCACTACACGGCCATATTTTGTTCATCCAGATCTGACCAATAGGAGCCGAGTTACAACGGTTTAAATGGAACAAAGGAAAATAATCTTTCTTTAACAATTTTTTTCTCCAAAACTATAGCACCTAGAACAACCGGACAGGGGTCATTGGAAGGCGCTCCTCGCGCGATACACGGCCATATTTTGTTCATCCAGATCTGACCAATAGGAGCCGAGTTATAACGGTTTAAAGGGAACAAAGGAAAAAAAAATTCTCTTTAACAATTTTTTCCTCCGAAACTGTAGCACCTAGAACAACCGTAGCGAGGGCATTGGAAAGGGCTCGTCGCCTCCTACACGGCCATATTTTTTTCATCCAGATCTGACCGATAGGAGCCGAGTTACAACGGTTTAAATGGAACAAAGGAAAATAATCTTTCTTTAACAATTTTTTTCTCCAAAACTATAGCACCTAGATCAACCGGACAGCGGTCATTGGAAGGCGCTCCTCGCGCAATACACGGCCATATTTTGTTCATCCAGATCTGACCAATAGGAGCCGAGTTATAGCGGTTTAAATGGAACAAAGGAGAAAAAAATTTTTCTTTAACAATTTTTTCCTAGGAAACTGTAGCACCTAGAACAACCGGAGCGAGGACATTGGAAAGGACTCGTCGCGCCGTACACGCCCATATTTTTTTCATCCAGATCTGACCAATAGGAGCCGAGTTACTACGGTTTAAATGGAACAAAGGAAAATAATCTTTCTTTAACAATTTTTTTCTCCGAAACCGTAGCCCCTAGAAAAACCGGAGCGAGGGCATTGGAAAGGGCTCGTCGCCTCCTACACGGCCATATTTTTTTCATCCAGAGCTGACCAATAGGAGCCGAGTTACAACGGTTTAAATGGAACAATGGAAAATAATCTTTCTTTAACAATTTTTTTCTCCAAAACTATAGCACCTAGAACAACCGGACAGGGGTCATTGGAAGGCGCTCCTCGCGCCCTGCACGGCCATATTTTGTTCATCCAGATCTGACTAATAGGAGCCGAGTTATAACGGTTTAAATGGAACAAAGGAAAAAAAATTTTTCTTTAACAATTTTTTTCTCCGAAACTGTGGCACCTAGAACAACCAGAGCGAGGGCATTGGAAAGGGCTCGTCGCCTCCTACACGGCCATATTTTTTTCATCCAGATCTGACCAATAGGAGCCGAGTTACAACGGTTTAAATGGAACAAAGGAAAATAATCTTTCTTTAACAATTTTTTTCTCCAAAACTATAGCACCTACAACAACCGGACAGGGGTCATTGGAAGGCGCTCCTCGCGCACTACACGGCCATATTTTGTTCATCCAGATCTGACCAATAGGAGCCGAATTATAACGGTTTAAAGGGAACAAAGGAAAAAAAATTTTCCTTTAACAATTTTTTTCTCCGAAACTATAGCACCTAGAACAACGGAAGTGAGGGCATTGGAAAGGGCTCGTCGCGCCGTACACGCCCATATTTTTTTCATCCAGATCTGACCAATAGGAGCCGAGTTATAGCGGTTTAAAGGAACAAAGGAAAAAAAAATTTTTCTTTCACAATTTTTCTCTCCGAAACTATAGCACCTAGAACAACCGTAGGGAGGGCATTGGAAAGGGCTCGTCGCCTCCTACAAGGCCATATTTTTTTCTTCCAGATCTGACCAATAGGAGCCGAGTTACAACGGTTTAAATGGAACAAAGGAAAATAATCTTTCTTTAACAATTTTTTTCTCCAAAACTATAGCACCTACAACAACCGGACAGGGGTCATTGGAAGGCGCTCCTCGCGCACTACACGGCCATATTTTGTTCATCCAGATCTGACCAATAGGAGCCGAATTATAACGGTTTAAAGGGTACAAAGGAAAAAAAATTTTCCTTTAACAATTTTTTTCTCCAAAACTATAGCACCTAGATCAACCGGACAGGGGTCATTGGAAGGCGCTCCTCGCGCAATACACGGCCATATTTTGTTCATCCAGATCTGACCAATAGGATCCGAGTTATAGCGGTTTAAATGGAACAAAGGAGAAAAAAATTTTTCTTTAACAATTTTTTCCTAGGAAACTGTAGCACCTAGAACAACCGGAGCGAGGACATTGGAAAGGACTCGTCGCGCCGTACACGCCCATATTTTTTTCATCCAGATCTGACCAATAGGAGCCGAGTTACAACGGTTTAAATGGAACAAAGGAAAATAATCTTTCTTTAACAATTTTTTTCTCCGAAACCGTGGCCCCTAGAAAAACCGGAGCGAGGGCATTGGAAAGGGCTCGTCGCCTCCTACACGGCCATATTTTTTTCATCCAGAGCTGACCAATTGGAGCCGAGTTACAACGGTTTAAATGGAACAATGGAAAATAATCTTTCTTTAACAATTTTTTTCTCCAAAACTATAGCACCTATAACAACCGGACAGGGGTTATTGGAAGGCGCTCCTCGCGCCCTACACGGCCATATTTTGTTCATCCAGATCTGAACAATAGGAGCCGAGTTATAACGGTTTAAATGGAACAAAGGAAAAAAAATTTTTCTTTAACAATTTTTTTCTCCGAAACTGTGGCACCTAGAACAACCAGAGCGAGGGCATTGGAAAGGGCTCGTCGCCTCCTACACGGCCATATTTTTTTCATCAAAGATCTGACCAATAAGAGCCGAGTTACAACGGTTTAAATGGAACAAAGGAAAATAATCTTTCTTTAACAATTTTTTTCTCCAAAACTATAGCACCTACAACAACCGGACAGGGGTCATTGGAAGGCGCTCCTCGCGCACTACACGGCCATATTTTGTTCACCCAGATCTGACCAATAGGAGCCGAACTATAACGGTTTAAATGGTACAAAGGAAAAAAAAATTTTCCTTTAACAATTTTTTTCTCCGAAACTATAGCACCTAGAACAACCGAAGCGAGAGCATTGGAAAGGGCTCGTCGCGCCGTACACGCCCATATTTTTTTCATCCAGATCTGACCAATAGGAGCCGAGTTATAACGGTTTAAAGGGAACAAAGGAAAAAAAAATTTTCCTTTAACAATTTTTTTCTCCGAAACTATAGCACCTAGAACAACCGAAGCGAGAGCATTGGAAAGGGCTCGTCGCGCCGTACACGCCCATATTTTTTTCATCCAGATCTGACCAATAGGAGCCGAGTTACAACGGTTTAAATGGAACAAAGGAAAATAATCTTTCTTTAACAATTTTTTTCTCCAAAACTATAGCACCTAGAACAACCGGACAGGGGTCATTGGAAGGCGCTCCTCGCGCACTACACGGCCATATTTTGTTCATCCAGATCTGACCAATATGAGCCGAGTTATAACGGATAAAGCGGAACAAAGGAAAAAAAATTTTTCTTTAACAATTTTTTTCTCCGAAACTGCGGCACCTAGAACAACCAGAGCAAGGGCATTGGAAAGGGCTCGTCGCGCTCTACACGCCCATATTTTTTTCATCCAGATCTGACCAATAGCAGCCGAGTTATAACGGTTTAAAGGGAACAAAGGAAAAAAAAATTCTCTTTAACAATTTTTCTCTCCGAAACTATAGCACCTAGAACAACCGTAGCGAGGGCATTGGAAAGGGCTCGTCGCCTCTTACACGGCCATATTTTCTTCATCCAGATCTGACCAATAGGAGCCGAGTTACAACGGTTTAAATGGAACAAAGGAAAATAATCTTTCTTTAACAATTTTTTTCTCCAAAACTATAGCACCTAGATCAACCGGACAGGGGTCATTGGAAGGCGCTCCTCGCGCAATACACGGCCATATTTTGTTCATCCAGATCTGACCAATAGGAGCCGAGTTATAACGGTTTAAAGGGAACAGAGGAAAAAAAATTTTTCTTTAACAATTTTTTCCTCCGAAACTGTAGCACCTAGAACAACCGGAGCGAGGGAACTGGAAAGGGCTCGTCGCCTCCTACACGGTCATATTTTTTTCATCCAGATCTGACCAATAGGAGCCGAGTTACAACGGTTTAAATGGAACAAAGGAAAAAAAATTTTTTTTTAACAAGTTTTTTCTCCGAAACTGTGGCACCTAGAACAACCGGAGCGAGGGCATTGGAAAGGGCTCGTCGCGCTCTACACGCCCATATTTTTTTCATCCAGATCTGACCAATAGCAGCCGAGTTATAACGGTTTAAATGGAACAAAGGAAAAAAAAATTTTTCTTTAACAATTTTTTCCTAGGAAACTGTAGCACCTAGAACAACCGGAGCGAGGGCATTGGAAAGGACTCGTCGCGCCGTACACGCCCATATTTTTTTCATCCAGATCTGACCAATAGGAGCCGAGTTACAACGGTTTAAATGGAACAAAGGAAAATAATCTTTCTTTAACAATTTTTTTCTCCGAAACCGTGGCCCCTAGAACAACCGGAGCGAGGGCATTGGAAAGGGCTCGTCGCCTCCTACACGGCCATATTTTTTTCATCCAGAGCTGACCAATAGGAGCCGAGTTACAACGGTTTAAATGGAACAAAGGAAAATAATCTTTCTTTAACAATTTTTTTCTCCAAAACTATAGCACCTAGAACAACCGGACAGGGGTCATTGGAAGGCGCTCCTCGCGCCCTACACGGCCATATTTTGTTCATCCAGATCTGACCAATAGGAGCCGAGTTATAACGGTTTAAAGGGAACAAAGGAAAAAAAATTTTTCTTTAACAATTTTTTTCTCCGAAACTGTGGCACCTAGAACAACCAGAGCGAGGGCATTTGAAAGGGCTCGTCGCCTCCTACACGGCCATATTTTTTTCATCCAGATCTGACCAATAGGAGCCGAGTTACAACGGTTTAAATGGAACAAAGGAAAATAATCTTTCTTTAACAATTTTTTTCTCCAAAACTATAGCACCTACAACAACCGGACAGGGGTCATTGGAAGGCGCTCCTCGCGCACTACACGGCCATATTTTGTTCATCCAGATCTGACCAATAGGAGCCGAGTTATAACGGTTTAAAGGGAACAAAGGAAAAAAAATTTTTCTTTAACAATTTTTTTCTCCGAAACTGTGGCACCTAGAACAACCAGAGCGAGGGCATTGGAAAGGGCTCGTCGCCTCCTACACGGCCATATTTTTTTCATCCAGATCTGACCAATAGGAGCCGAGTTACAACGGTTTAAATGGAACAAAGGAAAATAATCTTTCTTTAACAATTTTTTTCTCCAAAACTATAGCACCTACAACAACCGGACAGGGGTCATTGGAAGGCGCTCCTCGCGCACTACACGGCCATATTTTGTTCATCCAGATCTGACCAATAGGAGCCGAATTATAACGGTTTAAAGGGTACAAAGGAAAAAAAATTTTCCTTTAACAATTTTTTTCTCCGAAACTATAGCACCTAGAACAACCGGACAGGGGTCATTGGAAGGCGCTCCTCACGCACTACACGGCCATATTATGTTCATCCAGATCTGACCAATAGGAGCCGAGTTATAACGGTTTAAATGGTACAAAGGAAAAAAAAATTTTCCTTTAACAATTTTTTTCTTCGAAACTATAGCACCTAGAACAACTGAAGCGAGGGCATTGGAAAGGGCTCGTCGCGCCGTACACGCCCATATTTTTTTCATCCAGATCTGACCAATAGGAGCCGAGTTATAACGGTTTAAAGGGAACAAAGGAAAAAAAAATTTTTCTTTAACAATTTTTTCCTCCGAAACTGTGGCATCTAGAACAACTGGACCGATGTCATTGGAAAGGGCTCGTCGCGCCCTACGCGCCCATATTTTTTTCATCCAGATCTGACCAATAGGAGCCGAGTTACAACGGTTTAAATGGAACAAAGGAAAATAATCTTTCTTTAACAATTTTTTTCTCCAAAACTATACCACCTAGAACAACCGGACAGGGGTCATTGGAAGGCGCTCCTCGCGCACTACACGGCCATATTTTGTTCATCCAGATCTGACCAATATGAGCCGAGTTATAACGGATAAAGCGGAACAAAGGAAAAAAAAATTTTTCTTTAACAATTTTTTTCTCCGAAACTGCGGCACCTAGAACAACCAGAGCGAGGGCATTGGAAAGGGCTCGTCGCGCTCTACACGCCCATATTTTTTTCATCCAGATCTGACCAATAGCAGCCGAGTTATAACGGTTTAAAGGGAACAAAGGAAAAAAAAATTCTCTTTAACAATTTTTCTCTCCGAAACTATAGCACCTAGAACAACCGTAGCGAGGGCATTGGAAAGGGCTCGTCGCCTCCTACACGGCCATATTTTTTTCATCCAGATCTGACCAATAGGAGCCGAGTTACAACGGTTTAAATGGAACAAAGGAAAATAATCTTTCTTTAACAATTTTTTTCTCCAAAACTATAGCACCTAGATCAACCGGACAGGGGTCATTGGAAGGCGCTCCTCGCGCAATACACGGCCATATTTTGTTCATCCAGATCTGACCAATAGGAGCCGAGTTATAACGGTTTAAAGGGAACAGAGGAAAAAAAATTTTTCTTTAACAATTTTTTCCTCCGAAACTGTAGCACCTAGAACAACCGGAGCGAGGGCATTGGAAAGGGCTCGTCGCGCTCTACACGCCCATATTTTTTTCATCCAGATCTGACCAATAGCAGCCGAGTTATAACGGTTTAAATGGAACAAAGGAAAAAAAAATTTTTCTTTAACAATTTTTTCCTAGGAAACTGTAGCACCTAGAACAACCGGAGCGAGGGCATTGGAAAGGACTCGTCGCGCCGTACACGCCCATATTTTTTTCATCCAGATCTGACCAATAGGAGCCGAGTTACAACGGTTTAAATGGAACAAAGGAAAATAATCTTTCTTTAACAATTTTTTTCTCCGAAACCGTGGCCCCTAGAACAACCGGAGCGAGGGCATTGGAAAGGGCTCGTCGCCTCCTACACGGCCATATTTTTTTCATCCAGAGCTGACCAATAGGAGCCGAGTTACAACGGTTTAAATGGAACAAAGGAAAATAATCTTTCTTTAACAATTTTTTTCTCCAAAACTATAGCACCTAGAACAACCGGACAGGGGTCATTGGAAGGCGCTCCTCGCGCCCTACACGGCCATATTTTGTTCATCCAGATCTGACCAATAGGAGCCGAGTTATAACGGTTTAAAGGGAACAAAGGAAAAAAAATTTTTCTTTAACAATTTTTTTCTCCGAAACTGTGGCACCTAGAACAACCAGAGCGAGGGCATTGGAAAGGGCTCGTCGCCTCCTACACGGCCATATTTTTTTCATCCAGATCTGACCAATAGGAGCCGAGTTACAACGGTTTAAATGGAACAAAGGAAAATAATCTTTCTTTAACAATTTTTTTCTCCAAAACTATAGCACCTACAACAACCGGACAGGGGTCATTGGAAGGCGCTCCTCGCGCACTACACGGCCATATTTTGTTCATCCAGATCTGACCAATAGGAGCCGAGTTACAACGGTTTAAATGGAACAAAGGAAAATAATCTTTCTTTAACAATTTTTTTCTCCGAAACCGTGGCCCCTAGAACAACCGGAGCGAGGGCATTGGAAAGGGCTCGTCGCCTCCTACACGGCCATATTTTTTTCATCCAGAGCTGACCAATAGGAGCCGAGTTACAACGGTTTAAATGGAACAAAGGAAAATAATCTTTCTTTAACAATTTTTTTTTCCAAAACTATAGCACCTAGAACAACCGGACAGGGGTCATTGGAAGGCGCTCCTCGCGCCCTACACGGCCATATTTTGTTCATCCAGATCTGACCAATAGGAGCCGAGTTATAACGGTTTAAAGGGAACAAAGGAAAAAAAATTTTTCTTTAACAATTTTTTTCTCCGAAACTGTGGCACCTAGAACAACCAGAGCGAGGGCATTGGAAAGGGCTCGTCGCCTCCTACACGGCCATATTTTTTTCATCCAGATCTGACCAATAGGAGCCGAGTTACAACGGTTTAAATGGAACAAAGGAAAATAATCTTTCTTTAACAATTTTTTTCTCCAAAACTATAGCACCCAGAACAACCGGACAGGGGTCATTGGAAGGCGCTCCTCGCGCACTAAACGGCCATATTATTTTCATCCAGATCTGACCAATAGGAGCCGAGTTATAACGGTTTAAATGGTACAAAGGAAAAAAAAATTTTCCTTTAACAATTTTTTTCTCCGAAACTATAGCACCTAGAACAACCGAAGCGAGGGCATTGGAAAGGGCTCGTCGCGCCGCACACGCCCATATTTTTTTCATCCAGATCTGGCCAATAGGAGCCGAGTTATAACGGTTTAAAGGGAACAAAGGAAAAAAAAATTTTTCTTTAACAATTTTTTCCTCCGAAACTATAGCATCTAGAACAACCGGAGCGAGGGCATTGGAAAGGGCTCGTCGCCTCCTACACGGCCATATTTTTTTCATCCAGATCTGACCAATAGGAGCCGAGTTACAACCGTTTAAATGGAACAATGGAAAATAATCTTTCTTTAACAATTTTTTTCTCCAAAACTATAGCAACGAGAACAACCGGACAGGGGTCATTGGAAGGCGCTCCTCGCGCACTACACGGCCATATTTTGTTCATCCAGATCTGACCAATAGGAGCAGAGTTATAACGGTTTAAAGGGAACAAAGGAAAAAAAAATTTTTCTTTAACAATTTTTTTCTCCGAAACTATAGCACCTAGAACAACCGGAGCGAGGGAATTGGAAAGTGCTCGTCGCCTCCTACAGGCGCATATTTTTTTCATCCAGATCTGACCAATAGGAGCCGAGTTATAACGGTTTAAAGGGAACAAAGGAAACAAAAATTTTTCTTTAACAATTTTTTCCTCCGAAACTGTAGCACTTAGAACAACCACAGCGAGGGCATTGGAAAGGACTCGTCGCCTCCTACACGCCCATATTTTTTTCATCCACATATGACCAATAGGAGCCGAGTTACAACGGTTTAAATGGAACAAAGGAAAATAATCTTTCTTTAACAATTTTTTTCTCCAAAACTATAGCACCTAGAACAACCGGACAGGGGTCATTGGAAGGAGCTCCTCGCGCCCTACACGGCCATATTTTGTGCATCCAGATCTGACCAATAGGAGCCGAGTTATAACGGTTTAAAGGGAACAAAGGAAAAAAAAATTTTTCTTTAACAATTTTTTTCTCTGAAACTATAGCACCTAGAACAACCGGAGCGAGGGCATTGGAAAGGGCTCGTTGCCTCCTACACGCCCATATTTTTTTCATCCAGATCTGACCAATAGGAGCCGAGTTATAACGGTTTAAAGGGAACAAAGGAAAATAATCTTTCTTTAACAATTTTTTTCTCCAAAACTATAGCACCTACAACAACCGGACAGGGGTCATTGGAAGGCGCTCCTCGCGCACTACACGGCCATATTTTGTTCATCCAGATCTGACCAATAGGAGCCGAATTATAACGGTTTAAAGGGTACAAAGGAAAAAAAATTTTCCTTTAACAATTTTTTTCTCCGAAACTATAGCACCTAGAACAACGGAAGCGAGGGCATTGGAAAGGGCTCGTCGCGCCGTACACGCCCATATTTTTTTCATCCAGATCTGACCAATAGGAGCCGAGTTACTACGGTTTAAATGGAACAAAGGAAAATAATCTTTCTTTAACAATTTTTTTCTCCAAAACTATAGCACCTAGAACAACCGGACAGGGGTCATTGGAAGGCGCTCCTCACGCACTACACGGCCATATTATGTTCATCCAGATCTGACCAATAGGAGCCGAGTTATAACGGTTTAAATGGTACAAAGGAAAAAAAAATTTTCCTTTAACAATTTTTTTCTCCGAAACTATAGCACCTAGAACAACCGAAGCGAGGGCATTGGAAAGGGCTCGTCGCGCCGTACACGCCCATATTTTTTTCATCCAGATCTGACCAATAGGAGCCGAGTTACAACGGTTTAAATGGAACAAAGGAAAATAATCTTTCTTTAACAATTTTTTTCTCCAAAACTATAGCACCTAGAACAACCGGACAGGGGTCATTGGAAGGCGCTCCTCGCGCACTACACGGCCATATTTTGTTCATCCAGATCTGACCAATATGAGCCGAGTTATAACGGATAAAGCGGAACAAAGGAAAAAAAAATTTTTCTTTAACAATTTTTTTCTCCGAAACTGCGGCACCTAGAACAACCAGAGCAAGGGCATTGGAAAGGGCTCGTCGCGCTCTACACGCCCATATTTTTTTCATCCAGATCTGACCAATAGCAGCCGAGTTATAACGGTTTAAAGGGAACAAAGGAAAAAAAAATTCTCTTTAACAATTTTTCTCTCCGAAACTATAGCACCTAGAACAACCGTAGCGAGGGCATTGGAAAGGGCTCGTCGCCTCCTACACGGCCATATTTTTTTCATCCAGATCTGACCAATAGGAGCCGAGTTACAACGGTTTAAATGGAACAAAGGAAAATAATCTTTCTTTAACAATTTTTTTCTCCAAAACTATAGCACCTAGATCAACCGGACAGGGGTCATTGGAAGGCGCTCCTCGCGCAATACACGGCCATATTTTGTTCATCCAGATCTGACCAATAGGAGCCGAGTTATAACGGTTTAAAGGGAACAGAGGAAAAAAAATTTTTCTTTAACAATTTTTTCCTCCGAAACTGTAGCACCTAGAACAACCGGAGCGAGGGAACTGGAAAGGGCTCGTCGCCTCCTACACGGTCATATTTTTTTCATCCAGATCTGACCAATAGGAGCCGAGTTACAACGGTTTAAATGGAACAAAGGAAAAAAAATTTTTTTTTAACAAGTTTTTTCTCCGAAACTATAGCACCTAGAACAACCGTAGCGAGGGCATTGGAAAGGGCTCGTCGCCTCCTACACGGCCATATTTTTTTCATCCAGATCTGACCAATAGGAGCCGAGTTACTACGGTTTAAATGGAACAAAGGAAAATAATCTTTCTTTAACAATTTTTTTCTCCAAAACTATAGCACCTAGAACAACCGGACAGGGGTCATTGGAAGGCGCTCCTCACGCACTACACGGCCATATTATGTTCATCCAGATCTGACCAATAGGAGCCGAGTTATAACGGTTTAAATGGTACAAAGGAAAAAAAAATTTTCCTTTAACAATTTTTTTCTCCGAAACTATAGCACCTAGAACAACTGAAGCGAGGGCATTGGAAAGGGCTCGTCGCGCCGTACACGCCCATATTTTTTTCATCCAGATCTGACCAATAGGAGCCGAGTTATAACGGTTTAAAGGGAACAAAGGAAAAAAAAATTTTTCTTTAACAATTTTTTCCTCCGAAACTGTGGCATCTAGAACAACTGGACCGATGTCATTGGAAAGGGCTCGTCGCGCCCTACGCGCCCATATTTTTTTCATCCAGATCTGACCAATAGGAGCCGAGTTACAACGGTTTAAATGGAACAAAGGAAAAAAAAATTTTTCTTTAACAATTTTTTCCTAGGAAACTGTAGCACCTAGAACAACCGGAGCGAGGGCATTGGAAAGGACTCGTCGCGCCGTACACGCCCATATTTTTTTCATCCAGATCTGACCAATAGGAGCCGAGTTACAACGGTTTAAATGGAACAAAGGAAAATAATCTTTCTTTAACAATTTTTTTCTCCGAAACCGTGGCCCCTAGAACAACCGGAGCGAGGGCATTGGAAAGGGCTCGTCGCCTCCTACACGGCCATATTTTTTTCATCCAGAGCTGACCAATAGGAGCCGAGTTACAACGGTTTAAATGGAACAAAGGAAAATAATCTTTCTTTAACAATTTTTTTCTCCAAAACTATAGCACCTAGAACAACCGGACAGGGGTCATTGGAAGGCGCTCCTCGCGCCCTACACGGCCATATTTTGTTCATCCAGATCTGACCAATAGGAGCCGAGTTATAACGGTTTAAAGGGAACAAAGGAAAAAAAATTTTTCTTTAACAATTTTTTTCTCCGAAACTGTGGCACCTAGAACAACCAGAGCGAGGGCATTGGAAAGGGCTCGTCGCCTCCTACACGGCCATATTTTTTTCATCCAGATCTGACCAATAGGAGCCGAGTTACAACGGTTTAAATGGAACAAAGGAAAATAATCTTTCTTTAACAATTTTTTTCTCCAAAACTATAGCACCTACAACAACCGGACAGGGGTCATTGGAAGGCGCTCCTCGCGCACTACACGGCCATATTTTGTTCATCCAGATCTGACCAATAGGAGCCGAGTTACAACGGTTTAAATGGAACAAAGGAAAATAATCTTTCTTTAACAATTTTTTTCTCCGAAACCGTGGCCCCTAGAACAACCGGAGCGAGGGCATTGGAAAGGGCTCGTCGCCTCCTACACGGCCATATTTTTTTCATCCAGAGCTGACCAATAGGAGCCGAGTTACAACGGTTTAAATGGAACAAAGGAAAATAATCTTTCTTTAACAATTTTTTTTTCCAAAACTATAGCACCTAGAACAACCGGACAGGGGTCATTGGAAGGCGCTCCTCGCGCCCTACACGGCCATATTTTGTTCATCCAGATCTGACCAATAGGAGCCGAGTTATAACGGTTTAAAGGGAACAAAGGAAAAAAAATTTTTCTTTAACAATTTTTTTCTCCGAAACTGTGGCACCTAGAACAACCGAAGCGAGGGCATTGGAAAGGGCTCGTCGCGCCGTACACGCCCATATTTTTTTCATCCAGATCTGGCCAATAGGAGCCGAGTTATAACGGTTTAAAGGGAACAAAGGAAAAAAAAATTTTTCTTTAACAATTTTTTCCTCCGAAACTATAGCATCTAGAACAACCGGAGCGAGGGCATTGGAAAGGGCTCGTCGCCTCCTACACGGCCATATTTTTTTCATCCAGATCTGACCAATAGGAGCCGAGTTACAACCGTTTAAATGGAACAAAGGAAAATAATCTTTCTTTAACAATTTTTTTCTCCAAAACTATAGCACCTAGAACAACCGGACAGGGGTCATTGGAAGGAGCTCCTCGCGCCCTACACGGCCATATTTTGTGCATCCAGATCTGACCAATAGGAGCCGAGTTATAACGGTTTAAAGGGAACAAAGGAAAAAAAAATTTTTCTTTAACAATTTTTTTCTCTGAAACTATAGCACCTAGAACAACCGGAGCGAGGGCATTGGAAAGGGCTCGTTGCCTCCTACACGCCCATATTTTTTTCATCCAGATCTGACCAATAGGAGCCAAGTTATAACGGTTTAAAGGGATCAATGGAAAAAATAATTTTTCTTTAACAATTTTTTCCTCCGAAACTGTGGCATCTAGAACAACTGGAACGATGTCATTGGAAAGGGCTCGTCGCGCCCTACGCGCCCATATTTTTTTCATCCAGATCTTACCAATAGGAGCCGAGTTACAACGGTTTAAATGGAACAAAGGAAAATAATCTTTCTTTAACAATTTTTTTCTCCAAAACTATAGCACCTAGAACAACCGGACAGGGGTCATTGGAAGGCGCTCCTCGCGCACTACACGGCCATATTTTGTTCATCCAGATCTGACCAATATGAGCCGAGTTATAACGGATAAAGCGGAACAAAGGAAAAAAAAATTTTTCTTTAACAATTTTTTTCTCCGAAACTGCGGCACCTAGAACAACCGGAGCGAGGGCATTGGAAAGGGCTCGTCGCCTCCTACACGGTCATATTTTTTTCATCCAGATCTGACCAATAGGAGCCGAGTTACAACGGTTTAAATGGAACAAAGGAAAAAAAATTTTTCTTTAACAATTTTTTTCTCCGAAACTGTGGCACCTAGAACAACCAGAGCGAGGGCATTGGAAAGGGCTCGTCGCCTCCTACACGGCCATATTTTTTTCATCCAGATCTGACCAATAGGAGCCGAGTTACAACGGTTTAAATGGAACAAAGGAAAATAATCTTTCTTTAACAATTTTTTTCTCCAAAACTATAGCACCTACAACAACCGGACAGGGGTCATTGGAAGGCGCTCCTCGCGCACTACACGGCCATATTTTGTTCATCCAGATCTGACCAATAGGAGCCGAGTTACAACGGTTTAAATGGAACAAAGGAAAATAATCTTTCTTTAACAATTTTTTTCTCCGAAACCGTGGCCCCTAGAACAACCGGAGCGAGGGCATTGGAAAGGGCTCGTCGCCTCCTACACGGCCATATTTTTTTCATCCAGAGCTGACCAATAGGAGCCGAGTTACAACGGTTTAAATGGAACAAAGGAAAATAATCTTTCTTTAACAATTTTTTTTTCCAAAACTATAGCACCTAGAACAACCGGACAGGGGTCATTGGAAGGCGCTCCTCGCGCCCTACACGGCCATATTTTGTTCATCCAGATCTGACCAATAGGAGCCGAGTTATAACGGTTTAAAGGGAACAAAGGAAAAAAAATTTTTCTTTAACAATTTTTTTCTCCGAAACTGTGGCACCTAGAACAACCAGAGCGAGGGCATTGGAAAGGGCTCGTCGCCTCCTACACGGCCATATTTTTTTCATCCAGATCTGACCAATAGGAGCCGAGTTACAACGGTTTAAATGGAACAAAGGAAAATAATCTTTCTTTAACAATTTTTTTCTCCAAAACTATAGCACCTACAACAACCGGACAGGGGTCATTGGAAGGCGCTCCTCGCGCACTACACGGCCATATTTTGTTCATCCAGATCTGACCAATAGGAGCCGAATTATAACGGTTTAAAGGGTACAAAGGAAAAAAAATTTTCCTTTAACAATTTTTTTCTCCGAAACTATAGCACCTAGAACAACGGAAGCGAGGGCATTGGAAAGGGCTGGTCGCGCCGTACACGCCCATATTTTTCTCATCCAGATCTGACCAATAGGAGCCGAGTTATAACGGTTTAAAGGAACAAAGGAAAAAAAAATTTTTCTTTCACAATTTTTCTCTCCGAAACTATAGCACCTAGAACAACCGTAGCGAGGGCATTGGAAAGGGCTCGTCGCCTCCTACACGGCCATATTTTTTTCATCCAGATCTGACCAATAGGAGCCGAGTTACTACGGTTTAAATGGAACAAAGGAAAATAATCTTTCTTTAACAATTTTTTTCTCCAAAACTATAGCACCTAGAACAACCGGACAGGGGTCATTGGAAGGCGCTCCTCACGCACTACACGGCCATATTATGTTCATCCAGATCTGACCAATAGGAGCCGAGTTATAACGGTTTAAATGGTACAAAGGAAAAAAAAATTTTCCTTTAACAATTTTTTTCTCCGAAACTATAGCACCTAGAACAACCGGAGCGAGGGCATTGGAAAGGGCTCGTTGCCTCCTACACGCCCATATTTTTTTCATCCAGATCTGACCAATAGGAGCCAAGTTATAACGGTTTAAAGGGAACAATGGAAAAAATAATTTTTCTTTAACAATTTTTTCCTCCGAAACTGTGGCATCTAGAACAACTGGAACGATGTCATTGGAAAGGGCTCGTCGCGCCCTACGCGCCCATATTTTTTTCATCCAGATCTTACCAATAGGAGCCGAGTTACAACGGTTTAAATGGAACAAAGGAAAATAATCTTTCTTTAACAATTTTTTTCTCCAAAACTATAGCACCTAGAACAACCGGACAGGGGTCATTGGAAGGCGCTCCTCGCGCACTACACGGCCATATTTTGTTCATCCAGATCTGACCAATATGAGCCGAGTTATAACGGATAAAGCGGAACAAAGGAAAAAAAAATTTTTCTTTAACAATTTTTTTCTCCGAAACTGCGGCACCTAGAACAACCGGAGCGAGGGCATTGGAAAGGGCTCGTCGCCTCCTACACGGTCATATTTTTTTCATCCAGATCTGACCAATAGGAGCCGAGTTACAACGGTTTAAATGGAACAAAGGAAAAAAAATTTTTCTTTAACAATTTTTTTCTCCGAAACTGTGGCACCTAGAACAACCGGAGCGAGGGCATTGGAAAGGGCTCGTCGCCTCCTACACGGCCATATTTTTTTCATCCAGATCTGACCAATAGGAGCCGAGTTACAACGGTTTAAATGGAACAAAGGAAAATAATCTTTCTTTAACAATTTTTTTCTCCAAAACTATAGCACCTACAACAACCGGACAGGGGTCATTGGAAGGCGCTCCTCGCGCACTACACGGCCATATTTTGTTCATCCAGATCTGACCAATAGGAGCCGAGTTACAACGGTTTAAATGGAACAAAGGAAAATAATCTTTCTTTAACAATTTTTTTCTCCGAAACCGTGGCCCCTAGAACAACCGGAGCGAGGGCATTGGAAAGGGCTCGTCGCCTCCTACACGGCCATATTTTTTTCATCCAGAGCTGACCAATAGGAGCCGAGTTACAACGGTTTAAATGGAACAAAGGAAAATAATCTTTCTTTAACAATTTTTTTTTCCAAAACTATAGGACCTAGAACAACCGGACAGGGGTCATTGGAAGGCGCTCCTCGCGCCCTACACGGCCATATTTTGTTCATCCAGATCTGACCAATAGGAGCCGAGTTATAACGGTTTAAAGGGAACAAAGGAAAAAAAATTTTTCTTTAACAATTTTTTTCTCCGAAACTGTGGCACCTAGAAAAACCAGAGCGAGGGCATTGGAAAGGGCTCGTCGCCTCCTACACGGCCATATTTTTGTCATCCAGATCTGACCAATAGGAGCCGAGTTACAACGGTTTAAATGGAACAAAGGAAAATAATCTTTCTTTAACAATTTTTTTCTCCAAAACTATAGCACCTACAACAACCGGACAGGGGTCATTGGAAGGCGCTCCTCGCGCACTACACGGCCATATTTTGTTCATCCAGATCTGACCAATAGGAGCCGAATTATAACGGTTTAAAGGGTACAAAGGAAAAAAAATTTTCCTTTAACAATTTTTTTCTCCGAAACTATAGCACCTAGAACAACGGAAGCGAGGGCATTGGAAAGGGCTCGTCGCGCCGTACACGCCCATATTTTTCTCATCCAGATCTGACCAATAGGAGCCGAGTTATAACGGTTTAAAGGAACAAAGGAAAAAAAAATTTTTCTTTCACAATTTTTCTCTCCGAAACTATAGCACCTAGAACAACCGTAGCGAGGGCATTGGAAAGGGCTCGTCGCCTCCTACACGGCCATATTTTTTTCATCCAGATCTGACCAATAGGAGCCGAGTTACTACGGTTTAAATGGAACAAAGGAAAATAATCTTTCTTTAACAATTTTTTTCTCCAAAACTATAGCACCTAGAACAACCGGACAGGGGTCATTGGAAGGCGCTCCTCACGCACTACACGGCTATATTATGTTCATCCAGATCTGACCAATAGGAGCCGAGTTATAACGGTTTAAATGGTACAAAGGAAAAAAAAATTTTCCTTTAACAATTTTTTTCTCCGAAACTATAGCACCTAGAACAACTGAAGCGAGGGCATTGGAAAGGGCTCGTCGCGCCGTACACGCCCATATTTTTTTCATCCAGATCTGACCAATAGGAGCCGAGTTATAACGGTTTAAAGGGAACAAAGGAAAAAAAAATTTTTCTTTAACAATTTTTTCCTCCGAAACTGTGGCATCTAGAACAACTGGACCGATGTCATTGGAAAGGGCTCGTCGCGCCCTACGCGCCCATATTTTTTTCATCCAGATCTGACCAATAGGAGCCGAGTTACAACGGTTTAAATGGAACAAAGGAAAAAAAAATTTTTCTTTAACAATTTTTTCCTAGGAAACTGTAGCACCTAGAACAACCTGAGCGAGGGCATTGGAAAGGACTCGTCGCGCCGTACACGCCCATATTTTTTTCATCCAGATCTGACCAATAGGAGCCGAGTTACAACGGTTTAAATGGAACAAAGGAAAATAATCTTTCTTTAACAATTTTTTTCTCCGAAACCGTGGCCCCTAGAACAACCGGAGCGAGGGCATTGGAAAGGGCTCGTCGCCTCCTACACGGCCATATTTTTTTCATCCAGAGCTGACCAATAGGAGCCGAGTTACAACGGTTTAAATGGAACAAAGGAAAATAATCTTTCTTTAACAATTTTTTTCTCCAAAACTATAGCACCTAGAACAACCGGACAGGGGTCATTGGAAGGCGCTCCTCGCGCCCTACACGGCCATATTTTGTTCATCCAGATCTGACCAATAGGAGCCGAGTTATAACGGTTTAAAGGGAACAAAGGAAAAAAAATTTTTCTTTAACAATTTTTTTCTCCGAAACTGTGGCACCTAGAACAACCAGAGCGAGGGCATTGGAAAGGGCTCGTCGCCTCCTACACGGCCATATTTTTTTCATCCACATCTGACCAATAGGAGCCGAGTTACAACGGTTTAAATGGAACAAAGGAAAATAATCTTTCTTTAACAATTTTTTTCTCCAAAACTATAGCACCTACAACAACCGGACAGGGGTCATTGGAAGGCGCTCCTCGCGCACTACACGGCCATATTTTGTTCATCCAGATCTGACCAATAGGAGCCGAGTTACAACGGTTTAAATGGAACAAAGGAAAATAATCTTTCTTTAACAATTTTTTTCTCCGAAACCGTGGCCCCTAGAACAACCGGAGCGAGGGCATTGGAAAGGGCTCGTCGCCTCCTACACGGCCATATTTTTTTCATCCAGATCTGGCCAATAGGAGCCGAGTTATAACGGTTTAAAGGGAACAAAGGAAAAAAAAATTTTTCTTTAACAATTTTTTCCTCCGAAACTATAGCATCTAGAACAACCGGAGCGAGGGCATTGGAAAGGGCTCGTCGCCTCCTACACGGCCATATTTTTTTCATCCAGATCTGACCAATAGGAGCCGAGTTACAACCGTTTAAATGGAACAAAGGAAAATAATCTTTCTTTAACAATTTTTTTCTCCAAAACTATAGCACCTAGAACAACCGGACAGGGGTCATTGGAAGGAGCTCCTCGCGCCCTACACGGCCATATTTTGTGCATCCAGATCTGACCAATAGGAGCCGAGTTATAACGGTTTAAAGGGAACAAAGGAAAAAAAAATTTTTCTTTAACAATTTTTTTCTCTGAAACTATAGCACCTAGAACAACCGGAGCGAGGGCATTGGAAAGGGCTCGTCGCCTCCTACACGGCCATATTTTTTTCATCCAGATCTGACCAATAGGAGCCGAGTTACTACGGTTTAAATGGAACAAAGGAAAATAATCTTTCTTTAACAATTTTTTTCTCCAAAACTATAGCACCTAGAACAACCGGACAGGGGTCATTGGAAGGCGCTCCTCACGCACTACACGGCTATATTATGTTCATCCAGATCTGACCAATAGGAGCCGAGTTATAACGGTTTAAATGGTACAAAGGAAAAAAAAATTTTCCTTTAACAATTTTTTTCTCCGAAACTATAGCACCTAGAACAACTGAAGCGAGGGCATTGGAAAGGGCTCGTCGCGCCGTACACGCCCATATTTTTTTCATCCAGATCTGACCAATAGGAGCCGAGTTATAACGGTTTAAAGGGAACAAAGGAAAAAAAAATTTTTCTTTAACAATTTTTTCCTCCGAAACTGTGGCATCTAGAACAACTGGACCGATGTCATTGGAAAGGGCTCGTCGCGCCCTACGCGCCCATATTTTTTTCATCCAGATCTGACCAATAGGAGCCGAGTTACAACGGTTTAAATGGAACAAAGGAAAAAAAAATTTTTCTTTAACAATTTTTTCCTAGGAAACTGTAGCACCTAGAACAACCTGAGCGAGGGCATTGGAAAGGACTCGTCGCGCCGTACACGCCCATATTTTTTTCATCCAGATCTGACCAATAGGAGCCGAGTTACAACGGTTTAAATGGAACAAAGGAAAATAATCTTTCTTTAACAATTTTTTTCTCCGAAACCGTGGCCCCTAGAACAACCGGAGCGAGGGCATTGGAAAGGGCTCGTCGCCTCCTACACGGCCATATTTTTTTCATCCAGAGCTGACCAATAGGAGCCGACTTACAACGGTTTAAATGGAACAAAGGAAAATAATCTTTCTTTAACAATTTTTTTCTCCAAAACTATAGCACCTAGAACAACCGGACAGGGGTCATTGGAAGGCGCTCCTCGCGCCCTACACGGCCATATTTTGTTCATCCAGATCTGACCAATAGGAGCCGAGTTATAACGGTTTAAAGGGAACAAAGGAAAAAAAATTTTTCTTTAACAATTTTTTTCTCCGAAACTGTGGCACCTAGAACAACCAGAGCGAGGGCATTGGAAAGGGCTCGTCGCCTCCTACACGGCCATATTTTTTTCATCCAGATCTGACCAATAGGAGCCGAGTTACAACGGTTTAAATGGAACAAAGGAAAATAATCTTTCTTTAACAATTTTTTTCTCCAAAACTATAGCACCTACAACAACCGGACAGGGGTCATTGGAAGGCGCTCCTCGCGCACTACACGGCCATATTTTGTTCATCCAGATCTGACCAATAGGAGCCGAGTTACAACGGTTTAAATGGAACAAAGGAAAATAATCTTTCTTTAACAATTTTTTTCTCCGAAACCGTGGCCCCTAGAACAACCGGAGCGAGGGCATTGGAAAGGGCTCGTCGCCTCCTACACGGCCATATTTTTTTCATCCAGATCTGGCCAATAGGAGCCGAGTTATAACGGTTTAAAGGGAACAAAGGAAAAAAAAATTTTTCTTTAACAATTTTTTCCTCCGAAACTATAGCATCTAGAACAACCGGAGCGAGGGCATTGGAAAGGGCTCGTCGCCTCCTACACGGCCATATTTTTTTCATCCAGATCTGACCAATAGGAGCCGAGTTACAACCGTTTAAATGGAACAAAGGAAAATAATCTTTCTTTAACAATTTTTTTCTCCAAAACTATAGCACCTAGAACAACCGGACAGGGGTCATTGGAAGGAGCTCCTCGCGCCCTACACGGCCATATTTTGTGCATCCAGATCTGACCAATAGGAGCCGAGTTATAACGGTTTAAAGGGAACAAAGGAAAAAAAAATTTTTCTTTAACAATTTTTTTCTCTGAAACTATAGCACCTAGAACAACCGGAGCGAGGGCATTGGAAAGGGCTCGTTGCCTCCTACACGCCCATATTTTTTTCATCCAGATCTGACCAATAGGAGCCGAGTTATAACGGTTTAAAGGGAACAATGGAAAAAATAATTTTTCTTTAACAATTTTTTCCTCCGAAACTGTGGCATCTAGAACAACTGGAACGATGTCATTGGAAAGGGCTCGTCGCGCCCTACGCGCCCATATTTTTTTCATCCAGATCTTACCAATAGGAGCCGAGTTACAACGGTTTAAATGGAACAAAGGAAAATAATCTTTCTTTAACAATTTTTTTCTCCAAAACTATAGCACCTAGAACAACCGGACAGGGGTCATTGGAAGGCGCTCCTCGCGCACTACACGGCCATATTTTGTTCATCCAGATCTGACCAATATGAGCCGAGTTATAACGGATAAAGCGGAACCAAGGAAAAAAAAATTTTTCTTTAACAATTTTTTTCTCCGAAACTGCGGCACCTAGAACAACCGGAGCGAGGGCATTGGAAAGGGCTCGTCGCCTCCTACACGGTCATATTTTTTTCATCCAGATCTGACCAATAGGAGCCGAGTTACAACGGTTTAAATGGAACAAAGGAAAAAAAATTTTTCTTTAACAATTTTTTTCTCCGAAACTGTGGCACCTAGAACAACCAGAGCGAGGGCATTGCAAAGGGCTCGTCGCGCCGTACACGCCTATATTTTTTTCATCCAGATCTGACCAATAGGAGCCGAGTTCTAACGGATAAAACGGAACAAAGGAAAAAAAAATTTTTTTTAACAATTTTTTCCTCCGAAACTGTAGCACCTAGAACAACTGGAGCGAGGGCATTGGAAAGGACTCGTCGCGCCGTACACGACCATATTTTTTTTCATCCAGATCTGACCAATAGGAGCCGAGTTATAACGGTTTAAAGGGAACAAAGGAAAAAAAAATTTTTTTAACAATTTTTATCTCCGAAACTGTGGCATCTAGAACAACTGGACCGAGGTCATTGGAAAGGGCTCGTCGCGCCCTAGGCGCCCATATTTTTTTCATCCAGATCTGACCAATAGGAGCCGAGTTACAACGGTATAAATGGAACAAAGGAAAATAATCTTTCTTTAACAATTTTTTTCTCCGAAACCGTGGCCCCTAGAACAACCAGAGCGAGGGCATTGGAAAGGGCTCGTCGCCTCCTACACGGCCATATTTTGTTCATCCAGATCTGACCAATACGAGCCGAGTTACAACGGTTTAAATGGAACAAAGGAAAATAATCTTTCTTTAACAATTTTTTTCTCCAAAACTATAGCACCTAGAACAACCGGACAGGGGTCATTGCAAAGGGCTCGTCGCGCCGTACACGCCTATATTTTTTTCATCCAGATCTGACCAATAGGAGCCGAGTTATAACGGATAAAACGGAACAAAGGAAAAAAAAATTTTTTTTAACAATTTTTTCCTCCGAAACTGTAGCACCTAGAACAACTGGAGCGAGAGCATTGGAAAGGACTCGTCGCGCCGTACACGACCATATTTTTTTTCATCCAGATCTGACCAATAGGAGCCGAGTTATAACGGTTTAAAGGGAACAAAGGAAAAAAAATTTTTTTAACAATTTTTATCTCCGAAACTGTGGCATCTAGAACAACCAGAGCGAGGGCATTGGAAAGGGCGCGTCGCCTCCTACACGGACATATTTTTTTCATCCAGATCTGACCAATAGGAGCCGAGTTATAACGGTTTAAATGGAACAAAGGAAAAAAAATTTTTCTTTAAAGATTTTTGTCTCCGAAACTGTGGCACATAGAACAACCGGAGCGAGGGCATTGGAAAGGACTCGTCGCGCCGTACACGCCCATATTTTTTTCATCCAGATCTGACCAACTGGAGCCGAGTTATAACGGTTTAAAGGGAACAAAGGAAAAAAAAATTTTTTTAAATAATTTTTCTCTCCGAAACTATAGCACCTAGAACAACCGGAGCGAGGGCATTGGAAAGGACTCGTCGCGCCGTACACGCCCATATTTTTTTCATCCAGATCTGACCAACTGGAGCCGAGTTATAACGGTTTAAAGGGAACAAAGGAAAAAAAAATTTTTTTTAACAATTTTTCTCTCCGAAACTATAGCACCTAGAACAACCGGAGCGAGGGCATTGCAAAGGGCTCGTCGCGCCGTACACGCCTATATTTTTTTCATCCAGATCTGACCAATAGGAGTCGAGTTATAGCGGTTTAAATGGAACAAAGGAAAAAAAAATTTTTCTTTAACAATTTTTTCTTAGGAAACTGTAGCACCTAGAACAACCGGAGCGAGGACATTGGAAAGGACTCGTCGCGCCGTACACGCCCATATTTTTTTCATCCAGATCTGACCAACTGGAGCCGAGTTATAACGGTTTAAAGGGAACAAAGGAAAAAAAAATTTTCTTTAACAATTTTTCTCTCCGAAACTATAGCACCTAGAACAACCGGAGCGAGGGCATTGCAAAGGGCTCGTCGCGCCGTACACGCCTATATTTTTTTCATCCAGATCTGACCAATAGGAGCCGAGTTATAACGGATAAAACGGAACAAAGGAAAAAAAAATTTTTTTTAACAATTTTTTCCTCCGAAACTGTAGCACCTAGAACAACTGGAGCGAGGGCATTGGAAAGGACTCGTCGCGCCGTACACGAACATATTTTTTTTCATCCAGATCTGACCAATAGGAGCCGAGTTATAACGGTTTAAAGGGAACAAAGGAAAAAAAATTTTTTTAACAATTTTTATCTCCGAAACTGTGGCATCTAGAACAACTGGACCGAGGTCATTGGAAAGGGCTCGTCGCGCCCTACGCGCCCATATTTTTTTCATCCAGATCTGACCAATAGGAGCCGAGTTACAACGGTTTAAATGGAACAAAGGAAAATAATCTTTCTTTAACAATTTTTTTCTCCGAAACCGTGGCCCCTAGAACAACCAGAGCGAGGGCATTGGAAAGGGCTCGTCGCCTCCTACACGGCCATATTTTTTTCATCCAGATCTGACCAATAGGAGCCGAGTTATAACGGTTTAAAGGGTACAAAGGAAAAAAAAATTTTCATTTAACAATTTTTTTCTCCGAAACTATAGCACCTAGAACAACCGAAGCGAGGGTATTGGAAAGGGCTCGTCGCGCCGTACACGCCCATATTTTTTTCATCCAGATTTGACCAATAGGAGCCGAGTTATAACGGTTTAAAGGGAACAAAGGAAAAAGAAATTTTTCTTTCACAATTTTTTTCTCCGAAACTGTAGCACCTAGAACAATCGGAGCGAGGGCATTGGAAAGGGCTCGTCGCCTCCTACACGCCCATATTTTTTTCGTCCAGATCTGACCAATAGGAGCCGTGTTATAACGGTTTAAAGGGAACAAAGGAAAAAAAATTTTTTTTAACAATTTTTCTCTCCGAAACTATAGCATCTAGAACAACCGGAGCGAGGTCATTGGAAAGGGCTCGTCGCGCCCTACAGGGGCATATTTTTTTCATCCAGATCTGACCAATACGAGCCGAGTTATAACGGTTTAAAGGGAACAAAGGAAAAAAAAATTTTTCTTTCACAATTTTTCTCTCCGAAACTATAGCACCTAGAACAACCGTAGCGAGGGCATTGGAAAGGGCTCGTCGCCTCCTACACGGCCATATTTTTTTCATCCAGATCTGACCAATAGGAGCCGAGTTACAATGGTTTAAATGGAACAAAGGAAAAAAAATTTTTTTTAACAATTTTTCTCTCCGACACTATAGCATCTAGAACAACCGGAGCGAGGTCATTGGAAAGGGCTCGTCGCGCCGTACACGCCCATATTTTTTTCATCCAGATCTGACCAATAGGAGCCGAGTTATAACGGTTTAAATGGAACAAAGGAAAAAAAAATTTTTCTTTCACAATTTTTTTCTCCGAAACTGTAGCACCTAGAACAATCGGAGCGAGGGCATTGGAAAGGGCTCGTCGCCTCCTACACGCCCATATTTTTTTCGTCCAGATCTGACCAATAGGAGCCGTGTTATAACGGTTTAAAGGGAACAAAGGAAAAAAAATTTTTTTTAACAATTTTTCTCTCCGAAACTATAGCATCTAGAACAACCGGAGCGAGGTCATTGGAAAGGGCTCGTCGCGCCCTACAGGGGCATATTTTGTTCATCCAGATCTGACCAATAGGAGCCGAGTTACAACGGTTTAAATGGAAGAAAGGAAAAAAAAATTTTTCTTTAACAATTTTTTTCTGCGAAACTGTGGCACCTAGAACAACCGGAGCGAGGGCATTGGAAAGGGCGCGTCGCCTCCTACACGGACATATTTTTTTCATCCAGATCTGACCAATAGGAGCCGAGTTACAACGGTTTAAATGGAACAAAGGAAAAAAAATTTTTCTTTAAAGATTTTTCTCTCCGAAACTGTGGCACCTAGAACAACCGGAGCGAGGGCATTGGAAAGGACTCGTCGCGCCGTACACGCCCATATTTTTTTCATCCAGATCTGACCAACTGGAGCCGAGTTATAACGGTTTAAAGGGAACATAGGAAAAAAAAATTTTTTTAAATAATTTTTCTCTCCGAAACTATAGCACCTAGAACAACCGGAGCGAGGGCATTGGAAAGGACTCGTCGCGCCGTACACGCCCATATTTTTTTCATCCAGATCTGACCAACTGGAGCCGAGTTATAACGGTTTAAAGGGAACAAAGGAAAAAAAAATTTTCTTTAACAATTTTTCTCTCCGAAACTATAGCACCTAGAACAACCGGAGCGAGGGCATTGCAAAGGGCTCGTCGCGCCGTACACGCCTATATTTTTTTCATCCAGATCTGACCAATAGGAGCCGAGTTATAACGGATAAAACGGAACAAAGGAAAAAAAAATTTTTTTTAACAATTTTTTCCTCCGAAACTGTAGCACCTAGAACAACTGGAGCGAGGGCATTGGAAAGGACTCGTCGCGCCGTACACGAACATATTTTTTTTCATCCAGATCTGACCAATAGGAGCCGAGTTATAACGGTTTAAAGGGAACAAAGGAAAAAAAATTTTTTTAACAATTTTTATCTCCGAAACTGTGGCATCTAGAACAACTGGACCGAGGTCATTGGAAAGGGCTCGTCGCGCCCTACGCGCCCATATTTTTTTCATCCATATCTGACCAATAGGAGCCGAGTTACAACGGTTTAAATGGAACAAAGGAAAATAATCTTTCTTTAACAATTTTTTTCTCCGAAACCGTGGCCCCTAGAACAACCAGAGCGAGGGCATTGGAAAGGGCTCGTCGCCTCCTACACGGCCATATTTTTTTCATCCAGATCTGACCAATAGGAGCCGAGTTATAACGGTTTAAAGGGTACAAAGGAAAAAAAAATTTTCATTTAACAATTTTTTTCTCCGAAACTATAGCACCTAGAACAACCGAAGCGAGGGTATTGGAAAGGGCTCGTCGCGCCGTACACGCCCATATTTTTTTCATCCAGATTTGACCAATAGGAGCCGAGTTATAACGGTTTAAAGGGAACAAAGGAAAAAGAAATTTTTCTTTCACAATTTTTTTCTCCGAAACTGTAGCACCTAGAACAATCGGAGCGAGGGCATTGGAAAGGGCTCGTCGCCTCCTACACGCCCATATTTTTTTCGTCCAGATCTGACCAATAGGAGCCGAGTTACAATGGTTTAAATGGAACAAAGGAAAAAAAATTTTTTTTAATAATTTTTCTCTCCGACACTATAGCATCTAGAACAACCGGAGCGAGGTCATTGGAAAGGGCTCGTCGCGCCGTACACGCCCATATTTTTTTCATCCAGATCTGACCAATAGGAGCCGAGTTATAACGGTTTAAAGGGAACAAAGGAAAAAAAAATTTTTCTTTCACAATTTTTTTCTCCAAAACTATAGCATCTAGAACAACCGTAGCGAGGGCATTGGAAAGGGCTCGTCGCGCCGTACAGGCCCATATTTTTTTCATCCAGATCTGACCAATAGGAGCCGAGTTATAACGGTTATAGGGAACAAAGGAAAAAAAATTTTTTTTAACAATTTTTCTCTCCGAAACTATAGCATCTAGAACAACCGGAGCGAGGTCATTGGAAAGGGCTCGTCGCGCCCTACAGGGGCATATTTTTTTCATCCAGATCTGACCAATAGGAGCCGAGTTATAACGGTTATAGGGAACAAAGGAAAAAAAATTTTTTTTAACAATTTTTCTCTCCGAAACTATAGCACCTAGAACAACCGGAGCGAGGGCATTGGAAAGGGCGCGTCGCCTCCTACACGGACATATTTTTTTCATCCAGATCTGACCAATAGGAGCCGAGTTACAACGGTTTAAATGGAACAAAGGAAAAAAAATTTTTCTTTAAAGATTTTTCTCTCCGAAACTGTGGCACCTAGAACAACCGGAGCGAGGGCATTGGAAAGTACTCGTCGCGCCGTACACGCCCATATTTTTTTCATCCAGATCTGACCAACTGGAGCCGAGTTATAACGGTTTAAAGGGAACAAAGGAAAAAAAAATTTTTTTAAATAATTTTTCTCTCCGAAACTATAGCACCTAGAACAACCGGAGCGAGGGCATTGGAAAGGACTCGTCGCGCCGTACACGCCCATATTTTTTTCATCCAGATCTGACCAACTGGAGCCGAGTTATAACGGTTTAAAGGGAACAAAGGAAAAAAAAATTTTCTTTAACAATTTTTCTCTCCGAAACTATAGCACCTAGAACAACCGGAGCGAGGGCATTGCAAAGGGCTCGTCGCGCCGTACACGCCTATATTTTTTTCATCCAGATCTGACCAATAGGAGCCGAGTTATAACGGATAAAACGGAACAAAGGAAAAAAAAATTTTTTTTAACAATTTTTTCCTCCGAAACTGTAGCACCTAGAACAACTGGAGCGAGGGCATTGGAAAGGACTCGTCGCGCCGTACACGAACATATTTTTTTTCATCCAGATCTGACCAATAGGAGCCGAGTTATAACGGTTTAAAGGGAACAAAGGAAAAAAAATTTTTTTAACAATTTTTATCTCCGAAACTGTGGCATCTAGAACAACTGGACCGAGGTCATTGGAAAGGGCTCGTCGCGCCCTACGCGCCCATATTTTTTTCATCCAGATCTGACCAATAGGAGCCGAGTTACAACGGTTTAAATGGAACAAAGGAAAATAATCTTTCTTTAACAATTTTTTTCTCCGAAACCGTGGCCCCTAGAACAACCAGAGCGAGGGCATTGGAAAGGGCTCGTCGCCTCCTACACGGCCATATTTTTTTCATCCAGATCTGACCAATAGGAGCCGAGTTATAACGGTTTAAAGGGTACAAAGGAAAAAAAAATTTTCCTTTAACAATTTTTTTCTCCGAAACTATAGCACCTAGAACAATCGGAGCGAGGGCATTGGAAAGGGCTCGTCGCCTCCTACACGCCCATATTTTTTTCGTCCAGATCTGACCAATAGGAGCCGTGTTATAACGGTTTAAAGGGAACAAAGGAAAAAAAATTTTTTTTAACAATTTTTCTCTCCGAAACTATAGCACCTAGAACAACCGGAGCGAGGGCATTGGAAAGGGCGCGTCGACTCCTACACGGACATATTTTTTTCATCCAGATCTGACCAATAGGAGCCGAGTTACAACGGTTTAAATGGAACAAAGGAAAAAAAATTTTTCTTTAAAGATTTTTCTCTTCGAAACTGTGGCACCTAGAACAACCGGAGCGAGGGCATTGGAAAGTACTCTTCGCGCCGTACACGCCCATATTTTTTTCATCCAGATCTGACCAACTGGAGCCGAGTTATAACGGTTTAAAGGGAACAAAGGAAAAAAAAATTTTTTTAAATAATTTTTCTCTCCGAAACTATAGCACCTAGAACAACCGGAGCGAGGGCATTGGAAAGGACTCGTCGCGCCGTACACGCCCATATTTTTTTCATCCAGATCTGACCAACTGGAGCCGAGTTATAACGGTTTAAAGGGAACAAAGGAAAAAAAAATTTTCTTTAACAATTTTTCTCTCCGAAACTATAGCACCTAGAACAACTGGAGCGAGGGCATTGGAAAGGACTCGTCGCGCCGTACACGAACATATTTTTTTTCATCCAGATCTGACCAATAGGAGCCGAGTTATAACGGTTTAAAGGGAACAAAGGAAAAAAAATTTTTTTAACAATTTTTATCTCCGAAACTGTGGCATCTAGAACAACTGGACCGAGGTCATTGGAAAGGGCTCGTCGCGCCCTACGCGCCCATATTTTTTTCATCCAGATCTGACCAATAGGAGCCGAGTTACAACGGTTTAAATGGAACAAAGGAAAATAATCTTTCTTTAACAATTTTTTTCTCCGAAACCGTGGCCCCTAGAACAACCAGAGCGAGGGCATTGGAAAGGGCTCGTCGCCTCCTACACGGCCATATTTTTTTCATCCAGATCTGACCAATAGGAGCCGAGTTATAACGGTTTAAAGGGTACAAAGGAAAAAAAAATTTTCCTTTAACAATTTTTTTCTCCGAAACTATAGCACCTAGAACAATCGGAGCGAGGGCATTGGAAAGGGCTCGTCGCCTCCTACACGCCCATATTTTTTTCGTCCAGATCTGACCAATAGGAGCCGTGTTATAACGGTTTAAAGGGAACAAAGGAAAAAAAATTTTTTTTAACAATTTTTCTCTCCGAAACTATAGCATCTAGAACAACCGGAGCGAGGTCATTGGAAAGGGCTCGTCGCGCCCTACAGGGGCATATTTTTTTCATCCAGATCTGACCAATACGAGCCGAGTTATAACGGTTTAAAGGGAACAAAGGAAAAAAAAATTTTTCTTTCACAATTTTTCTCTCCGAAACTATAGCACCTAGAACAACCGTAGCGAGGGCATTGGAAAGGGCTCGTCGCCTCCTACACGGCCATATTTTTTTCATCCAGATCTGACCAATAGGAGCCGAGTTACAATGGTTTAAATGGAACAAAGGAAAAAAAATTTTTTTTAATAATTTTTCTCTCCGACACTATAGCATCTAGTACAACCGGAGCGAGGTCATTGGAAAGGGCTCGTCGCGCCGTACACGCCCATATTTTTTTCATCCAGATCTGACCAATAGGAGCCGAGTTATAACGGTTATAGGGAACAAAGGAAAAAAAATTTTTTTTAACAATTTTTCTCTCCGAAACTATAGCATCTAGAACAACCGGAGCGAGGTCATTGGAAAGGGCTCGTCGCGCCCTACAGGGGCATATTTTTTTCATCCAGATCTGACCAATACGAGCCGAGTTATAACGGTTTAAAGGGAACAAAGGAAAAAAAAATTTTTATTTAACAATTTTTTTCTCCGAAACTATAGCACCTAGCACAACCGGAGCGAGGGCATTGGAAAGGGCTCGTCGCCTCCTACACGCCCATATTTTTTTCATCCAGATCTCACCAATAGGAGCCGAGTTATAACGGTTTAAAGGGAACAAAGGAAAAAAAAATTTTTTTTTAACAATTTTTTCCTCCGAAACTGTGGAATCTAGAACAACTGGACCGAGGTCATTGGAAAGGGCTCGTCGCGCCCTACGCGCCCATATTTTTTTCATCCAGATCTGACCAATAGGAGCCGAGTTACAACGGTTTAAATGGAACAATGGAAAATAATCTTTCTTTAACAATTTTTTTCTCCAAAACTATAGCACCTAGAACAACCGGAGCGAGGGCATTGGAAAGGGCTCGTCGCGCCGTACACGCCCATATTTTTTTCATCCAGATCTGACCAATAGGAGCCGAGTTATAACGGTTTAAAGGGAACAAAGGAAAAAAAATTTTTTTTAACAATTTTTCTCTCCGAAACTATAGCATCTAGAACAACCGCAGCGAGGTCATTGGAAAGGGCTCGTCGCGCCCTACAGGGGCATATTTTTTTCATCCAGATCTGACCAATACGAGCCGAGTTATAACGGTTTAAAGGGAACAAAGGAAAAAAAAATTTTTATTTAACAATTTTTTTCTCCGAAACTATAGCACCTAGCACAACCGGAGCGAGGGCATTGGAAAGGGCTCGCCGCCTCCTACACGCCCATATTTTTTTCATCCAGATCTGACCAATAGGAGCCGAGTTATAACGGTTTAAAGGGAACAAAGGAAAAAAAAATTTTTTTTTAACAATTTTTTCCTCCGAAACTGTGGAATCTAGAACAACTGGACCGAGGTCATTGGAAAGGGCTCGTCGCGCCCTACGCGCCCATATTTTTTTCATCCAGATCTGACCAATAGGAGCCGAGTTACAACGGTTTAAATGGAACAATGGAAAATAATCTTTCTTTAACAATTTTTTTCTCCAAAACTATAGCACCTAGAACAACAGGACAGGGGTCATTGGAAGGCGCTCGTCGCGCACTACACGGCCATATTTTGTTCATCCAGATATGACCAATAGGAGCCGAGTTATAACGGTTTAAAGGGTACAAAGGAAAAAAAAATTTTCCTTTAACAATTTTTTTCTCCGGAACTATAGCACCTAGAACAACCGAAGCGAGGGCATTGGAAAGGGCTCGTCGCGCCGTACACGCACATATTTTTTTCATCCAGATCTGACCAATAGGAGCCGAGTTATAACGGTTTAAAGGGAACAAAGGAAAAAAAAATTTTTTTAACAATTTTTATCTCCGAAACTGTGGCATCTAGAACAACTGGACCGAGGTCATTGGAAAGGGCTCGTCGCGCCCTACGCGCCCATATTTTTTTCATCCAGATCTGACCAATAGGAGCCGAGTTACAACGGTTTAAATGGAACAAAGGAAAATAATCTTTCTTTAACAATTTTTTTCTCCGAAACTATAGCACCTAGAACAACCGAAGCGAGGGTATTGGAAAGGGCTCGTCGCGCCGTACACGCCCATATTTTTTTCATCCAGATTTGACCAATAGGAGCCGAGTTATAACGGTTTAAAGGGAACAAAGGAAAAAGAAATTTTTCTTTCACAATTTTTTTCTCCGAAACTGTAGCACCTAGAACAATCGGAGCGAGGGCATTGGAAAGGGCTCGTCGCCTCCTACACGCACATATTTTTTTCGTCCAGATCTGACCAATAGGAGCCGTGTTATAACGGTTTAAAGGGAACAAAGGAAAAAAAATTTTTTTTAACAATTTTTCTCTCAGAAACTATAGCATCTAGAACAACCGGAGCGAGGTCATTGGAAAGGGCTCGTCGCGCCCTACAGGGGCATATTTTTTTCATCCAGATCTGACCAATACGAGCCGAGTTATAACGGTTTAAAGGGAACAAAGGAAAAAAAAATTTTTCTTTCACAATTTTTCTCTCCGAAACTATAGCACCTAGAACAACCGTAGCGAGGGCATTGGAAAGGGCTCGTCGCCTCCTACACGGCCATATTTTTTTCATCCAGATCTGACCAATAGGAGCCGAGTTACAATGGTTTAAATGGAACAAAGGAAAAAAAATTTTTTTTAACAATTTTTCTCTCCGACACTATTGCATCTAGAACAACCGGAGCGAGGTCATTGGAAAGGGCTCGTCGCGCCGTACACGCCCATATTTTTTTCATCCAGATCTGACCAATAGGAGCCGAGTTATAACGGTTTAAAGGGAACGAAGGAAAAAAAAATTTTTCTTTCACAATTTTTTTCTCCAAAACTATAGCATCTAGAACAACCGTAGCGAGGGCATTGGAAAGGGCTCGTCGCGCCGTACAGGCCCATATTTTTTTCATCCAGATCTGACCAATAGGAGCCGAGTTATAACGGTTATAGGGAACAAAGGAAAAAAAATTTTTTTTAACAATTTTTCTCTCCGAAACTATAGCATCTAGAACAACCGGAGCGAGGTCATTGGAAAGGGCTCGTCGCGCCCTATAGGGGCATATTTTTTTCATCCAGATCTGACCAATACGAGCCGAGTTATAACGGTTTAAAGGGAACAAAGGAAAAAAAAATTTTTATTTAACAATTTTTTTCTCCGAAACTATAGCACCTAGCACAACCGGAGCGAGGGCATTGGAAAGGGCTCGTCGCCTCCTACACGCCCATATTTTTTTCATCCAGATCTGACCAATAGGAGCCGAGTTATAACGGTTTAAAGGGAACAAAGGAAAAAAAAATTTTTTTTTAACAATTTTTTCCTCCGAAACTGTGGAATCTAGAACAACTGGACCGAGGTCATTGGAAAGGGCTCGTCGCGCCCTACGCGCCCATATTTTTTTCATCCAGATCTGACCAATAGGAGCCGAGTTATAACGGTTTAAAGGGAACAAAGGAAAAAAAAATTTTTTTTTAACAATTTTTTCCTCCGAAACTGTGGAATCTAGAACAACTGGACCGAGGTCATTGGAAAGGGCTCGTCGCGCCCTACGCGCCCATATTTTTTTCATCCAGATCTGACCAATAGGAGCCGAGTTACAACGGTTTAAATGGAACAATGGAAAATAATCTTTCTTTAACAATTTTTTTCTCCAAAACTATAGCACCTAGAACAACAGGACAGGGGTCATTGGAAGGCGCTCGTCGCGCACTACACGGCCATATTTTGTTCATCCAGATATGACCAATAGGAGCCGAGTTATAACGGTTTAAAGGGTACAAAGGAAAAAAAAATTTTCCTTTAACAATTTTTTTCTCCGGAACTATAGCACCTAGAACAACCGAAGCGAGGGCATTGGAAAGGGCTCGTCGCGCCGTACACGCACATATTTTTTTCATCCAGATCTGACCAATAGGAGCCGAGTTATAACGGTTTAAAGGGAACAAAGGAAAAAAAAATTTTTTTAACAATTTTTATCTCCGAAACTGTGGCATCTAGAACAACTGGACCGAGGTCATTGGAAAGGGCTCGTCGCGCCCTACGCGCCCATATTTTTTTCATCCAGATCTGACCAATAGGAGCCGAGTTACAACGGTTTAAATGGAACAAAGGAAAATAATCTTTCTTTAACAATTTTTTTCTCCGAAACTATAGCACCTAGAACAACCGAAGCGAGGGTATTGGAAAGGGCTCGTCGCGCCGTACACGCCCATATTTTTTTCATCCAAATTTGACCAATAGGAGCCGAGTTATAACGGTTTAAAGGGAACAAAGGAAAAAGAAATTTTTCTTTCACAATTTTTTTCTCCGAAACTGTAGCACCTAGAACAATCGGAGCGAGGGCATTGGAAAGGGCTCGTCGCCTCCTACACGCACATATTTTTTTCGTCCAGATCTGACCAATAGGAGCCGTGTTATAACGGTTTAAAGGGAACAAAGGAAAAAAATTTTTTTTAACAATTTTTCTCTCAGAAACTATAGCATCTAGAACAACCGGAGCGAGGTCATTGGAAAGGGCTCGTCGCGCCCTACAGGGGCATATTTTTTTCATCCAGATCTGACCAATACGAGCCGAGTTATAACGGTTTAAAGGGAACAAAGGAAAAAAAAATTTTTCTTTCACAATTTTTCTCTCCGAAACTATAGCACCTAGAACAACCGTAGCGAGGGCATTGGAAAGGGCTCGTCGCCTCCTACACGGCCATATTTTTTTCATCCAGATCTGACCAATAGGAGCCGAGTTACAATGGTTTAAATGGAACAAAGGAAAAAAAATTTTTTTTAACAATTTTTCTCTCCGACACTATTGCATCTAGAACAACCGGAGCGAGGTCATTGGAAAGGGCTCGTCGCGCCGTACACGCCCATATTTTTTTCATCCAGATCTGACCAATAGGAGCCGAGTTATAACGGTTCAAAGGGAACAAAGGAAAAAAAAATTTTTCTTTCACAATTTTTTTCTCCAAAACTATAGCATCTAGAACAACCGTAGCGAGGGCATTGGAAAGGGCTCGTCGCGCCGTACAGGCCCATATTTTTTTCATCCAGATCTGACCAATAGGAGCCGAGTTATAACGGTTATAGGGAACAAAGGAAAAAAAATTTTTTTTAACAATTTTTCTCTCCGAAACTATAGCATCTAGAACAACCGGAGCGAGGTCATTGGAAAGGGCTCGTCGCGCCCTACAGGGGCATATTTTTTTCATCCAGATCTGACCAATACGAGCCGAGTTATAACGGTTTAAAGGGAACAAAGGAAAAAAAAATTTTTATTTAACAATTTTTTTCTCCGAAACTATAGCACCTAGCACAACCGGAGCGAGGGCATTGGAAAGGGCTCGTCGCCTCCTACACGCCCATATTTTTTTCATCCAGATCTGACCAATAGGAGCCGAGTTATAACGGTTTAAAGGGAACAAAGGAAAAAAAAATTTTTTTTTAACAATTTTTTCCTCCGAAACTGTGGAATCTAGAACAACTGGACCGAGGTCATTGGAAAGGGCTCGTCGCTCCCTACGCGCCCATATTTTTTTCATCCAGATCTGACCAATAGGAGCCGAGTTATAACGGTTTAAAGGGAACAAAGGAAAAAAAAATTTTTTTTTAACAATTTTTTCCTCCGAAACTGTGGAATCTAGAACAACTGGACCGAGGTCATTGGAAAGGGCTCGTCGCGCCCTACGCGCCCATATTTTTTTCATCCAGATCTGACCAATAGGAGCCGAGTTACAACGGTTTAAATGGAACAATGGAAAATAATCTTTCTTTAACAATTTTTTTCTCCAAAACTATAGCACCTAGAACAACAGGACAGGGGTCATTGGAAGGCGCTCGTCGCGCACTACACGGCCATATTTTGTTCATCCAGATATGACCAATAGGAGCCGAGTTATAACGGTTTAAAGGGTACAAAGGAAAAAAAAATTTTCCTTTAACAATTTTTTTCTCCGGAACTATAGCACCTAGAACAACCGAAGCGAGGGCATTGGAAAGGGCTCGTCGCGCCGTACACGCACATATTTTTTTCATCCAGATCTGACCAATAGGAGCCGAGTTATAACGGTTTAAAGGGAACAAAGGAAAAAAAAATTTTTTTAACAATTTTTATCTCCGAAACTGTGGCATCTAGAACAACTGGACCGAGGTCATTGGAAAGGGCTCGTCGGGCCCTACGCGCCCATATTTTTTTCATCCAGATCTGACCAATAGGAGCCGAGTTACAACGGTTTAAATGGAACAAAGGAAAATAATCTTTCTTTAACAATTTTTTTCTCCGAAACCGTGGCCCCTAGAACAACCAGAGCGAGGGCATTGGAAAGGGCTCGTCGCCTCCTACACGGCCATATTTTTTTCATCCAGTTCTGACCAATAGGAGCCGAGTTATAACGGTTTAAAAGGTACAAAGGAAAAAAAAATTTTCCTTTAACAATTTTTTTCTCCGAAACTATAGCACCTAGAACAACCGAAGCGAGGGCATTGGAAAGGGCTCGTCGCGCCGTACACGCACATATTTTTTTCATCCAGATTTGACCAATAGGAGCCGAGTTATAACGGTTTAAAGGGAACAAAGGAAAAAAAAATTTTCTTTAACAATTTTTCTCTCCGAAACTATAGCACCTAGAACAACCGGAGCGAGGGCATTGCAAAGGGCTCGTCGCGCCGTACACGCCTATATTTTTTTCATCCAGATCTGACCTATAGGAGCCGAGTTATAACGGATAAAACGGAACAAAGGAAAAAAAAATTTTTTTTAACAATTTTTTCCTCCGAAACTGTAGCACCTAGAACAACTGGAGCGAGGGCATTGGAAAGGACTCGTCGCGCCGTACACGAACATATTTTTTTTCATCCAGATCTGACCAATAGGAGCCGAGTTATACCGGTTTAAAGGGAACAAAGGAAAAAAAATTTTTTTAACAATTTTTATCTCCGAAACTGTGGCATCTAGAACAACTGGACCGAGGTCATTGGAAAGGGCTCGTCGCGCCCTACGCGCCCATATTTTTTTCATCCAGATCTGACCAATAGGAGCCGAGTTACAACGGTTTAAATGGAACAAAGGAAAATAATCTTTCTTTAACAATTTTTTTCTCCGAAACTATAGCACCTAGAACAACCGAAGCGAGGGTATTGGAAAGGGCTCGTCGCGCCGTACACGCCCATATTTTTTTCATCCAGATTTGACCAATAGGAGCCGAGTTATAACGGTTTAAAGGGAACAAAGGAAAAAGAAATTTTTCTTTCACAATTTTTTTCTCCGAAACTGTAGCACCTAGAACAATCGGAGCGTGGGCATTGGAAAGGGCTCGTCGCCTCCTACACGCCCATATTTTTTTCGTCCAGATCTGACCAATAGGAGCCGTGTTATAACGGTTTAAAGGGAACAAAGGAAAAAAAATTTTTTTTAACAATTTTTCTCTCCGAAACTATAGCCTCTAGAACAACCGGAGCGAGGTCATTGGAAAGGGCTCGTCGCGCCCTACAGGGGCATATTTTTTTCATCCAGATCTGACCAATAGGAGCCGAGTTATAACGGTTTAAAGGGAACAAAGGAAAAAAAATTTTTTTAACAATTTTTATCTCCGAAACTGTGGCATCTAGAACAACTGGACCGAGGTCATTGGAAAGGGCTCGTCGCGCCGTACGCGCCCATATTTTTTTCATCCAGATCTGACCAATAGGAGCCGAGTTACAACGGTTTAAATGGAACAAAGGAAAATAATCTTTCTTTAACAATTTTTTTCTCCGAAACTATAGCACCTAGAACAACCGAAGCGAGGGTATTGGAAAGGGCTCGTCGCGCCGTACACGCCCATATTTTTTTCATCCAGATTTGACCAATAGGAGCCGAGTTATAACGGTTTAAAGGGAACAAAGGAAAAAGAAATTTTTCTTTCACAATTTTTTTCTCCGAAACTGTAGCACCTAGAACAATCGGAGCGAGGGCATTGGAAAGGGCTCGTCGCCTCCTACACGCACATATTTTTTTCGTCCAGATCTGACCAATAGGAGCCGTGTTATAACGGTTTAAAGGGAACAAAGGAAAAAAAATTTTTTTTAACAATTTTTCTCTCAGAAACTATAGCATCTAGAACAACCGGAGCGAGGTCATTGGAAAGGGCTCGTCGCGCCCTACAGGGGCATATTTTTTTCATCCAGATCTGACCAATACGAGCCGAGTTATAACGGTTTAATGGGAACAAAGGAAAAAAAAATTTTTCTTTCACAATTTTTCTCTCCGAAACTATAGCACCTAGAACAACCGCAGCGAGGGCATTGGAAAGGGCTCGTCGCCTCCTACACGGCCATATTTTTTTCATCCAGATCTGACCAATAGGAGCCGAGTTACAATGGTTTAAATGGAACAAAGGAAACAAAATTTTTTTTAACAATTTTTCTCTCCGACACTATAGCATCTAGAACAACCGGAGCGAGGTCATTGGAAAGGGCTCGTCGCGCCGTACACGCCCATATTTTTTTCATCCAGATCTGACCAATAGGAGCCGAGTTATAACGGTTTAAAGGGAACAAAGGAAAAAAAAATTTTTCTTTCACAATTTTTTTCTCCAAAACTATAGTATCTAGAACAACCGTAGCGAGGGCATTGGAAAGGGCTCGTCGCGCCGTACAGGCCCATATTTTTTTCATCCAGATCTGACCAATAGGAGCCGAGTTATAACGGTTATAGGGAACAAAGGAAAAAAAATTTTTTTTAACAATTTTTCTCTCCGAAACTATAGCATCTAGAACAACCGGAGCGAGGTCATTGGAAAGGGCTCGTCGCGCCCTACAGGGGCATATTTTTTTCATCCAGATCTGACCAATACGAGCCGAGTTATAACGGTTTAAAGGGAACAAAGGAAAAAAAAATTTTTATTTAACAATTTTTTTCTCCGAAACTATAGCACCTAGCACAACCGGAGCGAGGGCATTGGAAAGGGCTCGTCGCCTCCTACACGCCCATATTTTTTTCATCCAGATCTGACCAATAGGAGCCGAGTTATAACGGTTTAAAGGGAACAAAGGAAAAAAAAATTTTTTTTTAACAATTTTTTCCTCCGAAACTGTGGAATCTAGAACAACTGGACCGAGGTCATTGGAAAGGGCTCGTCGCGCCCTACGCGCCCATATTTTTTTCATCCAGATCTGACCAATAGGAGCCGAGTTATAAGGGTTTAAAGGGAACAAAGGAAAAAAAAATTTTTTTTTAACAATTTTTTCCTCCGAAACTGTGGAATCTAGAACAACTGGACCGAGGTCATTGGAAAGGGCTCGTCGCGCCCTACGCGCCCATATTTTTTTCATCCAGATCTGACCAATAGGAGCCGAGTTATAACGGTTTAAAGGGAACAAAGGAAAAAAAAATTTTTTTTTAACAATTATTTCCTCCGAAACTGTGGAATCTAGAACAACTGGACCGAGGTCATTGGAAAGGGCTCGTCGCGCCCTACGCGCCCATATTTTTTTCATCCAGATCTGACCAATAGGAGCCGAGTTACAACGGTTTGAATGGAACAATGGAAAATAATCTTTCTTTAACAATTTTTTTCACCAAAACTATAGCACCTAGAACAACAGGACAGGGGTCATTGGAAGGCGCTCGTCGCGCACTACACGGCCATATTTTGTTCATCCAGATATGACCAATAGGAGCCGAGTTATAACGGTTTAAAGGGTACAAAGGAAAAAAAAATTTTCCTTTAACAATTTTTTTCTCCGGAACTATAGCACCTAGAACAACCGAAGCGAGGGCATTGGAAAGGACTCGTCGCGCCGTACACGAACATATTTTTTTCATCCAGATTTGACCAATAGGAGCCGAGTTATAACGGTTTAAAGGGAACAAAGGAAAAAAAAATTTTCTTTAACAATTTTTCTCTCCGAAACTATAGCACCTAGAACAACCGGAGCGAGGGCATTGCAAAGGGCTCGTCGCGCCGTACACGCCTATATTTTTTTCATCCAGATCTGACCTATAGGAGCCGAGTTATAACGGATAAAACGGAACAAAGGAAAAAAAAATTTTTTTTAACAATTTTTTCCTCCGAAACTGTAGCACCTAGAACAACTGGAGCGAGGGCATTGGAAAGGACTCGTCGCGCCGTACACGAACATATTTTTTTTCATCCAGATCTGACCAATAGGAGCCGAGTTATACCGGTTTAAAGGGAACAAAGGAAAAAAAATTTTTTTAACAATTTTTATCTCCGAAACTGTGGCATCTAGAACAACCGGAGCGAGGTCATTGGAAAGGGCTCGTCGCGCCCTACAGGGGCATATTTTTTTCATCCAGATCTGACCAATAGGAGCCGAGTTACAACGGTTTAAATGGAACAAAGGAAAATAATCTTTCTTTAACAATTTTTTTCTCCGAAACTATAGCACCTAGAACAACCGAAGCGAGGGTATTGGAAAGGGCTCGTCGCGCCGTACACGCCCATATTTTTTTCATCCAGATTTGACCAATAGGAGCCGAGTTATAACGGTTTAAAGGGAACAAAGGAAAAAGAAATTTTTCTTTCACAATTTTTTTCTCCGAAACTGTAGCACCTAGAACAATCGGAGCGAGGGCATTGGAAAGGGCTCGTCGCCTCCTACACGCACATATTTTTTTCGTCCAGATCTGACCAATAGGAGCCGTGTTATAACGGTTTAAAGGGAACAAAGGAAAAAAAATTTTTTTTAACAATTTTTCTCTCAGAAACTATAGCATCTAGAACAACCGGAGCGAGGTCATTGGAAAGGGCTCGTCGCGCCCTACAGGGGCATATTTTTTTCATCCAGATCTGACCAATACGAGCCGAGTTATAACGGTTTAATGGGAACAAAGGAAAAAAAAATTTTTCTTTCACAATTTTTCTCTCCGAAACTATAGCACCTAGAACAACCGCAGCGAGGGCATTGGAAAGGGCTCGTCGCCTCCTACACGGCCATATTTTTTTCATCCAGATCTGACCAATAGGAGCCGAGTTACAATGGTTTAAATGGAACAAAGGAAAAAAAATTTTTTTTAACAATTTTTCTCTCCGACACTATAGCATCTAGAACAACCGGAGCGAGGTCATTGGAAAGGGCTCGTCGCGCCGTACACGCCCATATTTTTTTCATCCAGATCTGACCAATAGGAGCCGAGTTATAACGGTTTAAAGGGAACAAAGGAAAAAAAAATTTTTCTTTCACAATTTTTTTCTCCAAAACTATAGTATCTAGAACAACCGTAGCGAGGGCATTGGAAAGGGCTCGTCGCGCCGTACAGGCCCATATTTTTTTCATCCAGATCTGACCAATAGGAGCCGAGTTATAACGGTTATAGGGAACAAAGGAAAAAAAATTTTTTTTAACAATTTTTCTCTCCGAAACTATAGCATCTAGAACAACCGGAGCGAGGTCATTGGAAAGGGCTCGTCGCGCCCTACAGGGGCATATTTTTTTCATCCAGATCTGACCAATACGAGCCGAGTTATAACGGTTTAAAGGGAACAAAGGAAAAAAAAATTTTTATTTAACAATTTTTTTCTCCGAAACTATAGCACCTAGCACAACCGGAGCGAGGGCATTGGAAAGGGCTCGTCGCCTCCTACACGCCCATATTTTTTTCATCCAGATCTGACCAATAGGAGCCGAGTTATAACGGTTTAAAGGGAACAAAGGAAAAAAAAATTTTTTTTTAACAATTTTTTCCTCCGAAACTGTGGAATGTAGAACAACTGGACCGAGGTCATTGGAAAGGGCTCGTCGCGCCCTACGCGCCCATATTTTTTTCATCCAGATCTGACCAATAGGAGCCGAGTTATAAGGGTTTAAAGGGAACAAAGGAAAAAAAAATTTTTTTTTAACAATTTTTTCCTCCGAAACTGTGGAATCTAGAACAACTGGACTGAGGTCATTGGAAAGGGCTCGTCGCGCCCTACGCGCCCATATTTTTTTCATCCAGATCTGACCAATAGGAGCCGAGTTATAACGGTTTAAAGGGAACAAAGGAAAAAAAAATTTTTTTTTAACAATTATTTCCTCCGAAACTGTGGAATCTAGAACAACTGGACCGAGGTCATTGGAAAGGGCTCGTCGCGCCCTACGCGCCCATATTTTTTTCATCCAGATCTGACCAATAGGAGCCGAGTTACAACGGTTTAAATGGAACAATGGAAAATAATCTTTCTTTAACAATTTTTTTCACCAAAACTATAGCACCTAGAACAACAGGACAGGGGTCATTGGAAGGCGCTCGTCGCGCACTACACGGCCATATTTTGTTCATCCAGATATGACCAATAGGAGCCGAGTTATAACGGTTTAAAGGGTACAAAGGAAAAAAAAATTTTCCTTTAACAATTTTTTTCTCCGGAACTATAGCACCTAGAACAACCGAAGCGAGGGCATTGGAAAGGACTCGTCGCGCCGTACACGAACATATTTTTTTCATCCAGATTTGACCAATAGGAGCCGAGTTATAACGGTTTAAAGGGAACAAAGGAAAAAAAAATTTTCTTTAACAATTTTTCTCTCCGAAACTATAGCACCTAGAACAACCGGAGCGATGGCATTGCAAAGGGCTCGTCGCGCCGTACACGCCTATATTTTTTTCATCCAGATCTGACCTATAGGAGCCGAGTTATAACGGATAAAACGGAACAAAGGAAAAAAAAATTTTTTTTAACAATTTTTTCCTCCGAAACTGTAGCACCTAGAACAACTGGAGCGAGGGCATTGGAAAGGACTCGTCGCGCCGTACACGAACATATTTTTTTTCATCCAGATCTGACCAATAGGAGCCGAGTTATACCGGTTTAAAGGGAACAAAGGAAAAAAAATTTTTTTAACAATTTTTATCTCCGAAACTGTGGCATCTAGAACAACTGGACCGAGGTCATTGGAAAGGGCTCGTCGCGCCCTACGCGCCCATATTTTTTTCATCCAGATCTGACCAATAGGAGCCGAGTTACAACGGTTTAAATGGAACAAAGGAAAATAATCTTTCTTTAACAATTTTTTTCTCCGAAACTATAGCACCTAGAACAACCGAAGCGAGGGTATTGGAAAGGGCTCGTCGCGCCGTACACGCCCATATTTTTTTCATCCAGATTTGACCAATAAGAGCCGAGTTATAACGGTTTAAAGGGAACAAAGGAAAAAGAAATTTTTCTTTCACAATTTTTTTCTCCGAAACTGTAGCACCTAGAACAATCGGAGCGTGGGCATTGGAAAGGGCTCGTCGCCTCCTACACGCCCATATTTTTTTCGTCCAGATCTGACCAATAGGAGCCGTGTTATAACGGTTTAAAGGGAACAAAGGAAAAAAAATTTTCTTTAACAATTTTTTCCTCCGAAACTGTGGAATCTAGAACAACTGGACCGAGGTCATTGGAAAGGGCTCGTCGCGCCCTACGCGCCCATATTTTTTTCATCCAGATCTGACCAATAGGAGCCGAGTTACAACGGTTTAAATGGAACAATGGAAAATAATCTTTCTTTAACAATTTTTTTCTCCAAAACTATAGCACCTAGAACAACCGGAGCGAGGGCATTGGAAAGGGCTCGTCGCCTCCTACACGCCCATATTTTTTTCATCCAGATCTGACCAATAGGAGCCGAGTTATAACGGTTTAAAGGGAACAAAGGAAAAAAAATTTTTTTTAACAATTTTTCTCTCCGACACTATAGCATCTAGAACAACCGGAGCGAGGTCATTGGAAAGGGCTCGTCGCGCCGTACACGCCCATATTTTTTTCATCCAGATCTGACCAATAGGAGCCGAGTTATAACGGTTTAAAGGGAACAAAGGAAAAAAAAATTCTTCTTTCACAATTTTTTTCTCCAAAACTATAGCATCTAGAACAACCGTAGCGAGGGCATTGGAAAGGGCTCGTCGCGCCGTACACGCCCATATTTTTTTCATCCAGATCTGACCAATCGGAGCCGAGTTATAACGGTTTAAAGGGAACAAAGGAAAAAAAATTTTTTTTAACAATTTTTCTCTCCGAAACTATAGCATCTAGAACAACCGGAGCGAGGTCATTGGAAAGGGCTCGTCGCGCCGTACACGCACATATTTTTTTCATCCAGATTTGACCAATAGGAGCCGAGTTAGAACGGTTTAAAGGGAACAAAGGAAAAAAAAATTTTTTTTAACAATTTTTTCCTCCGAAACTGTAGAACCTAGAACAACTGGAGCGAGGGCATTGGAAAGGACTCGTCGCGCCGTACACGACCATATTTTTTTTCATCCAGATCTGACCAATAGGAGCCGAGTAATAACGGTTTAAAGGGAACAAAGGAAAAAAAAATTTTTTTAACAATTTTTATCTCCGAAACTGTGGCATCTAGAACAACTGGACCGAGGTCATTGGAAAGGGCTCGTCGCGCCCTACGCGCCCATATTTTTTTCATCCAGATCTGACCAATAGGAGCCGAGTTACTACGGTTTAAATGGAACAAAGGAAAATAATCTTTCTTTAACAATTTTTTTCTCCGAAACCGTGGCCCCTAGAACAACCAGAGCGAGGGCATTGGAAAGGGCTCGTCGCGCCGTACACGCCCATATTTTTTTCATCCAGATCTGACCAATAGGAGCCGAGTTATAACGGTTTAAAGGGTACAAAGGAAAAAAAAATTTTTCTTTCACAATTTTTTTCTCCGAAACTATAGCATCTAGAACAACCGAAGCAAGGGTATTGGAAAGGGCTCGTCGCGCCGTACACGCCCATATTTTTTTCATCCAGATCTGACCAATAGGAGCCGAGTTATAACGGTTTAAAGGGAACAAAGGAAAAAAAATTTTTTTTAACAATTTTTCTCTCCGAAACTATAGCATCTAGAACAACCGGAGCGAGGTCATTGGAAAGGGCTCGTCGCGCCCTACAGGGGCATATTTTTTTCATCCAGATCTGACCAATACGAGCCGAGTTACAACGGTTTAAATGGAACAAAGGAAAATAATCTTTCTTTAACAATTTTTTTCTCCAAAACTATAGCACCTAGAACAACCGGACAGGGGTCATTGTAAGGCGCTCCTCGCGCACTACACGGCCATATTTTGTTCATCCAGATCTGACCAATAGGAGCCGAGTTATAACGGTTTAAAGGGTACAAAGGAAAAAAAAATTTTCCTTTAACAATTTTTTTCTCCGGAACTATAGCACCTAGAACAACCGAAGCGAGGGCATTGGAAAGGGCTCGTCGCGCCGTACACGCACATATTTTTTTCATCCAGATCTGACCAATAGGAGCCGAGTTACAACGGTTTAAAGGGAACAAAGGAAAAAAAAATTTTTCTTTCACAATTTTTTTCTCCGAAACTATAGCATCTAGAACAACCGTAGCGAGGGCAATGGAAAGGGCTCGTCGCGCCGTACACGCCCATATTTTTTTCATCCAGATCTGACCAATAGGAGCCGAGTTATAACGGTTTAAAGGGAACAAAGGAAAAAAAATTTTTTTTAACAATTTTTCTCTCCGAAACTATAGCATCTAGAACAACCGGAGCGAGGTCATTGGAAAGGGCTCGTCGCGCCCTACAGGGGCATATTTTTTTCATCCAGATCTGACCAATAGGAGCCGAGTAATAACGGTTTAAAGGGAACAAAGGAAAAAAAAATTTTTTTAACAATTTTTATCTCCGAAACTGTGGCATCTAGAACAACTGGACCGAGGTCATTGGAAAGGGCTCGTCGCGCCCTACGCGCCCATATTTTTTTCATCCAGATCTGACCAATAGGAGCCGAGTTACTACGGTTTAAATGGAACAAAGGAAAATAATCTTTCTTTAACAATTTTTTTCTCCGAAACCGTGGCCCCTAGAACAACCAGAGCGAGGGCATTGGAAAGGGCTCGTCGCGCCGTACACGCCCATATTTTTTTCATCCAGATCTGACCAATAGGAGCCGAGTTATAACGGTTTAAAGGGTACAAAGGAAAAAAAAATTTTTCTTTCACAATTTTTTTCTCCGAAACTATAGCATCTAGCACAACCGGAGCGAGGGCATTGGAAAGGGCTCGTCGCCTCCTACACGCCCATATTTTTTTCATCCAGATCTGACCAATAGGAGCCGAGTTATAACGGTTTAAAGGGAACAAAGGAAAAAAAAATTTTTTTTTAACAATTTTTTCCTCCGAAACTGTGGAATCTAGAACAACTGGACCGAGGTCATTGGAAAGGGCTCGTCGCGCCCTACGCGCCCATATTTTTTTCATCCAGATCTGACCAATAGGAGCCGAGTTATAAGGGTTTAAAGGGAACAAAGGAAAAAAAAATTTTTTTTTAACAATTTTTTCCTCCGAAACTGTGGAATCTAGAACAACTGGACCGAGGTCATTGGAAAGGGCTCGTCGCGCCCTACGCGCCCATATTTTTTTCATCCAGATCTGACCAATAGGAGCCGAGTTATAACGGTTTAAAGGGAACAAAGGAAAAAAAAATTTTTTTTTAACAATTATTTCCTCCGAAACTGTGGAATCTAGAACAACTGGACCGAGGTCATTGGAAAGGGCTCGTCGCGCCCTACGCGCCCATATTTTTTTCATCCAGATCTGACCAATAGGAGCCGAGTTACAACGGTTTAAATGGAACAATGGAAAATAATCTTTCTTTAACAATTTTTTTCACCAAAACTATAGCACCTAGAACAACAGGACAGGGGTCATTGGAAGGCGCTCGTCGCGCACTACACGGCCATATTTTGTTCATCCAGATATGACCAATAGGAGCCGAGTTATAACGGTTTAAAGGGTACAAAGGAAAAAAAAATTTTCCTTTAACAATTTTTTTCTCCGGAACTATAGCACCTAGAACAACCGAAGCGAGGGCATTGGAAAGGACTCGTCGCGCCGTACACGAACATATTTTTTTCATCCAGATTTGACCAATAGGAGCCGAGTTATAACGGTTTAAAGGGAACAAAGGAAAAAAAAATTTTCTTTAACAATTTTTCTCTCCGAAACTATAGCACCTAGAACAACCGGAGCGAGGGCATTGCAAAGGGCTCGTCGCGCCGTACACGCCTATATTTTTTTCATCCAGATCTGACCTATAGGAGCCGAGTTATAACGGATAAAACGGAACAAAGGAAAAAAAAATTTTTTTTAACAATTTTTTCCTCCGAAACTGTAGCATCTAGAACAACTGGAGCGAGGGCATTGGAAAGGACTCGTCGCGCCGTACACGAACATATTTTTTTTCATCCAGATCTGACCAATAGGAGCCGAGTTATACCGGTTTAAAGGGAACAAAGGAAAAAAAATTTTTTTAACAATTTTTATCTCCGAAACTGTGGCATCTAGAACAACTGGACCGAGGTCATTGGAAAGGGCTCGTCGCGCCCTACGCGCCCATATTTTTTTCATCCAGATCTGACCAATAGGAGCCGAGTTACAACGGTTTAAATGGAACAAAGGAAAATAATCTTTCTTTAACAATTTTTTTCTCCGAAACTATAGCACCTAGAACAACCGAAGCGAGGGTATTGGAAAGGGCTCGTCGCGCCGTACACGCCCATATTTTTTTCATCCAGATTTGACCAATAAGAGCCGAGTTATAACGGTTTAAAGGGAACAAAGGAAAAAGAAATTTTTCTTTCACAATTTTTTTCTCCGAAACTGTAGCACCTAGAACAATCGGAGCGTGGGCATTGGAAAGGGCTCGTCGCCTCCTACACGCCCATATTTTTTTCGTCCAGATCTGACCAATAGGAGCCGTGTTATAACGGTTTAAAGGGAACAAAGGAAAAAAAATTTTCTTTAACAATTTTTTCCTCCGAAACTGTGGAATCTAGAACAACTGGTCCGAGGTCATTGGAAAGGGCTCGTCGCGCCCTACGCGCCCATATTTTTTTCATCCAGATCTGACCAATAGGAGCCGAGTTACAACGGTTTAAATGGAACAATGGAAAATAATCTTTCTTTAACAATTTTTTTCTCCAAAACTATAGCACCTAGAACAACCGGAGCGAGGGCATTGGAAAGGGCTCGTCGCCTCCTACACGCCCATATTTTTTTCATCCAGATCTGACCAATAGGAGCCGAGTTATAACGGTTTAAAGGGAACAAAGGAAAAAAAATTTTTTTTAACAATTTTTCTCTCCGACACTATAGCATCTAGAACAACCGGAGCGAGGTCATTGGAAAGGGCTCGTCGCGCCGTACACGCCCATATTTTTTTCATCCAGATCTGACCAATAGGAGCCGAGTTATAACGGTTTAAAGGGAACAAAGGAAAAAAAAATTTTTCTTTCACAATTTTTTTCTCCAAAACTATAGCATCTAGAACAACCGTAGCGAGGGCATTGGAAAGGGCTCGTCGCGCCGTACACGCCCATATTTTTTTCATCCAGATCTGACCAATAGGAGCCGAGTTATAACGGTTTAAAGGGAACAAAGGAAAAAAAATTTTTTTTAACAATTTTTCTCTCCGAAACTATAGCATCTAGAACAACCGGAGCGAGGTCATTGGAAAGGGCTCGTCGCGCCGTACACGCACATATTTTTTTCATCCAGATTTGACCAATAGGAGCCGAGTTAGAACGGTTTAAAGGGAACAAAGGAAAAAAAAATTTTTTTTAACAATTTTTTCCTCCGAAACTGTAGAACCTAGAACAACTGGAGCGAGGGCATTGGAAAGGACTCGTCGCGCCGTACACGACCATATTTTTTTTCATCCAGATCTGACCAATAGGAGCCGAGTAATAACGGTTTAAAGGGAACAAAGGAAAAAAAAATTTTTTTAACAATTTTTATCTCCGAAACTGTGGCATCTAGAACAACTGGACCGAGGTCATTGGAAAGGGCTCGTCGCGCCCTACGCGCCCATATTTTTTTCATCCAGATCTGACCAATAGGAGCCGAGTTACTACGGTTTAAATGGAACAAAGGAAAATAATCTTTCTTTAACAATTTTTTTCTCCGAAACCGTGGCCCCTAGAACAACCAGAGCGAGGGCATTGGAAAGGGCTCGTCGCGCCGTACACGCCCATATTTTTTTCATCCAGATCTGACCAATAGGAGCCGAGTTATAACGGTTTAAAGGGTACAAAGGAAAAAAAAATTTTTCTTTCACAATTTTTTTCTCCGAAACTATAGCATCTAGAACAACCGAAGCAAGGGTATTGGAAAGGGCTCGTCGCGCCGTACACGCCCATATTTTTTTCATCCAGATCTGACCAATAGGAGCCGAGTTATAACGGTTTAAAGGGAACAAAGGAAAAAAAATTTTTTTTAACAATTTTTCTCTCCGAAACTATAGCATCTAGAACAACCGGAGCGAGGTCATTGGAAAGGGCTCGTCGCGCCCTACAGGGGCATATTTTTTTCATCCAGATCTGACCAATACGAGCCGAGTTACAACGGTTTAAATGGAACAAAGGAAAATAATCTTTCTTTAACAATTTTTTTCTCCAAAACTATAGCACCTAGAACAACCGGACAGGGGTCATTGGAAGGCGCTCCTCGCGCACTACACGGCCATATTTTGTTCATCCAGATCTGACCAATAGGAGCCGAGTTATAACGGTTTAAAGGGTACAAAGGAAAAAAAAATTTTCCTTTAACAATTTTTTTCTCCGGAACTATAGCACCTAGAACAACCGAAGCGAGGGCATTGGAAAGGGCTCGTCGCGCCGTACACGCACATATTTTTTTCATCCAGATCTGACCAATAGGAGCCGAGTAACAACGGTTTAAAGGGAACAAAGGAAAAAAAAATTTTTCTTTCACAATTTTTTTCTCCGAAACTATAGCATCTAGAACAACCGTAGCGAGGGCAATGGAAAGGGCTCGTCGCGCCGTACACGCCCATATTTTTTTCATCCAGATCTGACCAATAGGAGCCGAGTTATAACGGTTTAAAGGGAACAAAGGAAAAAAAATTTTTTTTAACAATTTTTCTCTCCGAAACTATAGCATCTAGAACAACCGGAGCGAGGTCATTGGAAAGGGCTCGTCGCGCCCTACAGGGGCATATTTTTTTCATCCAGATCTGACCAATAGGAGCCGAGTTATAACGGTTTAAAGGGTACAAAGGAAAAAAAAATTTTTCTTTCACAATTTTTTTCTCCGAAACTATAGCATCTAGAACAACCGAAGCAAGGGTATTGGAAAGGGCTCGTCGCGCCGTACACGCCCATATTTTTTTCATCCAGATCTGACCAATAGGAGCCGAGTTATAACGGTTTAAAGGGAACAAAGGAAAAAAAAATTTTTCTTTCACAATTTTTTTCTCCGAAACTATAGCATCTAGAACAACCGTAGCGAGGGCAATGGAAAGGGCTCGTCGCGCCGTACACGCCCATATTTTTTTCATCCAGATCTGACCAATAGGAGCCGAGTTATAACGGTTTAAAGGGAACAAAGGAAAAAAAATTTTTTTTAACAATTTTTCTCTCCGAAACTATAGCATCTAGAACAACCGGAGCGAGGTCATTGGAAAGGGCTCGTCGCGCCCTACAGGGGCATATTTTTTTCATCCAGATCTGACCAATAGGAGCCGAGTTATAACGGTTTAAAGGGTACAAAGGAAAAAAAAATTTTTCTTTCACAATTTTTTTCTCCGAAACTATAGCATCTAGAACAACCGAAGCAAGGGTATTGGAAAGGGCTCGTCGCGCCGTACACGCCCATATTTTTTTCATCCAGATCTGACCAATAGGAGCCGAGTTATAACGGTTTAAAGGGTACAAAGGAAAAAAAAATTTTTCTTTCACAATTTTTTTCTCCGAAACTATAGCATCTAGAACAACCGAAGCAAGGGTATTGGAAAGGGCTCGTCGCGCCGTACACGCCCATATTTTTTTCATCCAGATCTGACCAATAGGAGCCGAGTTATAACGGTTTAAAGGGAACAAAGGAAAAAAAATTTTTTTTAACAATTTTTCTCTCCGAAACTATAGCATCTAGAACAACCGGAGCGAGGTCATTGGAAAGGGCTCGTCGCGCCCTACAGGGGCATATTTTTTTCATCGAGATCTGACCAATACGAGCCGAGTTACAACGGTTTAAATGGAACAAAGGAAAATAATCTTTCTTTAACAATTTTTTTCTCCAAAACTATAGCACCTAGAACAACCGGACAGGGGTCATTGGAAGGCGCTCCTCGCGCACTACACGGCCATATTTTGTTCATCCAGATCTGACCAATAGGAGCCGAGTTATAACGGTTTAAAGGGTACAAAGGAAAAAAAAATTTTCCTTTAACAATTTTTTTCTCCGGAACTATAGCACCTAGAACAACCGAAGCGAGGGCATTGGAAAGGGCTCGTCGCGCCGTACACGCACATATTTTTTTCATCCAGATCTGACCAATAGGAGCCGAGTTACAACGGTTTAAAGGGAACAAAGGAAAAAAAAATTTTTCTTTCACAATTTTTTTCTCCGAAACTATAGCATCTAGAACAACCGTAGCGAGGGCAATGGAAAGGGCTCGTCGCGCCGTACACGCCCATATTTTTTTCATCCAGATCTGACCAATAGGAGCCGAGTTATAACGGTTTAAAGGGAACAAAGGAAAAAAAATTTTTTTTAACAATTTTTCTCTCCGAAACTATAGCATCTAGAACAACCGGAGCGAGGTCATTGGAAAGGGCTCGTCGCGCCCTACAGGGGCATATTTTTTTCATCCAGATCTGACCAATACGAGCCGAGTTATAACGGTTTAAAGGGAACAAAGGAAAAAAAAATTTTTCTTTCACAATTTTTCTCTCCGAAACTATAGCACCTAGAACAACCGTAGCGAGGGCATTGGAAAGGGCTCGTCGCCTCCTACACGGCCATATTTTTTTCATCCAGATCTGACCAATAGGAGCCGAGTTACAATGGTTTAAATGGAACAAAGGAAAATAATCTTTCTTTAACAATTTTTTTCTCCAAAACTATAGCACCTACAACATCCGGACAGGGGTCATTGGAAGGCGCTCCTCGCGCACTACACGGCCATATTTTGTTCATCCAGATCTGACCAATAGGAGCCGAATTATAACGGTTTAAATGGTACAAAGGAAAAAAAATTTTCCTTTAACAATTTTTTTCTCCGAAACTATAGCACCTAGAACAACGGAAGCAAGGGCATTGGAAAGGACTCGTCGCGCCGTACACGCCCATATTTTTTTCATCCAGATCTGACCAATAGTAGCCGAGTTATAGCGGTTTAAAGGGAACAAAGGAAAAAAAAATTTTTCTTTCACAATTTTTTTCTCCGAAACTATAGCATCTAGAACAACCGTATCGAGGGCATTGGAAAGGGCTCGTCGCGCCGTACACGCCCATATTTTTTTCATCCACATCTGACCAATAGGAGCCGAGTTATAACGGTTTAAAGAGAACAAAGGAAAAAAAATTTTTTTTAACAATTTTTCTCTCCGAAACTATAGCATCTAGAACAACCGGAGCGAGGTCATTGGAAAGGGCTCGTCGCGCCCTACAGGGGCATATTTTTTTCATCCAGATCTGACCAATACGAGCCGAGTTATAACGGTTTAAAGGGAACAAAGGAAAAAAAAATTTTTCTTTCACAATTTTTCTCTCCGAAAATATAGCACCTAGAACAACCGTAGCGAGGGCATTGGAAAGGGCTCGTCGCCTCCTACACGGCCATATTTTTTTCATCCAGATCTGACCAATAGGAGCCGAGTTACAACGGTTTAAATGGAACAAAGGAAAATAATCTTTCTTTAACAATTTTTTTCTCCAAAACTATAGCACCTACAACAACCGGACAGGGGTCATTGGAAGGCGCTCCTCGCGCACTACACGGCCATATTTTGTTCATCCAGATCTGACCAATAGGAGCCGAATTATAACGGTTTAAAGGGAACAAAGGAAAAAAAAATTTTTCTTTAACAATTTTTTTCTCCGAAACTATAGCACCTAGAACAACCGGAGCGAGGGAATTGGAAAGTGCACGTCGCCTCCTACAGGCGCATATTTTTTTCATCCAGATCTGACCAATAGGAGCCGAGTTATAACGGTTTAAAGGGAACAAAGGAAACAAAAATTTTTCTTTAACAATTTTTTCCTCCGAAACTGTAGCACTTAGAACAACCGGAGCGAGGGCATTGGAAAGGACTCGTCGTGCCGTACACGCACATATTTTTTTCATCCAGATCTGACCAATAGGAGCCGAGTTATAACGGTTTAAAGGGAACAAAGGAAAAAAAATTTTTTTTAACAATTTTTCTCTCCGAAACTATAGCATCTAGAACAACCGGAGCGAGGTCATTGGAAAGGGCTCGTCGCGCCCTACAGGGGCATATTTTTTTCATCCAGATCTGACCAATAGGAGCCGAGTTATAACGGTTTAAAGGGAACAAAGGAAAAAAAAATTTTTCTTTAACAATTTTTTCCTCCGAAACTGTAGCACCTAGAGCAACCGGAGCGAGGACATTGGAAAGGACTCGTCGCGCCGTACACGCCCATATTTTTTTCATCCAGATCTGACCAATAGGAGCCGAGTTATAACGGTTTAAAGGGAACAAAGGAAAAAGAAATTTTTCTTTCACAATTTTTCTCTCCGAAACTATAGCACCTAGAAAAACCGTAGCGAGGGCATTGGAAAGGGCTCGTCGCCTCCTACACGGCCATATTTTTTTCATCCAGATCTGACCAATTGGAGCCGAGTTACAACGGTTTAAATGGAACAAAGGAAAATAATCTTTCTTTAACAATTTTTTTCTCCAAAACTATAGCACCTAGAACAACCGGACAGGGGTCATTGGAAGGCGCTCCTCAGGCACTATACGGCCATATTATGTTCATCCAGATCTGACCAATAGGAGCCGAGTTAAAACGATTTAAAGGGTACAAAGGAAAAAAAAATTTTCCTTTAACAATTTATTTCTCCGGAACTATAGCACCTAGAACAAACGAAGCGAGGGCATTGGAAAGGGCTCGTCGCGCCGTACACGCCCATATTTTTTTCATCCAGATCTGACCAATAGGAGCCGAGTGATAACGGTTTAAAGGGAACAATGGAAAAAAAAATTTTTCTTTCACAATTTTTTTCTCCGAAACTATAGCATCTAGAACAACCGGAGCGAGGGCATTGGAAAGGGCTCGTCGTCTCCTACACGGCCATATTTTTTTCATCCAGATCTGTCCAATAGGAGCCGAGTTACAACCGTTTAAATGGAACAATGGAAAATAATCTTTCTTTAACAATTTTTTTCTTCAAAACTATAGCAACGAGAACAACCGGACAGGGGTCATTGGAAGGCGCTCCTCGCGCACTACACGGCCATATTTTGTTCATCCAGATCTGACCAATAGGAGCAGAGTTATAACGGTTTAAAGGGAACAGAGGAAAAAAAAATTTTTCTTTAACAATTTTTTTCTCCGAAACTATAGCACCTAGAACAACCGGAGCGAGGGAATTGGAAAGTGCTCGTCGCCTCCTACAGGCGCATATTTTGTTCATCCAGATCTGACCAATAGGAGCCGAGTTATAACGGTTTAAAGGGTACAAAGGAAAAAAAAATTTTCCTTTAACAATTTTTTTCTCCGGAACTATAGCACCTAGAACAACCGAAGCGAGGGCATTGGAAAGGGCTCGTCGCGCCGTACACGCACATATTTTTTTCATCCAGATCTGACCAATAGGAGCCGAGTTACAACGGTTTAAAGGGAACAAAGGAAAAAAAAATTTTTCTTTCACAATTTTTTTCTCCGAAACTATAGCATCTAGAACAACCGTAGCGAGGGCAATGGAAAGGGCTCGTCGCGCCGTACAGGGGCATATTTTTTTCATCCAGATCTGACCAATACGAGCCGAGTTATAACGGTTTAAAGGGAACAAAGGAAAAAAAAATTTTTCTTTCACAATTTTTCTCTCCGAAACTATAGCACCTAGAACAACCGTAGCGAGGGCATTGGAAAGGGCTCGTCGCCTCCTACACGGCCATATTTTTTTCATCCAGATCTGACCAATAGGAGCCGAGTTACAATGGTTTAAATGGAACAAAGGAAAATAATCTTTCTTTAACAATTTTTTTCTCCAAAACTATAGCACCTACAACATCCGGACAGGGGTCATTGGAAGGCGCTCCTCGCGCACTACACGGCCATATTTTGTTCATCCAGATCTGACCAATAGGAGCCGAATTATAACGGTTTAAATGGTACAAAGGAAAAAAAATTTTCCTTTAACAATTTTTTTCTCCGAAACTATAGCACCTAGAACAACGGAAGCAAGGGCATTGGAAAGGACTCGTCGCGCCGTACACGCCCATATTTTTTTCATCCAGATCTGACCAATAGTAGCCGAGTTATAGCGGTTTAAAGGGAACAAAGGAAAAAAAAATTTTTCTTTCACAATTTTTTTCTCCGAAACTATAGCATCTAGAACAACCGTATCGAGGGCATTGGAAAGGGCTCGTCGCGCCGTACACGCCCATATTTTTTTCATCCACATCTGACCAATAGGAGCCGAGTTATAACGGTTTAAAGAGAACAAAGGAAAAAAAATTTTTTTTAACAATTTTTCTCTCCGAAACTATAGCATCTAGAACAACCGGAGCGAGGTCATTGGAAAGGGCTCGTCGCGCCCTACAGGGGCATATTTTTTTCATCCAGATCTGACCAATACGAGCCGAGTTATAACGGTTTAAAGGGAACAAAGGAAAAAAAAATTTTTCTTTCACAATTTTTCTCTCCGAAAATATAGCACCTAGAACAACCGTAGCGAGGGCATTGGAAAGGGCTCGTCGCCTCCTACACGGCCATATTTTTTTCATCCAGATCTGACCAATAGGAGCCGAGTTACAACGGTTTAAATGGAACAAAGGAAAATAATCTTTCTTTAACAATTTTTTTCTCCAAAACTATAGCACCTACAACAACCGGACAGGGGTCATTGGAAGGCGCTCCTCGCGCACTACGCGGCCATATTTTGTTCATCCAGATCTGACCAATAGGAGCCGAATTATAACGGTTTAAAGGGAACAAAGGAAAAAAAAATTTTTCTTTAACAATTTTTTTCTCCGAAACTATAGCACCTAGAACAACCGGAGCGAGGGAATTGGAAAGTGCACGTCGCCTCCTACAGGCGCATATTTTTTTCATCCAGATCTGACCAATAGGAGCCGAGTTATAACGGTTTAAAGGGAACAAAGGAAACAAAAATTTTTCTTTAACAATTTTTTCCTCCGAAACTGTAGCACTTAGAACAACCGGAGCGAGGGCATTGGAAAGGACTCGTCGTGCCGTACACGCACATATTTTTTTCATCCAGATCTGACCAATAGGAGCCGAGTTATAACGGTTTAAAGGGAACAAAGGAAAAAAAATTTTTTTTAACAATTTTTCTCTCCGAAACTATAGCATCTAGAACAACCGGAGCGAGGTCATTGGAAAGGGCTCGTCGCGCCCTACAGGGGCATATTTTTTTCATCCAGATCTGACCAATAGGAGCCGAGTTATAACGGTTTAAAGGGAACAAAGGAAAAAAAAATTTTTCTTTAACAATTTTTTCCTCCGAAACTGTAGCACCTAGAGCAACCGGAGCGAGGACATTGGAAAGGACTCGTCGCGCCGTACACGCCCATATTTTTTTCATCCAGATCTGACCAATAGGAGCCGAGTTATAACGGTTTAAAGGGAACAAAGGAAAAAGAAATTTTTCTTTCACAATTTTTTTCTCCGAAACTATAGCATCTAGAACAACCGGAGCGAGGGCATTGGAAAGGGCTCGTCGCCTCCTACACGGCCATATTTTTTTCATCCAGATCTGACCAATTGGAGCCGAGTTACAACGGTTTAAATGGAACAAAGGAAAATAATCTTTCTTTAACAATTTTTTTCTCCAAAACTATAGCACCTACAACAACCGGACAGGGGTCATTGGAAGGCGCTCCTCGCGCACTACGCGGCCATATTTTGTTCATCCAGATCTGACCAATAGGAGCCGAATTATAACGGTTTAAAGGGAACAAAGGAAAAAAAAATTTTTCTTTAACAATTTTTTTCTCCGAAACTATAGCACCTAGAACAACCGGAGCGAGGGAATTGGAAAGTGCACGTCGCCTCCTACAGGCGCATATTTTTTTCATCCAGATCTGACCAATAGGAGCCGAGTTAAAACGATTTAAAGGGTACAAAGGAAAAAAAAATTTTCCTTTAACAATTTATTTCTCCGGAACTATAGCACCTAGAACAAACGAAGCGAGGGCATTGGAAAGGGCTCGTCGCGCCGTACACGCCCATATTTTTTTCATCCAGATCTGACCAATAGGAGCCGAGTGATAACGGTTTAAAGGGAACAATGGAAAAAAAAATTTTTCTTTCACAATTTTTTTCTCCGAAACTATAGCATCTAGAACAACCGGAGCGAGGGCATTGGAAAGGGCTCGTCGTCTCCTACACGGCCATATTTTTTTCATCCAGATCTGTCCAATAGGAGCCGAGTTACAACCGTTTAAATGGAACAATGGAAAATAATCTTTCTTTAACAATTTTTTTCTTCAAAACTATAGCAACGAGAACAACCGGACAGGGGTCATTGGAAGGCGCTCCTCGCGCACTACACGGCCATATTTTGTTCATCCAGATCTGACCAATAGGAGCAGAGTTATAACGGTTTAAAGGGAACAGAGGAAAAAAAAATTTTTCTTTAACAATTTTTTTCTCCGAAACTATAGCACCTAGAACAACCGGAGCGAGGGAATTGGAAAGTGCTCGTCGCCTCCTACAGGCGCATATTTTTTTCATCCAGATCTGACCAATAGGAGCCGAGTTATAACGGTTTAAAGGGAACAAAGGAAACAAAAATTTTTCTTAAACAATTTTTTCCTCCGAAATTGTAGCACTTAGAACAACCGGAGCGAGGGCATTGGAAAGGACTCGCCGCGCCGTACACGCCCATATTTTTTTCATCCAGATCTGACCAACAGGAGCCGAGTTATAACGGTTTAAAGGGAACAAAGGAAAAAAAAATTTTTCTTTAACAATTTTTTTCTCCGAAACTATAGCACCTAGAACAACCGAAGCGAGGGCATTGGAAAGGGCTCGTCGCGCCGTACACGCACATATTTTTTTCATCCAGATCTGACCAATAGGAGCCGAGTTATAACGGTTTAAAGGGAACAAAGGAAAAAAAAATTTTTCTTTCACAATTTTTTTCTCCGAAACTATAGCATCTAGAACAACCGTAGCGAGGGCATTGGAAAGGGCTCGTCGCGCCGAACACGCCCATATTTTTTTCATCCAGATCTGACCAATAGGAGCCGAGTGATAACGGTTTAAAGGGAACAAAGGAAAAAAAAATTTTTCTTTCACAATTTTTTTCTCCGAAACTATAGCATCTAGAACAACCGGAGCGAGGGCATTGGAAAGGGCTCGTCGTCTCCTACACGGCCATATTTTTCTCATCCAGATCTGACCAATAGGAGCCGAGTTACAACCGTTTAAATGGAACAATGGAAAATAATCTTTCTTTAACAATTTTTTTCTTCAAAACTATAGCAACGAGAACAACCGGACAGGGGTCATTGGAAGGCGCTCCTCGCGCACTACACGGCCATATTTTGTTCATCCAGATCTGACCAATAGGAGCAGAGTTATAACGGTTTAAAGGGAACAAAGGAAAAAAAAATTTTTCTTTAACAATTTTTTTCTCCGAAACTATAGCACCTAGAACAACCGGAGCGAGGGAATTGGAAAGTGCTCGTCGCCTCCTACAGGCGCATATTTTTTTCATCCAGATCTGACCAATAGGAGCCGAGTTATAACGGTTTAAAGGGAACAAAGGAAACAAAAATTTTTCTTTAACAATTTTTTCCTCCGAAACTGTAGCACTTAGAACAACCGGAGCGAGGGCATTGGAAAGGACTCGCCGCGCCGTACACGCCCATAATTTTTTCATCCAGATCTGACCAATAGGAGCCGAGTTATAACGGTTTAAAGGGAACAAAGGAAAAAAAAATTTTTCTTTCACAATTTTTTTCTCCGAAACTATAGCATCTAGAACAACCGTTGCGAGGGCATTGGAAAGGGCTCGTCGCGCCGTACACGCCCATATTTTTTTCATCCAGATCTGACCAATAGGAGCCGAGTTATAACGGTTTAAAGGGAACAAAGGAAAAAAAAATTTTTCTTTCACAATTTTTCTCTCCGAAACTATAGCACCTAGAACAACCGTAGCGAGGGCATTGGAAAGGGCTCGTCGCCTCCTACACGGCCATATTTTTTTCATCCAGATCTGACCAATTGGAGCCGAGTTACAACGGTTTAAATGGAACAAAGGAAAATAATCTTTCTTTAACAATTTTTTTCTCCAAAACTATAGCACCTAGAACAACCGGACAGGGGTCATTGGAAGGCGCTCCTCAGGCACTATACGGCCATATTATGTTCATCCAGATCTGACCAATAGGAGCCGAGTTAAAACGGTTTAAAGGGTACAAAGGAAAAAAAAATTTTCCTTTAACAATTTTTTTCTCCGGAACTATAGCACCTAGAACAAACGAAGCGAGGGCATTGGAAAGGGCTCGTCGCGCCGTACACGCCCATATTTTTTTCATCCAGATCTGACCAATAGGAGCCGAGTGATAACGGTTTAAAGGGAACAAAGGAAAAAAAAATTTTTCTTTCACAATTTTTTTCTCCGAAACTATAGCATCTAGAACAACCGGAGCGAGGGCATTGGAAAGGGCTCGTCGTCTCCTACACGGCCATATTTTTCTCATCCAGATCTGACCAATAGGAGCCGAGTTACAACCGTTTAAATGGAACAATGGAAAATAATCTTTCTTTAACAATTTTTTTCTTCAAAACTATAGCAACGAGAACAACCGGACAGGGGTCATTGGAAGGCGCTCCTCGCGCACTACACGGCCATATTTTGTTCATCCAGATCTGACCAATAGGAGCAGAGTTATAACGGTTTAAAGGGAAAAAAGGAAAAAAAAATTTTTCTTTAACAATTTTTTTCTCCGAAACTATAGCACCTAGAACAACCGGAGCGAGGGAATTGGAAAGGGCTCGTCGCGCCGTACACGCACATATTTTTTTCATCCAGATCTGACCAATAGGAGCCGAGTTATAACGGTTTAAAGGGAACAAAGGAAAAAAAAATTTTTCTTTCACAATTTTTTTCTCCGAAACTATAGCATCTAGAACAACCGTAGCGAGGGCATTGGAAAGGGCTCGTCGCGCCGTACACGCCCATATTTTTTTCATCCAGATCTGACCAATAGGAGCCGAGTTATAACGGTTTAAAGGGAACAAAGGAAAAAAAAATTTTTCTTTCACAATTTTTCTCTCCGAAACTATAGCACCTAGAACAACCGTAGCGAGGGCATTGGAAAGGGCTCGTCGCCTCCTACACGGCCATATTTTTTTCATCCAGATCTGACCAATTGGAGCCGAGTTACAACGGTTTAAATGGAACAAAGGAAAATAATCTTTCTTTAACAATTTTTTTCTCCAAAACTATAACACCTAGAACAACCGGACAGGGGTCATTGGAAGGCGCTCCTCAGGCACTATACGGCCATATTATGTTCATCCAGATCTGACCAACAGGAGCCGAGTTAAAACGGTTTAAAGGGAACAAAGGAAAAAAAAATTTTTCTTTCACAATTTTTTTCTCCGAAACTATAGCATCTAGAACAACCGGAGCGGGGGCATTGGAAAGGGCTCGTCGTCTCCTACACGGCCATATTTTTCTCATCCAGATCTGACCAATAGGAGCCGAGTTACAACCGTTTAAATGGAACAATGGAAAATAATCTTTCTTTAACAATTTTTTTCTTCAAAACTATAGCAACGAGAACAACCGGACAGGGGTCATTGGAAGGCGCTCCTCGCGCACTACACGGCCATATTTTGTTCATCCAGATCTGACCAATAGGAGCAGAGTTATAACGGTTTAAAGGGAAAAAAGGAAAAAAAAATTTTTCTTTAACAATTTTTTTCTCCGAAACTATAGCACCTAGAACAACCGGAGCGAGGGAATTGGAAAGTGCTCGTCGCCTCCTACAGGCGCATATTTTTTTCATCCAGATCTGACCAACAGGAGCCGAGTTATAACGGTTTAAAGGGAACAAAGGAAACAAAAATTTTTCTTTAACAATTTTTTCCTCCGAAACTGTAGCACTTAGAACAACCGGAGCGAGGGCATTGGAAAGGACTCGCCGCGCCGTACACGCCCATAATTTTTTCATCCAGATCTGACCAACAGGAGCCGAGTTATAACGGTTTAAAGGGAACAAAGGAAAAAAAAATTTTTCTTTAACAATTTTTTTCTCCGAAACTATAGCACCTAGAACAGCCGAAGCGAGGGCATTGGAAAGGGCTCGTCGCGCCGTACACGCCCATATTTTTTTCATCCAGATCTGACCAATAGGAGCCGAGTTATAACGGTTTAAAGGGAACAAAGGAAAAAAAAATTTTTCTTTCACAATTTTTCTCTCCGAAACTATAGCACCTAGAACAACCGTAGCGAGGGCATTGGAAAGGGCTCGTCGCCTCCTACACGGCCATATTTTTTTCATCCAGATCTGACCAATTGGAGCCGAGTTACAACGGTTTAAATGGAACAAAGGAAAATAATCTTTCTTTAACAATTTTTTTCTCCAAAACTATAGCACCTAGAACAACCGGACAGGGGTCATTGGAAGGCGCTCCTCAGGCACTATACGGCCATATTATGTTCATCCAGATCTGACCAATAGGAGCCGAGTTAAAACGGTTTAAAGGGTACAAAGGAAAAAAAAATTTTCCTTTAACAATTTTTTTCTCCGGAACTATAGCACCTAGAACAAACGATGCGAGGGCATTGGAAAGGGCTCGTCGCGCCGTACACGCCCATATTTTTTTCATCCAGATCTGACCAATAGGAGCCGAGTGATAACGGTTTAAAGGGAACAAAGGAAAAAAAAATTTTTCTTTCACAATTTTTTTCTCCGAAACTATAGCATCTAGAACAACCGGAGCGAGGGCATTGGAAAGGGCTCGTCGTCTCCTACACGGCCATATTTTTCTCATCCAGATCTGACCAATAGGAGCCGAGTTACAACCGTTTAAATGGAACAATGGAAAATAATCTTTCTTTAACAATTTTTTTCTTCAAAACTATAGCAACGAGAACAACCGGACAGGGGTCATTGGAAGGCGCTCCTCGCGCACTACACGGCCATATTTTGTTCATCCAGATCTGACCAATAGGAGCAGAGTTATAACGGTTTAAAGGGAACAAAGGAAAAAAAAATTTTTCTTTAACAATTTTTTTCTCCGAAACTATAGCACCTAGAACAACCGGAGCGAGGGAATTGGAAAGTGCTCGTCGCCTCCTACAGGCGCATATTTTTTTCATCCAGATCTGACCAATAGGAGCCGAGTTATAACGGTTTAAAGGGAACAAAGGAAACAAAAATTTTTCTTTAACAATTTTTTCCTCCGAAACTGTAGCACTTAGAACAACCGGAGCGAGGGCATTGGAAAGGACTCGCCGCGCCGTACACGCCCATAATTTTTTCATCCAGATCTGACCAACAGGAGCCGAGTTATAACGGTTTAAAGGGAACAAAGGAAAAAAAAATTTTTCTTTAACAATTTTTTTCTCCGAAACTATAGCACCTAGAACAGCCGAAGCGAGGGCATTGGAAAGGGCTCGTCGCGCCGTACACGCACATATTTTTTTCATCCAGATCTGACCAATAGGAGCCGAGTTATAACGGTTTAAAGGGAACAAAGGAAAAAAAAATTTTTCTTTCACAATTTTTTTCTCCGAAACTATAGCATCTAGAACAACCGTAGCGAGGGCATTGGAAAGGGCTCGTCGCGCCGTACACGCCCATATTTTTTTCATCCAGATCTGACCAATAGGAGCCGAGTTATAACGGTTTAAAGGGAACAAAGGAAAAAAAAATTTTTCTTTCACAATTTTTCTCTCCGAAACTATAGCACCTAGAACAACCGTAGCGAGGGCATTGGAAAGGGCTCGTCGCCTCCTACACGGCCATATTTTTTTCATCCAGATCTGACCAATTGGAGCCGAGTTACAACGGTTTAAATGGAACAAAGGAAAATAATCTTTCTTTAACAATTTTTTTCTCCAAAACTATAGCACCTAGAACAACCGGACAGGGGTCATTGGAAGGCGCTCCTCAGGCACTATACGGCCATATTATGTTCATCCAGATCTGACCAATAGGAGCCGAGTTAAAACGGTTTAAAGGGTACAAAGGAAAAAAAAATTTTCCTTTAACAATTTTTTTCTCCGGAACTATAGCACCTAGAACAAACGAAGCGAGGGCATTGGAAAGGGCTCGTCGCGCCGTACACGCCCATATTTTTTTCATCCAGATCTGACCAATAGGAGCCGAGTGATAACGGTTTAAAGGGAACAAAGGAAAAAAAAATTTTTCTTTCACAATTTTTTTCTCCGAAACTATAGCATCTAGAACAACCGGAGCGAGGGCATTGGAAAGGGCTCGTCGTCTCCTACACGGCCATATTTTTCTCATCCAGATCTGACCAATAGGAGCCGAGTTACAACCGTTTAAATGGAACAATGGAAAATAATCTTTCTTTAACAATTTTTTTCTTCAAAACTATAGCAACGAGAACAACCGGACAGGGGTCATTGGAAGGCGCTCCTCGCGCACTACACGGCCATATTTTGTTCATCCAGATCTGACCAATAGGAGCAGAGTTATAACGGTTTAAAGGGAACAAAGGAAAAAAAAATTTTTCTTTAACAATTTTTTTCTCCGAAACTATAGCACCTAGAACAACCGGAGCGAGGGAATTGGAAAGTGCTCGTCGCCTCCTACAGGCGCATATTTTTTTCATCCAGATCTGACCAATAGGAGCCGAGTTATAACGGTTTAAAGGGAACAAAGGAAACAAAAATTTTTCTTTAACAATTTTTTCCTCCGAAACTGTAGCACTTAGAACAACCGGAGCGAGGGCATTGGAAAGGACTCGCCGCGCCGTACACGCCCATAATTTTTTCATCCAGATCTGACCAACAGGAGCCGAGTTATAACGGTTTAAAGGGAACAAAGGAAAAAAAAATTTTTCTTTAACAATTTTTTTCTCCGAAACTATAGCACCTAGAACAACCGAAGCGAGGGCATTGGAAAGGGCTCGTCGCGCCGTACACGCACATATTTTTTTCATCCAGATCTGACCAATAGGAGCCGAGTTATAACGGTTTAAAGGGAACAAAGGAAAAAAATTTTTTTTTAACAATTTTTCTCTCCGAAACTATAGCATCTAGAACAACCGGAGCGAGGTCATTGGAAAGGGCTCGTCGCGCCCTACAGGGGCATATTTTTTTCATCCAGATCTGACCAATACGAGCCGAGTTATAACGGTTTAAAGGGAACAAAGGAAAAAAAAATTTTTCTTTCACAATTTTTCTCTCCGAAACTATAGCACCTAGAACAACCGCAGCGAGGGCATTGGAAAGGTCTCGTCGCCTCCTACACGGCCATATTTTTTTCATCCAGATCTGACCAATAGGAGCCGAGTTACAATGGTTTAAATGGAACAAAGGAAAATAATCTTTCTTTAACAATTTTTTTCTCCAAAACTATAGCACCTACAACATCCGGACAGGGGTCATTGGAAGGCGCTCCTCGCGCACTACACGGCCATATTTTGTTCATCCAGATCTGACCAATAGGAGCCGAGTTATAGCGGTTTAAAGGGAACAAAGGAAAAAAAAATTTTTCTTTAACAATTTTTTTCTCCGAAACTATAGCACCTAGAACAACCGGAGCGAGGGAATTGGAAAGTGCACGTCGCCTCCTACAGGCGCATATTTTTTTCATCCAGATCTGACCAATAGGAACCGAGTTATAACGGTTTAAAGGGAACAAAGGAAACAAAAATTTTTCTTTAACAATTTTTTCCTCCGAAACTGTAGCAGTTAGAACAACCGGATCGAGGGCATTGGAAAGGACTCGTCGCGCCGTACACGCACATATTTTTTTCATCGAGATCTGACCAATAGGAGCCGAGTTATAACGGTTTAAAGGGAACAAAGGAAAAAAAATTTTCTTTAACAATTTTTCTCTCCGAAACTATAGCATCTAGAACAACCGGAGCGAGGTCATTGGAAAGGGCTCGTCGCGCCCTACAGGGGCATATTTTTTTCATCCAGATCTGACCAATAGGAGCCGAGTTATAACGGTTTAAAGGGAACAAAGGAAAAAAAAATTTTTCTTTAACAATTTTTTCCTCCGAAACTGTAGCACCTAGAGCAACCGGAGCGAGGACATTGAAAGGACTCGTCGCGCCGTACACGCCCATATTTTTTTCATCCAGATCTGACCAATAGGAGCCGAGTTATAACGGTTTAAAGGGAACAAAGGAAAAAAAAATTTTCCTTTAACAATTTTTTTCTCCGGAACTATAGCACCTAGAACAAACGAAGCGAGGGCATTGGAAAGGGCTCGTCGCGCCGTACACGCCCATATTTTTTTCATCCAGATCTGACCAATAGGAGCCGAGTGATAACGGTTTAAAGGGAACAAAGGAAAAAAAAATTTTTCTTTCACAATTTTTTTCTCCGAAACTATAGCATCTAGAACAACCGGAGCGAGGGCATTGGAAAGGGCTCGTCGTCTCCTACACGGCCATATTTTTTTCATCCAGATCTGACCAATAGGAGCCGAGTTACAACCGTTTAAATGGAACAATGGAAAATAATCTTTCTTTAACAATTTTTTTCTTCAAAACTATAGCAACGAGAACAACCGGACAGGGGTCATTGGAAGGCGGTCCTCGCGCACTACACGGCCATATTTTGTTCATCCAGATCTGACCAATAGGAGCAGAGTTATAACGGTTTAAAGGGAACAAAGGAAAAAAAAATTTTTCTTTAACAATTTTTTTCTCCGAAACTATAGCACCTAGAACAACCGGAGCGAGGGAATTGGAAAGTGCTCGTCGCCTCCTACAGGCGCATATTTTTTTCATCCAGATCTGACCAATAGGAGCCGAGTTATAACGGTTTAAAGGGAACAAAGGAAACAAAAATTTTTCTTTAACAATTTTTTCCTCCGAAACTGTAGCACTTAGAACAACCGGAGCGAGGGCATTGGAAAGGACTCGCCGCGCCGTACACGCCCATAATTTTTTCATCCAGATCTGACCAACAGGAGCCGAGTTATAACGGTTTAAAGGGAACAAAGGAAAAAAAAATTTTTCTTTAACAATTTTTTTCTCCGAAACTATAGCACCTAGAACAACCGAAGCGAGGGCATTGGAAAGGGCTCGTCGCGCCGTACACGCACATATTTTTTTCATCCAGATCTGACCAATAGGAGCCGAGTTATAACGGTTTAAAGGGAACAAAGGAAAAAAAAATTTTTCTTTCACAATTTTTTTCTCCGAAACTATAGCATCTAGAACAACCGTAGCGAGGGCATTGGAAAGGGCTCGTCGCGCCGTACACGCCCATATTTTTTTCATCCAGATCTGACCAATAGGAGCCGAGTTATAACGGTTTAAAGGGAACAAAGGAAAAAAATTTTTTTTTAACAATTTTTCTCTCCGAAACTATAGCATCTAGAACAACCGGAGCGAGGTCATTGGAAAGGGCTCGTCGCGCCCTACAGGGGCATATTTTTTTCATCCAGATCTGACCAATACGAGCCGAGTTATAACGGTTTAAAGGGAACAAAGGAAAAAAAAATTTTTCTTTCACAATTTTTCTCTCCGAAACTATAGCACCTAGAACAACCGTAGCGAGGGCATTGGAAAGGGCTCGTCGCCTCCTACACGGCCATATTTTTTTCATCCAGATCTGACCAATAGGAGCCGAGTTACAATGGTTTAAATGGAACAAAGGAAAATAATCTTTCTTTAACAATTTTTTTCTCCAAAACTATAGCACCTACAACATCCGGACAGGGGTCATTGGAAGGCGCTCCTCGCGCACTACACGGCCATATTTTGTTCATCCAGATCTGACCAATAGGAGCCGAATTACAACGGTTTAAATGGTACAAAGGAAAAAAAATTTTCCTTTAACAATTTTTTTCTCCGAAACTATAGCACCTAGAACAACGGAAGCGAGGGCATTGGAAAGGGCTCGTCGCGCCGTACACGCCCATATTTTTTTCATCCAGATCTGACCAATAGGAGCCGAGTTATAGCGGTTTAAAGGGAACAAAGGAAAAAAAAATTTTTCTTTCACAATTTTTTTCTCCGAAACTATAGCATCTAGAACAACCGTATCGAGGGCATTGGAAAGGGCTCGTCGCGCCGTACACGCCCATATTTTTTTCATCCACATCTGACCAATAGGAGCCGAGTTATAACGGTTTAAAGAGAACAAAGGAAAAAAAATTTTTTTTAACAATTTTTCTCTCCGAAACTATAGCATCTAGAACAACCGGAGCGAGGTCATTGGAAAGGGCTCGTCGCCTCCTACACGGCCATATTTTTTTCATCCAGATCTGACCAATAGGAGCCGAGTTACAACCGTTTAAATGGAACAATGGAAAATAATCTTTCTTTAACAATTTTTTTCTCCAAAACTATCGCAACGAGAACAACCGGACAGGGGTCGTTGGAAGGCGCTCCTCGCACACTACACGGCCATATTTTGTTCATCCAGATCTGACCAATAGGAGCAGAGTTATAACGGTTTAAGGGGAACAAAGGAAAAAAAAATTTTTCTTTAACAATTTTTTTCTCCGAAACTATAGCACCTAGATCAACCGGAGCGAGGGAATTGGAAAGTGCACGTCGCCTCCTACAGGCGCATATTTTTTTCATCCAGATCTGACCAATAGGAGCCGAGTTATAACGGTTTAAAGGGAACAAAGGAAACAAAAATTTTTCTTTAACAATTTTTTCCTCCGAAACTGTAGCACTTAGAACAACCGGAGCGAGGGCATTGGAAAGGACTCGTCGCGCCGTACACGCACATATTTTTTTCATCGAGATCTGACCAATAGGAGCCGAGTTATAACGGTTTAAAGGGAACAAAGGAAAAAAAATTTTCTTTAACAATTTTTCTCTCCGAAACTATAGCATCTAGAACAACCGGAGCGAGGTCATTGGAAAGGGCTCGTCGCGCCCTACAAGGGCATATTTTTTTCATCCAGATCTGACCAATAGGAGCCGAGTTATAACGGTTTAAAGGGAACAAAGGAAAAAAAAATTTTTCTTTAACAATTTTTTCCTCCGAAACTGTAGCACCTAGAGCAACCGGAGCGAGGACATTGGAAAGGACTCGTCGCGCCGTACACGCCCATATTTTTTTCATCCAGATCTGACCAATAGGAGCCGAGTTATAACGGTTTAAAGGGAACAAAGGAAAAAAAAATTTTTCTTTCACAATTTTTCTCTCCGAAACTATAGCACCTAGAACAACCGTAGCGAGGGCATTGGAAAGGGCTCGTCGCCTCTTACACGGCCATATTTTTTTCATCCAGATCTGACCAATTGGAGCCGAGTTACAACGGTTTAAATGGAACAAAGGAAAATAATCTTTCTTTAACAATTTTTTTCTCCAAAACTATAGCTCCTAGAACTACCGGACAGGGGTCATTGGAAGGCGCTCCTCAGGCACTATACGGCCATATTATGTTCATCCAGATCTGACCAATAGGAGCCGAGTTAAAACGGTTTAAAGGGTACAAAGGAAAAAAAAATTTTCCTTTAACAATTTTTTTCTCCGGAACTATAGCACCTAGAACAAACGAAGCGAGGGCATTGGAAAGGGCTCGTCGCGCCGTACACGCCCATATTTTTTTCATCCAGATCTGACCAATAGGAGCCGAGTGATAACGGTTTAAAGGGAACAAAGGAAAAAAAATTTTTCTTTCACAATTTTTTTCTCCGAAACTATAGCATCTAGAACAACCGGAGCGAGGGCATTGGAAAGGGCTCGTCGTCTCCTACACGGCCATATTTTTTTCATCCAGATCTGACCAATAGGAGCCGAGTTACAACCGTTTAAATGGAACAATGGAAAATAATCTTTCTTTAACAATTTTTTTCTTCAAAACTATAGCAACGAGAACAACCGGACAGGGGTCATTGGAAGGCGGTCCTCGCGCACTACACGGCCATATTTTGTTCATCCAGATCTGACCAATAGGAGCAGAGTTATAACGGTTTAAAGGGAACAAAGGAAAAAAAAATTTTTCTTTAACAATTTTTTTCTCCGAAACTATAGCACCTAGAACAACCGGAGCGAGGGAATTGGAAAGTGCTCGTCGCCTCCTACAGGCGCATATTTTTTTCATCCAGATCTGACCAATAGGAGCCGAGTTATAACGGTTTAAAGGGAACAAAGGAAACAAAAATTTTTCTTTAACAATTTTTTCCTCCGAAACTGTAGCACTTAGAACAACCGGAGCGAGGGCATTGGAAAGGACTCGCCGCGCCGTACACGCCCATATTTTTTTCATCCAGATCTGACTAACAGGAGCCGAGTTATAACGGTTTAAAGGGAACAAAGGAAAAAAAAATTTTTCTTTAACAATTTTTTTCTCCGAAACTATAGCACCTAGAACAACCGAAGCGAGGGCATTGGAAAGGGCTCGTCGCGCCCTACAGGGGCATATTTTTTTCATCCAGATCTGACCAATAGGAGCCGTGTTATAACGGTTTAAAGGGAACAATGGAAAAAAAAATTTTTCTTTAACAATTTTTTCCTCCGAAACTGTAGCACCTAGAGCAACCGGAGCGAGGACATTGGAAAGGACTCGTCGCGCCGTACACGCCCATATTTTTTTCATCCAGATCTGACCAATAGGAGCCGAGTTATAACGGTTTAAAGGGAACAAAGGAAAAAAAAATTTTTCTTTCACAATTTTTCTCTCCGAAACTATAGCACCTAGAACAACCGTAGCGAGGGCATTGGAAAGGGCTCGTCGCCTCCTACACGGCCATATTTTTTTCATCCAGATCTGACCAATAGGAGCCGAGTTACAACGGTTTAAATGGAACAAAGGAAAATAATCTTTCTTTAACAATTTTTTTCTCCAAAACTATAGCACCTAGAACAACCGGACAGGGGTCATTGGAAGGCGCTCCTCAGGCACTATACGGCCATATTATGTTCATCCAGATCTGACCAATAGGAGCCGAGTTAAAACGGTTTAAAGGGTACAAAGGAAAAAAAAATTTTCCTTTAACAATTTTTTTCTCCGGAACTATAGCACCTAGAACAAACGAAGCGAGGGCATTGGAAAGGGCTCGTCGCGCCGTACACGCCCATATTTTTTTCATCCAGATCTGACCAATAGGAGCCGAGTGATAACGGTTTAAAGGGAACAAAGGAAAAAAAAATTTTTCTTTCACAATTTTTTTCTCCGAAACTATAGCATCTAGAACAACCTGAGCGAGGGCATTGGAAAGGGCTCGTCGTCTCCTACACGGCCATATTTTTTTCATCCAGATCTGACCAATAGGAGCCGAGTTACAACCGTTTAAATGGAACAATGGAGAATAATCTTTCTTTAACAATTTTTTTCTTCAAAACTATAGCAACGAGAACAACCGGACAGGGGTCATTGGAAGGCGCTCCTCGCGCACTACACGGCCATATTTTGTTCATCCAGATCTGACCAATAGGAGCAGAGTTAAAACGGTTTAAAGGGAACAAAGGAAAAAAAAATTTTTCTTTAACAATTTTTTTCTCCGAAACTATAGCACCTAGAACAACCGGAGCGAGGGAATTGGAAAGTGCTCGTCGCCTCCTACAGGCGCATATTTTTTTCATCCAGATCTGACCAATAGGAGCCGAGTTATAACGGTTTAAAGGGAACAAAGGAAACAAAAATTTTTTTTTAACAATTTTTTCCTAGGAAACTGTAGAACCTAGAACAACCGTAGCGAGGGCGTTGGAAAGGACTCGTCGCGCCGTACACGCCCATATTTTTTTTATCCAGATGTGACCAATAGGAGCCGAGTTATAACGGTTTAAAGGGAACAAAGTAAAAAAAAATTTTTCTTTAACTATTTTTCTCTCCGAAACTGTGGCACCTAGAACAACCGGAGCGAGGGCATTGGAAAGGACTCGTCGCGCCGTACACGACCATATTTTTTTCATCCAGATCTGACCAATAGGAGCCGAGTTATAACGGTTTAAAGGGAACAAAGGAAAAAAAAATTTTTCTTTAACTATTTTTATCTCCGAAACTGTGGCATCTAGAACAACTGGACCGAGGTCATTGGAAAGGGCTCGTCGCGCCCTACGCGCCTATATTTTTTTCATCCAGAGCTGACCAATAGGAGCCGAGTTACAACGGTTTAAATGGAACAAAGGAAAATAATCTTTCTTTAACAATTTTTTTCTCCAAAACTATAGCACCTAGAACAACCGGACAGGGGTCATTGGAAGGCGCTCCTCGCGCACTACACGGCCATATTTTGTCCATCCAGATCTGACCAATAGGAGCCGAATTATAACGGTTTAAAGGGTACAAACGAAAAAAAATTTTCCTTTAACAATTTTTTTCTCCGAAACTATAGCACCTAGAACAACGGAAGCGAGGGCATTGGAAAGGGCTCGTCGCGCCGTACACGCCCATATTTTTTTCATCCAGATCTGACCAATAGGAGCCGAGTTATAACGGTTTAAAGGGAACAAAGGAAAAAAAAATTTTTCTTTCACAATTTTTCTCTCCAAAATTATAGCACCTAGAACAACCGTAGCAAGGGCGTTGGAAAGGGCTCGTCGCCTCCTACACGGCCATATTTTTTTCATCCAGATCTGACCAATAGGAGCCGAGTTACAACGGTTTAAATGGAACAAAGGAAAATAATCTTTCTTTAACAATTTTTTTCTCCAAAACTATAGCACCTAGAACAACCGGACAGGGGTCATTGGAAGGCGCTCCTCACGCACTACACGGCCATATTATGTTCATCCAGATCTGACCAATAGGAGCCGAGTTATAACGGTTTAAAGGGAACAAAGGAAAAAAAAATTTTTCTTTCACAATTTTTTTCTCCGAAACTATAGCATCTAGAATAACCGGAGCGAGGGCATTGGAAAGGGCTCGTCGCCTCCTACACGGCCATATTTTTTTCATCCAGATCTGACCAATAGGAGCCGAGTTACAACCGTTTAAATGGAACAATGGAAAATAATCTTTCTTTAACAATTTTTTTCTCCAAAACTATAGCAACGAGAACAACCGGACAGGGGTCATTGGAAGGCGCTCCTCGCGCACTACACGGCCATATTTTGTTCATCCAGATCTGACCAATAGGAGCAGAGTTATAACGGTTTAAAGGGAACAAAGGAAAAAAAAATTTTTCTTTAACAATTTTTTTCTCCGAAACTATAGCACCTAGAACAACCGGAGCGAGGGAATTGGAAAGTGCTCGTCGCCTCCTACAGGCGCATATTTTTTTCATCCAGATCTGACCAATAGGAGCCGAGTTATAACGGTTTAAAGGGAACAAAGGAAACAAAAATTTTTCTTTAACAATTTTTTCCTCCGAAACTGTAGCACTTAGAACAACCGGAGCGAGGGCATTGGAAAGGAATCGTCGCGCCGTACACGGCCATATTTTGTTCATCCAAATCTGACCAATAGGAGCCGAGTTATAACGGTTTAAATGGTACAAAGGAAAAAAAAATTTTCCTTTAACAATTTTTTTCTCCGAAACTATAGCACCTCGAACAACCGAAGCGAGGGCATTGGAAAGAGCTCGTCACGCCGTACACGCACATATTTTTTTCATCCAGATCTGACCAATAGGAGCCGAGTTATAACGGTTTAAAGGGAACAAAGGAAAAAAAAATTTTTTTTTAACAATTTTTTCCTCCGAAACTGTGGCATCTAGAACAACTGGACCGAGGTCATTGGAAAGGGCTCGTCTCCTCGTACACGGTCATATTTTTTTCATCCAGATCTGACCAATAGCAGCCGAGTTATAACGGTTTAAAGGGAACAAAGGAAAAAAAATTCTCTTTAACAATTTTTCTCTCCGAAACTATAGCACCTAGAACAACCGTAGCGAGGGCATTGGAAAGGGCTCGTCGCCTCCTACACGGTCATATTTTTTTCATCCAGATCTGACCAATAGGAGCCGAGTTACAACGGTTTAAATGGAACAAAGGAAAAAAAATTTTTCTTTAACAATTTTTTTCTCCGAAACTGTGGCACCTAGAACAACCGGAGCGGGGGCACTGGAAAGGGCTCGTCGCGCTCTACACGCCCATATTTTTTTTATCCAGATCTGACCAATAGCAGCCGAGTTATAACGGTTTAAAGGGAACAAAGGAAAAAAAAATTCTCTTTAACAATTTTTCTCTCCGAAACTATAGGACCTAGAACAACCGAGGCGAGGGCATTGGAAAGGGCTCGTCGCCTCCTACACGGCCATATTTTTTTCATCCAGATCTGACCAATAGGAGCCGAGTTACAACGGTTTAAATGGAACAAAGGAAAATAATCTTTCTTTAACAATTTTTTTCTCCAAAACTATAGCACCTAGATGAACCGGACAGGGGTCATTGGAAGGCGCTCCTCGCGCAATACACGGCCATATTTTGTTCATCCAGATCTGACCAATAGGAGCCGAGTTATAACGGTTTAAAGGGAACAAAGGAAAAAAAAATTTTTCTTTAACAATTTTTTCCTCCGAAACTGTAGCACCTAGAGCAACCGGAGCGAGGACATTGGAAAGGACTCGTCGCGCCGTACACGCCCATATTTTTTTCATCCAGATCTGACCAATAGGAGCCGAGTTATAACGGTTTAAAGGGAACAAAGGAAAAAAAAATTTTTCTTTCACAATTTTTCTCTCCGAAACTATAGCACCTAGAACAACCGTAGCGAGGGCATTGGAAAGGGCTCGTCGCCTCCTACACGGCCATATTTTTTTCATCCAGATCTGACCAATAAGAGCCGAGTTACAACGGTTTAAATGGAACAAAGGAAAATAATCTTTCTTTAACAATTTTTTTCTCCAAAACTATAGCACCTAGAACAACCGGACAGGGGTCATTGGAAGGCGCTCCTCACGCACTATACGGCCATATTATGTTCATCCAGATCTGACCAATAGGAGCCGAGTTAAAACGGTTTAAAGGGTACAAAGGAAAAAAAAATTTTCCTTTAACAATTTTTTTCTCCGGAACTATAGCCCCTAGAACAAACGAAGCGAGGGCATTGGAAAGGGCTCGTCGCGCCGTACACGCCCATATTTTTTTCATCCAGATCTGACCAATAGGAGCCGAGTGATAACGGTTTAAAGGGAACAAAGGAAAAAAAAATTTTTCTTTCACAATTTTTTTCTCCGAAACTATAGCACCTAGCACAACCGGAGCGAGGGAATTGGAAAGTGCTCGTCGCCTCCTACAGGCGCATATTTTTTTCATCCAGATCTGACCAATAGGAGCCGAGTTATAACGGTTTAAAGGGAACAAAGGAAACAAAAATTTTTCTTTAACAATTTTTTCCTCCGAAACTGTAGCACTTAGAACAACCGGAGCGAGGGCATTGGAAAGGACTCGCCGCGCCGTACACGCCCATATTTTTTTCATCCAGATCTGACCAACAGGAGCCGAGTTATAACGGTTTAAAGGGAACAAAGGAAAAAAAAATTTTTCTTTAACAATTTTTTTCTCCGAAACTATAGCACCTAGAACAACTGGAGCGAGGGAATTGGAAAGGACTCGTCGCGCCGTACACGCCCATATTTTTTTCATCCAGATGTGACCAATAGGAGCCGAGTTATAACGGTTTAAAGGGAACAAAGGAAAAAGAAATTTTTCTTTAACTATTTTTATCTCCGAAACTGTGGCATCTAGAACAACTGGACCGAGGTCATTGGAAAGGGCTCGTCGCGCCCAACGCGCCCATATTTTTTTCATCCAGAGCTGACCAATAGGAGCCGAGTTACAACGGTTTAAATGGAACAAAGGAAAATAATCTTTCTTTAACAATTTTTTTCTCCAAAACTATCGCAACGAGAACAACCGGACAGGGGTCGTTGGAAGGCGCTCCTCGCACACTACACGGCCATATTTTGTTCATCCAGATCTGACCAATAGGAGCAGAGTTATAACGGTTTAAGGGGAACAAAGGAAAAAAAAATTTTTCTTTAACAATTTTTTTCTCCGAAACTATAGCACCTAGATCAACCGGAGCGAGGGAATTGGAAAGTGCACGTCGCCTCCTACAGGCGCATATTTTTTTCATCCAGATCTGACCAATAGGAGCCGAGTTATAACGGTTTAAAGGGAACAAAGGAAACAAAAATTTTTCTTTAACAATTTTTTCCTCCGAAACTGTAGCACTTAGAACAACCGGAGCGAGGGCATTGGAAAGGACTCGTCGCGCCGTACACGCACATATTTTTTTCATCGAGATCTGACCAATAGGAGCCGAGTTATAACGGTTTAAAGGGAACAAAGGAAAAAAAATTTTCTTTAACAATTTTTCTCTCCGAAACTATAGCATCTAGAACAACCGGAGCGAGGTCATTGGAAAGGGCTCGTCGCGCCCTACAAGGGCATATTTTTTTCATCCAGATCTGACCAATAGGAGCCGAGTTATAACGGTTTAAAGGGAACAAAGGAAAAAAAAATTTTTCTTTAACAATTTTTTCCTCCGAAACTGTAGCACCTAGAGCAACCGGAGCGAGGACATTGGAAAGGACTCGTCGCGCCGTACACGCCCATATTTTTTTCATCCAGATCTGACCAATAGGAGCCGAGTTATAACGGTTTAAAGGGAACAAAGGAAAAAAAAATTTTTCTTTCACAATTTTTCTCTCCGAAACTATAGCACCTAGAACAACCGTAGCGAGGGCATTGGAAAGGGCTCGTCGCCTCTTACACGGCCATATTTTTTTCATCCAGATCTGACCAATTGGAGCCGAGTTACAACGGTTTAAATGGAACAAAGGAAAATAATCTTTCTTTAACAATTTTTTTCTCCAAAACTATAGCTCCTAGAACTACCGGACAGGGGTCATTGGAAGGCGCTCCTCAGGCACTATACGGCCATATTATGTTCATCCAGATCTGACCAATAGGAGCCGAGTTAAAACGGTTTAAAGGGTACAAAGGAAAAAAAAATTTTCCTTTAACAATTTTTTTCTCCGGAACTATAGCACCTAGAACAAACGAAGCGAGGGCATTGGAAAGGGCTCGTCGCGCCGTACACGCCCATATTTTTTTCATCCAGATCTGACCAATAGGAGCCGAGTGATAACGGTTTAAAGGGAACAAAGGAAAAAAAATTTTTCTTTCACAATTTTTTTCTCCGAAACTATAGCATCTAGAACAACCGGAGCGAGGGCATTGGAAAGGGCTCGTCGTCTCCTACACGGCCATATTTTTTTCATCCAGATCTGACCAATAGGAGCCGAGTTACAACCGTTTAAATGGAACAATGGAAAATAATCTTTCTTTAACAATTTTTTTCTTCAAAACTATAGCAACGAGAACAACCGGACAGGGGTCATTGGAAGGCGGTCCTCGCGCACTACACGGCCATATTTTGTTCATCCAGATCTGACCAATAGGAGCAGAGTTATAACGGTTTAAAGGGAACAAAGGAAAAAAAAATTTTTCTTTAACAATTTTTTTCTCCGAAACTATAGCACCTAGAACAACCGGAGCGAGGGAATTGGAAAGTGCTCGTCGCCTCCTACAGGCGCATATTTTTTTCATCCAGATCTGACCAATAGGAGCCGAGTTATAACGGTTTAAAGGGAACAAAGGAAACAAAAATTTTTCTTTAACAATTTTTTCCTCCGAAACTGTAGCACTTAGAACAACCGGAGCGAGGGCATTGGAAAGGACTCGCCGCGCCGTACACGCCCATATTTTTTTCATCCAGATCTGACCAACAGGAGCCGAGTTATAACGGTTTAAAGGGAACAAAGGAAAAAAAAATTTTTCTTTAACAATTTTTTTCTCCGAAACTATAGCACCTAGAACAACCGAAGCGAGGGCATTGGAAAGGGCTCGTCGCGCCCTACAGGGGCATATTTTTTTCATCCAGATCTGACCAATAGGAGCCGTGTTATAACGGTTTAAAGGGAACAATGGAAAAAAAAATTTTTCTTTAACAATTTTTTCCTCCGAAACTGTAGCACCTAGAGCAACCGGAGCGAGGACATTGGAAAGGACTCGTCGCGCCGTACACGCCCATATTTTTTTCATCCAGATCTGACCAATAGGAGCCGAGTTATAACGGTTTAAAGGGAACAAAGGAAAAAAAAATTTTTCTTTCACAATTTTTCTCTCCGAAACTATAGCACCTAGAACAACCGTAGCGAGGGCATTGGAAAGGGCTCGTCGCCTCCTACACGGCCATATTTTTTTCATCCAGATCTGACCAATAGGAGCCGAGTTACAACGGTTTAAATGGAACAAAGGAAAATAATCTTTCTTTAACAATTTTTTTCTCCAAAACTATAGCACCTAGAACAACCGGACAGGGGTCATTGGAAGGCGCTCCTCAGGCACTATACGGCCATATTATGTTCATCCAGATCTGACCAATAGGAGCCGAGTTAAAACGGTTTAAAGGGTACAAAGGAAAAAAAAATTTTCCTTTAACAATTTTTTTCTCCGGAACTATAGCACCTAGAACAAACGAAGCGAGGGCATTGGAAAGGGCTCGTCGCGCCGTACACGCCCATATTTTTTTCATCCAGATCTGACCAATAGGAGCCGAGTGATAACGGTTTAAAGGGAACAAAGGAAAAAAAAATTTTTCTTTCACAATTTTTTTCTCCGAAACTATAGCATCTAGAACAACCTGAGCGAGGGCATTGGAAAGGGCTCGTCGTCTCCTACACGGCCATATTTTTTTCATCCAGATCTGACCAATAGGAGCCGAGTTACAACCGTTTAAATGGAACAATGGAAAATAATCTTTCTTTAACAATTTTTTTCTTCAAAACTATAGCAACGAGAACAACCGGACAGGGGTCATTGGAAGGCGCTCCTCGCGCACTACACGGCCATATTTTGTTCATCCAGATCTGACCAATAGGAGCAGAGTTAAAACGGTTTAAAGGGAACAAAGGAAAAAAAAATTTTTCTTTAACAATTTTTTTCTCCGAAACTATAGCACCTAGAACAACCGGAGCGAGGGAATTGGAAAGTGCTCGTCGCCTCCTACAGGCGCATATTTTTTTCATCCAGATCTGACCAATAGGAGCCGAGTTATAACGGTTTAAAGGGAACAAAGGAAACAAAAATTTTTTTTTAACAATTTTTTCCTAGGAAACTGTAGAACCTAGAACAACCGTAGCGAGGGCGTTGGAAAGGACTCGTCGCGCCGTACACGCCCATATTTTTTTTATCCAGATGTGACCAATAGGAGCCGAGTTATAACGGTTTAAAGGGAACAAAGTAAAAAAAAATTTTTCTTTAACTATTTTTCTCTCCGAAACTGTGGCACCTAGAACAACCGGAGCGAGGGCATTGGAAAGGACTCGTCGCGCCGTACACGACCATATTTTTTTCATCCAGAACTGACCAATAGGAGCCGAGTTATAACGGTTTAAAGGGAACAAAGGAAAAAAAAATTTTTCTTTAACTATTTTTATCTCCGAAACTGTGGCATCTAGAACAACTGGACCGAGGTCATTGGAAAGGGCTCGTCGCGCCCTACGCGCCTATATTTTTTTCATCCAGAGCTGACCAATAGGAGCCGAGTTACAACGGTTTAAATGGAACAAAGGAAAATAATCTTTCTTTAACAATTTTTTTCTCCAAAACTATAGCACCTAGAACAACCGGACAGGGGTCATTGGAAGGCGCTCCTCGCGCACTACACGGCCATATTTTGTCCATCCAGATCTGACCAATAGGAGCCGAATTATAACGGTTTAAAGGGTACAAACGAAAAAAAATTTTCCTTTAACAATTTTTTTCTCCGAAACTATAGCACCTAGAACAACGGAAGCGAGGGCATTGGAAAGGGCTCGTCGCGCCGTACACGCCCATATTTTTTTCATCCAGATCTGACCAATAGGAGCCGAGTTATAACGGTTTAAAGGGAACAAAGGAAAAAAAAATTTTTCTTTCACAATTTTTCTCTCCAAAATTATAGCACCTAGAACAACCGTAGCAAGGGCGTTGGAAAGGGCTCGTCGCCTCCTACACGGCCATATTTTTTTCATCCAGATCTGACCAATAGGAGCCGAGTTACAACGGTTTAAATGGAACAAAGGAAAATAATCTTTCTTTAACAATTTTTTTCTCCAAAACTATAGCACCTAGAACAACCGGACAGGGGTCATTGGAAGGCGCTCCTCACGCACTACACGGCCATATTATGTTCATCCAGATCTGACCAATAGGAGCCGAGTTATAACGGTTTAAAGGGAACAAAGGAAAAAAAAATTTTTCTTTCACAATTTTTTTCTCCGAAACTATAGCATCTAGAATAACCGGAGCGAGGGCATTGGAAAGGGCTCGTCGCCTCCTACACGGCCATATTTTTTTCATCCAGATCTGACCAATAGGAGCCGAGTTACAACCGTTTAAATGGAACAATGGAAAATAATCTTTCTTTAACAATTTTTTTCTCCAAAACTATAGCAACGAGAACAACCGGACAGGGGTCATTGGAAGGCGCTCCTCGCGCACTACACGGCCATATTTTGTTCATCCAGATCTGACCAATAGGAGCAGAGTTATAACGGTTTAAAGGGAACAAAGGAAAAAAAAATTTTTCTTTAACAATTTTTTTCTCCGAAACTATAGCACCTAGAACAACCGGAGCGAGGGAATTGGAAAGTGCTCGTCGCCTCCTACAGGCGCATATTTTTTTCATCCAGATCTGACCAATAGGAGCCGAGTTATAACGGTTTAAAGGGAACAAAGGAAACAAAAATTTTTCTTTAACAATTTTTTCCTCCGAAACTGTAGCACTTAGAACAACCGGAGCGAGGGCATTGGAAAGGACTCGTCGCGCCGTACACGGCCATATTTTGTTCATCCAAATCTGACCAATAGGAGCCGAGTTATAACGGTTTAAATGGTACAAAGGAAAAAAAAATTTTCCTTTAACAATTTTTTTCTCCGAAACTATAGCACCTCGAACAACCGAAGCGAGGGCATTGGAAAGAGCTCGTCACGCCGTACACGCACATATTTTTTTCATCCAGATCTGACCAATAGGAGCCGAGTTATAACGGTTTAAAGGGAACAAAGGAAAAAAAAATTTTTTTTTAACAATTTTTTCCTCCGAAACTGTGGCATCTAGAACAACTGGACCGAGGTCATTGGAAAGGGCTCGTCGCCTCGTACACGGTCATATTTTTTTCATCCAGATCTGACCAATAGCAGCCGAGTTATAACGGTTTAAAGGGAACAAAGGAAAAAAAATTCTCTTTAACAATTTTTCTCTCCGAAACTATAGCACCTAGAACAACCGTAGCGAGGGCATTGGAAAGGGCTCGTCGCCTCCTACACGGTCATATTTTTTTCATCCAGATCTGACCAATAGGAGCCGAGTTACAACGGTTTAAATGGAACAAAGGAAAAAAAATTTTTCTTTAACAATTTTTTTCTCCGAAACTGTGGCACCTAGAACAACCGGAGCGGGGGCACTGGAAAGGGCTCGTCGCGCTCTACACGCCCATATTTTTTTTATCCAGATCTGACCAATAGCAGCCGAGTTATAACGGTTTAAAGGGAACAAAGGAAAAAAAAATTCTCTTTAACAATTTTTCTCTCCGAAACTATAGCACCTAGAACAACCGAGGCGAGGGCATTGGAAAGGGCTCGTCGCCTCCTACACGGCCATATTTTTTTCATCCAGATCTGACCAATAGGAGCCGAGTTACAACGGTTTAAATGGAACAAAGGAAAATAATCTTTCTTTAACAATTTTTTTCTCCAAAACTATAGCACCTAGATGAACCGGACAGGGGTCATTGGAAGGCGCTCCTCGCGCAATACACGGCCATATTTTGTTCATCCAGATCTGACCAATAGGAGCCGAGTTATAACGGTTTAAAGGGAACAAAGGAAAAAAAAATTTTTCTTTAACAATTTTTTCCTCCGAAACTGTAGCACCTAGAGCAACCGGAGCGAGGACATTGGAAAGGACTCGTCGCGCCGTACACGCCCATATTTTTTTCATCCAGATCTGACCAATAGGAGCCGAGTTATAACGGTTTAAAGGGAACAAAGGAAAAAAAAATTTTTCTTTCACAATTTTTCTCTCCGAAACTATAGCACCTAGAACAACCGTAGCGAGGGCATTGGAAAGGGCTCGTCGCCTCCTACACGGCCATATTTTTTTCATCCAGATCTGACCAATAAGAGCCGAGTTACAACGGTTTAAATGGAACAAAGGAAAATAATCTTTCTTTAACAATTTTTTTCTCCAAAACTATAGCACCTAGAACAACCGGACAGGGGTCATTGGAAGGCGCTCCTCACGCACTATACGGCCATATTATGTTCATCCAGATCTGACCAATAGGAGCCGAGTTAAAACGGTTTAAAGGGTACAAAGGAAAAAAAAATTTTCCTTTAACAATTTTTTTCTCCGGAACTATAGCCCCTAGAACAAACGAAGCGAGGGCATTGGAAAGGGCTCGTCGCGCCGTACACGCCCATATTTTTTTCATCCAGATCTGACCAATAGGAGCCGAGTGATAACGGTTTAAAGGGAACAAAGGAAAAAAAAATTTTTCTTTCACAATTTTTTTCTCCGAAACTATAGCACCTAGCACAACCGGAGCGAGGGAATTGGAAAGTGCTCGTCGCCTCCTACAGGCGCATATTTTTTTCATCCAGATCTGACCAATAGGAGCCGAGTTATAACGGTTTAAAGGGAACAAAGGAAACAAAAATTTTTCTTTAACAATTTTTTCCTCCGAAACTGTAGCACTTAGAACAACCGGAGCGAGGGCATTGGAAAGGACTCGCCGCGCCGTACACGCCCATATTTTTTTCATCCAGATCTGACCAACAGGAGCCGAGTTATAACGGTTTAAAGGGAACAAAGGAAAAAAAAATTTTTCTTTAACAATTTTTTTCTCCGAAACTATATTACCTAGAACAACTGGAGCGAGGGAATTGGAAAGGACTCGTCGCGCCGTACACGCCCATATTTTTTTCATCCAGATGTGACCAATAGGAGCCGAGTTATAACGGTTTAAAGGGAACAAAGGAAAAAGAAATTTTTCTTTAACTATTTTTATCTCCGAAACTGTGGCATCTAGAACAACTGGACCGAGGTCATTGGAAAGGGCTCGTCGCGCCCAACGCGCCCATATTTTTTTCATCCAGAGCTGACCAATAGGAGCCGAGTTACAACGGTTTAAATGGAACAAAGGAAAATAATCTTTCTTTAACAATTTTTTTCTCCAAAACTATAGCACCTAGAACAACCGGACAGGGGTCATTGGAAGGCGCTCCTCGCGCACTACACGGCCATATTTTGTCCATCCAGATCTGACCAACAGGAGCCGAGTTATAACGGTTTAAAGGGAACAAAGGAAAAAAAAATTTTTCTTTAACAATTTTTTTCTCCGAAACTATAGCACCTAGAACAACTGGACCGAGGTCATTGGAAAGGGCTCGTCGCCTCGTACACGGTCATATTTTTTTCATCCAGATCTGACCAATAGCAGCCGAGTTATAACGGTTTAAAGGGAACAAAGGAAAAAAAATTCTCTTTAACAATTTTTCTCTCCGAAACTATAGCACCTAGAACAACCGTAGCGAGGGCATTGGAAAGGGCTCGTCGCGCTCTACACGCCCATATTTTTTTTATCCAGATCTGACCAATAGCAGCCGAGTTATAACGGTTTAAAGGGAACAAAGGAAAAAAAAATTCTCTTTAACAATTTTTCTCTCCGAAACTATAGCACCTAGAACAACCGAGGCGAGGGCATTGGAAAGGGCTCGTCGCCTCCTACACGGCCATATTTTTTTCATCCAGATCTGACCAATAGGAGCCGAGTTACAACGGTTTAAATGGAACAAAGGAAAATAATCTTTCTTTAACAATTTTTTTCTCCAAAACTATAGCACCAAGATGAACCGGACAGGGGTCATTGGAAGGCGCTCCTCGCGCAATACACGGCCATATTTTGTTCATCCAGATCTGACCAATAGGAGCCGAGTTATAACGGTTTAAAGGGAACAAAGGAAAAAAAAATTTTTCTTTAACAATTTTTTCCTCCGAAACTGTAGCACCTAGAGCAACCGGAGCGAGGACATTGGAAAGGACTCGTCGCGCCGTACACGCCCATATTTTTTTCATCCAGATCTGACCAATAGGAGCCGAGTTATAACGGTTTAAAGGGAACAAAGGAAAAAAAAATTTTTCTTTCACAATTTTTCTCTCCGAAACTATAGCACCTAGAACAACCGTAGCGAGGGCATTGGAAAGGGCTCGTCGCCTCCTACACGGCCATATTTTTTTCATCCAGATCTGACCAATAGGAGCCGAGTTACAACGGTTTAAATGGAACAAAGGAAAATAATCTTTCTTTAACAATTTTTTTCTCCAAAACTATAGCACCTAGAACAACCGGACAGGGGTCATTGGAAGGCGCTCCTCGCGCACTACACGGCCATATTTTGTTCATCCAGATCTGACCAATAGGAGCAGAGTTATAACGGTTTAAAGGGAACAAAGGAAAAAAAAATTTTTCTTTAACAATTTTTTTCTCCGAAACTATAGCACCTAGAACAACCGGAGCGAGGGAATTGGAAAGTGCTCGTCGCCTCCTACAGGCGCATATTTTTTTCATCCAGATCTGACCAATAGGAGCCGAGTTATAACGGTTTAAAGGGAACAACGGAAACAAAAATTTTTCTTTAACAATTTTTTCCTCCGAAACTGTAGCACTTAGAACAACCGGAGCGAGGGCATTGGAAAGGACTCGTCGCGCCGTACACGGCCATATTTTGTTCATCCAGATCTGACCAATAGGAGCCGAGTTATAACGGTTTAAATGGTACAAAGGAAAAAAAAATTTTCCTTTAACAATTTTTTTCTCCGAAACTATAGCACCTACAACAACCGAAGCGAGGGCATTGGAAAGAGCTCGTCACGCCGTACACGCACATATTTTTTTCATCCAGATCTGACCAATAGGAGCCGAGTTATAACGGTTTAAAGGGAACAAAGGAAAAAAAAATTTTTCTTTCACAATTTTTCTCTCCGAAACTATAGCATCTAGAACAACCGAAGCGAGGGCATTGGAAAGGGCTCGTTGCGTCGTACACGCCCATATTTTTTTCATCCAGATCTGACCAATAAGAGCCGAGTTATAACGGTTTAAAGGGAACAAAGGAAAAAAAATTTTTTTTAACAATTTTTCTCTCCGAAACTATAGCATCTAGAACAACCGGAGCGAGGTCATTGGAAAGGGCTCGTCGCGCCCTACAGGGGCATATTTTTTTCATCCAGATCTGACCAATACGAGCCGAGTTATAACGGTTTAAAGGGAACAAAGGAAAAAAAAATTTTTTTTTAACAATTTTTTCCTCCGAAACTGTGGCATCTAGAACAACTGGACCGAGGTCATTGGAAAGGGCTCGTCGCGCCCTACGCGCCCATATTTTTTTCATCCAGATCTGACCAATAGGAGCCGAGTTACAACGGTTTAAATGGAACAAAGGAAAATAATCTTTCTTTAACAATTTTTTTCTCCAAAACTATAGCACCTAGAACAACCGGACAGGGGTCATTGGAAGGCGCTCCTCGCGCACTACACGGCCATATTTTGTTCATACAGATCTGACCAATATGAGCCGAGTTATAACGGATAAAGCGGAACAATGGAAAAAAAAATTTTTCTTTAACAATTTTTTTCTCCGAAACTGTGGCACCTAGAACAACCGGAGCGAGGGCATTGGAAAGGGCTCGTCGCCTCCTACATGGTCATATTTTTTTCATCCAGATCTGACCAATAGGAGCCGAGTTACAACGGTTTAAATGGAACAAAGGAAAAAAAATTTTTCTTTAACAATTTTTTTCTCCGAAACTTTGGCACCTAGAACAACCGGAGCGGGGGCATTGGAAAGGGCTCGTCGCGCTCTACACGCCCATATTTTCTCATCCAGACCTGACCAATAGCAGCCGAGTTATAACGGTTTAAAGGGGACAAAGGAAAAAAAAATTCTCTTTAACAATTTTTCTCTCCGAAACTATAGCACCTAGAACAACCGTAGCGAGGGCATTGGAAAGGGCTCGTCGCCTCCTACACGGCCATATTTTTTTCATCCAGATCTGACCAATAGGAGCCGAGTTATAACGGTTTAAAGGGAACAAAGGAAAAAAAATTTTTTCTTTCACAATTTTTTTCTCCGAAACTATAGCATCCAGAACAACCGGAGCGAGGGCACTGGAAAGGGCTCGTCGCGCCCTACGCGCCCATATTTTTTTCATCCAGATCTGACCAATAGGAGCCGAGTTACACCGGTTTAAATGGAACAAAGGAAAATAATCTTTCTTTAACAATTTTTTTCTCCAAAACTATAGCAACGAGAACAACCGGACAGGGGTCATTGGAAGGCGCTCCTCGCGCACTACACGGCCATATTTTGTTCATCCAGATCTGACCAATAGGAGCAGAGTTATAACGGTTTAAAGGGAACAAAGGAAAAAAAAATTTTTCTTTAACAATTTTTTTCTCCGAAACTATAGCACCTAGAACAACCGGAGCGAGGGAATTGGAAAGTGCTCGTCGCCTCCTACAGGCGCATATTTTTTTCATCCAGATCTGACCAATTGGAGCCGAGTTATAACGGTTTAAAGGGAACAAAGGAAACAAAAATTTTTCTTTAACAATTTTTTCCTCCGAAACTGTAGCACTTAGAACAACCGGAGCGAGGGCATTGGAAAGGACTCGTCGCGCCGTACACGGCCATATTTTGTTCATCCAGATCTGACCAATAGGAGCCGAGTTATAACGGTTTAAATGGTACAAAGGAAAAAAAAATTTTCCTTTAACAATTTTTTTCTCCGAAACTATAGCACCTAGAACAACCGAAGCGAGGGCATTGGAAAGAGCTCGTCGCGCTCTACACGCCCATATTTTTTTCATCCAGATCTGACCAATAGCAGCCGAGTTATAACGGTTTAAAGGGAACAAAGGAAAAAAAAATTCTCTTTAACAATTTTTCTCTCCGAAACTATAGCACCTAGAACAACCGTAGCGAGGGCATTGGAAAGGGCTCGTCGCCTCCTACACGGTCATATTTTTTTCATCCAGATCTGACCAATAGGAGCCGAGTTACAACCGTTTAAATGGAACAATGGAAAATAATCTTTCTTTAACAATTTTTTTCTCCAAAACTATAGCAACGAGAACAACCGGGCAGGGGTCATTGGAAAGGACTCGTCGCGCCGTACACGGCCATATTTTGTTCATCCAGATCTGACCAATAGGAGCCGAGTTATAACGGTTTAAAGGGTACAAAGGAAAAAAAAATTTTCCTTTAACAATTTTTTTCTCCGAAACTATAGCACCTAGAACAACCGAAGCGAGGGCATTGGAAAGGGCTCGTCGCCTCCTACACGGTCATATTTTTTTCATCCAGATCTGACCAATAGGAGCCGAGTTACAACGGTTTAAATGGAACAAAGGAAAAAAAAATTCTCTTTAACAATTTTTCTCTCCGAAACTATAGCACCTAAAACAACCGTAGCGAGGGCATTGGAAAGGGCTCGTCGCCTCCTACACGGACATATTTTTTTCATCCAGATCTGACCGATAGGAGCCGAGTTACAACGGTTTAAATGGAACAAAGGAAAATAATCTTTCTTTAACAATTTTTTTCTCCAAAACTATAGCACCTAGATCAACCGGACAGGGGTCATTGGAAGGCGCTCCTCGCGCAATACACGGCCATATTTTGTTCATCCAGATCTGACCAATAGGAGCCGAGTTATAGCGGTTTAAATGGAACAAAGGAAAAAAAAATTTTTCTTTAACAATTTTTTCCTAGGAAACTGTAGCACCTAGAACAACCGGAGCGAGGACATTGGAAAGGACTCGTCGCGCCGTACACGCCCATATTTTTTTCATCCAGATCTGACCAATAGGAGCCGAGTTATAACGGTTTAAAGGGAACAAAGGAAAAAAAAATTTTTCTTTCACAATTTTTCTCTCCGAAACTATAGCACCTAGAACAACCGTAGCGATGGCATTGGAAAGGGCTCGTCGCCTCCTACACGGCCATATTTTTTTCATCCAGATCTGACCAATAGGAGCAGAGTTACAACGGTTTAAATGGAACAAAGGAAAATAATCTTTCTTTAACAATTTTTTTCTCCAAAACTATAGCACCTAGAACAACCGGACAGGGGTCATTGGAAGGCGCTCCTCACGCACTACACGGCCATATTATGTTCATGCAGTTCTGACCAATAGGAGCCGAGTTATAACGGTTTAAAGGGTACAAAGGAAAAAAAAATTTTCCTTTAACAATTTTTTTCTCCGGAACTATAGCACCTAGAACAACCGAAGCGAGGGCATTGGAAAGCGCTCGTCGCGCCGTACACGCCCATATTTTTTTCATCCAGATCTGACCAATAGGAGCCGAGTTATAACGGTTTAAAGGGAACAAAGGAAAAAAAAATTTTTCTTTCACAATTTTTTTCTCCGAAACTATAGCATCTAGAACAACCGGAGCGAGGGCATTGGAAAGGGCTCGTCGCCTCCTACACGGCCATATTTTTTTCATCCAGATCTGACCAATAGGAGCCGAGTTATAACGGTTTAAATGGAACAAAGGAAAATAATCTTTCTTTAACAATTTTTTTCTCCAAAACTATAGCACCTAGATCAACCGGACAGGGGTCATTGGAAGGCGCTCCTCGCGCAATACACGGCCATATTTTGTTCATCCAGATCTGACCAATAGGAGCCGAGTTATAACGGTTTAAAGGGAACAAAGGAAAAAAAAATTTTTCTTTAACAATTTTTTCTCCGAAACTGTAGCACCTAGAACAACCGGAGCGAGGGAATTGGAAAGGGCTCGTCGCCTCCTACACGGTCATATTTTTTTCATCCAGATCTGACCAATAGGAGCCGAGTTACAACGGTTTAAATGGAACAAAGGAAAAAAAAATTCTCTTTAACAATTTTTCTCTCCGAAACTATAGCACCTAAAACAACCGTAGCGAGGGCATTGGAAAGGGCTCGTCGCCTCCTACACGGACATATTTTTTTCATCCAGATCTGACCGATAGGAGCCGAGTTACAACGGTTTAAATGGAACAAAGGAAAATAATCTTTCTTTAACAATTTTTTTCTCCAAAACTATAGCACCTAGATCAACCGGACAGGGGTCATTGGAAGGCGCTCCTCGCGCAATACACGGCCATATTTTGTTCATCCAGATCTGACCAATAGGAGCCGAGTTATAGCGGTTTAAATGGAACAAAGGAAAAAAAAATTTTTATTTAACAATTTTTTCCTAGGAAACTGTAGCACCTAGAACAACCGGAGCGAGGACATTGGAAAGGACTCGTCGCGCCGTACACGCCCATATTTTTTTCATCCAGATCTGACCAATAGGAGCCGAGTTATAACGGTTTAAAGGGAACAAAGGAAAAAAAAATTTTTCTTTCACAATTTTTCTCTCCGAAACTATAGCACCTAGAACAACCGTAGCGAGGGCACTGGAAAGGGCTCGTCGCGCCCTACGCGCCCATATTTTTTTCATCCAGATCTGACCAATAGGAGCTGAGTTACACCGGTTTAAATGGAACAAAGGAAAATAATCTTTCTTTAACAATTTTTTTCTCCAAAACTATAGCAACGAGAACAACCGGACAGGGGTCATTGGAAGGCGCTCCTCGCGCACTACACGGCCATATTTTGTTCATCCAGATCTGACCAATAGGAGCAGAGTTATAACGGTTTAAAGGGAACAAAGGAAAAAAAAATTTTTCTTTAACAATTTTTTTCTCCGAAACTATAGCACCTAGAACAACCGGAGCGAGGGAATTGGAAAGTGCTCGTCGCCTCCTACAGGCGCATATTTTTTTCATCCAGATCTGACCAATTGGAGCCGAGTTATAACGGTTTAAAGGGAACAAAGGAAACAAAAATTTTTCTTTAACAATTTTTTCCTCCGAAACTGTAGCACTTAGAACAACCGGAGCGAGGGCATTGGAAAGGACTCGTCGCGCCGTACACGGCCATATTTTGTTCATCCAGATCTGACCAATAGGAGCCGAGTTATAACGGTTTAAATGGTACAAAGGAAAAAAAAATTTTCCTTTAACAATTTTTTTCTCCGAAACTATAGCACCTAGAACAACCGAAGCGAGGGCATTGGAAAGAGCTCGTCGCGCTCTACACGCCCATATTTTTTTCATCCAGATCTTACCAATAGCAGCCGAGTTATAACGGTTTAAAGGGAACAAAGGAAAAAAAAATTCTCTTTAACAATTTTTCTCTCCGAAACTATAGCACCTAGAACAACCGTAGCGAGGGCATTGGAAAGGGCTCGTCGCCTCCTACACGGTCATATTTTTTTCATCCAGATCTGACCAATAGGAGCCGAGTTACAACCGTTTAAATGGAACAATGGAAAATAATCTTTCTTTAACAATTTTTTTCTCCAAAACTATAGCAACGAGAACAACCGGGCAGGGGTCATTGGAAAGGACTCGTCGCGCCGTACACGGCCATATTTTGTTCATCCAGATCTGACCAATAGGAGCCGAGTTATAACGGTTTAAAGGGTACAAAGGAAAAAAAAATTTTCCTTTAACAATTTTTTTCTCCGAAACTATAGCACCTAGAACAACCGAAGCGAGGGCATTGGAAAGGGCTCGTCGCCTCCTACACGGTCATATTTTTTTCATCCAGATCTGACCAATAGGAGCCGAGTTACAACGGTTTAAATGGAACAAAGGAAAAAAAAATTCTCTTTAACAATTTTTCTCTCCGAAACTATAGCACCTAAAACAACCGTAGCGAGGGCATTGGAAAGGGCTCGTCGCCTCCTACACGGACATATTTTTTTCATCCAGATCTGACCGATAGGAGCCGAGTTACAACGGTTTAAATGGAACAAAGGAAAATAATCTTTCTTTAACAATTTTTTTCTCCAAAACTATAGCACCTAGATCAACCGGACAGGGGTCATTGGAAGGCGCTCCTCGCGCAATACACGGCCATATTTTGTTCATCCAGATCTGACCAATAGGAGCCGAGTTATAGCGGTTTAAATGGAACAAAGGAAAAAAAAATTTTTCTTTAACAATTTTTTCCTAGGAAACTGTAGCACCTAGAACAACCGGAGCGAGGACATTGGAAAGGACTCGTCGCGCCGTACACGCCCATATTTTTTTCATCCAGATCTGACCAATAGGAGCCGAGTTATAACGGTTTAAAGGGAACAAAGGAAAAAAAAATTTTTCTTTCACAATTTTTCTCTCCGAAACTATAGCACCTAGAACAACCGTAGCGATGGCATTGGAAAGGGCTCGTCGCCTCCTACACGGCCATATTTTTTTCATCCAGATCTGACCAATAGGAGCAGAGTTACAACGGTTTAAATGGAACAAAGGAAAATAATCTTTCTTTAACAATTTTTTTCTCCAAAACTATAGCACCTAGAACAACCAGACAGGGGTCATTGGAAGGCGCTCCTCACGCACTACACGGCCATATTATGTTCATGCAGTTCTGACCAATAGGAGCCGAGTTATAACGGTTTAAAGGGTACAAAGGAAAAAAAAATTTTCCTTTAACAATTTTTTTCTCCGGAACTATAGCACCTAGAACAACCGAAGCGAGGGCATTGGAAAGCGCTCGTCGCGCCGTACACGCCCATATTTTTTTCATCCAGATCTGACCAATAGGAGCCGAGTTATAACGGTTTAAAGGGAACAAAGGAAAAAAAAATTTTTCTTTCACAATTTTTTTCTCCGAAACTATAGCATCTAGAACAACCGGAGCGAGGGCATTGGAAAGGGCTCGTCGCCTCCTACACGGCCATATTTTTTTCATCCAGATCTGACCAATAGGAGCCGAGTTATAACGGTTTAAATGGAACAAAGGAAAATAATCTTTCTTTAACAATTTTTTTCTCCAAAACTATAGCACCTAGATCAACCGGACAGGGGTCATTGGAAGGCGCTCCTCGCGCAATACACGGCCATATTTTGTTCATCCAGATCTGACCAATAGGAGCCGAGTTATAACGGTTTAAAGGGAACAAAGGAAAAAAAAATTTTTCTTTAACAATTTTTTCTCCGAAACTGTAGCACCTAGAACAACCGGAGCGAGGGAATTGGAAAGGGCTCGTCGCCTCCTACACGGTCATATTTTTTTCATCCAGATCTGACCAATAGGAGCCGAGTTACAACGGTTTAAATGGAACAAAGGAAAAAAAAATTCTCTTTAACAATTTTTCTCTCCGAAACTATAGCACCTAAAACAACCGTAGCGAGGGCATTGGAAAGGGCTCGTCGCCTCCTACACGGACATATTTTTTTCATCCAGATCTGACCGATAGGAGCCGAGTTACAACGGTTTAAATGGAACAAAGGAAAATAATCTTTCTTTAACAATTTTTTTCTCCAAAACTATAGCACCTAGATCAACCGGACAGGGGTCATTGGAAGGCGCTCCTCGCGCAATACACGGCCATATTTTGTTCATCCAGATCTGACCAATAGGAGCCGAGTTATAGCGGTTTAAATGGAACAAAGGAAAAAAAAATTTTTATTTAACAATTTTTTCCTAGGAAACTGTAGCACCTAGAACAACCGGAGCGAGGACATTGGAAAGGACTCGTCGCGCCGTACACGCCCATATTTTTTTCATCCAGATCTGACCAATAGGAGCCGAGTTATAACGGTTTAAAGGGAACAAAGGAAAAAAAAATTTTTCTTTCACAATTTTTCTCTCCGAAACTATAGCACCTAGAACAACCGTAGCGAGGGCATTGGAAAGGGCTCGTCGCCTCCTACACGGCCATATTTTTTTCATCCAGATCTGACCAATAGGAGCAGAGTTACAACGGTTTAAATGGAACAAAGGAAAATAATCTTTCTTTAACAATTTTTTTCTCCAAAACTATAGCACCTAGAACAACCGGACAGGGGTCATTGGAAGGCGCTCCTCACGCACTACACGGCCATATTATGTTCATGCAGTTCTGACCAATAGTAGCCGAGTTATAACGGTTTAAAGGGTACAAAGGAAAAAAAAATTTTCCTTTAACAATTTTTTTCTCCGAAACTATAGCATCTAGAACAACCGGAGCGAGGGCATTGGAAAGGGCTCGTCGCCTCCTACACGGCCATATTTTTTTCATCCAGATCTGACCAATAGGAGCCGAGTTATAACGGTTTAAATGGAACAAAGGAAAATAATCTTTCTTTAACAATTTTTTTCTCCAAAACTATAGCACCTAGATCAACCGGACAGGGGTCATTGGAAGGCGCTCCTCGCGCAATACACGGCCATATTTTGCTCATCCAGATCTGACCAATAGGAGCCGAGTTATAGCGGTTTAAATGGAACAAAGGAAAAAAAAATTTTTCTTTAACAATTTTTTCCTAGGAAACTGTAGCACCTAGAACAACCGGAGCGAGGACATTGGAAAGGACTCGTCGCGCCGTACACGCCCATATTTTTTTCATCCAGATCTGACCAATAGGAGCCAAGTTATAACGGTTTAAAGGGAACAAAGGAAAAAAAAATTTTTCTTTCACAATTTTTCTCTCCGAAACTATAGCACCTAGAACAACCGCAGCGAGGGCATTGGAAAGGGCTCGTCGCCTCCTACACGGCCATATTTTTTTCATCCAGATCTGACCAATAGGAGCCGAGTTCCAACCGTTTAAATGGAACAATGGAAAATAATCTTTCTTTAACAATTTTTTTCTCCAAAACTATAGCACCTAGATCAACCGGACAGGGGTCATTGGAAGGCGCTCCTCGCGCAATACACGGCCATATTTTGTTCATCCAGATCTGACCAATAGGAGCCGAGTTATAACGGTTTAAAGGGAAACAAAGGAAAAAAAAATTTTTCTTTAACAATTTTTTCCTCCGAAACTGTAGCACCTAGAACAACCGGAGCGAGGGAATTGGAAAAGGCTCGTCGCCTCCTACATGGTCATATTTTTTTCATCCAGATCTGACCAATAGGAGCCGAGTTACAACGGTTTAAATGGAACAAAGGAAAAAAAAATTCTCTTTAACAATTTTTCTCTCCGAAACTATAGCACCTAGAACAACCGTAGCGAGGGCATTGGAAAGGGCTCGTCGCCTCCTACACGGCCATATTTTTTTCATCCAGATCTGACCGATAGGAGCCGAGTTACAACGGTTTAAATGGAACAAAGGAAAATAATCTTTCTTTAACAATTTTTTTCTCCAAAACTATAGCACCTAGATCAACCGGACAGGGGTCATTGGAAGGCGCTCCTGGCGCAATACACGGCCATATTTTGTTCATCCAGATCTGACCAATAGGAGCCGAGTTATAACGGTTTAAAGGGAACAAAGGAAAAAAAAATTTTTCTTTAACAATTTTTTCCTAGGAAACTGTAGCACCTAGAACAACCGGAGCGAGGACATTGGAAAGGACTCGTCGCGCCGTACACGCCCATATTTTTTTCATCCAGATCTGACCAATAGGAGCCGAGTTATAACGGTTTAAAGGGAACAAAGGAAAAAAAAATTTTTCTTTCACAATTTTTTTCTCCGAAACTATAGCACCTAGAACAACCGGAGCGAGGGAATTGGAAAGTGCTCGTCGCCTCCTACAGGCGCATATTTTTTTCATCCAGATCCGACCAATTGGAGCCGAGTTATAACGGTTTAAAGGGAACAAAGGAAACAAAAATTTTTCTTTAACAATTTTTTCCTCCGAAACTGTAGCACTTAGAACAACCGGAGCGAGGGCATTGGAAAGGACTCGTCGCGCCGTACACGGCCATATTTTGTTCATCCAGATCTGACCAATAGGAGCCGAGTTATAACGGTTTAAATGGTACAAAGGAAAAAAAAATTTTCCTTTAACAATTTTTTTCTCCGAAACTATAGCACCTACAACAACCGAAGCGAGGGCATTGGAAAGAGCTCGTCACGCCGTACACGCACATATTTTTTTCATCCAGATCTGACCAATAGGAGCCGAGTTATAACGGTTTAAAGGGAACAAAGGAAAAAAAAATTTTTCTTTCACAATTTTTCTCTCCGAAACTATAGCATCTAGAACAACCGAAGCGAGGGCATTGGAAAGGGCTCGTTGCGCCGTACACGCCCATATTTTTTTCATCCAGATCTGACCAATAAGAGCCGAGTTATAACGGTTTAAAGGGAACAAAGGAAAAAAAATTTTTTTTAACAATTTTTCTCTCCGAAACTATAGCATCTAGAACAACCGGAGCGAGGTCATTGGAAAGGGCTCGTCGCGCCCTACAGGGGCATATTTTTTTCATCCAGATCTGACCAATACGAGCCGAGTTATAACGGTTTAAAGGGAACAAAGGAAAAAAAAATTTTTTTTAACAATTTTTTCCTCCGAAACTGTGGCATCTAGAACAACTGGACCGAGGTCATTGGAAAGGGCTCGTCGCGCCCTACGCGCCCATATTTTTTTCATCCAGATCTGACCAATAGGAGCCGAGTTACAACGGTTTAAATGGAACAAAGGAAAATAATCTTTCTTTAACAATTTTTTTCTCCAAAACTATAGCACCTAGAACAACCGGACAGGGGTCATTGGAAGGCGCTCCTCGCGCACTACACGGCCATATTTTGTTCATACAGATCTGACCAATATGAGCCGAGTTATAACGGATAAAGCGGAACAATGGAAAAAAAAATTTTTCTTTAACAATTTTTTTCTCCGAAACTGTGGCACCTAGAACAACCGGAGCGAGGGCATTGGAAAGGGCTCGTCGCCTCCTACATGGTCATATTTTTTTCATCCAGATCTGACCAATAGGAGCCGAGTTACAACGGTTTAAATGGAACAAAGGAAAAAAAATTTTTCTTTAACAATTTTTTTCTCCGAAACTTTGGCACCTAGAACAACCGGAGCGGGGGCATTGGAAAGGGCTCGTCGCGCTCTACACGCCCATATTTTCTCATCCAGACCTGACCAATAGCAGCCGAGTTATAACGGTTTAAAGGGGACAAAGGAAAAAAAAATTCTCTTTAACAATTTTTCTCTCCGAAACTATAGCACCTAGAACAACCGTAGCGAGGGCATTGGAAAGGGCTCGTCGCCTCCTACACGGCCATATTTTTTTCATCCAGATCTGACCAATAGGAGCCGAGTTATAACGGTTTAAAGGGAACAAAGGAAAAAAAATTTTTTCTTTCACAATTTTTTTCTCCGAAACTATAGCATCCAGAACAACCGGAGCGAGGGCACTGGAAAGGGCTCGTCGCGCCCTACGCGCCCATATTTTTTTCATCCAGATCTGACCAATAGGAGCCGAGTTACACCGGTTTAAATGGAACAAAGGAAAATAATCTTTCTTTAACAATTTTTTTCTCCAAAACTATAGCAACGAGAACAACCGGGCAGGGGTCATTGGAAAGGACTCGTCGCGCCGTACACGGCCATATTTTGTTCATCCAGATCTGACCAATAGGAGCCGAGTTATAACGGTTTAAAGGGTACAAAGGAAAAAAAAATTTTCCTTTAACAATTTTTTTCTCCGAAACTATAGCACCTAGAACAACCGAAGCGAGGGCATTGGAAAGGGCTCGTCGCCTCCTACACGGTCATATTTTTTTCATCCAGATCTGACCAATAGGAGCCGAGTTACAACGGTTTAAATGGAACAAAGGAAAAAAAAATTCTCTTTAACAATTTTTCTCTCCGAAACTATAGCACCTAAAACAACCGTAGCGAGGGCATTGGAAAGGGCTCGTCGCCTCCTACACGGACATATTTTTTTCATCCAGATCTGACCGATAGGAGGCGAGTTACAACGGTTTAAATGGAACAAAGGAAAATAATCTTTCTTTAACAATTTTTTTCTCCAAAACTATAGCACCTAGATCAACCGGACAGGGGTCATTGGAAGGCGCTCCTCGCGCAATACACGGCCATATTTTGTTCATCCAGATCTGACCAATAGGAGCCGAGTTATAGCGGTTTAAATGGAACAAAGGAAAAAAAAATTTTTCTTTAACAATTTTTTCCTAGGAAACTGTAGCACCTAGAACAACCGGAGCGAGGACATTGGAAAGGACTCGTCGCGCCGTACACGCCCATATTTTTTTCATCCAGATCTGACCAATAGGAGCCGAGTTATAACGGTTTAAAGGGAACAAAGGAAAAAAAAATTTTTCTTTCACAATTTTTCTCTCCGAAACTATAGCACCTAGAACAACCGTAGCGATGGCATTGGAAAGGGCTCGTCGCCTCCTACACGGCCATATTTTTTTCATCCAGATCTGACCAATAGGAGCAGAGTTACAACGGTTTAAATGGAACAAAGGAAAATAATCTTTCTTTAACAATTTTTTTCTCCAAAACTATAGCACCTAGAACAACCGGACAGGGGTCATTGGAAGGCGCTCCTCACGCACTACACGGCCATATTATGTTCATGCAGTTCTGACCAATAGGAGCCGAGTTATAACGGTTTAAAGGGTACAAAGGAAAAAAAAATTTTCCTTTAACAATTTTTTTCTCCGGAACTATAGCACCTAGAACAACCGAAGCGAGGGCATTGGAAAGCGCTCGTCGCGCCGTACACGCCCATATTTTTTTCATCCAGATCTGACCAATAGGAGCCGAGTTATAACGGTTTAAAGGGAACAAAGGAAAAAAAAATTTTTCTTTCACAATTTTTTTCTCCGAAACTATAGCATCTAGAACAACCGGAGCGAGGGCATTGGAAAGGGCTCGTCGCCTCCTACACGGCCATATTTTTTTCATCCAGATCTGACCAATAGGAGCCGAGTTATAACGGTTTAAATGGAACAAAGGAAAATAATCTTTCTTTAACAATTTTTTTCTCCAAAACTATAGCACCTAGATCAACCGGACAGGGGTCATTGGAAGGCGCTCCTCGCGCAATACACGGCCATATTTTGTTCATCCAGATCTGACCAATAGGAGCCGAGTTATAACGGTTTAAAGGGAACAAAGGAAAAAAAAATTTTTCTTTAACAATTTTTTCTCCGAAACTGTAGCACCTAGAACAACCGGAGCGAGGGAATTGGAAAGGGCTCGTCGCCTCCTACACGGTCATATTTTTTTCATCCAGATCTGACCAATAGGAGCCGAGTTACAACGGTTTAAATGGAACAAAGGAAAAAAAAATTCTCTTTAACAATTTTTCTCTCCGAAACTATAGCACCTAAAACAACCGTAGCGAGGGCATTGGAAAGGGCTCGTCGCCTCCTACACGGACATATTTTTTTCATCCAGATCTGACCGATAGGAGCCGAGTTACAACGGTTTAAATGGAACAAAGGAAAATAATCTTTCTTTAACAATTTTTTTCTCCAAAACTATAGCACCTAGATCAACCGGACAGGGGTCATTGGAAGGCGCTCCTCGCGCAATACACGGCCATATTTTGTTCATCCAGATCTGACCAATAGGAGCCGAGTTATAGCGGTTTAAATGGAACAAAGGAAAAAAAAATTTTTATTTAACAATTTTTTCCTAGGAAACTGTAGCACCTAGAACAACCGGAGCGAGGACATTGGAAAGGACTCGTCGCGCCGTACACGCCCATATTTTTTTCATCCAGATCTGACCAATAGGAGCCGAGTTATAACGGTTTAAAGGGAACAAAGGAAAAAAAAATTTTTCTTTCACAATTTTTCTCTCCGAAACTATAGCACCTAGAACAACCGTAGCGAGGGCATTGGAAAGGGCTCGTCGCCTCCTACACGGCCATATTTTTTTCATCCAGATCTGACCAATAGGAGCAGAGTTACAACGGTTTAAATGGAACAAAGGAAAATAATCTTTCTTTAACAATTTTTTTCTCCAAAACTATAGCACCTAGAACAACCGGACAGGGGTCATTGGAAGGCGCTCCTCACGCACTACACGGCCATATTATGTTCATGCAGTTCTGACCAATAGTAGCCGAGTTATAACGGTTTAAAGGGTACAAAGGAAAAAAAAATTTTCCTTTAACAATTTTTTTCTCCGAAACTATAGCATCTAGAACAACCGGAGCGAGGGCATTGGAAAGGGCTCGTCGCCTCCTACACGGCCATATTTTTTTCATCCAGATCTGACCAATAGGAGCCGAGTTATAACGGTTTAAATGGAACAAAGGAAAATAATCTTTCTTTAACAATTTTTTTCTCCAAAACTATAGCACCTAGATCAACCGGACAGGGGTCATTGGAAGGCGCTCCTCGCGCAATACACGGCCATATTTTGCTCATCCAGATCTGACCAATAGGAGCCGAGTTATAGCGGTTTAAATGGAACAAAGGAAAAAAAAATTTTTCTTTAACAATTTTTTCCTAGGAAACTGTAGCACCTAGAACAACCGGAGCGAGGACATTGGAAAGGACTCGTCGCGCCGTACACGCCCATATTTTTTTCATCCAGATCTGACCAATAGGAGCCAAGTTATAACGGTTTAAAGGGAACAAAGGAAAAAAAAATTTTTCTTTCACAATTTTTCTCTCCGAAACTATAGCACCTAGAACAACCGCAGCGAGGGCATTGGAAAGGGCTCGTCGCCTCCTACACGGCCATATTTTTTTCATCCAGATCTGACCAATAGGAGCCGAGTTCCAACCGTTTAAATGGAACAATGGAAAATAATCTTTCTTTAACAATTTTTTTCTCCAAAACTATAGCACCTAGATCAACCGGACAGGGGTCATTGGAAGGCGCTCCTCGCGCAATACACGGCCATATTTTGTTCATCCAGATCTGACCAATAGGAGCCGAGTTATAACGGTTTAAAGGGAAACAAAGGAAAAAAAAATTTTTCTTTAACAATTTTTTCCTCCGAAACTGTAGCACCTAGAACAACCGGAGCGAGGGAATTGGAAAAGGCTCGTCGCCTCCTACATGGTCATATTTTTTTCATCCAGATCTGACCAATAGGAGCCGAGTTACAACGGTTTAAATGGAACAAAGGAAAAAAAAATTCTCTTTAACAATTTTTCTCTCCGAAACTATAGCACCTAGAACAACCGTAGCGAGGGCATTGGAAAGGGCTCGTCGCCTCCTACACGGCCATATTTTTTTCATCCAGATCTGACCGATAGGAGCCGAGTTACAACGGTTTAAATGGAACAAAGGAAAATAATCTTTCTTTAACAATTTTTTTCTCCAAAACTATAGCACCTAGATCAACCGGACAGGGGTCATTGGAAGGCGCTCCTGGCGCAATACACGGCCATATTTTGTTCATCCAGATCTGACCAATAGGAGCCGAGTTATAACGGTTTAAAGGGAACAAAGGAAAAAAAAATTTTTCTTTAACAATTTTTTCCTAGGAAACTGTAGCACCTAGAACAACCGGAGCGAGGACATTGGAAAGGACTCGTCGCGCCGTACACGCCCATATTTTTTTCATCCAGATCTGACCAATAGGAGCCGAGTTATAACGGTTTAAAGGGAACAAAGGAAAAAAAAATTTTTCTTTCACAATTTTTTTCTCCGAAACTATAGCACCTAGAACAACCGGAGCGAGGGAATTGGAAAGTGCTCGTCGCCTCCTACAGGCGCATATTTTTTTCATCCAGATCCGACCAATTGGAGCCGAGTTATAACGGTTTAAAGGGAACAAAGGAAACAAAAATTTTTCTTTAACAATTTTTTCCTCCGAAACTGTAGCACTTAGAACAACCGGAGCGAGGGCATTGGAAAGGACTCGTCGCGCCGTACACGGCCATATTTTGTTCATCCAGATCTGACCAATAGGAGCCGAGTTATAACGGTTTAAATGGTACAAAGGAAAAAAAAATTTTCCTTTAACAATTTTTTTCTCCGAAACTATAGCACCTACAACAACCGAAGCGAGGGCATTGGAAAGAGCTCGTCACGCCGTACACGCACATATTTTTTTCATCCAGATCTGACCAATAGGAGCCGAGTTATAACGGTTTAAAGGGAACAAAGGAAAAAAAAATTTTTCTTTCACAATTTTTCTCTCCGAAACTATAGCATCTAGAACAACCGAAGCGAGGGCATTGGAAAGGGCTCGTTGCGCCGTACACGCCCATATTTTTTTCATCCAGATCTGACCAATAAGAGCCGAGTTATAACGGTTTAAAGGGAACAAAGGAAAAAAAATTTTTTTTAACAATTTTTCTCTCCGAAACTATAGCATCTAGAACAACCGGAGCGAGGTCATTGGAAAGGGCTCGTCGCGCCCTACAGGGGCATATTTTTTTCATCCAGATCTGACCAATACGAGCCGAGTTATAACGGTTTAAAGGGAACAAAGGAAAAAAAAATTTTTTTTTAACAATTTTTTCCTCCGAAACTGTGGCATCTAGAACAACTGGACCGAGGTCATTGGAAAGGGCTCGTCGCGCCCTACGCGCCCATATTTTTTTCATCCAGATCTGACCAATAGGAGCCGAGTTACAACGGTTTAAATGGAACAAAGGAAAATAATCTTTCTTTAACAATTTTTTTCTCCAAAACTATAGCACCTAGAACAACCGGACAGGGGTCATTGGAAGGCGCTCCTCGCGCACTACACGGCCATATTTTGTTCATACAGATCTGACCAATATGAGCCGAGTTATAACGGATAAAGCGGAACAATGGAAAAAAAAATTTTTCTTTAACAATTTTTTTCTCCGAAACTGTGGCACCTAGAACAACCGGAGCGAGGGCATTGGAAAGGGCTCGTCGCCTCCTACATGGTCATATTTTTTTCATCCAGATCTGACCAATAGGAGCCGAGTTACAACGGTTTAAATGGAACAAAGGAAAAAAAATTTTTCTTTAACAATTTTTTTCTCCGAAACTTTGGCACCTAGAACAACCGGAGCGGGGGCATTGGAAAGGGCTCGTCGCGCTCTACACGCCCATATTTTCTCATCCAGACCTGACCAATAGCAGCCGAGTTATAACGGTTTAAAGGGGACAAAGGAAAAAAAAATTCTCTTTAACAATTTTTCTCTCCGAAACTATAGCACCTAGAACAACCGTAGCGAGGGCATTGGAAAGGGCTCGTCGCCTCCTACACGGCCATATTTTTTTCATCCAGATCTGACCAATAGGAGCCGAGTTATAACGGTTTAAAGGGAACAAAGGAAAAAAAATTTTTTCTTTCACAATTTTTTTCTCCGAAACTATAGCATCCAGAACAACCGGAGCGAGGGCACTGGAAAGGGCTCGTCGCGCCCTACGCGCCCATATTTTTTTCATCCAGATCTGACCAATAGGAGCCGAGTTACACCGGTTTAAATGGAACAAAGGAAAATAATCTTTCTTTAACAATTTTTTTCTCCAAAACTATAGCAACGAGAACAACCGGACAGGGGTCATTGGAAGGCGCTCCTCGCGCACTACACGGCCATATTTTGTTCATCCAGATCTGACCAATAGGAGCAGAGTTATAACGGTTTAAAGGGAACAAAGGAAAAAAAAATTTTTCTTTAACAATTTTTTTCTCCGAAACTATAGCACCTAGAACAACCGGAGCGAGGGAATTGGAAAGTGCTCGTCGCCTCCTACAGGCGCATATTTTTTTCATCCAGATCTGACCAATTGGAGCCGAGTTATAACGGTTTAAAGGGAACAAAGGAAACAAAAATTTTTCTTTAACAATTTTTTCCTCCGAAACTGTAGCACTTAGAACAACCGGAGCGAGGGCATTGGAAAGGACTCGTCGCGCCGTACACGGCCATATTTTGTTCATCCAGATCTGACCAATAGGAGCCGAGTTATAACGGTTTAAATGGTACAAAGGAAAAAAAAATTTTCCTTTAACAATTTTTTTCTCCGAAACTATAGCACCTAGAACAACCGAAGCGAGGGCATTGGAAAGAGCTCGTCGCGCTCTACACGCCCATATTTTTTTCATCCAGATCTGACCAATAGCAGCCGAGTTATAACGGTTTAAAGGGAACAAAGGAAAAAAAAATTCTCTTTAACAATTTTTCTCTCCGAAACTATAGCACCTAGAACAACCGTAGCGAGGGCATTGGAAAGGGCTCGTCGCCTCCTACACGGTCATATTTTTTTCATCCAGATCTGACCAATAGGAGCCGAGTTACAACCGTTTAAATGGAACAATGGAAAATAATCTTTCTTTAACAATTTTTTTCTCCAAAACTATAGCAACGAGAACAACCGGGCAGGGGTCATTGGAAAGGACTCGTCGCGCCGTACACGGCCATATTTTGTTCATCCAGATCTGACCAATAGGAGCCGAGTTATAACGGTTTAAAGGGTACAAAGGAAAAAAAAATTTTCCTTTAACAATTTTTTTCTCCGAAACTATAGCACCTAGAACAACCGAAGCGAGGGCATTGGAAAGGGCTCGTCGCCTCCTACACGGTCATATTTTTTTCATCCAGATCTGACCAATAGGAGCCGAGTTACAACGGTTTAAATGGAACAAAGGAAAAAAAAATTCTCTTTAACAATTTTTCTCTCCGAAACTATAGCACCTAAAACAACCGTAGCGAGGGCATTGGAAAGGGCTCGTCGCCTCCTACACGGACATATTTTTTTCATCCAGATCTGACCGATAGGAGCCGAGTTACAACGGTTTAAATGGAACAAAGGAAAATAATCTTTCTTTAACAATTTTTTTCTCCAAAACTATAGCACCTAGATCAACCGGACAGGGGTCATTGGAAGGCGCTCCTCGCGCAATACACGGCCATATTTTGTTCATCCAGATCTGACCAATAGGAGCCGAGTTATAGCGGTTTAAATGGAACAAAGGAAAAAAAAATTTTTCTTTAACAATTTTTTCCTAGGAAACTGTAGCACCTAGAACAACCGGAGCGAGGACATTGGAAAGGACTCGTCGCGCCGTACACGCCCATATTTTTTTCATCCAGATCTGACCAATAGGAGCCGAGTTATAACGGTTTAAAGGGAACAAAGGAAAAAAAAATTTTTCTTTCACAATTTTTCTCTCCGAAACTATAGCACCTAGAACAACCGTAGCGATGGCATTGGAAAGGGCTCGTCGCCTCCTACACGGCCATATTTTTTTCATCCAGATCTGACCAATAGGAGCAGAGTTACAACGGTTTAAATGGAACAAAGGAAAATAATCTTTCTTTAACAATTTTTTTCTCCAAAACTATAGCACCTAGAACAACCGGACAGGGGTCATTGGAAGGCGCTCCTCACGCACTACACGGCCATATTATGTTCATGCAGTTCTGACCAATAGGAGCCGAGTTATAACGGTTTAAAGGGTACAAAGGAAAAAAAAATTTTCCTTTAACAATTTTTTTCTCCGGAACTATAGCACCTAGAACAACCGAAGCGAGGGCATTGGAAAGCGCTCGTCGCGCCGTACACGACCATATTTTTTTCATCCAGATCTGACCAATAGGAGCCGAGTTATAACGGTTTAAAGGGAACAAAGGAAAAAAAAATTTTTCTTTCACAATTTTTTTCTCCGAAACTATAGCATCTAGAACAACCGGAGCGAGGGCATTGGAAAGGGCTCGTCGCCTCCTACACGGCCATATTTTTTTCATCCAGATCTGACCAATAGGAGCCGAGTTATAACGGTTTAAATGGAACAAAGGAAAATAATCTTTCTTTAACAATTTTTTTCTCCAAAACTATAGCACCTAGATCAACCGGACAGGGGTCATTGGAAGGCGCTCCTCGCGCAATACACGGCCATATTTTGTTCATCCAGATCTGACCAATAGGAGCCGAGTTATAACGGTTTAAAGGGAACAAAGGAAAAAAAAATTTTTCTTTAACAATTTTTTCTCCGAAACTGTAGCACCTAGAACAACCGGAGCGAGGGAATTGGAAAGGGCTCGTCGCCTCCTACACGGTCATATTTTTTTCATCCAGATCTGACCAATAGGAGCCGAGTTACAACGGTTTAAATGGAACAAAGGAAAAAAAAATTCTCTTTAACAATTTTTCTCTCCGAAACTATAGCACCTAAAACAACCGTAGCGAGGGCATTGGAAAGGGCTCGTCGCCTCCTACACGGACATATTTTTTTCATCCAGATCTGACCGATAGGAGCCGAGTTACAACGGTTTAAATGGAACAAAGGAAAATAATCTTTCTTTAACAATTTTTTTCTCCAAAACTATAGCACCTAGATCAACCGGACAGGGGTCATTGGAAGGCGCTCCTCGCGCAATACACGGCCATATTTTGTTCATCCAGATCTGACCAATAGGAGCCGAGTTATAGCGGTTTAAATGGAACAAAGGAAAAAAAAATTTTTATTTAACAATTTTTTCCTAGGAAACTGTAGCACCTAGAACAACCGGAGCGAGGACATTGGAAAGGACTCGTCGCGCCGTACACGCCCATATTTTTTTCATCCAGATCTGACCAATAGGAGCCGAGTTATAACGGTTTAAAGGGAACAAAGGAAAAAAAAATTTTTCTTTCACAATTTTTCTCTCCGAAACTATAGCACCTAGAACAACCGTAGCGAGGGCATTGGAAAGGGCTCGTCGCCTCCTACACGGCCATATTTTTTTCATCCAGATCTGACCAATAGGAGCAGAGTTACAACGGTTTAAATGGAACAAAGGAAAATAATCTTTCTTTAACAATTTTTTTCTCCAAAACTATAGCACCTAGAACAACCGGACAGGGGTCATTGGAAGGCGCTCCTCACGCACTACACGGCCATATTATGTTCATGCAGTTCTGACCAATAGGAGCCGAGTTATAACGGTTTAAAGGGTACAAAGGAAAAAAAAATTTTCCTTTAACAATTTTTTTCTCCGAAACTATAGCATCTAGAACAACCGGAGCGAGGGCATTGGAAAGGGCTCGTCGCCTCCTACACGGCCATATTTTTTTCATCCAGATCTGACCAATAGGAGCCGAGTTATAACGGTTTAAATGGAACAAAGGAAAATAATCTTTCTTTAACAATTTTTTTCTCCAAAACTATAGCACCTAGATCAACCGGACAGGGGTCATTGGAAGGCGCTCCTCGCGCAATACACGGCCATATTTTGCTCATCCAGATCTGACCAATAGGAGCCGAGTTATAGCGGGTTAAATGGAACAAAGGAAAAAAAAATTTTTCTTTAACAATTTTTTCCTAGGAAACTGTAGCACCTAGAACAACCGGAGCGAGGACATTGGAAAGGACTCGTCGCGCCGTACACGCCCATATTTTTTTCATCCAGATCTGACCAATAGGAGCCAAGTTATAACGGTTTAAAGGGAACAAAGGAAAAAAAAATTTTTCTTTCACAATTTTTCTCTCCGAAACTATAGCACCTAGAACAACCGCAGCGAGGGCATTGGAAAGGGATCGTCGCCTCCTACACGGCCATATTTTTTTCATCCAGATCTGACCAATAGGAGCCGAGTTCCAACCGTTTAAATGGAACAATGGAAAATAATCTTTCTTTAACAATTTTTTTCTCCAAAACTATAGCACCTAGATCAACCGGACAGGGGTCATTGGAAGGCGCTCCTCGCGCAATACACGGCCATATTTTGTTCATCCAGATCTGACCAATAGGAGCCGAGTTATAACGGTTTAAAGGGAAACAAAGGAAAAAAAAATTTTTCTTTAACAATTTTTTCCTCCGAAACTGTAGCACCTAGAACAACCGGAGCGAGGGAATTGGAAAAGGCTCGTCGCCTCCTACATGGTCATATTTTTTTCATCCAGATCTGACCAATAGGAGCCGAGTTACAACGGTTTAAATGGAACAAAGGAAAAAAAAATTCTCTTTAACAATTTTTCTCTCCGAAACTATAGCACCTAGAACAACCGTAGCGAGGGCATTGGAAAGGGCTCGTCGCCTCCTACACGGCCATATTTTTTTCATCCAGATCTGACCGATAGGAGCCGAGTTACAACGGTTTAAATGGAACAAAGGAAAATAATCTTTCTTTAACAATTTTTTTCTCCAAAACTATAGCACCTAGATCAACCGGACAGGGGTCATTGGAAGGCGCTCCTGGCGCAATACACGGCCATATTTTGTTCATCCAGATCTGACCAATAGGAGCCGAGTTATAACGGTTTAAAGGGAACAAAGGAAAAAAAAATTTTTCTTTAACAATTTTTTCCTAGGAAACTGTAGCACCTAGAACAACCGGAGCGAGGACATTGGAAAGGACTCGTCGCGCCGTACACGCCCATATTTTTTTCATCCAGATCTGACCAATAGGAGCCGAGTTATAACGGTTTAAAGGGAACAAAGGAAAAAAAAATTTTTCTTTCACAATTTTTTTCTCCGAAACTATAGCACCTAGAACAACCGGAGCGAGGGAATTGGAAAGTGCTCGTCGCCTCCTACAGGCGCATATTTTTTTCATCCAGATCCGACCAATTGGAGCCGAGTTATAACGGTTTAAAGGGAACAAAGGAAACAAAAATTTTTCTTTAACAATTTTTTCCTCCGAAACTGTAGCACTTAGAACAACCGGAGCGAGGGCATTGGAAAGGACTCGTCGCGCCGTACACGGCCATATTTTGTTCATCCAGATCTGACCAATAGGAGCCGAGTTATAACGGTTTAAATGGTACAAAGGAAAAAAAAATTTTCCTTTAACAATTTTTTTCTCCGAAACTATAGCACCTAGAACAACCGAAGCGAGGGCATTGGAAAGAGCTCGTCGCGCTCTACACGCCCATATTTTTTTCATCCAGATCTGACCAATAGCAGCCGAGTTATAACGGTTTAAAGGGAACAAAGGAAAAAAAAATTCTCTTTAACAATTTTTCTCTCCGAAACTATAGCACCTAGAACAACCGCAGCGAGGGCATTGGAAAGGGCTCGTCGCCTCCTACACGGTCATATTTTTTTCATCCAGATCTGACCAATAGGAGCCGAGTTACAACCGTTTAAATGGAACAATGGAAAAGAATCTTTCTTTAACAATTTTTTTCTCCAAAACTATAGCAACGAGAACAACCGGGCAGGGGTCATTGGAAAGGACTCGTCGCGCCGTACACGGCCATATTTTGTTCATCCAGATCTGACCAATAGGAGCCGAGTTATAACGGTTTAAAGGGTACAAAGGAAAAAAAAATTTTCCTTTAACAATTTTTTTCTCCGAAACTATAGCACCTAGAACAACCGAAGCGAGGGCATTGGAAAGGGCTCGTCGCCTCCTACACGGTCATATTTTTTTCATCCAGATCTGACCAATAGGAGCCGAGTTACAACGGTTTAAATGGAACAAAGGAAAAAAAAATTCTCTTTAACAATTTTTCTCTCCGAAACTATAGCACCTAAAACAACCGTAGCGAGGGCATTGGAAAGGGCTCGTCGCCTCCTACACGGACATATTTTTTTCATCCAGATCTGACCGATAGGAGCCGAGTTACAACGGTTTAAATGGAACAAAGGAAAATAATCTTTCTTTAACAATTTTTTTCTCCAAAACTATAGCACCTAGATCAACCGGACAGGGGTCATTGGAAGGCGCTCCTCGCGCAATACACGGCCATATTTTGTTCATCCAGATCTGACCAATAGGAGCCGAGTTATAGCGGTTTAAATGGAACAAAGGAAAAAAAAATTTTTATTTAACAATTTTTTCCTAGGAAACTGTAGCACCTAGAACAACCGGAGCGAGGACATTGGAAAGGACTCGTCGCGCCGTACACGCCCATATTTTTTTCATCCAGATCTGACCAATAGGAGTCGAGTTATAACGGTTTAAAGGGAACAAAGGAAAAAAAAATTTTTCTTTCACAATTTTTCTCTCCGAAACTATAGCACCTAGAACAACCGTAGCGAGGGCATTGGAAAGGGCTCGTCGCCTCCTACACGGCCATATTTTTTTCATCCAGATCTGACCAATAGGAGCAGAGTTACAACGGTTTAAATGGAACAAAGGAAAATAATCTTTCTTTAACAATTTTTTTCTCCAAAACTATAGCACCTAGAACAACCGGACAGGGGTCATTGGAAGGCGCTCCTCACGCACTACACGGCCATATTATGTTCATGCAGTTCTGACCAATAGGAGCCGAGTTATAACGGTTTAAAGGGTACAAAGGAAAAAAAAATTTTCCTTTAACAATTTTTTTCTCCGGAACTATAGCACCTAGAACAACCGAAGCGAGGGCATTGGAAAGCGCTCGTCGCGCCGTACACGCCCATATTTTTTTCATCCAGATCTGACCAATAGGAGCCGAGTTATAACGGTTTAAAGGGAACAAAGGAAAAAAAAATTTTTCTTTCACAATTTTTTTCTCCGAAACTATAGCATCTAGAACAACCGGAGCGAGGGCATTGGAAAGGGCTCGTCGCCTCCTACACGGCCATATTTTTTTCATCCAGATCTGACCAATAGGAGCCGATTTATAACGGTTTAAATGGAACAAAGGAAAATAATCTTTCTTTAACAATTTTTTTCTCCAAAACTATAGCACCTAGATCAACCGGACAGGGGTCATTGGAAGGCGCTCCTCGCGCAATACACGGCCATATTTTGTTCATCCAGATCTGACCAATAGGAGCCGAGTTATAGCGGTTTAAATGGAACAAAGGAAAAAAAAATTTTTCTTTAACAATTTTTTCCTAGGAAACTGTAGCACCTAGAACAACCGGAGCGAGGACATTGGAAAGGACTCGTCGCGCCGTACACGCCCATATTTTTTTCATCCAGATCTGACCAATAGGAGCCAAGTTATAACGGTTTAAAGGGAACAAAGGAAAAAAAAATTTTTCTTTCACAATTTTTCTCTCCGAAACTATAGCACCTAGAACAACCGTAGCGAGGGCATTGGAAAGGGCTCGTCGCCTCCTACACGGCCATATTTTTTTCATCCAGATCTGACCAATAGGAGCCGAGTTCCAACCGTTTAAATGGAACAATGGAAAATAATCTTTCTTTAACAATTTTTTTCTCCAAAACTATAGCAACGAGAACAACCGGACAGGGGTCATTGGAAGGCGCTCCTCGCGCACTACACGGCCATATTTTGTTCATCCAGATCTGACCAATAGGAGCAGAGTTATAACGGTTTAAAGGGAACAAAGGAAAAAAAAATTTTTCTTTTAACAATTTTTTTCTCCGAAACTATAGCACCTAGAACAACCGGAGCGAGGGAATTGGAAAGTGCTCGTCGCCTCCTACAGGCGCATATTTTTTTCATCCAGATCTGACCAATAGGAGCCGAGTTATAACGGTTTAAAGGGAACAAAGGAAAAAAAAATTCTCTTTAACAATTTTTCTCTCCGAAACTATAGCACCTAGAACAACCGTAGCGAGGGCATTGGAAAGGGCTCGTCGCCTCCTACACGGCCATATTTTGTTCATCCAGATCTGACCAATAGGAGCCGAGTTATAACAGTTTAAAGGGAACAAAGGAAAAAATAATTCTCTTTAACAATTTTTCTCTCCGAAACTATAGCACCTAGAACAACCGTAGCGAGGGCATTGGAAAGGGCTCGTCGCCTCCTACACGGCCATATTTTTTTCATCCACATCTGACCAATAGGAGCCGAGTTACAACGGTTTAAATGGAACAAAGGAAAATAATCTTTCTTTAACAATTTTTTTCTCCAAAACTATAGCACCTAGATCAACCGGACAGGGGTCATTGGAAGGCGCTCCTCGCGCAATACACGGCCATATTTTGTTCATCCAGATCTGACCAATAGGAGCCGAGTTATAACGGTTTAAAGGGAAACAAAGGAAAAAAAAATTTTTCTTTAACAATTTTTTCCTCCGAAACTGTAGCACCTAGAACAACCGGAGCGAGGGAATTGGAAAAGGCTCGTCGCCTCCTACATGGTCATATTTTTTTCATCCAGATCTGACCAATAGGAGCCGAGTTACAACGGTTTAAATGGAACAAAGGAAAAAAAAATTCTCTTTAACAATTTTTCTCTCCGAAACTATAGCACCTAGAACAACCGTAGCGAGGGCATTGGAAAGGGCTCGTCGCCTCCTACACGGCCATATTTTTTTCATCCAGATCTGACCGATAGGAGCCGAGTTACAACGGTTTAAATGGAACAAAGGAAAATAATCTTTCTTTAACAATTTTTTTCTCCAAAACTATAGCACCTAGATCAACCGGACAGGGGTCATTGGAAGGCGCTCCTGGCGCAATACACGGCCATATTTTGTTCATCCAGATCTGACCAATAGGAGCCGAGTTATAGCGGTTTTATTGGAACAAAGGAAAAAAAAATTTTTCTTTAACAATTTTTTCCTAGGAAACTGTAGCACCTAGAACAACCGGAGCGAGGACATTGGAAAGGACTCGTCGCGCCGTACACGCCCATATTTTTTTCATCCAGATCTGACCAATAGGAGCCGAGTTATAACGGTTTAAAGGGAACAAAGGAAAAAAAAATTTTTCTTTCACAATTTTTCTCTCCGAAACTATTGCACCTAGAACAACCGTAGCGAGGGCACTGGAAAGGGCTCGTCGCCTCCTAAACGGCCACATTTTTTTCATCCAGATCTGACCAATAGGAGCCGAGTTACAACGGTTTAAATGGAACAAAGGAAAATAATCTTTCTTTAACAATTTTTTTCTCCAAAACTATAGCACCTAGAACAACCGGACAGGGGTCATTGGAAGGCGCTCCTCACGCACTACACGGCCATATTATGTTCATCCAGATCTGACCAATAGGAGCCGAGTTATAACGGTTTAAAGGGAACAAAGGAAAAAAAAATTTTTCTTTAACAATTTTTTCCTAGGAAACTGTAGCACCTAGAACAACCGGAGCGAGGACATTGGAAAGGACTCGTCGCGCCGTACACGCCCATATTTTTTTCATCCAGATCTGACCAATAGGAGCCGAGTTATAACGGTTTAAAGGGAACAAAGGAAAAAAAAATTTTTCTTTCACAATTTTTCTCTCCGAAACTATAGCACCTAGAACAACCGTAGCGAGGGCATTGGAAAGGACTCGTCGCGCCGTACACGCCCATATTTTTTTTATCCAGATGTGACCAATAGGAGCCGAGTTATAACGGTTTAAAGGGAACAAAGTAAAAAAAAATTTTTCTTTAACTATTTTTCTCTCCGAAACTGTGGCACCTAGAACAACCGGAGCGAGGGCATTGGAAAGGACTCGTCGCGCCGTACACGCCCATATTTTTTTCATCCAGAACTGACAAATAGGAGCCGAGTTATAACGGTTTAAAGGGAACAAAGGAAAAAAAAATTTTTCTTTAACAATTTTTTTCTCCGAAATTGTGGCACCTAGAACAACCGGAGCGAGGGCATTGGAAAGGGCTCGTCGCCTGCTACACGGCCATATTTTTTTCATCCAGATCTGACCAATAGGAGCCGAGTTACAACGGTTTAAATGGAACAAAGGAAAAAAAATTTTTCTTTAAAGATTTTTCTCTCCGAAACTGTGGCACCTAGAACAACCGGAGTGAGGGCATTGGAAAGGACTCGTCGCGCCGTACACGCCCATATTTTTTTCATCCAGATCTGACCAACTGGAGCCGAGTTATAACGGTTTAAAGGGAACATAGGAAAAAAAAATTTTTTTTAATAATTTTTCTCTCCGAAACTATAGCACCTAGAACAACCGGAGCGAGGGCATTGGAAAGAACTCGTCGCGCCGTACACGCCCATATTTTTTTCATCCAGATATGACCAACTGGAGCCGAGTTATAACGGTTTAAAGGGAACAAAGGAAAAAAAAATTTTTTTTAACAATTTTTCTCTCCGAAACTATAGCACCTAGAACAACCGGAGCGAGGGCATTGGAAAGGGCTCGTCGAGCCGTACACGCCCATATTTTGTTCATCCAGATTTGACCAATAGGAGCCGAGTTATAACGGTTTAAAGGGAACAAAGGAAAAAAAAATTTTTCTTTCACAATTTTTTTCTCCGAAACTATAGCACCTAGAACAACCGGAGCGAGGGCATTGGAAAGGGCTCGTCGCCTCCTACACGCCCATATTTTTTTCATCCAGATATGACCAATAGGAGCCGAGTTATAACGGTTTAAAGGGTACAAAGGAAAAAAAAATTTTTTTTTAACAATTTTTTTCTCCGAAACTGTGGCACCTAGAACAAGCGGAGCGAGGGCATTGGAAAGGGCTCGTCGCCTCCTACATGGTCATATTTTTTTCATCCAGATCTGACCAATAGGAGCCGAGTTACAACGGTTTAAATGGAACAAAGGAAAAAAAAATTCTCTTTAACAATTTTTCTCTCCGAAACTATAGCACCTAGAACAACCGTAGCGAGGGCATTGGAAAGGGCTCGTCGCCTCCTACACGGCCATATTTTTTTCATCCAGATCTGACCGATAGGAGCCGAGTTACAACGGTTTAAATGGAACAAAGGAAAATAATCTTTCTTTAACAATTTTTTTCTCCAAAACTATAGCACCTAGATCAACCGGACAGGGGTCATTGGAAGGCGCTCCTCGCGCAATACACGGCCATATTTTGTTCATCCAGATCTGACCAATAGGAGCCGAGTTACAACCGTTTAAATGGAACAATGGAAAATAATCTTTCTTTAACAATTTTTTTCTCCAAAACTATAGCAACGAGAACAACCGGACAGGGGTCATTGGAAGGCGCTCCTCGCGCACTACACGGCCATATTTTGTTCATCCAGATCTGACCAATAGGAGCAGAGTTATAACGGTTTAAAGGGAACAAAGGAAAAAAAAATTTTTCTTTTACAATTTTTTTCTCCGAAACTATAGCACCTAGAACAACCGGAGCGAGGGAATTGGAAAGTGCTCGTCGCCTCCTACAGGCGCATATTTTTTTCATCCAGATCTGACCAATAGGAGCCGAGTTATAGCGGTTTTATTGGATCAAAGGAAAAAAAAATTTTTCTTTAACAATTTTTTCCTAGGAAACTGTAGCACCTAGAACAACCGGAGCGAGGACATTGGAAAGGACTCGTCGCGCCGTACACGCCCATATTTTTTTCATCCAGATCTGACCAATAGGAGCCGAGTTATAACGGTTTAAAGGGAACAAAGGAAAAAAAAATTTTTCTTTCACAATTTTTCTCTCCGAAACTATAGCACCTAGAACAACCGTAGCGAGGGCATTGGAAAGGGCTCGTCGCCTCCTACACGGCCATATTTTTTTCATCCAGATCTGACCAATAGGAGCCGAGTTACAACCGTTTAAATGGAACAATGGAAAATAATCTTTCTTTAACAATTTTTTTCTCCAAAACTATAGCAACGAGAACAACCGGACAGGGGTCATTGGAAGGCGCTCCTCGCGCACTACACGGCCATATTTTGTTCATCCAGATCTGACCAATAGGAGCAGAGTTATAACGGTTTAAAGGGAACAAAGGAAAAAAAAATTTTTCTTTAACAATTTTTTTCTCCGAAACTATAGCACCTAGAACAACCGGAGCGAGGGAATTGGAAAGTGCTCGTCGCCTCCTACAGGCGCATATTTTTTTCATCCAGATCTGACCAATAGGAGCCGAGTTATAGCGGTTTTATTGGATCAAAGGAAAAAAAAATTTTTCTTTAACAATTTTTTCCTAGGAAACTGTAGCACCTAGAACAACCGGAGCGAGGACATTGGAAAGGACTCGTCGCGCCGTACACGCCCATATTTTTTTCATCCAGATCTGACCAATAGGAGCCGAGTTATAACGGTTTAAAGGGAACAAAGGAAAAAAAAATTTTTCTTTCACAATTTTTCTCTCCGAAACTATAGCACCTAGAACAACCGTAGCGAGGGCATTGGAAAGGGCTCGTCGCCTCCTACACGGCCATATTTTTTTCATCCAGATCTGACCAATAGGAGCCGAGTTACAACCGTTTAAATGGAACAATGGAAAATAATCTTTCTTTAACAATTTTTTTCTCCAAAACTATAGCAACGAGAACAACCGGACAGGGGTCATTGGAAGGCGCTCCTCGCGCACTACACGGCCATATTTTGTTCATCCAGATCTGACCAATAGGAGCAGAGTTATAACGGTTTAAAGGGAACAAAGGAAAAAAAAATTTTTCTTTAACAATTTTTTTCTCCGAAACTATAGCACCTAGAACAACCGGAGCGAGGGAATTGGAAAGTGCTCGTCGCCTCCTACAGGCGCATATTTTTTTCATCCAGATCTGACCAATAGGAGCCGAGTTATAGCGGTTTTATTGGAACAAAGGAAAAAAAAATTTTTCTTTAACAATTTTTTCCTAGGAAACTGTAGCACCTAGAACAACCGGAGCGAGGACATTGGAAAGGACTCGTCGCGCCGTACACGCCCATATTTTTTTCATCCAGATCTGACCAATAGGAGCCGAGTTATAACGGTTTAAAGGGAACAAAGGAAAAAAAAATTTTTCTTTAACAATTTTTTTCTCCGAAATTGTGGCACCTAGAACAACCGGAGCGAGGGCATTGGAAAGGGCTCGTCGCCTCCTACACGGCCATATTTTTTTCATCCAGATCTGACCAATAGGAGCCGAGTTACAACGGTTTAAATGGAACAAAGGAAAAAAAATTTTTCTTTAAAGATTTTTCTCTCCGAAACTGTGGCACCTAGAACAACCGGAGTGAGGGCATTGGAAAGGACTCGTCGCGCCGTACACGCCCATATTTTTTTCATCCAGATCTGACCAACTGGAGCCGAGTTATAACGGTTTAAAGGGAACATAGGAAAAAAAAATTTTTTTTAATAATTTTTCTCTCCGAAACTATAGCACCAAGAACAACCGGAGCGAGGGCATTGGAAAGAACTCGTCGCGCCGTACACGCCCATATTTTTTTCATCCAGATATGACCAACTGGAGCCGAGTTATAACGGTTTAAAGGGAACAAAGGAAAAAAAAATTTTTTTTAACAATTTTTCTCTCCGAAACTATAGCACCTAGAACAACCGGAGCGAGGACATTGGAAAGGACTCGTCGCGCCGTACACGCCCATATTTTTTTCATCCAGATCTGACCAATAGGAGCCGAGTTATAACGGTTTAAAGGGAACAAAGGAAAAAAAAATTTTTCTTTCACAATTTTTCTCTCCGAAACTATAGCACCTAGAACAACCGTAGCGAGGGCATTGGAAAGGGCTCGTCGCCTCCTACACGGCCATATTTTTTTCACCCAGATCTGACCAATAGGAGCCGAGTTACAACCGTTTAAATGGAACAATGGAAAATAATCTTTCTTTAACAATTTTTTTCTCCAAAACTATAGCAACGAGAACAACCGGACAGGGGTCATTGGAAGGCGCTCCTCGCGCACTACACGGCCATATTTTGTTCATCCAGATCTGACCAATAGGAGCAGAGTTATAACGGTTTAAAGGGAACAAAGGAAAAAAAAATTTTTCTTTAACAATTTTTTTCTCCGAAACTATAGCACCTAGAACAACCGGAGCGAGGGAATTGGAAAGTGCTCGTCGCCTCCTACAGGCGCATATTTTTTTCATCCAGATCTGACCAATAGGAGCCGAGTTATAGCGGTTTTATTGGAACAAAGGAAAAAAAAATTTTTCTTTAACAATTTTTTCCTAGGAAACTGTAGCACCTAGAACAACCGGAGCGAGGACATTGGAAAGGACTCGTCGCGCCGTACACGCCCATATTTTTTTCATCCAGATCTGACCAATAGGAGCCGAGTTATAACGGTTTAAAGGGAACAAAGGAAAAAAAAATTTTTCTTTAACAATTTTTTTCTCCGAAATTGTGGCACCTAGAACAACCGGAGCGAGGGCATTGGAAAGGGCTCGTCGCCTCCTACACGGCCATATTTTTTTCATCCAGATCTGACCAATAGGAGCCGAGTTACAACGGTTTAAATGGAACAAAGGAAAAAAAATTTTTCTTTAAAGATTTTTCTCTCCGAAACTGTGGCACCTAGAACAACCGGAGTGAGGGCATTGGAAAGGACTCGTCGCGCCGTACACGCCCATATTTTTTTCATCCAGATCTGACCAACTGGAGCCGAGTTATAACGGTTTAAAGGGAACATAGGAAAAAAAAATTTTTTTTAATAATTTTTCTCTCCGAAACTATAGCACCAAGAACAACCGGAGCGAGGGCATTGGAAAGAACTCGTCGCGCCGTACACGCCCATATTTTTTTCATCCAGATATGACCAACTGGAGCCGAGTTATAACGGTTTAAAGGGAACAAAGGAAAAAAAAATTTTTTTTAACAATTTTTCTCTCCGAAACTATAGCACCTAGAACAACCGGAGCGAGGGCATTGGAAAGGGCTCGTCGAGCCGTACACGCCCATATTTTGTTCATCCAGATTTGACCAATAGGAGCCGAGTTATAACGGTTTAAAGGGAACAAAGGAAAAAAAAATTTTTCTTTCACAATTTTTTTCTCCGAAACTATAGCACCTAGAACAACCGGAGCGAGGGCATTGGAAAGGGCTCGTCGCCTCCTACACGCCCATATTTTTTTCATCCAGATATGACCAATAGGAGCCGAGTTATAACGGTTTAAAGGGTACAAAGGAAAAAAAAATTTTTTTTTAACAATTTTTTTCTCCGAAACTGTGGCACCTAGAACAACCGGAGCGAGGGCATTGGAAAGGGCTCGTCGCCTCCTACATGGTCATATTTTTTTCATCCAGATCTGACCAATAGGAGCCGAGTTACAACGGTTTAAATGGAACAAAGGAAAAAAAAATTCTCTTTAACAATTTTTCTCTCCGAAACTATAGCACCTAGAACAACCGTAGCGAGGGCATTGGAAAGGGCTCGTCGCCTCCTACACGGCCATATTTTTTTCATCCAGATCTGACCGATAGGAGCCGAGTTACAACGGTTTAAATGGAACAAAGGAAAATAATCTTTCTTTAACAATTTTTTTCTCCAAAACTATAGCACCTAGATCAACCGGACAGGGGTCATTGGAAGGCGCTCCTCGCGCAATACACGGCCATATTTTGTTCATCCAGATCTGACCAATAGGAGCCGAGTTATAGCGGTTTAAATGGAACAAAGGAAAAAAAAATTTTTTTTTAACAATTTTTTCCTAGGAAACTGTAGCACCTAGAACAACCGGAGCGAGGACATTGGAAAGGACTCGTCGCGCCGTACACGCCCATATTTTTTTCATCCAGATCTGACCAAGAGGAGCCGAGTTATAACGGTTTAAAGGGAACAAAGGAAAAAAAAATTTTTCTTTCACAATTTTTCTCTCCGAAACTATAGCACCTAGAACAACCGTAGCGAGGGCATTGGAAAGGGCTCGTCGCCTCCTACACGGCCATATTTTTTTCATCCAGATCTGACCAATAGGAGCCGAGTTACAACCGTTTAAATGGAACAATGGAAAATAATCTTTCTTTAACAATTTTTTTCTCCAAAACTATAGCAACGAGAACAACCGGACAGGGGTCATTGGAAGGCGCTCCTCGCGCACTACACGGCCATATTTTGTTCATCCAGATCTGACCAATAGGAGCAGAGTTATAACGGTTTAAAGGGAACAAAGGAAAAAAAAATTTTTCTTTAACAATTTTTTTCTCCGAAACTATAGCACCTAGAACAACCGGAGCGAGGGAATTGGAAAGTGCTCGTCGCCTCCTACAGGCGCATATTTTTTTCATCCAGATCTGACCAATAGGAGCCGAGTTATAGCGGTTTTATTGGAACAAAGGAAAAAAAAATTTTTCTTTAACAATTTTTTCCTAGGAAACTGTAGCACCTAGAACAACCGGAGCGAGGACATTGGAAAGGACTCGTCGCGCCGTACACGCCCATATTTTTTTCATCCAGATCTGACCAATAGGAGCCGAGTTATAACGGTTTAAAGGGAACAAAGGAAAAAAAAATTTTTCTTTCACAATTTTTCTCTCCGAAACTATAGCACCTAGAACAACCGTAGCGAGGGCATTGGAAAGGGCTCGTCGCCTCCTACACGGCCATATTTTTTTCATCCAGATCTGACCAATAGGAGCCGAGTTACAACCGTTTAAATGGAACAATGGAAAATAATCTTTCTTTAACAATTTTTTTCTCCAAAACTATAGCAACGAGAACAACCGGACAGGGGTCATTGGAAGGCGCTCCTCGCGCACTACACGTCCATATTTTGTTCATCCAGATCTGACCAATAGGAGCAGAGTTATAACGGTTTAAAGGGAACAAAGGAAAAAAAAATTTTTCTTTAACAATTTTTTTCTCCGAAACTATAGCACCTAGAACAACCGGAGCGAGGGAATTGGAAAGTGCTCGTCGCCTCCTACAGGCGCATATTTTTTTCATCCAGATCTGACCAATAGGAGCCGAGTTATAGCGGTTTTATTGGAACAAAGGAAAAAAAAATTTTTCTTTAACAATTTTTTCCTAGGAAACTGTAGCACCTAGAACAACCGGAGCGAGGACATTGGAAAGGACTCGTCGCGCCGTACACGCCCATATTTTTTTCATCCAGATCTGACCAATAGGAGCCGAGTTATAACGGTTTAAAGGGAACAAAGGAAAAAAAAATTTTTTTTAATAATTTTTCTCTCCGAAACTATAGCATCTAGAACAACCGGAGCGAGGGCATTGGAAAGAACTCGTCGCGCCGTACACGCCCATATTTTTTTCATCCAGATCTGACCAACTGGAGCCGAGTTATAACGGTTTAAAGGGAACAAAGGAAAAAAAAATTTTTTTTAACAATTTTTCTCTCCGAAACTATAGCACCTAGAACAACCGGAGCGAGGGCATTGGAAAGGGCTCGTCGAGCCGTACACGCCCATATTTTGTTCATCCAGATTTGACCAATAGGAGCCGAGTTATAACGGTTTAAAGGGAACAAAAGAAAAAAAAATTTTTCTTTCACAATTTTTTTCTCCGAAACTATAGCACCTAGAACAACCGGAGCGAGGGCATTGGAAAGGGCTCGTCGCCTCCTACACGCCCATATTTTTTTCATCCAGATATGACCAATAGGAGCCGAGTTATAACGGTTTAAAGGGTACAAAGGAAAAAAAAATTTTTTTTTTGACAATTTTTTTCTCCGAAACTGTGGCACCTAGAACAACCGGAGCGAGGGCATTGGAAAGGGCTCGTCGCCTCCTACATGGTCATATTTTTTTCATCCAGATCTGACCAATAGGAGCCGAGTTACAACGGTTTAAATGGAACAAAGGAAAAAAAAATTCTCTTTAACAATTTTTCTCTCCGAAACTATAGCACCTAGAACAACCGTAGCGAGGGCATTGGAAAGGGCTCGTCGCCTCCTACACGGCCATATTTTTTTCATCCAGATCTGACCGATAGGAGCCGAGTTACAACGGTTTAAATGGAACAAAGGAAAATAATCTTTCTTTAACAATTTTTTTCTCCAAAACTATAGCACCTAGATCAACCGGACAGGGGTCATTGGAAGGCGCTCCTCGCGCAATACACGGCCATATTTTGTTCATCCAGATCTGACCAATAGGAGCCGAGTTATAGCGGTTTAAATGGAACAAAGGAAAAAAAAATTTTTTTTTAACAATTTTTTCCTAGGAAACTGTAGCACCTAGAACAACCGGAGCGAGGACATTGGAAAGGACTCGTCGCGCCGTACACGCCCATATTTTTTTCATCCAGATCTGACCAAGAGGAGCCGAGTTATAACGGTTTAAAGGGAACAAAGGAAAAAAAAATTTTTCTTTCACAATTTTTCTCTCCGAAACTATAGCACCTAGAACAACCGTAGCGAGGGCATTGGAAAGGGCTCGTCGCCTCCTACACGGCCACATTTTTTTCATCCAGATCTGACCAATAGGAGCCGAGTTACAACCGTTTAAATGGAACAACGGAAAATAATCTTTCTTTAACAATTTTTTTCTCCAAAACTATAGCAACGAGAACAACCGGACAGGGGTCATTGGAAGGCGCTCCTCGCGCACTACACGGCCATATTTTGTTCATCCAGATCTGACCAATAGGAGCAGAGTTATAACGGTTTAAAGGGAACAAAGGAAAAAAAAATTTTTCTTTAACAATTTTTTTCTCCGAAACTATAGCACCTAGAACAACCGGAGCGAGGGAGTTGGAAAGTGCTCGTCGCCTCCTACAGGCGCATATTTTTTTCATCCAGATCTGACCAATAGGAGCCGAGTTATAGCGGTTTTATTGGAACAAAGGAAAAAAAAATTTTTCTTTAACAATTTTTTCCTAGGAAACTGTAGCACCTAGAACAACCGGAGCGACGACATTGGAAAGGACTCGTCGCGCCGTACACGCCCATATTTTTTTCATCCAGATCTGACCAATAGGAGCCGAGTTATAACGGTTTAAAGGGAACAAAGGAAAAAAAAATTTTTCTTTCACAATTTTTCTCTCCGAAACTATAGCACCTAGAGCAACCGTAGCGAGGGCATTGGAAAGGGCTCGTCGCCTCCTACACGGCCATATTTTTTTCATCCAGATCTGACCAATAGGAGCCGAGTTACAACCGTTTAAATGGAACAATGGAAAATAATCTTTCTTTAACAATTTTTTTCTCCAAAACTATAGCAACGAGAACAACCGGACAGGGGTCATTGGAAGGCGCTCCTCGCGCACTACACGGCCATATTTTGTTCATCCAGATCTGACCAATAGGAGCAGAGTTATAACGGTTTAAAGGGAACAAAGGAAAAAAAAATTTTTCTTTAACAATTTTTTTCTCCGAAACTATAGCACCTAGAACAACCGGAGCGAGGGAATTGGAAAGTGCTCGTCGCCTCCTACAGGCGCATATTTTTTTCATCCAGATCTGACCAATAGGAGCCGAGTTATAGCGGTTTTATTGGAACAAAGGAAAAAAAAATTTTTCTTTAACAATTTTTTCCTAGGAAACTGTAGCACCTAGAACAACCGGAGCGAGGACATTGGAAAGGACTCGTCGCGCCGTACACGCCCATATTTTTTTCATCCAGATCTGACCAATAGGAGCCGAGTTATAACGGTTTAAAGGGAACAAAGGAAAAAAAAATTTTTCTTTCACAATTTTTCTCTCCGAAACTATAGCACCTAGAACAACCGTAGCGAGGGCATTGGAAAGGACTCGTCGCGCCGTACACGCCCATATTTTTTTTATCCAGATGTGACCAATAGGAGCCGAGTTATAACGGTTTAAATGGAACAAAGGAAAAAAAATTTTTCTTTAAAGATTTTTCTCTCCGAAACTGTGGCACCTAGAACAACCGGAGTGAGGGCATTGGAAAGGACTCGTCGCGCCGTACACTCCCATATTTTTTTCATCCAGATCTGACCAACTGGAGCCGAGTTATAACGGTTTAAAGGGAACAAAGGAAAAAAAAATTTTTTTTAATAATTTTTCTCTCCGAAACTATAGCACCTAGAACAACCGGAGCGAGGGCATTGGAAAGGACTCGTCGCGCCGTACACGCCCATATTTTTTTCATCCAGATCTGCCAACTGGAGCCGAGTTATAACGGTTTAAAGGGAACAAAGGAAAAAAAAATTTTTTTTAACAATTTTTCTCTCCGAAACTATAGCACCTAGAACAACCGGAGCGAGGGCATTGGAAAGGGCTCGTCGAGCCGTACAAGCCCATATTTTGTTCATCCAGATTTGACCAATAGGAGCCGAGTTATAACGGTTTAAAGGGAACAAAGGAAAAAAAAATTTTTCTTTCACAATTTTTTTCTCCGAAACTATAGCACCTAGAACAACCGGAGCGAGGGCATTGGAAAGGGCTCGTCGCCTCCTACACGGCCATATTTTTTTCATCCAGATCTGACCCATAGGAGCCGAGTTACACTGGTTTAAATGGAACAAAGGAAAATAATTTTTCTTTCACAATTTTTTTCTCCGAAACTATAGCACCTAGAACAACCGGAGCGAGGGCATTGGAAAGGGCTCGTCGCCTCCTACACGGCCATATTTTTTTCATCCAGATCTGACCAATAGGAGCCGAGTTACAACGGTTTAAATGGAACAAAGGAAAAAAAATTTTTCTTTAAAGATTTTTCTCTCCGACACTATGGCACCTAGAACAACCGGAGTGAGGGCATTGGAAAGGACTCGTCGCGCCGTACACGCACATATTTTTTTCATCCAGATCTGACCAACTGGAGCCGAGTTATAACGGTTTAAAGGGAACAAAGGAAAAAAAAATTTTTTTTAATAATTTTTCTCTCCGAAACTATAGCACCTAGAACAACTGGAGCGAGGGCATTGGAAAGGACTCGTCGCGCCGTACAGGCCCATATTTTTTTCATCCAGATCGGACCAACTGGAGCCGAGTTATAACGGTTTAAATGGAACAAAGGAAAATAATCTTTCTTTAACAATTTTTTCCTCCGAAACTGTAGCACTTAGAACAACCGGAGCGAGGGCATTGGAAAGGACTCGTCGCGCCGTACACGCACATATTTTTTTCATCCAGATCTGACCAATAGGAGCCGAGTTATAACGGTTTAAAGGGAACAAAGGAAAAAAAAAATTTTCTTTCACAATTTTTCTCTCCGAAACTATAGCATCTAGAACAACCGAAGCGAGGGCATTGGAAAGCGCTCGTCGCGCCGTACACGCCCATATTTTTTTCATCCAGATCTGACCAATAGGAGCCGAGTTATAACGGTTTAAAGGGAACAAAGGAAAAAAAATTTTTTTTTAACAATTTTTTCCTCCGAAACTGTGGCATCTAGAACAACTGGACAGAGGTCATTGGAAAGGGCTCGTCGCCTCCTACACGGCCATATTTTTTTCATCCAGATCTGACCCATAGGAGCCGAGTTACACTGGTTTAAATGGAACAAAGGAAAATAATCTTTCTTTAACAATTTTTTTCTCCAAAACTATAGCACCTAGAACAACCGGACAGGGGTCATTGGAAGGCGCTCCTCGCGCACTACACGGCCATATTTTGTTCATCCAGATCTGATCAATATGAGCCGAGTTATAACGGATAAAGCGGAACAATGGAAAAAAAAATTTTTCTTTAACAATTTTTTTCTCCGAAACTGTGGCACCTAGAACAACCGGAGCGAGGGCATTGGAAAGGGCTCGTCGCCTCCTACACGGTCATATTTTTTTCATCCAGATCTGACCAATAGGAGCCGAGTTACAACGGTTTAAATGGAACAAAGGAAAAAAAATTTTTCTTTAACAATTTTTTTCTCCGAAACTTTGGCACCTAGAACAACCGGAGCGAGGGCATTGGAGAGGGCTCGTCGCGCCGTACAAGCACATATTTTTTTCATCCAGATCTGACCAATACGAGCCGAGTTATAACGGTTTGAAGGGAACAAAGGAAAAAAAATTTTTTTTAACAATTTTTCTCTCCGAAACTATAGCATCTAGAACAACAGGAGCGAGGTCATTGGAAAGGGCTCGTCGCGCCCTACAGGGGCATATTTTTTTCATCCAGATCTGACCAATACGAGCCGAGTTATAACGGTTTAAAGGGAACAAAGGAAAAAAAAATTTTTTTTTAACAATTTTTTCCTCCGAAACTGTGGCATCTAGAACAACTGGACCGAGGTCATTGGAAAGGGCTCGTCGCGCCCTACGCGCCCATATTTTTTTCATCCAGATCTGACCAATAGGAGCCGAGTTACAACGGTTTAAATGGAACAAAGGAAAATAATCTTTCTTTAACAATTTTTTTCTCCAAAACTATAGCACCTAGAACAACCGGACAGGGGTCATTGGAAGGAGCTCCTCGCGCACTACACGGCCATATTTTGTTCATCCAGATCTGACCAATACGAGCCGAGTTATAACGGTTTAAAGGGAACAAAGGAAAAAAAAATTTTTTTTTAACAATTTTTTCCTCCGAAACTGTGGCATCTAGAACAACTGGACCGAGGTCATTGGAAAGGGCTCGTCGCCTCCTACACGGTCATATTTTTTTCATCCAGATCTGACCAATAGGAGCCGAGTTACAACGGTTTAAATGGAACAAAGGAAAAAAAATTTTTCTTTAACAATTTTTTTCTCCGAAACTTTGGCACCTAGAACAACCGGAGCGAGGGCATTGGAAAGGGCTCGTCGCGCCGTACACGCACATATTTTTTTCATCCAGATCTGACCAATACGAGCCGAGTTATAACGGTTTGAAGGGAACAAAGGAAAAAAAATTTTTTTTAACAATTTTTCTCTCCGAAACTATAGCATCTAGAACAACAGGAACGAGGTCATTGGAAAGGGCTCGTCGCGCCCTACAGGGGCATATTTTTTTCATCCAGATCTGACCAATACGAGCCGAGTTATAACGGTTTAAAGGGAACAAAGGAAAAAAAAATTTTTTTTTAACAATTTTTTCCTCCGAAACTGTGGCATCTAGAACAACTGGACCGAGGTCATTGGAAAGGGCTCGTCGCGCCCTACGCGCCCATATTTTTTTCATCGAGATCTGACCAATAGGAGCCGAGTTACAACGGTTTAAATGGAACAAAGGAAAATAATCTTTCTTTAACAATTTTTTTCTCCAGAACTATAGCACCTAGAACAACCGGACAGGGGTCATTGGAAGGAGCTCCTCGCGCACTACACGGCCATATTTTGTTCATCCAGATCTGACCAATACGAGCCGAGTTATAACGGTTTAAAGGGAACAAAGGAAAAAAAAATTTTTTTTTAACAATTTTTTCCTCCGAAACTGTGGCATCTAGAACAACTGGACCGAGGTCATTGGAAAGGGCTCGTCGCCTCCTACACGGCCATATTTTTTTCATCCAGATCTGACCCATAGGAGCCGAGTTACACTGGTTTAAATGGAACAAAGGAAAATAATCTTTCTTTAACAATTTTTTTCTCCAAAACTATAGCACCTAGAACAACCGAAGCGAGGGCATTGGAAAGGGCTCGTCGCGCCGTACACGCCCATATTTTTTTCATCCAGATCTGACCAATAGGAGCCGAGTTATAACGGTTTAAAGGGAACAAAGGAAAAAAAAATTTTTCTTTCACAATTTTTTTCTCCGAAACTATAGCATCTAGAACAACCGGAGCGAGGGCATTGGAAAGGGCTCGTCGCCTCCTACACGGCCATATTTTTTTCATCCAGATCTGACCAATAGGAGCCGAGTTACAACCGTTTAAATGGAACAATGGAAAATAATCTTTCTTTAACAATTTTTTTCTCCAAAACTATAGCAACGAGAACAACCGGACAGGGGTCATTAGAAGGCGCTCCTCGCGCACTACACGGCCATATTTTGTTCATCCAGATCTGACCAATAGGAGCAGAGTTATAACGGTTTAAAGGGAACAAAGGAAAAAAAAATTTTTCTTTAACAATTTTTTCCTCCGAAACTGTGGCATCTAGAACAACTGGACCGAGGTCGTTGGAAAGGGCTCGTCGCGCCCTACGCGCCCATATTTTTTCCATCCAGATCTGACCAATAGGAGCCGAGTTACAACGGTTTAAATGGAACAAAGGAAAATAATCTTTATTTAACAATTTTTTTCTCCAAAACTATAGCACCTAGAACAACCGGACAGGGGTCATTGGAAGGCGCTCCTCACGCACTACACGGCCATATTATGTTCATCCAGATCTGACCAATAGGAGCCGAGTTATAACGGTTTAAAGGGTACAAAGGAAAAAAAAATTTTCTTTAACAATTTTTTTCTCCGGAACTATAGCACCTAGAACAACCGAAGCGAGGGCATTGGAAAGGGCTCGTCGCGCCGTACACGCACTAATTTTTTTCATCCAGATCTGACCAATAGGAGCCGAATTATAACGGATTAAAGGGAACAAAGGAAAAAAAAATTTTTCTATCACAATTTTTTTCTCCGAAACTATAGCATCTAGAACAACCGGAGCGAGGGCATTGGAAAGGGCTCGTCGCCTCCTACACGGCCATATTTTTTTCATCCAGATCTGACCAATAGGAGCCGAGTTACAACCGTTTAAATGGAACAATGGAAAATAATCTTTCTTTAACAATTTTTTTCTCCAAAACTATAGCAACGAGAACAACCGGACAGGGGTCGTTGGAAGGCGCTCCTCGCGCACTACACGGCCATATTTTGTTCATCCAGATCTGACCAATAGGAGCAGAGTTAAAACGGTTTAAAGGGAACAAAGGAAAGAAAAATTTTTCATTTAACAATTTTTTTCTCCGAAACTATAGCACCTAGAACAACCGGAGCGAGGGAATTGGAAAGTGCTCGTCGCCTCCTACAGGCGCATATTTTTATCATCCAGATCTGACCAATAGGAGCCGAGTTATAACGGTTTAAAGGGAACAAAGGAAACAAAAATTTTTCTTTAACAATTTTTTCCTCCGAAACTGTAGCACTTAGAACAACCGGAGCGAGGGCATTGGAAAGGACTCGTCGCGCCGTATACGCCCATATTTTTTTCATCCAGATCTGACCAACAGGAGCCGAGTTATAACGGTTTAAAGGGAACAAAGGAAAAAAAAATTTTTCTTTAACAATTTTTTTCTCCGAAACTATAGCACCTAGAACAACTGGAGCGAGGGCATTGGAAAGGACTCGTCGCGCCGTACACGCCCATATTTTTTTCATCCAGATGTGACCAATAGGAGCCGAGTTATAACGGTTTAAAGGGAACAAAGGAAAAAAAAATTTTCCTTTAACTATTTTTATCTCCGAAACTGTGGCATCTAGAACAACTGGACCGAGGTCATTGGAAAGGGCTCGTCGCGCCCTACGCGCCTATATTTTTTTCATCCAGATCTGACCAATAGGAGCCGAGTTGTAACGGTTTAAAGGGAACAAAGGAAAAAAAAATTTTTCTTTAACAATTTTTTTCTCCGAAATTGTGGCATCTAGAACAACCGGAGCAAGGGCATTGGAAAGGGCTCGTCGCGCCCTACGCGCCCATATTTTTTTCATCCAGATCTGACCAATAGGAGCCGAGTTACAACGGTTTAAATGGAACAAAGGAAAAAAAATTTTTCTTTAAAGAGTTTTCTCTCCGAAACTGTGGCACCTAGAACAACCGGAGCGAGGGCATTGGAAAGGACTCGTCTCGCCGTACACGCCCATATTTTTTTCATCCAGATCTGACCAACAGGAGCCGAGTTATAACGGTTTAAAGGGAACAAAGGAAAAAAAAATTTTTCTTTAACAATTTTTTTCTGCGAAACTGTGGCACCTAGAACAACCGGAGCGAGGGCATTGGAAAGGACTCGTCGCCTCCTACACGGCCATATTTTTTTCATCCAGATCTGACCAATAGGAGCCGAGTTACAACGGTTTAAATGGAACAAAGGAAAAAAAATTTTTCTTTAAAGATTTTTCTCTCCGAAACTGTGGCACCTAGAACAACCGGAGCGAGGGCATTGGAAAGGACTCGTCGCGCCGTACACGCCCATATTTTGTTCACCCAGATCTGACCAACTGGAGCCGAGTTATAACGGTTTAAAGGGAACAAAGGAAAAAAAAATTTTTTTTAATAATTTTTCTCTCCGAAACTATAGCACCTAGAACAACCGTAGCGAGGGCATTGGAAAGGACTCGTCGCGCCGTATACGCCCATATTTTTACATCACGATCTGACCAACTGGAGCCGAGTTATAACGGTTTAAAGGGAACAATGGAAAAAAAAATTTTTCTTTAACAACTTTTTTCTCCGAAACTATAGCACCTAGAACGACTGGAGCGAGGGCATTGGAAAGGACTCGTCGCGCCGTACACGCCCATATTTTTTTCATCCAGATGTGACCAATAGGAGCCGAGTTATAACGGTTTAAAGGGAACAAAGGAAAAAAAAATTTTTCTTTAACTATTTTTATCTCCGAAACTGTGGCATCTAGAACAACTGGACCGAGGTCATTGGAAAGGGCTCGTCGCCTCCTACACGGCCATATTTTTTTCATCCAGATCTGACCAATAGGAGCCGAGTTACAACGGTTTAAATGGAACAAAGGAAAAAAAATTTTTCTTTAAAGATTTTTCTCTCCGAAACTGTGGCACCTAGAACAACCGGAGCGAGGGCATTGGAAGGGACTCGTCGCGCCGTACACGCCCATGTTTTTTTCATCCAGATCTGACCAACTGGAGCCGAGTTATAACGGTTTAAACGGAACAAAGGAAAAAAAAATTTTTTTTAATAATTTTTCTCTCCGAAACTATAGCACCTAGAACAACTGTAGCGAGGGCATTGGAAAGGGCTCGTCGCCTCCTACACGGCCATATTTTTTTCATCCAGATCTGACCGATAGGAGCCGAGTTACAACGGTTTAAATGGAACAAAGGAAAATAATCTTTCTTTAACAATTTTTTTCTCCAAAACTATAGCACCTAGATCAACCGGACAGGGGTCATTGGAAGGCGCTCCTCGCGCAATACACGGCCATATTTTGTTCATCCAGATCTGACCAATAGGAGCCGAGTTATAGCGGTTTAAATGGAACAAAGGAAAAAAAAATTTTTCTTTAACAATTTTTTCCTAGGAAACTGTAGCACCTAGAACAACCGGAGCGAGGACATTGGAAAGGACTCGTCGCGCCGTACACGCCCATATTTTTTTCATCCAGATCTGCCAACTGGAGCCGAGTTATAACGGTTTAAAGGGAACAAAGGAAAAAAAAATTTTTTTTAACAATTTTTCTCTCCGAAACTATAGCACCTAGAACAACCGGAGCGAGGGCATTGGAAAGGACTCGTCGCGCCGTACACGCCCATATTTTTTTCATCCAGATCTGCCAACTGGAGCCGAGTTATAACGGTTTAAAGGGAACAAAGGAAAAAAAAATTTTTTTTAACAATTTTTCTCTCCGAAACTATAGCACCTAGAACAACCGGAGCGAGGGCATTGGAAAGGGCTCGTCGAGCCGTACAAGCCCATATTTTGTTCATCCAGATTTGACCAATAGGAGCCGAGTTATAACGGTTTAAAGGGAACAAAGGAAAAAAAAATTTTTCTTTCACAATTTTTTTCTCCGAAACTATAGCACCTAGAACAACCGGAGCGAGGGCATTGGAAAGGGCTCGTCGCCTCCTACACGGCCATATTTTTTTCATCCAGATCTGACCAATAGGAGCCGAGTTACAACCGTTTAAATGGAACAATGGAAAATAATCTTTCTTTAACAATTTTTTTCTCCAAAACTATAGCAACGAGAACAACCGGACAGGGGTCATTGGAAGGCGCTCCTCGCGCACTACACGGCCATATTTTGTTCATCCAGATCTGACCAATAGGAGCAGAGTTATAACGGTTTAAAGGGAACAAAGGAAAAAAAAATTTTTCTTTAACAATTTTTTTCTCCGAAACTATAGCACCTAGAACAACCGGAGCGAGGGAATTGGAAAGTGCTCGTCGCCTCCTACAGGCGCATATTTTTTTCATCCTGATCTGACCAATAGGAGCCGAGTTATAACGGTTTAAAGGGAACAAAGGAAAAAAAAATTTTTTTTTAACAATTTTTTCCTCCGAAACTGTGGCATCTAGAACAACTGGACCGAGGTCATTGGAAAGGGCTCGTCGCGCCCTACGCGCCCATATTTTTTTCATCCAGATCTGACCAATAGGAGCCGAGTTACAACGGTTTAAATGGAACAAAGGAAAATAATCTTTCTTTAACAATTTTTTTCTCCAAAACTATAGCACCTAGAACAACCGGACAGGGGTCATTGGAAGGCACTCCTCGCGCACTACACGGCCATATTTTGTTCATCCAGATCTGACCAATATGAGCCGAGTTATAACGGATAAAGCGGAACAATGGAAAAAAAAATTTTTCTTTAACAATTTTTTTCTCCGAAACTGTGGCACCTAGAACAACCGGAGCGAGGGCATTGGAAAGGGCTCGTCGCCTCCTACACGGTCATATTTTTTTCATCCAGATCTGACCAATAGGAGCCGAGTTACAACGGTTTAAAGGGAACAAAGGAAAAAAAAATTTTTTTTAACAATTTTTCTCTCCGAAACTATAGCACCTAGAACAACCGGAGCGAGGGCATTGGAAAGGACTCGTCGCGCCGTACACGCCCATATTTTTTTCATCCAGATCTGCCAACTGGAGCCGAGTTATAACGGTTTAAAGGGAACAAAGGAAAAAAAAATTTTTTTTAACAATTTTTCTCTCCGAAACTATAGCACCTAGAACAACCGGAGCGAGGGCATTGGAAAGGGCTCGTCGAGCCGTACAAGCCCATATTTTGTTCATCCAGATTTGACCAATAGGAGCCGAGTTATAACGGTTTAAAGGGAACAAAGGAAAAAAAAATTTTTCTTTCACAATTTTTTTCTCCGAAACTATAGCACCTAGAACAACCGGAGCGAGGGCATTGGAAAGGGCTCGTCGCCTCCTACACGGCCATATTTTTTTCATCCAGATCTGACCCATAGGAGCCGAGTTACACTGGTTTAAATGGAACAAAGGAAAATAATCTTTCTTTAACAATTTTTTTCTCCAAAACTATAGCACCTAGAACAACCGGACAGGGGTCATTGGAAGGCGCTCCTCACGCACTACACGGCCATATTATGTTCATCCAGATCTGACCAATAGGAGCCGAGTTATAACGGTTTAAAGGGAACAAAGGAAAAAAAATTTTTTCTTTAACAATTTTTTTCTCCGAAATTGTGGCACCTAGAACAACCGGAGCGAGGGCATTGGAAAGGGCTCGTCGCCTCCTACACGGTCATATTTTTTTCATCCAGATCTGACCAATAGGAGCCGAGTTACAACGGTTTAAATGGAACAAAGGAAAAAAAATTTTTCTTTAAAGATTTTTCTCTCCGACACTATGGCACCTAGAACAACCGGAGCGAGGGCATTGGAAAGGACTCGTCGCGCCGTACACGCACATATTTTTTTCATCCAGATCTGACCAACTGGAGCCGAGTTATAACGGTTTAAAGGGAACAAAGGAAAAAAAAATTTTTTTAATAATTTTTCTCTCCGAAACTATAGCACCTAGAACAACTGGAGCGAGGGCATTGGAAAGGACTCGTCGCGCCGTACAGGCCCATATTTTTTTCATCCAGATCGGACCAACTGGAGCCGAGTTATAACGGTTTAAAGGGAACAAAGGAAAAAAAAATTTTTTTTTAACAATTTTTTGCTCCGAAACTGTGGCATCTAGAACAACTGGACCGAGGTCATTGGAAAGGGCTCGTCGCGCCCTACGCGCCCATATTTTTTTCATCCAGATCTGACCAATAGGAGCCGAGTTACAACGGTTTAAATGGAACAAAGGAAAATAATCTTTCTTTAACAATTTTTTCCTCCGAAACTGTAGCACTTAGAACAACCGGAGCGAGGGCATTGGAAAGGACTCGTCGCGCCGTACACGGCCATATTTTGTTCATCCAGATCTGACCAATAGGAGCCGAGTTATAACGGTTTAAATGGTACAAAGGAAAAAAAAATTTTCCTTTAACAATTTTTTTCTCCGAAACTATAGCACCTAGAACAACCGAAGCGAGGGCATTGGAAAGGGCTCGTCGCGCCGTACACGCACATATTTTTTTCATCCAGATCTGACCAATAGGAGCCGAGTTATAACGGTTTAAAGGGAACAAAGGAAAAAAAAAATTTTCTTTCACAATTTTTCTCTCCGAAACTATAGCATCTAGAACAACCGAAGCGAGGGCATTGGAAAGCGCTCGTCGCGCCGTACACGCCCATATTTTTTTCATCCAGATCTGACCAATAGGAGCCGAGTTATAACGGTTTAAAGGGAACAAAGGAAAAAAAATTTTTTTTTAACAATTTTTTCCTCCGAAACTGTGGCATCTAGAACAACTGGACAGAGGTAATTGGAAAGGGCTCGTCGCCTCCTACACGGCCATATTTTTTTCATCCAGATCTGACCCATAGGAGCCGAGTTACACTGGTTTAAATGGAACAAAGGAAAATAATCTTTCTTTAACAATTTTTTTCTCCAAAACTATAGCACCTAGAACAACCGAAGCGAGGGCATTGGAAAGGGCTCGTCGCGCCGTACACTCCCATATTTTTTTCATCCAGATCTGACCAATAGGAGCCGAGTTATAACGGTTTAAAGGGAACAAAGGAAAAAAAAATTTTTTTTCACAATTTTTTTCTCCGAAACTATAGCATCTAGAACAACCGGAGCGAGGGCATTGGAAAGGGCTCGTCGCCTCCTACACGGCCATATTTTTTTCATCCAGATCTGACCAATAGGAGCCGAGTTACAACCGTTTAAATGGAACAATGGAAAATAATCTTTCTTTAACAATTTTTTTCTCCAAAACTATAGCAACGAGAACAACCGGACAGGGGTCATTGGAAGGCGCTCCTCGCGCACTACACGGCCATATTTTGTTCATCCAGATCTGACCAATAGGAGCAGAGTTATAACGGTTTAAAGGGAACAAAGGAAAAAAAAATTTTTCTTTAACAATTTTTTTCTCCGAAACTATAGCACCTAGAACAACCGGAGCGAGGGAATTGGAAAGTGCTCGTCGCCTCCTACAGGCGCATATTTTTTTCATCCTGATCTGACCAATAGGAGCCGAGTTATAACGGTTTAAAGGGAACAAAGGAAAAAAAAATTTTTTTTTAACAATTTTTTCCTCCGAAACTGTGGCATCTAGAACAACTGGACCGAGGTCATTGGAAAGGGCTCGTCGCGCCCTACGCGCCCATATTTTTTTCATCCAGATCTGACCAATAGGAGCCGAGTTACAACGGTTTAAATGGAACAAAGGAAAATAATCTTTCTTTAACAATTTTTTTCTCCAAAACTATAGCACCTAGAACAACCGGACAGGGGTCATTGGAAGGCGCTCCTCGCGCACTACACGGCCATATTTTGTTCATCCAGATCTGACCAATATGAGCCGAGTTATAACGGATAAAGCGGAACAATGGAAAAAAAAATTTTTCTTTAACAATTTTTTTCTCCGAAACTGTGGCACCTAGAACAACCGGAGCGAGGGCATTGGAAAGGGCTCGTCGCCTCCTACACGGTCATATTTTTTTCATCCAGATCTGACCAATAGGAGCCGAGTTACAACGGTTTAAATGGAACAAAGGAAAAAAAATTTTTCTTTAACAATTTTTTTCTCCGAAACTTTGGCACCTAGAACAACCGGAGCGAGGGCATTGGAGAGGGCTCGTCGCGCCGTACAAGCACAAATTTTTTTCATCCAGATCTGACCAATACGAGCCGAGTTATAACGGTTTGAAGGGAACAAAGGAAAAAAAATTTTTTTTAACAATTTTTCTCTCCGAAACTATAGCATCTAGAACAACAGGAGCGAGGTCATTGGAAAGGGCTCGTCGCGCCCTACAGGGGCATATTTTTTTCATCCAGATCTGACCAATACGAGCCGAGTTATAACGGTTTAAAGGGAACAAAGGAAAAAAAAATTTTTTTTTAACAATTTTTTCCTCCGAAACTGTGGCATCTAGAACAACTGGGCCGAGGTCATTGGAAAGGGCTCGTCGCGCCCTACGCGCCCATATTTTTTTCATCCAGATCTGACCAATAGGAGCCGAGTTACAACGGTTTAAATGGAACAAAGGAAAATAATCTTTCTTTAACAATTTTTTTCTCCAAAACTATAGCACCTAGAACAACCGGACAGGGGTCATTGGAAGGCGCTCCTCGCGCACTACACGGCCATATTTTGTTCATCCAGATCTGACCAATATGAGCCGAGTTATAACGGATAAAGCGGAACAATGGAAAAAAAAATTTTTCTTTAACAATTTTTTTCTCCGAAACTGTGGCACCTAGAACAACCGGAGCGAGGGCATTGGAAAGGGCTCGTCGCCTCCTACACGGTCATATTTTTTTCATCCAGATCTGACCAATAGGAGCCGAGTTACAACGGTTTAAATGGAACAAAGGAAAAAAAATTTTTCTTTAACAATTTTTTTCTCCGAAACTTTGGCACCTAGAACAACCGGAGCGAGGGCATTGGAAAGGGCTCGTCGCGCCGTACACGCACATATTTTTTTCATCCAGATCTGACCAATACGAGCCGAGTTATAACGGTTTGAAGGGAACAAAGGAAAAAAAATTTTTTTTAACAATTTTTCTCTCCGAAACTATAGCATCTAGAACAACAGGAGCGAGGTCATTGGAAAGGGCTCGTCGCGCCCTACAGGGGCATATTTTTTTCATCCAGATCTGACCAATAGGAGCCGAATTATAACGGATTAAAGGGAACAAAAGAAAAAAAAATTTTTCTATCACAATTTTTTTCTCCGAAACTATAGCATCTAGAACAACCGGAGCGAGGGCATTGGAAAGGGCTCGTCGCCTCCTACACGGCCATATTTTTTTCATCCAGATCTGACCAATAGGAGCCGAGTTACAACCGTTTAAATGGAACAATGGAAAATAATCTTTCTTTAACAATTTTTTTCTCCAAAACTATAGCAACGAGAACAACCGGACAGGGGTCGTTGGAAGGCGCTCCTCGCGCACTACACGGCCATATTTTGTTCATCCAGATCTGACCAATAGGAGCAGAGTTAAAACGGTTTAAAGGGAACAAAGGAAAGAAAAATTTTTCTTTTAACAATTTTTTTCTCCGAAACTATAGCACCTAGAACAACCGGAGCGAGGGAATTGGAAAGTGCTCGTCGCCTCCTACAGGCGCATATTTTTATCATCCAGATCTGACCAATAGGAGCCGAGTTATAACGGTTTAAAGGGAACAAAGGAAACAAAAATTTTTCTTTAACAATTTCTTCCTCCGAAACTGTAGCACTTAGAACAACCGGAGCGAGGGCATTGGAAAGGACTCGTCGCGCCGTATACGCCCATATTTTTTTCATCCAGATCTGACCAACAGGAGCCGAGTTATAACGGTTTAAAGGGAACAAAGGAAAAAAAAATTTTTCTTTAACAATTTTTTTCTCCGAAACTATAGCACCTAGAACAACTGGAGCGAGGGCATTGGAAAGGACTCGTCGCGCCGTACACGCCCATATTTTTTTCATCCAGATGTGACCAATAGGAGCCGAGTTATAACGGTTTAAAGGGAACAAAGGAAAAAAAAATTTTCCTTTAACTATTTTTATCTCCGAAACTGTGGCATCTAGAACAACTGGACCGAGGTCATTGGAAAGGGCTCGTCGCGCCCTACGCGCCTATATTTTTTTCATCCAGATCTGACCAATAGGAGCCGAGTTGTAACGGTTTAAAGGGAACAAAGGAAAAAAAAATTTTTCTTTAACAATTTTTTTCTCCGAAATTGTGGCATCTAGAACAACCGGAGCAAGGGCATTGGAAAGGGCTCGTCGCGCCCTACGCGCCCATATTTTTTTCATCCAGATCTGACCAATAGGAGCCGAGTTACAACGGTTTAAATGGAACAAAGGAAAAAAAATTTTTCTTTAAAGAGTTTTCTCTCCGAAACTGTGGCACCTAGAACAACCGGAGCGAGGGCATTGGAAAGGACTCGTCTCGCCGTACACGCCCATATTTTTTTCATCCAGATCTGACCAACAGGAGCCGAGTTATAACGGTTTAAAGGGAACAAAGGAAAAAAAAATTTTTCTTTAACAATTTTTTTCTGCGAAACTGTGGCACCTAGAACAACCGGAGCGAGGGCATTGGAAAGGACTCGTCGCCTCCTACACGGCCATATTTTTTTCATCCAGATCTGACCAATAGGAGCCGAGTTACAACGGTTTAAATGGAACAAAGGAAAAAAAATTTTTCTTTAAAGATTTTTCTCTCCGAAACTGTGGCACCTAGAACAACCGGAGCGAGGGCATTGGAAAGGACTCGTCGCGCCGTACACGCCCATATTTTGTTCACCCAGATCTGACCAACTGGAGCCGAGTTATAACGGTTTAAAGGGAACAAAGGAAAAAAAAATTTTTTTTAATAATTTTTCTCTCCGAAACTATAGCACCTAGAACAACCGTAGCGAGGGCATTGGAAAGGACTCGTCGCGCCGTATACGCCCATATTTTTTACATCACGATCTGACCAACTGGAGCCGAGTTATAACGGTTTAAAGGGAACAAAGGAAAAAAAAATTTTTCTTTAACAACTTTTTTCTCCGAAACTATAGCACCTAGAACGACTGGAGCGAGGGCATTGGAAAGGACTCGTCGCGCCGTACACGCCCATATTTTTTTCATCCAGATGTGACCAATAGGAGCCGAGTTATAACGGTTTAAAGGGAACAAAGGAAAAAAAAATTTTTCTTTAACTATTTTTATCTCCGAAACTGTGGCATCTAGAACAACTGGACCGAGGTCATTGGAAAGGGCTCGTCGCCTCCTACACGGCCATATTTTTTTCATCCAGATCTGACCAACTGGAGCCGAGTTATAACGGTTTAAACGGAACAAAGGAAAATAATCTTTCTTTAACAATTTTTTTCTCCAAAACTATAGCACCTAGATCAACCGGACAGGGGTCATTGGAAGGCGCTCCTCGCGCAATACACGGCCATATTTTGTTCATCCAGATCTGACCAATAGGAGCCGAGTTATAGCGGTTTAAATGGAACAAAGGAAAAAAAAATTTTTCTTTAACAATTTTTTCCTAGGAAACTGTAGCACCTAGAACAACCGGAGCGAGGACATTGGAAAGGACTCGTCGCGCCGTACACGCCCATATTTTTTTCATCCAGATCTGACCAATAGGAGCCGAGTTATAACGGTTTAAAGGGAACAAAGGAAAAAAAAATTTTTCTTTCACAATTTTTCTCTCCGAAACTATAGCACCTAGAACAACCGTAGCGAGGGCATTGGAAAGGGCTCGTCGCCTCCTACACGGCCATATTTTTTTCATCCAGATCTGACCAATAGGAGCCGAGTTACAACGGTTTAAATGGAACAAAGGAAAAAAAATTTTTCTTTAAAGATTTTTCTCTCCGAAACTGTGGCACCTAGAACAACCGGAGCGAGGGCATTGGAAAGGACTCGTCGCGCCGTACACGCCCATATATTTTCATCCAGATCTGACCAACTGGAGCCGAGTTATAACGGTTTAAAGGGAACAAAGGAAAAAAAAATTTTTTTTAATAATTTTTCTCTACGAAACTATAGCACCTAGAACAACCGGAGCGAGGGCATTGGAAAGGACTCGTCGCGCCGTACACGCCCATATTTTTTTCATCCAGATCTGACCAACTGGAGCCGAGTTATAACGGTTTAAAGGGAACAAAGGAAAAAAAAATTTTTTTTAACAATATTTCTCTCCGAAACTATAGCACCAAGAACAACCGGAGCGAGGGCATTGGAAAGGGCTCGTCGCGCCGTACACGCCTATATTTTTTCCATCCAGATCTGACCAATAGGAGCCGAGTTATAACGGTTTAAAGGGAACAAAGGAAAAAAAAATTTTTCTTTAACAATTTTTTTCTCCGAAACTATAGCACCTAGAACAACCGAAGCGAGGGCATTGGAAAGGGCTCGTCGCGCCCTACGCGCCCATATTTTTTTCATCCAGATCTGACCAATAGGAGCCGAGTTACAACGGTTTAAATGGAACAAAGGAAAAAAAAATTTTTATTTAACAATTTTTTTCTGCGAAACTGTGGCGCCTAGAACAACCGGAGCAAGGGCATTGGATAGGGCTCGTCGCCTCCTACACGGCCATATTTTTTTCATCCAGATCTGACCAATAGGAGCCGAGTTACAACGGTTTAAATGGAACAAAGGAAAAAAAATTTTTCTTTAAAGATTTTTCTCTCCGAAACTGTGGCACCTAGAACAACCGGAGCGAGGGCATTGGAAAGGACTCGTCGCGCCGTATACGCCCATATTTTGTTCATCCAGATCTGACCAATAGGAGCAGAGTTATAACGGTTTAAAGGGAACAAAGGAGAAAAAAATTTTTCTTTAACAATTTTTTTCTCCGAAACTATAGCACCTTGAACAACCGGAGCGAGGGAATTGGAAAGTGCTCGTCGCCTCCTACAGGCGCATATTTTTTTCATCCAGATCTGACCAATAGGAGCCGAGTTATAACGGTTTAAAGGGAACAAAGGAAACAAAAATTTTTCTTTAACAATTTTTTCCTCCGAAACTGTAGCACTTCGAACAACCGGAGCGAGGGCATTGGAAAGGACTCGTGCGCCGTACACGCCCATATTTTTTTCATCCAGATCTGACCAATAGCAGCCGAGTTATAACGGTTTAAAGGGAACAAAGGAAAAAAAAATTTTTCTTTAACAATTTTTTTCTCCGAAACTATAGCACCTAGAACAACCGAAGCGAGGGCATTGGAAAGGGCTCGTCGCGCCCTACGCGCCCATATTTTTTTCATCCAGATCTGACCAATAGGAGCCGAGTTACAACGGTTTAAATGGAACAAAGGAAAAAAAAATTTTTCTTTAACAATTTTTTTCTGCGAAACTGTGGCACCTAGAACAACCGGAGCGAGGGCACTGGAAAGGGCTCGTCGCCTCCTACACGGCCATATTTTTTTCATCCAGATCTGACCAATAGGAGCCGATTTACAACGGTTTAAATGGAACAAAGGAAAAAAAATTTTTCTTTAAAGATTTTTCTCTCCGAAACTGTGGCACCTACAACAACCGGAGCGAGGGCATTGGAAAGGACTCGTCGCGCCGTACACGCCCATATTTTGTTCATCCAGATCTGACCAACTGGAGCCGAGTTATAACGGTTTAAAGGGAACAAAGGAAAAAAAAATTTTTTTTAATAATTTTTCTCTCCGAAACTATAGCACCTAGAACAACCGTAGCGAGGACATTGGAAAGGACTCGTCGCGCCGTACACGCCCATATTTTTTACATCACGATCTGACCAACTGGAGCCGAGTTATAACGGTTTAAAGGGAACAAAGGAAAAAAAAATTTTTCTTTAACAATTTTTTTCTCCGAAACTATAGCACCTAGAACAACTGGAGCGAGGGCATTGGAAAGGACTCGTCGCGCCGTACACGCCCATATTTTTTTCATCCAGATGTGACCAATAGGAGCCGAGTTATAACGGTTTAAAGGGAACAAAGGAAAAAAAAATTTTTTTTAATAATTTTTCTCTCCGAAACTATAGCACCTAGAACAACCGTAGCGAGGGCATTGGAAAGGACTCGTCGCGCCGTACACGCCCATATTTTTTTCATCCAGATCTGACCAACTGGAGCCGAGTTATAACGGTTTAAAGGGAACAAAGGAAAAAAAAATTTTTCTTTAACAATTTTTTTCTCCGAAACTATAGCACGTAGAACAACTGCAGGGAGGTCATTGGAAAGGGCTCGTCGCCTCCTACACGGCCATATTTTGTTCATCCAGATCTGACCAATAGGAGCCGAGTTATAACGGTTTAAAGAGAACAAAGGAAAAAAAAATTTTTCTTTAACAATTTTTTCCTCCGAAACTATAGCACCTAGAACAACCGAAGCGAGGGCATTGGAAAGGGCTCGTCGCGCCCTACGCGCCCATATTTTTTTCTTCCAGATCTGACCGATAGGAGCCGAGTTACAACGGTTTAAATGGAACAAAGGAAAATAATCTTTCTTTAACAATTTTTTTCTCCAAAACTATAGCACCTAGATCAACCGGACAGGGGTCATTGGAAGGCCCTCCTCGCGCAATACACGGCCATATTTTGTTCATCCAGATCTGACCAATAGGAGCCGAGTTATAGCGGTTTAAATGGAACAAAGGAAAAAAAAATTTTTCTTTAACAATTTTTTCCTAGGAAACTGTAGCACCTAGAACAACCGGAGCGAGGACATTGGAAAGGACTCGTCGCGCCGTACACGCCCATATTTTGTTCATCCAGATCTGACCAACTGGAGCCGAGTTATAACGGTTTAAAGGGAACAAAGGAAAAAAAAATTTTTCTTTAACAATTTTTTTCTCCGAAACTATAGCACCTAGAACAACCGAAGCGAGGGCATTGGAAAAGGCTCGTCGCGCCCTACGCGCCCATATTTTTTTCATCCAGATCTGACCAATAGGAGCCGAGTTACAACGGTTTAAATGGAACAAAGGAAAAAAAAATTTTTCTTTAACAATCTTTTTCTGCGAAACTGTGGCACCTAGAACAACCGGAGCGAGGGCATTGGAAAGGGCTCGTCGCCTCCTACACGGCCATATTTTTTTCATCCAGATCTGACCAATAGGAGCCGATTTACAACGGTTTAAATGGAACAAAGGAAAAAAAATTTTTCTTTAAAGATTTTTCTCTCCGAAACTGTGGCACCTAGAACAACCGGAGCGAGGGCATTGGAAAGGACTCGTCGCGCCGTACACGCCCATATTTTGTTCATCCAGATCTGACCAACTGGAGCCGAGTTATAACGGTTTAAAGGGAACAGAGGAAAAAAAAATTTTTTTTAATAATTTTTCTCTCCGAAACTATAGCACCTAGAACAACCGTAGCGTGGGCATTGGAAAGGACTCGTCGCGCCGTACACGCCCATATTTTTTACATCACGATCTGACCAACTGGAGCCGAGTTATAACGGTTTAAAGGGAACAAAGGAAAAAAAAATTTTTCTTTAACAATTTTTTTCTCCGAAACTATAGCACCTAGAACAACTGGAGCGAGGGCATTGGAAAGGACTCGTCGCGCCGTACACGCCCATATTTTTTTCATCCAGATGTGACCAATAGGAGCCGAGTTATAACGGTTTAAAGGGAACAAAGGAAAAAAAAATGTTTCTTTAACTATTTTTATCTCCGAAACTGTGGCATCTAGAACAACTGAACCGAGGTCGTTGGAAAGGGCTCGTCGCGCCCTACGCGCCCATATTTTTTTCATCCAGATCTGACCAATAGGAGCCGAGTTATAACGGTTTAAAGGGAACAAAGGAAAAAAAAATTTTTCTTTAACAATTTTTTTCTCCGAAACTATAGCACCTAGAACAACTGGAGCGAGGGCATTGGAAAGGACTCGTCGCGCCGTACACGCCCATATTTTTTTCATCCAGATGTGACCAATAGGAGCCGAGTTACAACGGTTTAAATGGAACAAAGGAAAAAAAAATTTTTCTTTAACAATTTTTTTCTGCGAAACTGTGGCACCTAGAACAACCGGAGCGAGGGCGTTGGAAAGGGGTCGTCGCCTCCTACACGGCCATATTTTTTTCATACAGATCTGATCAATAGGAGCCGAGTTACAACGGTTTAAATGGAACAAAGGAAAAAAAAATTTTTTTTAATAATTTTTCTCTCCGAAACTATGGCACCTAGAACAACCGGAGCGAGGGCATTGGAAAGGACTCGTCGCGCCGTACACGCCCATATTTTTTTCATCCAGATCTGACCAACTGGAACCGAGTTATAACGGTTTAAAGGGAACAAAGGAAAAAAAAATTTTTTTTAATAATTTTTCTCTCCGAAACTATAGCACCTAGAACAACCGGAGCGAGGGCATTGGAAAGGACTCGTCGCGCCGTACACGCCCATATTTTTTTCATCCAGATCTGACCAACTGGAACCGAGTTATAACGGTTTAAAGGGAACAAAGGAAAAAAAAATTTTTCTTTAACAATTTTTTTCTCCGAAACTATAGCACGTAGAACAACTGGAGCGAGGTCATTGGAAAGGGCTCGTCGCCTCCTACACGGCCATATTTTGTTCATCCAGATCTGACCAATAGGAGCCGAGTTATAACGGTTTAAAGGGAACAAAGGAAAAAAAAATTTTTCTTTAACAATTTTTTTCTCCGAAACTATAGCACCTAGAACAACCGAAGCGAGGGATTGGAAAGGGCTCGTCGCGCCCTACGCGCCCATATTTTTTTCATCCAGATCTGTCCAATAGGAGCCGAGTTACAACGGTTTAAATGGAACAAAGGAAAAAAAAATTTTTTTTAACAATTTTTTTCTGCGAAACTGTGGCACCTAGAACAACCGGAGCGAGGGCATTGGAAAGGGCTCGTCGCCTCCTACACGGCCATATTTTTTTCATCCAGATCTGACCAATAGGAGCCGAGTTACAACGGTTTAAATGGAACAAAGGAAAAAAAAATTTTTCTTTAACAATTTTTTTCTGCGAAACTGTGGCACCTAGAACAACCGGAGCGAGGGCGTTGGAAAGGGGTCGTCGCCTCCTACACGGCCATATTTTTTTCATCCAGATCTGACCAATAGGAGCCGAGTTACAACGGTTTAAATGGAACAAAGGAAAAAAAAATTTTTTTTAATAATTTTTCTCTCCGAAACTATAGCACCTAGAACAACCGGAGCGAGGGCATTGGAAAGGACTCGTCGCGCCGTACACGCCCAAATTTTTTTCATCCAGATCTGACCAACTGGAGCCGAGTTATAACGGTTTAAAGGGAACAAAGGAAAAAAAAATTTTTTTTAACAATTTTTCTCTCCGAAACTATAGCACCTAGAACAACCGGAGCGAGGGCATTGGAAAGGGCTCGTCGCGCCGTACACGCCTATATTTTTTCCATCCAGATCTGACCAATAGGAGCCGAGTTATAACGGATTAAACGGAACAAAGGAAAAAGAAATTTTTCTTTAACAATTTTTTTCTCCGAAACTATAGGACCTAGAACAACTGGAGCGAGGGCATTGGAAAGGACTCGTCGCGCCGTACACGCCCATATTTTTTTCATCCAGATGTGACCAACAGGAGCCGAGTGATAACGGTTTAAAGGGAACAAAGGAAAAAAAAATTTTTCTTTAACAATTTTTATCTCCGAAACTGTGGCATCTAGAACAACTGGACCGAGGTCATTGGAAAGGACTCGTCGCGCCCTACGCGCCCATATTTTTTTCATCCAGATCTGACCAATAGGAGCCGAGTTATAACGGTTTAAAGGGAACAAAGGAAAAAAAAATTTTTAACAATTTTTTTCTCCGAAATTGTGGCACCTAGAACAACCGGAGCAATGGCATTGGAAAGGGCTCGTCGCCTCCTACACGGCCATATTTTGTTCATCCAGATCTGACCAATAGGAGCCGAGTTACAACGGTTTAAATGGAACAAAGGAAAAAAAAATTTTTCTTTAACAATTTTTTTCTGCGAAACTGTGGAACCTATAACAACCGGAGCGAGGGCGTTGGAAAGGGCTCGTCGCCTCCTACACGGCCATATTTTTTTCATCCAGATCTGACCAATAGGAGCCGAGTTACAACGGTTTAAATGGAACAAAGGAAAAAAAATTTTTTTTTAAAGATTTTTCTCTCCGAAACTGTGGCACCTAGAACAACCGGAGCGAGGGCATTGGAAAGGACTCGTCGCGCCGTACACGCCCATATTTTTTTCATCCAGATATGACCAACTGGAGCCGAGTTATAACGGTTTAAAGGGAACAAAGGAAAAAAAAATTTTTTTTAATAATTTTTTTCTCCGAAACTATAGCACCTAGAACAACCGGAGCGAGGGCATTGGAAAGGACTCGTCGCGCCGTACACGCCCATATTTTTTTCATCCAGATCTGACCAATAGGAGCCGAGTTATAACGGTTTAAAGGGAACAAAGGAAAAAAAAATTTTTAACAATTTTTTTCTCCGAAATTGTGGCACCTAGAACAACCGGAGCAAGGGCATTGGAAAGGGGTCGTCGCCTCCTACACGGCCATATTTTGTTCATCCAGATCTGACCAATAGGAGCCGAGTTATAACGGATAAAACGGAACAAAGGAAAAAAAAATTTTTCTTTAACAATTTTTTCCTCCGAAACTGTAGCACCTAGAACAACTGGAGCGAGGGCATTGGAAAGGACTCGTTGCGCCGTACACGACCATATTTTTTTTCATCCAGATCTGACCAATAGGAGCCGAGTTATAACGGTTTAAAGGGAACAAAGGAAAAAAAAATTTTTTTACAATTTTTATCTCCGAAACTGTGGCATCTAGAACAACTGGACCGAGGTCATTGGAAAGGGCTCGTCGCCTCCTACACGGCCATATTTTTTTCATCCGGATCTGAACAATAGGAGCCGAGTTATAACGGTTTAAAGGGTACAAAGGAAAAAAAAATTTTCCTTTAACAATTTTTCTCTCCCAAACTATAGCACCTAGAACAACCGAAGCGAGGGCATTGGAAAGGGCTCGTCGCGCCGTACACGCCCATATGTTTTCATCCAGATTTGACCAATAGGAGCCGAGTTATAACGGTTTAAAGGGAACAAAGGAAAAAAAAATTTTTCTTTCACAATTTTTTTCTCCGAAACTATAGCACGTAGAACAACCCGAGCGAGGGCATTTGAAAGGGCTCGTCGCCTCCTACACGGCCATATTTTTTTCATCCAGATCTGACCAATAGGAGCCGAGTTACAACGGTTTAAATGGAACAAAGGAAAAAAAATTTTTCTTTAAAGATTTTTCTCTCCGAAACTGTGGCACCTAGAACAACCGGAGCGAGGGCATTGGAAAGGACTCGTCGCGCCGTACACGCCCATATTTTTTTCATCCAGATGTGACCAACAGGAGCCGAGTTATAACGGTTTAAAGGGAACAAAGGAAAAAAAAATTTTTCTTTAACAATTTTTTTCTCCGAAACTATAGCACCTAGAACAACCGAAGCGAGGGCATTGGAAAGGGCTCGTCGCGCCCTACGCGTCCATATTTTTTTCATCCAGATCTGACCAATAGGAGCCGAGTTACAACGGTTTAAATGGAACAAAGGAAAAAAAAATTTTTCTTTAACAATTTTTTTCTGCGAAACTGTGGCACCTAGAACAACCGGAGCGAGGGCGTTGGAAAGGGGTCGTCGCCTCCTACACGGCCATATTTTTTTCATCCAGATCTGACCAATAGGAGCCGAGTTACAACGGTTTAAATGGAACAAAGGAAAAAAAATTTTTCTTTAAAGATTTTTCTCTCCGAAACTGTGGCACCTAGAACAACCGGAGCGAGGGCATTGGAAAGGACTCGTCGCGCCGTACACGCCCATATTTTCTTCATCCAGATCTGACCAACTGGAGCCGAGTTATAACGGTTTAAAGGGAACAAAGGAAAAAAAAATTTTTTTTAATAATTTTTCTCTCCGAAACTATAGCACCTAGAACAACCGGAGCGAGGGCATTGGAAAGGACTCGTCGCGCCGTACACGCCCAAATTTTTTTCATCCAGATCTGACCAACTGGAGCCGAGTTATAACGGTTTAAAGGGAACAAAGGAAAAAAAAATTTTTTTTAACAATTTTTCTCTCCGAAACTATAGCACCTAGAACAACCGGAGCGAGGGCATTGGAAAGGGCTCGTCGCGCCGTACACGCCGATATTTTTTCCATCCAGATCTGACCAATAGGAGCCGAGTTATAACGGATAAAACGGAACAAAGGAAAAAGAAATTTTTCTTTAACAATTTTTTTCTCCGAAACTATAGGACCTAGAACAACTGGAGCGAGGGCATTGGAAAGGACTCGTCGCGCCGTACACGCCCATATTTTTTTCATCCAGATGTGACCAACAGGAGCCGAGTTATAACGGATAAAACGGAACAAAGGAAAAAGAAATTTTTCTTTAACAATTTTTTTCTCCGAAACTATAGGACCTAGAACAACTGGAGCGAGGGCATTGGAAAGGACTCGTTGCGCCGTACACGACCATATTTTTTTTCATCCAGATCTGACCAATAGGAGCCGAGTTATAACGGTTTAAAGGAAACAAAGGAAAAAAAAATTTTTTTAACAATTTTTATCTCCGAAACTGTGGCATCTAGAACAACTGGACCGAGGTCATTGGAAAGGGCTCGTCGCCTCCTACACGGCCGTATTTTTTTCATCCAGATCTGACCAATAGGAGCCGAGTTATAACGGTTTAAAGGGTACAAAGGAAAAAAAAATTTTCCTTTAACAATTTTTTTCTCCCAAACTATAGCACCTAGAACAACCGAAGCGAGGGCATTGGAAAGGGCTCGTCGCCTCCTACACGCCCATATTTTTTTCATCCAGATCTGAACAATGGGAGCCGAGTTATAACGGTTTAAAGGGAACAAAGGAAAAAAAAATTTTTCTTTCACAATTTTTATCTCCGAAACTGTAGCACCTAGAACAACCGTAGCGAGGGCATTGGAAAGGACTCGTCGCGCCGTACACGCCCATATTTTTTTCATCCAGATCTGACCAATAGGAGCCGAGTTATAACGGTTTAAAGGGAACAAAGGAAAAAAAATTTTCTTTAACAATTTTTCTCTCCGAAACTATAGCATCTAGAACAACCGGAGCGAGGTCATTGGAAAGGGCTCGTGGCGCCCTACACGGCCATATTTTGTTCATCCAGATCTGACCAATAGGAGCCGAGTTATAACGGTTTAAAGGGAACAAAGGAAAAAAAAATTTTTTTTTAACAATTTTTTCCTCCGAAACTGTGGCATCTAGAACAACTGGACCGAGGTCATTGGAAAGGGCTCGTCGCGCCCTACGCGCCCATATTTTTTTCATCCAGATCTGACCAATAGGAGCCGAGTTACAACGGTTTAAATGGAACAAAGGAAAATAATCTTTCTTTAACAATTTTTTTCTCCAAAACTATAGCACCTAGAACAACCGGACAGGGGTCATTGGAAGGCGCTCCTCGCGCACTACACGGCCATATTTTGTTCATCCAGATCTGACCAATATGAGCCGAGTTATAACGGATAAAGCGGAACAATGGAAAAAAAAATTTTTCTTTAACAATTTCTTTCTCCGAAACTGTGGCACCTAGAACAACCGGAGCGAGGGCATTGGAAAGGGCTCGTCGCCTCCTACACGGTCCTATTTTTTTCATCCAGATCTGACCAATAGGAGCCGAGTTACAACGGTTTAAATGGAACAAAGGAAAAAAAAATTCTCTTTAACAATTTTTCTCTCCGAAACTATAGCACCTAGAACAACCGTAGCGAGGGCATTGGAAAGGGCTCGTCGCCTCCTACACGGCCATATTTTTTTCATCCAGATCTGACCGATAGGAGCAGAGTTACAACGGTTTAAATGGAACAAAGGAAAATAATCTTTCTTTAACAATTTTTTTCTCCAAAACTATAGCACCTAGATCAACCGGACAGGGGTCATTGAAAGGCGCTCCTCGCGCAATACACGGCCATATTTTGTTCATCCAGATCTGACCAATAGGAGCCGAGTTATAGCGGTTTAAATGGAACAAAGGAGAAAAAAATTTTTCTTTAACAATTTTTTCCTAGGAAACTGTAGCACCTAGAACAACCGGAGCGAGGACATTGGAAAGGACTCGTCGCGCCGTACACGCCCATATTTTTTTCATCCAGATCTGACGAATAGGAGCCGAGTTACAACGGTTTAAATGGAACAAAGGAAAATAATCTTTCTTTAACAATTTTTTTCTCCGAAACCGTGGCCCCTAGAAAAACCGGAGCGAGGGCATTGGAAAGGGCTCGTCGCCTCCTACACGGCCATATTTTTTTCATCCAGAGCTGACCAATAGGAGCCGAGTTATAACGGTTTAAAGGGAACAAAGGAAAAAAAAATTTTTCTTTAACTATTTTTATCTCCGAAACTGTGGCATCTAGAACAACTGGACCGAGGTCATTGGGAAGGGCTCGTCGCGCCCTACGCGCCCGTATTTTTTTCATCCAGATCTGACCAACAGGAGCCGAGTTATAACGGTTTAAAGGGAACAAAGGAAAAAAAAATTTTTCTTTAACAATTTTTTTCTCCGAAATTGTGGCACCTAGAACAACCGGAGCAAGGGCATTGGAAAGGGCTCGTCGCCTCCTACACGGCCATATTTTGTTCATCCAGATCTGACCAATAGGAGCCGAGTTATAACGGTTTAAAGGGAACAAAGGAAAAAAAAATTTTTCTTTAACAATTTTTTTCTGCGAAACTATAGCACCTAGAACAACCGAAGGGAGGTCATTGGAAAGGGCTCGTCGCGCCATACACGGCCATATTTTGTTCATCCAGATCTGACCAATAGGAGCCGAGTTATAACGGTTTAAAGGGAACAAAGGAAAAAAAAATTTTTCTTTAACAATTTTTTCCTCCGAAACTGTGGCATCTAGAACAACTGGACCGAGGTCATTGGAAAGGGCTCGTGGCGCCCTACGCGCCCATATTTTTTTCATCCAGATCTGACCAATAGGAGCCGAGTTACAACGGTTTAAATGGAACAAAGGAAAATAATCTTTCTTTAACAATTTTTTTCTCCAAAACTATAGCACCTAGAACAACCGGACAGGGGTCATTGGAAGGCGCTCCTCGCGCACTACACGGCCATATTTTGTTCATCCAGATCTGACCAATATGAGCCGAGTTATAACGGATAAAGCGGAACAATGGAAAAAAAAATTTTTCTTTAACAATTTCTTTCTCCGAAACTGTGGCACCTAGAACAACCGGAGCGAGGGCATTGGAAAGGGCTCGTCGCCTCCTACACGGTCATATTTTTTTCATCCAGATCTGACCAATAGGAGCCGAGTTACAACGGTTTAAATGGAACAAAGGAAAAAAAAATTCTCTTTAACAATTTTTCTCTCCGAAACTATAGCACCTAGAACAACCGTAGCGAGGGCATTGGAAAGGGCTCGTCGCCTCCTACACGGCCATATTTTTTTCATCCAGATCTGACCGATAGGAGCAGAGTTACAACGGTTTAAATGGAACAAAGGAAAATAATCTTTCTTTAACAATTTTTTTCTCCAAAACTATAGCACCTAAATCAACCGGACAGGGGTCATTGGAAGGCGCTCCTCGCGCAATACACGGCCATATTTTGTTCATCCAGATCTGACCAATAGGAGCCGAGTTATAGCGGTTTAAATGGAACAAAGGAGAAAAAAATTTTTCTTTAACAATTTTTTCCTAGGAAACTGTAGCACCTAGAACAACCGGAGCGAGGACATTGGAAAGGACTCGTCGCGCCGTACACGCCCATATTTTTTTCATCCAAATCTGACGAATAGGAGCCGAGTTACAACGGTTTAAATGGAACAAAGGAAAATAATCTTTCTTTAACAATTTTTTTCTCCGAAACCGTGGCCCCTAGAAAAACCGGAGCGAGGGCATTGGAAAGGGCTCGTCGCCTCCTACACGGCCATATTTTTTTCATCCAGAGCTGACCAATAGGAGCCGAGTTACAACGGTTTAAATGGAACAAAGGAAAATAATCTTTTTTAACAATTTTTTTCTCCAAAACTATAGCACCTAGAACAACCGGACAGGGGTCATTGGAAGGCGCTCCTCGCGCCCTACACGGCCATATTTTGTTCATCCAATTCTGACCAATAGGAGCCGAGTTATAACGGTTTAAAGGGAACAAAGGAAATAAAATTTTTCTTTAACAATTTTTTTCTCCGAAACTGTGGCACCTAGAACAACCAGAGCGAGGGCATTGGAAAGGGCTCGTCGCCTCCTACACGGCCATATTTTTTTCATCCAGAAATGACCAATAGGAGCCGAGTTACAACGGTTTAAATGGAACAAAGGAAAATAATCTTTCTTTAACAATTTTTTTCTCCAAAACTATAGCACCTACAACAACCGGACAGGGGTCATTGGAAGGCGCTCCTCGCGCAATACACGGCCATATTTTGTTCATCCAGATCTGACCAATAGGAGCCGAATTATAACGGTTTAAAGGGAACAAAGGAAAAAAAAATTTTTTTTAACAATTTTTCTCTCCGAAACTATAGCACCTAGAACAACCGGAGCGAGGGCATTGGAAAGGGCTCGTCGCGCCGTACACGCCTATATTTTTTCCATCCAGATCTGACCAATAGGAGCCGATTTATAACGGTTTAAAGGGAACAAAGGAAAAAAAAATTTTTTTTAACAATTTTTCTCTCCGAAACTATAGCACCTAGAACAACCGGAGCGAGGGCATTGGAAAGGGCTCGTCGCGCCGTACACGCCTATATTTTTTCCATCCAGATCTGACCAATAGGAGCCGATTTATAACGGTTTAAAGGGAACAAAGGAAAAAAAAATTTTTCTGTAACAATTTTTATCTCCGAAACTGTGGCATCTAGAACAACTGGACCGAGGTCATTGGGAAGGGCTCGTCGCGCCCTACGCGCCCGTATTTTTTTCATCCAGATCTGACCAACAGGAGCCGAGTTATAACGGTTTAAAGGGAACAAAGGAAAAAAAAATTTTTCTTTAACAATTTTTTTCTCCGAAATTGTGGCACCTAGAACAACCGAAGCGAGGGCATTGGAAAGGGCTCGTCGCGCCCTACGCGCCCATATTTTTTTCATCCAGATCTGACCAATAGGAGCCGAGTTATAACGGTTTAAAGGGAACAAAGGAAAAAAAAATTTTTAACAATTTTTTTCTCCGAAATTGTGGCACCTAGAACAACCGGAGCAAGGGCATTGGAAAGGGCTCGTCGCCTCCTACACGGCCATATTTTGTTCATCCAGATCTGACCAATAGGAGCCGAGTTATAACGGATAAAACGGAACAAAGGAAAAAAAAATTTTTTTTTAACAATTTTTTCCTCCGAAACTGTAGCACCTAGAACAACTGGTGCTAGGGCATTGGAAAGGACTCGTCGCGCCGTACACGACCATATTTTTTTTCATCCAGATCTGACCAATAGGAGCCGAGTTATAACGGTTTAAAGGGAACAAAGGAAAAAAAAATTTTTTTAACAATTTTTATCTCCGAAACTGTGGCATCTAGAACAACTGTACCGAGGTCATTGGAAAGGGCTCGTCGCCTCCTACACGGCCATATTTTTTTCATCCAGATCTGACCAATAGGAGCCGAGTTATAACGGTTTAAAGGGTACAAAGGAAAAAAAAATTTTCCTTTAACAATTTTTCTCTCCGAAACTATAGCACCTAGAACAACCGAAGCGAGGGCATTGGAAAGGGCTCGTCGCGCCGTACACGCCCATATGTTTTCATCCAGATTTGACCAATAGGAGCCGAGTTATAACGGTTTAAAGGGAACAAAGGAAAAAAAAATTTTTCTGTAACAATTTTTATCTCCGAAACTGTGGCATCTAGAACAACTGGACCGAGGTCATTGGGAAGGGCTCGTCGCGCCCTACGCGCCCGTATTTTTTTCATCCAGATCTGACCAACAGGAGCCGAGTTATAACGGTTTAAAGGGAACAAAGGAAAAAAAAATTTTTCTTTAACAATTTTTTTCTCCGAAATTGTGGCACCTAGAACAAGCGGAGCAAGGGCATTGGAAAGGGCTCGTCGCCTCCTACACGGCCATATTTTGTTCATCCAGATCTGACCAATAGGAGCCGAGTTATAACGGTTTAAAGGGTACAAAGGAAAAAAAAATTTTCCTTTAACAATTTTTCTCTCCGAAACTATAGCACCTAGAACAACCGAAGCGAGGGCATTGGAAAGGGCTCGTCGCGCCGTACACGCCCATACGTTTTCATCCAGATTTGACCAATAGGAGCCGAGTTATAACGGTTTAAAGGGAACAAAGGAAAAAAAAATTTTTCTTTCACAATTTTTTTCTCCGAAACTGTAGCACCTAGAACAACCGGAGTGAGGGCATTGGAAAGGGCTCGTCGCCTCCTACACGCCCATATTTTTTTCATCCAGATCTGAACAATGGGAGCCGAGTTATAACGGTTTAAAGGGAACAAAGAAAAAAAAAATTTTTCTTTCACAATTTTTATCTCCGAAACTGTAGCACCTAGAACAACCGGAGCGAGGGCATTGGAAAGGACTCGTCGAGCCGTACACGCCCATATTTTTTTCATCCAGATCTGACCAATAGGAGCCGAGTTATAACGGTTTAAAAGGAACAAAGGAAAAAAATTTTTTTTAACAATTTTTCTCTCCGAAACTATAGCATCTAGAACAACCGGAGCGAGGTCATTGGAAAGGGCTCGTCGCGCCCTACACGGTCCTATTTTTTTCATCCAGATCTGACCGATAGGAGCAGAGTTACAACGGTTTAAATGGAACAAAGGAAAATAATCTTTCTTTAACAATTTTTTTCTCCAAAACTATAGCACCTAGATCAACCGGACAGGGGTCATTGAAAGGCGCTCCTCGCGCAATACACGGCCATATTTTGTTCATCCAGATCTGACCAATAGGAGCCGAGTTATAGCGGTTTAAATGGAACAAAGGAGAAAAAAATTTTTCTTTAACAATTTTTTCCTAGGAAACTGTAGCACCTAGAACAACCGGAGCGAGGACATTGGAAAGGACTCGTCGCGCCGTACACGCCCATATTTTTTTCATCCAGATCTGACGAATAGGAGCCGAGTTACAACGGTTTAAATGGAACAAAGGAAAATAATCTTTCTTTAACAATTTTTTTCTCCGAAACCGTGGCCCCTAGAAAAACCGGAGCGAGGGCATTGGAAAGGGCTCGTCGCCTCCTACACGGCCATATTTTTTTCATCCAGAGCTGACCAATAGGAGCCGAGTTATAACGGTTTAAAGGGAACAAAGGAAAAAAAAATTTTTCTTTAACTATTTTTATCTCCGAAACTGTGGCATCTAGAACAACTGGACCGAGGTCATTGGGAAGGGCTCGTCGCGCCCTACGCGCCCGTATTTTTTTCATCCAGATCTGACCAACAGGAGCCGAGTTATAACGGTTTAAAGGGAACAAAGGAAAAAAAAATTTTTCTTTAACAATTTTTTTCTCCGAAATTGTGGCACCTAGAACAACCGGAGCAAGGGCATTGGAAAGGGCTCGTCGCCTCCTACACGGCCATATTTTGTTCATCCAGATCTGACCAATAGGAGCCGAGTTATAACGGTTTAAAGGGAACAAAGGAAAAAAAATTTTTCTTTAACAATTTTTTTCTCCGAAACTATAGCACCTAGAACAACCGAAGGGAGGTCATTGGAAAGGGCTCGTCGCGCCATACACGGCCATATTTTGTTCATCCAGATCTGACCAATAGGAGCCGAGTTATAACGGTTTAAAGGGAACAAAGGAAAAAAAAATTTTTCTTTAACAATTTTTTCCTCCGAAACTGTGGCATCTAGAACAACTGGACCGAGGTCATTGGAAAGGGCTCGTCGCGCCCTACGCGCCCATATTTTTTTCATCCAGATCTGACCAATAGGAGCCGAGTTACAACGGTTTAAATGGAACAAAGGAAAATAATCTTTCTTTAACAATTTTTTTCTCCAAAACTATAGCACCTAGAACAACCGGACAGGGGTCATTGGAAGGCGCTCCTCGCGCACTACACGGCCATATTTTGTTCATCCAGATCTGACCAATATGAGCCGAGTTATAACGGATAAAGCGGAACAATGGAAAAAAAAATTTTTCTTTAACAATTTCTTTCTCCGAAACTGTGGCACCTAGAACAACCGGAGCGAGGGCATTGGAAAGGGCTCGTCGCCTCCTACACGGTCATATTTTTTTCATCCAGATCTGACCAATAGGAGCCGAGTTACAACGGTTTAAATGGAACAAAGGAAAAAAAAATTCTCTTTAATAATTTTTCTCTCCGAAACTATAGCACCTAGAACAACCGTAGCGAGGGCATTGGAAAGGGCTCGTCGCCTCCTACACGGCCATATTTTTTTCATCCAGATCTGACCGATAGGAGCAGAGTTACAACGGTTTAAATGGAACAAAGGAAAATAATCTTTCTTTAACAATTTTTTTCTCCAAAACTATAGCACCTAAATCAACCGGACAGGGGTCATTGGAAGGCGCTCCTCGCGCAATACACGGCCATATTTTGTTCATCCAGATCTGACCAATAGGAGCCGAGTTATAGCGGTTTAAATGGAACAAAGGAGAAAAAAATTTTTCTTTAACAATTTTTTCCTAGGAAACTGTAGCACCTAGAACAACCGGAGCGAGGACATTGGAAAGGACTCGTCGCGCCGTACACGCCCATATTTTTTTCATCCAAATCTGACGAATAGGAGCCGAGTTACAACGGTTTAAATGGAACAAAGGAAAATAATCTTTCTTTAACAATTTTTTTCTCCGAAACCGTGGCCCCTAGAAAAACCGGAGCGAGGGCATTGGAAAGGGCTCGTCGCCTCCTACACGGCCATATTTTTTTCATCCAGAGCTGACCAATAGGAGCCGAGTTACAACGGTTTAAATGGAACAAAGGAAAATAATCTTTCTTTAACAATTTTTTTCTCCAAAACTATAGCACCTAGAACAACCGGACAGGGGTCATTGGAAGGCGCTCCTCGCGCCCTACACGGCCATATTTTGTTCATCCAATTCTGACCAATAGGAGCCGAGTTATAACGGTTTAAAGGGAACAAAGGAAATAAAATTTTTCTTTAACAATTTTTTTCTCCGAAACTGTGGCACCTAGAACAACCAGAGCGAGGGCATTGGAAAGGGCTCGTCGCCTCCTACACGGCCATATTTTTTTCATCCAGAAATGACCAATAGGAGCCGAGTTACAACGGTTTAAATGGAACAAAGGAAAATAATCTTTCTTTAACAATTTTTTTCTCCAAAACTATAGCACCTACAACAACCGGACAGGGGTCATTGGAAGGCGCTCCTCGCGCAATACACGGCCATATTTTGTTCATCCAGATCTGACCAATAGGAGCCGAATTATAACGGTTTAAAGGGAACAAAGGAAAAAAAAATTTTTTTTAACAATTTTTCTCTCCGAAACTATAGCACCTAGAACAACCGGAGCGAGGGCATTGGAAAGGGCTCGTCGCGCCGTACACGCCTATATTTTTTCCATCCAGATCTGACCAATAGGAGCCGATTTATAACGGTTTAAAGGGAACAAAGGAAAAAAAAATTTTTTTTAACAATTTTTCTCTCCGAAACTATAGCACCTAGAACAACCGGAGCGAGGGCATTGGAAAGGGCTCGTCGCGCCGTACACGCCTATATTTTTTCCATCCAGATCTGACCAATAGGAGCCGATTTATAACGGTTTAAAGGGAACAAAGGAAAAAAAAATTTTTCTGTAACAATTTTTATCTCCGAAACTGTGGCATCTAGAACAACTGGACCGAGGTCATTGGGAAGGGCTCGTCGCGCCCTACGCGCCCGTATTTTTTTCATCCAGATCTGACCAACAGGAGCCGAGTTATAACGGTTTAAAGGGAACAAAGGAAAAAAAAATTTTTCTTTAACAATTTTTTTCTCCGAAATTGTGGCACCTAGAACAACCGAAGCGAGGGCATTGGAAAGGGCTCGTCGCGCACTACGCGCCCATATTTTTTTCATCCAGATCTGACCAATAGGAGCCGAGTTATAACGGTTTAAAGGGAACAAAGGAAAAAAAAATTTTTAACAATTTTTTTCTCCGAAATTGTGGCACCTAGAACAACCGGAGCAAGGGCATTGGAAAGGGCTCGTCGCCTCCTACACGGCCATATTTTGTTCATCCAGATCTGACCAATAGGAGCCGAGTTATAACGGATAAAACGGAACAAAGGAAAAAAAAATTTTTCTTTAACAATTTTTTCCTCCGAAACTGTAGCACCTAGAACAACTGGTGCTAGGGCATTGGAAAGGACTCGTCGCGCCGTACACGACCATATTTTTTTTCATCCAGATCTGACCAATAGGAGCCGAGTTATAACGGTTTAAAGGGAACAAAGGAAAAAAAAATTTTTTTAACAATTTTTATCTCCGAAACTGTGGCATCTAGAACAACTGTACCGAGGTCATTGGAAAGGGCTCGTCGCCTCCTACACGGCCATATTTTTTTCATCCAGATCTGACCAATAGGAGCCGAGTTATAACGGTTTAAAGGGTACAAAGGAAAAAAAAATTTTCCTTTAACAATTTTTCTCTCCGAAACTATAGCACCTAGAACAACCGAAGCGAGGGCATTGGAAAGGGCTCGTCGCGCCGTACACGCCCATATGTTTTCATCCAGATTTGACCAATAGGAGCCGAGTTATAACGGTTTAAAGGGAACAAAGGAAAAAAAATTTTTCTTTAACAATTTTTTTCTCCGAAACTATAGCACCTAGAACAACCGAAGGGAGGTCATTGGAAAGGGCTCGTCGCGCCATACACGGCCATATTTTGTTCATCCAGATCTGACCAATAGGAGCCGAGTTATAACGGTTTAAAGGGAACAAAGGAAAAAAAAATTTTTCTTTAACAATTTTTTCCTCCGAAACTGTGGCATCTAGAACAACTGGACCGAGGTCATTGGAAAGGGCTCGTCGCGCCCTACGCGCCCATATTTTTTTCATCCAGATCTGACCAATAGGAGCCGAGTTACAACGGTTTAAATGGAACAAAGGAAAATAATCTTTCTTTAACAATTTTTTTCTCCAAAACTATAGCACCTAGAACAACCGGACAGGGGTCATTGGAAGGCGCTCCTCGCGCACTACACGGCCATATTTTGTTCATCCAGATCTGACCAATATGAGCCGAGTTATAACGGATAAAGCGGAACAATGGAAAAAAAAATTTTTCTTTAACAATTTCTTTCTCCGAAACTGTGGCACCTAGAACAACCGGAGCGAGGGCATTGGAAAGGGCTCGTCGCCTCCTACACGGTCATATTTTTTTCATCCAGATCTGACCAATAGGAGCCGAGTTACAACGGTTTAAATGGAACAAAGGAAAAAAAAATTCTCTTTAACAATTTTTCTCTCCGAAACTATAGCACCTAGAACAACCGTAGCGAGGGCATTGGAAAGGGCTCGTCGCCTCCTACACGGCCATATTTTTTTCATCCAGATCTGACCGATAGGAGCAGAGTTACAACGGTTTAAATGGAACAAAGGAAAATAATCTTTCTTTAACAATTTTTTTCTCCAAAACTATAGCACCTAAATCAACCGGACAGGGGTCATTGGAAGGCGCTCCTCGCGCAATACACGGCCATATTTTGTTCATCCAGATCTGACCAATAGGAGCCGAGTTATAGCGGTTTAAATGGAACAAAGGAGAAAAAAATTTTTCTTTAACAATTTTTTCCTAGGAAACTGTAGCACCTAGAACAACCGGAGCGAGGACATTGGAAAGGACTCGTCGCGCCGTACACGCCCATATTTTTTTCATCCAAATCTGACGAATAGGAGCCGAGTTACAACGGTTTAAATGGAACAAAGGAAAATAATCTTTCTTTAACAATTTTTTTCTCCGAAACCGTGGCCCCTAGAAAAACCGGAGCGAGGGCATTGGAAAGGGCTCGTCGCCTCCTACACGGCCATATTTTTTTCATCCAGAGCTGACCAATAGGAGCAGAGTTACAACGGTTTAAATGGAACAAAGGAAAATAATCTTTCTTTAACAATTTTTTTCTCCAAAACTATAGCACCTAGAACAACCGGACAGGGGTCATTGGAAGGCGCTCCTCGCGCCCTACACGGCCATATTTTGTTCATCCAATTCTGACCAATAGGAGCCGAGTTATAACGGTTTAAAGGGAACAAAGGAAATAAAATTTTTCTTTAACAATTTTTTTCTCCGAAACTGTGGCACCTAGAACAACCAGAGCGAGGGCATTGGAAAGGGCTCGTCGCCTCCTACACGGCCATATTTTTTTCATCCAGAAATGACCAATAGGAGCCGAGTTACAACGGTTTAAATGGAACAAAGGAAAATAATCTTTCTTTAACAATTTTTTTCTCCAAAACTATAGCACCTACAACAACCGGACAGGGGTCATTGGAAGGCGCTCCTCGCGCAATACACGGCCATATTTTGTTCATCCAGATCTGACCAATAGGAGCCGAATTATAACGGTTTAAAGGGAACAAAGGAAAAAAAAATTTTTTTTAACAATTTTTCTCTCCGAAACTATAGCACCTAGAACAACCGGAGCGAGGGCATTGGAAAGGGCTCGTCGCGCCGTACACGCCTATATTTTTTCCATCCAGATCTGACCAATAGGAGCCGATTTATAACGGTTTAAAGGGAACAAAGGAAAAAAAAATTTTTTTTAACAATTTTTCTCTCCGAAACTATAGCACCTAGAACAACCGGAGCGAGGGCATTGGAAAGGGCTCGTCGCGCCGTACACGCCTATATTTTTTCCATCCAGATCTGACCAATAGGAGCCGATTTATAACGGTTTAAAGGGAACAAAGGAAAAAAAAATTTTTCTGTAACAATTTTTATCTCCGAAACTGTGGCATCTAGAACAACTGGACCGAGGTCATTGGGAAGGGCTCGTCGCGCCCTACGCGCCCGTATTTTTTTCATCCAGATCTGACCAACAGGAGCCGAGTTATAACGGTTTAAAGGGAACAAAGGAAAAAAAAATTTTTCTTTAACAATTTTTTTCTCCGAAATTGTGGCACCTAGAACAACCGAAGCGAGGGCATTGGAAAGGGCTCGTCGCGCACTACGCGCCCATATTTTTTTCATCCAGATCTGACCAATAGGAGCCGAGTTATAACGGTTTAAAGGGAACAAAGGAAAAAAAAATTTTTAACAATTTTTTTCTCCGAAATTGTGGCACCTAGAACAACCGGAGCAAGGGCATTGGAAAGGGCTCGTCGCCTCCTACACGGCCATATTTTGTTCATCCAGATCTGACCAATAGGAGCCGAGTTATAACGGATAAAACGGAACAAAGGAAAAAAAAATTTTTCTTTAACAATTTTTTCCTCCGAAACTGTAGCACCTAGAACAACTGGTGCTAGGGCATTGGAAAGGACTCGTCGCGCCGTACACGACCATATTTTTTTTCATCCAGATCTGACCAATAGGAGCCGAGTTATAACGGTTTAAAGGGAACAAAGGAAAAAAAAATTTTTTTAACAATTTTTATCTCCGAAACTGTGGCATCTAGAACAACTGTACCGAGGTCATTGGAAAGGGCTCGTCGCCTCCTACACGGCCATATTTTGTTCATCCAGATCTGACCAATAGGAGCCGAGTTATAACGGTTTAAAGGGTACAAAGGAAAAAAAAATTTTCCTTTAACAATTTTTCTCTCCGAAACTATAGCACCTAGAACAACCGAAGCGAGGGCATTGGAAAGGGCTCGTCGCGCCGTACACGCCCATATGTTTTCATCCAGATTTGACCAATAGGAGCCGAGTTATAACGGTTTAAAGGGAACAAAGGAAAAAAAAATTTTTCTGTAACAATTTTTATCTCCGAAACTGTGGCATCTAGAACAACTGGACCGAGGTCATTGGGAAGGGCTCGTCGCGCCCTACGCGCCCGTATTTTTTTCATCCAGATCTGACCAACAGGAGCCGAGTTATAACGGTTTAAAGGGAACAAAGGAAAAAAAAATTTTTCTTTAACAATTTTTTTCTCCGAAATTGTGGCACCTAGAACAAGCGGAGCAAGGGCATTGGAAAGGGCTCGTCGCCTCCTACACGGCCATATTTTGTTCATCCAGATCTGACCAATAGGAGCCGAGTTATAACGGTTTAAAGGGTACAAAGGAAAAAAAAATTTTCCTTTAACAATTTTTCTCTCCGAAACTATAGCACCTAGAACAACCGAAGCGAGGGCATTGGAAAGGGCTCGTCGCGCCGTACACGCCCATACGTTTTCATCCAGATTTGACCAATAGGAGCCGAGTTATAACGGTTTAAAGGGAACAAAGGAAAAAAAAATTTTTCTTTCACAATTTTTTTCTCCGAAACTGTAGCACCTAGAACAACCGGAGTGAGGGCATTGGAAAGGGCTCGTCGCCTCCTACACGCCCATATTTTTTTCATCCAGATCTGAACAATGGGAGCCGAGTTATAACGGTTTAAAGGGAACAAAGGAAAAAAAAATTTTTCTTTCACAATTTTTATCTCCGAAACTGTAGCACCTAGAACAACCGGAGCGAGGGCATTGGAAAGGACTCGTCGAGCCGTACACGCCCATATTTTTTTCATCCAGATCTGACCAACAGGAGCCGAGTTATAACGGTTTAAAAGGAACAAAGGAAAAAAATTTTTTTTAACAATTTTTCTCTCCGAAACTATAGCATCTAGAACAACCGGAGCGAGGTCATTGGAAAGGGCTCGTCGCGCCCTACACGGCCATATTTTGTTCATCCAGATCTGACCAATAGGAGCCGAGTTATAACGGTTTAAAGGGAACAATGGGAAAAAAAATTTTTTTTTAACAATTTTTTCCTCCGAAACTGTGGCATCTAGAACAACTGGACCGAGGTCATTGGAAAGGGCTCGTCGCGCCCTACGCGCCCATATTTTTTTCATCCAGATCTGACCAATAGGAGCCGAGTTACAACGGTTTAAATGGAACAAAGGAAAATAATCTTTCTTTAACAATTTTTTTCTCCAAAACTATAGCACCTAGAACAACCGGACAGGGGTCATTGGAAGTCGCTCCTCGCGCACTACACGGCCATATTTTGTTCATCCAGATCTGACCAATAGGATCCGAGTTATAGCGGTTTAAATGGAACAAAGGAGAAAAAAATTTTTCTTTAACAATTTTTTCCTAGGAAACTGTAGCACCTAGAACAACCGGAGCGAGGACATTGGAAAGGACTCGTCGCGCCGTACACGCCCATATTTTTTTCATCCAGATCTGACGAATAGGAGCCGAGTTACAACGGTTTAAATGGAACAAAGGAAAATAATCTTTCTTTAACAATTTTTTTCTCCGAAACCGTGGCCCCTAGAAAAACCGGAGCGAGGGCATTGGAAAGGGCTCGTCGCCTCCTACACGGCCATATTTTTTTCATCCAGAGCTGACCAATAGGAGCCGAGTTACAACGGTTTAAATGGAACAAAGGAAAATAATCTTTCTTTAACAATTTTTTTCTCCAAAACTATAGCACCTAGAACAACCGGACAGGGGTCATTGGAAGGCGCTCCTCGCGCCCTACACGGCCATATTTTGTTCATCCAGTTCTGACCAATAGGAGCCGAGTTATAACGGTTTAAAGGGAACAAAGGAAATAAAATTTTTCTTTAACAATTTTTTTCTCCGAAACTGTGGCACCTAGAACAACCGGAGCGAGGGCATTGGAAAGGGCTCGTCGCGCCGTACACGCCTATATTTTTTCCATCCAGATCTGACCAATAGGAGCCGAGTTATAACGGTTTAAAGGGAACAAAGGAAAAAAAAATTTTTCTGTAACAATTTTTTTCTGCGAAACTGTGGCACCTATAACAACCGGAGCGAGGGCATTGGAAAGGGCTCGTCGCCTCCTACACGGCCATATTTTTTTCATCCAGATCTGACCAATAGGAGCCGAGTTACAACGGTTTAAATGGAACAAAGGAAAAAAAATTTTTCTTTAAAGATTTTTCTCTCCGAAACTGTGGCACCTAGAATAACCGTAGCGAGGGCATTGGAAAGGACTCGTCGCGCCGTACACGCCCATATTTTTTTCGTCCAGATCTGACCAACTGGAGCCGAGTTATAACGGTTTAAAGGGAACAAAGGGAACAAAAATTTTTCTTTAACAATTTTTTTCTCCGAAACTATAGCACGTAGAACAACTGGAGCGAGGGCATTGGAAAGGACTCGTCGCGCCGTACACGCCCATATTTTTTTCATCCAGATCTGACGAATAGGAGCCGAGTTATAACGGTTTAAAGGGAACAAAGGAAAAAAAAATTTTTAACAATTTTTTTCTCCGAAATTGTGGCACCTAGAACAACCGGAGCAAGGGCATTGGAAAGGGCTCGTCGCCTCCTACACGGCCATATTTTGTTCATCCAGATCTGACCAATAGGAGCCGAGTTATAACGGATAAAACGGAACAAAGGAAAAAAAAATTTTTCTTTAACAATTTTTTCCTCCGAAACTGTAGCACCTAGAACAACTGGAGCGAGGGCATTGGAAAGGACTCGTCGCGCCGTACACGACCATATTTTTTTTCATCCAGATCTGACCAATAGGAGCCGAGTTATAACGGTTTAAAGGGAACAAAGGAAAAAAAAATTTTTTTAACAATTTTTATCTCCGAAACTGTGGCATCTAGAACAACTGGACCGAGGTCATTGGAAAGGGCTCGTCGCCTCCTACACGGCCATATTTTTTTCATCCAGATCTGACCAATAGGAGCCGAGTTATAACGGTTTAAAGGGTACAAAGGAAAAAAAAATTTTCCTTTAACAATTTTTCTCTCCGAAACTATAGCACCTAGAACAACCGAAGCGAGGGCATTGGAAAGGGCTCGTCGCGCCGTACACGCCCATATGTTTTCATCCAGATTTGACCAATAGGAGCCGAGTTATAACGGTTTAAAGGGAACAAAGGAAAAAAAAATTTTTCTTTAACTATTTTTATCTCCGAAACTGTGGCATCTAGAACAACTGGACCGAGGTCATTGGGAAGGGCTCGTCGCGCCCTACGCGCCCGTATTTTTTTCATCCAGATCTGACCAACAGGAGCCGAGTTATAACGGTTTAAAGGGAACAAAGGAAAAAAAAATTTTTCTTTAACAATTTTTTTCTCCGAAATTGTGGCACCTAGAACAACCGGAGCAAGGGCATTGGAAAGGGCTCGTCGCCTCCTACACGGCCATATTTTGTTCATCCAGATCTGACCAATAGGAGCCGAGTTATAACGGTTTAAAGGGAACAAAGGAAAAAAAAATTTTTCTTTAACAATTTTTTTCTCCGAAACTATAGCACCTAGAACAACCGAAGCGAGGGCATTGGAAAGGGCTCGTCGCGCCCTACGCGCCCATATTTTTTTCATCCAGATCTGAAAAATAGGAGCCGAGTTACAACGGTTTAAATGGAACAAAGGAAAAAAAAATTTTTCTTTAACAATTTTTTTCTGCGAAACTGTGGCACCTAGAACAACCGGAGCGAGGGCATTGGAAAGGGCTCGTCGCACCCTACGCGCCCATATTTTTTTCATCCAGATCTGACCAATAGGAGCCGAGTTATAACGGTTTAAATGGAACAAAGGAAAAAAAAATTTTTAACAATTTTTTTCTCCGAAATTGTGGCACCTAGAACAACCGGAGCAAGGGCATTGGAAAGGGCTCGTCGCCTCCTACACGGCCATATTTTGCTCATCCAGATCTGACCAATAGGAGCCGAGTTATAACGGATAAAACGGAACAAAGGAAAAAAAAATTTTTCTTTAACAATTTTTTCCTCCGAAACTGTAGCACCTAGAACAACTGGAGCGAGGGCATTGGAAAGGACTCGTCGCGCCGTACACGACCATATTTTTTTTCATCCAGATCTGACCAATAGGAGCCGAGTTATAACGGTTTAAAGGGAACAAAGGAAAAAAAAATTTTTTTAACAATTTTTATCTCCGAAACTGTGGCATCTAGAACAACTGGACCGAGGTCATTGGAAAGGGCTCGTCGCCTCCTACACGGCCATATGTTTTTCATCCAGATCTGACCAATAGGAGCCGAGTTATAACGGTTTAAAGGGTACAAAGGAAAAAAAAATTTTCCTTTAACAATTTTTCTCTCCGAAACTATAGCACCTAGAACAACCGAAGCAAGGGCATTGGAAAGGGCTCGTCGCGCCGTACACGCCCATATGTTTTCATCCAGATTTGACCAATAGGAGCCGAGTTATAACGGTTTAAAGGGAACAAAGGAAAAAAAAATTTTTCTTTAACTATTTTTATCTCCGAAACTGTGGCATCTAGAACAACTGGACCGAGGTCATTGGGAAGGGCTCGTCGCGCCCTACGCGCCCGTATTTTTTTCATCCAGATCTGACCAACAGGAGCCGAGTTATAACGGTTTAAAGGGAACAAAGGAAAAAAAAATTTTTCTTTAACAATTTTTTTCTCCGAAATTGTGGCACCTAGAACAACCGGAGCAAGGGCATTGGAAAGGGCTCGTCGCCTCCTACACGGCCATATTTTGTTCATCCAGATCTGACCAATAGGAGCCGAGTTATAACGGTTTAAAGGGAACAAAGGAAAAAAAAATTTTTCTTTAACAATTTTTTTCTCCGAAACTATAGCACCTAGAACAACCGAAGCGAGGGCATTGGAAAGGGCTCGTCGCGCCCTACGCGCCCATATTTTTTTCATCCAGATCTGACCAATAGGAGCCGAGTTACAACGGTTTAAATGGAACAAAGGAAAAAAAAATTTTTCTTTAACAATTTTTTTCTGCGAAACTGTGGCACCTAGAACAACCGGAGCGAGGGCATTGGAAAGGGCTCGTCGCACCCTACGCGCCCATATTTTTTTCATCCAGATCTGACCAATAGGAGCCGAGTTATAACGGTTTAAATGGAACAAAGGAAAAAAAAATTTTTAACAATTTTTTTCTCCGAAATTGTGGCACCTAGAACAACCGGAGCAAGGGCATTGGAAAGGGCTCGTCGCCTCCTACACGGCCATATTTTGCTCATCCAGATCTGACCAATAGGAGCCGAGTTATAACGGATAAAACGGAACAAAGGAAAAAAAAATTTTTCTTTAACAATTTTTTCCTCCGAAACTGTAGCACCTAGAACAACTGGAGCGAGGGCATTGGAAAGGACTCGTCGCGCCGTACACGACCATATTTTTTTTCATCCAGATCTGACCAATAGGAGCCGAGTTATAACGGTTTAAAGGGAACAAAGGAAAAAAAAATTTTTTTAACAATTTTTATCTCCGAAACTGTGGCATCTAGAACAACTGGACCGAGGTCATTGGAAAGGGCTCGTCGCCTCCTACACGGCCATATTTTTTTCATCCAGATCTGACCAATAGGAGCCGAGTTATAACGGTTTAAAGGGTACAAAGGAAAAAAAAATTTTCCTTTAACAATTTTTCTCTCCGAAACTATAGCACCTAGAACAACCGAAGCGAGGGCATTGGAAAGGGCTCGTCGCGCCGTACACGCCCATATGTTTTCATCCAGGTTTGACCAATAGGAGCCGAGTTATAACGGTTTAAAGGGAACAAAGGAAAAAAAAATTTTTCTTTAACAATTTTTTTCTCCGAAACTGTAGCACCTAGAACAACCGGAGCGAGGGCATTGGAAAGGGCTCGTCGCCTCCTACACGGCCATATTTTGTTCATCCAGATCTGACCAATAGGAGCCGAATTATAACGGTTTAAAGGGAACAAAGGAAAAAAAAATTTTTTTTAACAATTTTTCTCTCCGAAACTATAGCACCTAGAACAACCGGAGCGAGGGCATTGGAAAGGGCTCGTCGCGCCGTACACGCCTATATTTTTTCCATCCAGATCTGACCAATAGGAGCCGAGTTATAACGGTTTAAAGGGAACAAAGGAAAAAAAAATTTTTCTGTAACAATTTTTTTCTGCGAAACTGTGGCACCTATAACAACCGGAGCGAGGGCATTGGAAAGGGCTCGTCGCCTCCTACACGGCCATATTTTTTTCATCCAGATCTGACCAATAGGAGCCGAGTTACAACGGTTTAAATGGAACAAAGGAAAAAAAATTTTTCTTTAAAGATTTTTCTCTCCGAAACTGTGGCACCTAGAACAACCGTAGCGAGGGCATTGGAAAGGACTCGTCGCGCCGTACACGCCCATATTTTTTTCATCCAGATCTGACCAACTGGAGCCGAGTTATAACGGTTTAAAGGGAACAAAGGGAAAAAAAATTTTTTTTAACAATTTTTCTCTCCGAAACTATAGCACCTAGAACAACCGGAGCGAGGTCATTGGGAAGGGCTCGTCGCGCCCTACGCGCCCGTATTTTTTTCATCCAGATCTGACCAACAGGAGCCGAGTTATAACGGTTTAAAGGGAACAAAGGAAAAAAAAATTTTTCTTTAACAATTTTTTTCTCCGAAATTGTGGCACCTAGAACAACCGGAGCAAGGGCATTGGAAAGGGCTCGTCGCCTCCTACACGGCCATATTTTGTTCATCCAGATCTGACCAATAGGAGCCGAGTTATAACGGTTTAAAGGGAACAAAGGAAAAAAAAATTTTTCTTTAACAATTTTTTTCTCCGAAACTATAGCACCTAGAACAACCGAAGCGAGGGCATTGGAAAGGGCTCGTCGCGCCCTACGCGCCCATATTTTTTTCATCCAGATCTGACCAATAGGAGCCGAGTTACAACGGTTTAAATGGAACAAAGGAAAAAAAAATTTTTCTTTAACAATTTTTTTCTGCGAAACTGTGGCACCTAGAACAACCGGAGCGAGGGCATTGGAAAGGGCTCGTCGCACCCTACGCGCCCATATTTTTTTCATCCAGATCTGACGAATAGGAGCCGAGTTATAACGGTTTAAAGGGAACAAAGGAAAAAAAAATTTTTAACAATTTTTTTCTCCGAAATTGTGGCACCTAGAACAACCGGAGCAAGGGCATTGGAAAGGGCTCGTCGCCTCCTACACGGCCATATTTTGTTCATCCAGATCTGACCAATAGGAGCCGAGTTATAACGGATAAAACGGAACAAAGGAAAAAAAAATTTTTCTTTAACAATTTTTTCCTCCGAAACTGTAGCACCTAGAACAACTGGAGCGAGGGCATTGGAAAGGACTCGTCGCGCCGTACACGACCATATTTTTTTTCATCCAGATCTGACCAATAGGAGCCGAGTTATAACGGTTTAAAGGGAACAAAGGAAAAAAAAATTTTTTTAACAATTTTTATCTCCGAAACTGTGGCATCTAGAACAACTGGACCGAGGTCATTGGAAAGGGCTCGTCGCCTCCTACACGGCCATATTTTTTTCATCCAGATCTGACCAATAGGAGCCGAGTTATAACGGTTTAAAGGGTACAAAGGAAAAAAAAATTTTCCTTTAACAATTTTTCTCTCCGAAACTATAGCACCTAGAACAACCGAAGCGAGGGCATTGGAAAGGGCTCGTCGCGCCGTACACGCCCATATGTTTTCATCCAGATTTGACCAATAGGAGCCGAGTTATAACGGTTTAAAGGGAACAAAGGAAAAAAAAATTTTTCTTTCACAATTTTTTTCTCCGAAACTGTAGCACCTAGAACAACCGGAGCGAGGGCATTGGAAAGGACTCGTCGAGCCGTACACGCCCATATTTTTTTCATCCAGATCTGACCAATAGGAGCCGAGTTATAACGGTTTAAAGGGAACAAAGGAAAAAAATTATTTTTAACAATTTTTCTCTCCGAAACTATAGCATCTAGAACAACCGGAGCGAGGTCATTGGAAAGGGCTCGTCGCGCCCTACACGGCCATATTTTGTTCATCCAGATCTGACCAATAGGAGCCGAGTTATAACGGTTTAAAGGGAACAAAGGAAAAAAAAATTTTTCTTTAACTATTTTTATCTCCGAAACTGTGGCATCTAGAACAACTGGACCGAGGTCATTGGGAAGGGCTCGTCGCGCCCTACGCGCCCGTATTTTTTTCATCCAGATCTGACCAACAGGAGCCGAGTTATAACGGTTTAAAGGAAACAAAGGAAAAAAAAATTTTTCTTTAACAATTTTTTTCTCCGAAATTGTGGCACCTAGAACAACCGGAGCAAGGGCATTGGAAAGGGCTCGTCGCCTCCTACACGGCCATATTTTGTTCATCCAGATCTGACCAATAGGAGCCGAGTTATAACGGTTTAAAGGGAACAAAGGAAAAAAAAATTTTTCTTTAACAATTTTTTTCTCCGAAACTATAGCACCTAGAACAACCGAAGCGAGGGCATTGGAAAGGGCTCGTCGCGCCCTACGCGCCCATATTTTTTCCATCCAGATCTGACCAATAGGAGCCGAGTTACAACGGTTTAAATGGAACAAAGGAAAAAAAAATTTTTCTTTAACAATTTTTTTCTGCGAAACTGTGGCACCTAGAACAACCGGAGCGAGGGCATTGGAAAGGGCTCGTTGCACCCTACGCGCCCATATTTTTTTCATCCAGATCTGACCAATAGGAGCCGAGTTATAACGGTTTAAATGGAACAAAGGAAAAAAAAATTTTTAACAATTTTTTTCTCCGAAATTGTGGCACCTAGAACAACCGGAGCAAGGGCATTGGAAAGGGCTCGTCGCCTCCTACACGGCCATATTTTGCTCATCCAGATCTGACCAATAGGAGCCGAGTTATAACGGATAAAACGGAACAAAGGAAAAAAAAATTTTTCTTTAACTATTTTTATCTCCGAAACTGTGGCATCTAGAACAACTGGAACGAGGTCATTGGGAAGGGCTCGTCGCGCCCTACGCGCCCGTATTTTTTTCATCCAGATCTGACCAACAGGAGCCGAGTTATAACGGTTTAAAGGGAACAAAGGAAAAAAAAATTTTTCTTTAACAATTTTTTTCTCCGAAACTATAGCACCTAGAACAACCGAAGCGAGGTCATTGGAAAGGGCTCGTCGCCTCCTACACGGCCATATTTTTTTCATCCAGATCTGACCAATAGGAGCCGAGTTATAACGGTTTAAAGGGTACAAAGGAAAAAAAAATTTTCCTTTAACAATTTTTCTCTCCGAAACTATAGCACCTAGAACAACCGAAGCGAGGGCATTGGAAAGGGCTCGTCGCGCCGTACACGCCCATATGTTTTCATCCAGATTTGACCAATAGGAGCCGAGTTATAACGGTTTAAAGGGAACAAAGGAAAAAAAAATTTTTCTTTCACAATTTTTTTCTCCGAAACTGTAGCACCTAGAACAACCGGAGCGAGGGCATTGGAAAGGACTCGTCGAGCCGTACACGCCCATATTTTTTTCATCCAGATCTGACCAATAGGAGCCGAGTTATAACGGTTTAAAGGGAACAAAGGAAAAAAATTATTTTTAACAATTTTTCTCTCCGAAACTATAGCATCTAGAACAACCGGAGCGAGGTCATTGGAAAGGGCTCGTCGCGCCCTACACGGCCATATTTTGTTCATCCAGATCTGACCAATAGGAGCCGAGTTATAACGGTTTAAAGGGAACAAAGGAAAAAAAAATTTTTCTTTAACTATTTTTATCTCCGAAACTGTGGCATCTAGAACAACTGGACCGAGGTCATTGGGAAGGGCTCGTCGCGCCCTACGCGCCCGTATTTTTTTCATCCAGATCTGACCAACAGGAGCCGAGTTATAACGGTTTAAAGGAAACAAAGGAAAAAAAAATTTTTCTTTAACAATTTTTTTCTCCGAAATTGTGGCACCTAGAACAACCGGAGCAAGGGCATTGGAAAGGGCTCGTCGCCTCCTACACGGCCATATTTTTTTCATCCAGATCTGACCAATAGGAGCCGAGTTATAACGGTTTAAAGGGAACAAAGGAAAAAAAAATTTTTCTTTAACAATTTTTTTCTCCGAAACTATAGCACCTAGAACAACCGAAGCGAGGGCATTGGAAAGGGCTCGTCGCGCCCTACGCGCCCATATTTTTTCCATCCAGATCTGACCAATAGGAGCCGAGTTACAACGGTTTAAATGGAACAAAGGAAAAAAAAATTTTTCTTTAACAATTTTTTTCTGCGAAACTGTGGCACCTAGAACAACCGGAGCGAGGGCATTGGAAAGGGCTCGTTGCACCCTACGCGCCCATATTTTTTTCATCCAGATCTGACCAATAGGAGCCGAGTTATAACGGTTTAAATGGAACAAAGGAAAAAAAAATTTTTAACAATTTTTTTCTCCGAAATTGTGGCACCTAGAACAACCGGAGCAAGGGCATTGGAAAGGGCTCGTCGCCTCCTACACGGCCATATTTTGCTCATCCAGATCTGACCAATAGGAGCCGAGTTATAACGGATAAAACGGAACAAAGGAAAAAAAAATTTTTCTTTAACAATTTTTTCCTCCGAAACTGTAGCACCTAGAACAACTGGAGCGAGGGCATTGGAAAGGACTCGTCGCGCCGTACACGACCATATTTTTTTTCATCCAGATCTGACCAATAGGAGCCGAGTTATAACGGATAAAACGGAACAAAGGAAAAAAAAATTTTTCTTTAACTATTTTTATCTCCGAAACTGTGGCATCTAGAACAACTGGAACGAGGTCATTGGGAAGGGCTCGTCGCGCCCTACGCGCCCGTATTTTTTTCATCCAGATCTGACCAACAGGAGCCGAGTTATAACGGTTTAAAGGGAACAAAGGAAAAAAAAATTTTTCTTTAACAATTTTTTTCTCCGAAACTATAGCACCTAGAACAACCGAAGCGAGGGCATTGGAAAGGGCTCGTCGCGCCCTACGCGCCCATATTTTTTTCATCCAGATCTGACCAACTGGAGCCGAGTTATAACGGTTTAAAGGGAACAAAGGAAAAAAAAATTTTTCTTTAACAATTTTTTTCTCCGAAACTATAGCACCTAGAACAACCGAAGCGAGGGTATTGGAAAGGGCTCGTCGCGCCCTACGCGCCCATATTTTTTTCATCCAGATCTGACCAATAGGAGCCGAGTTACAACGGTTTAAATGGAACAAAGGAAAAAAAAATTTTTCTTTAACAATTTTTTTCTGCGAAACTGTGGCACCTAGAACAACCGGAGCGAGGGCATTGGAAAGGGCTCGTCGCACCCTACGCGCCCATATTTTTTTCATCCAGATCTGACCAATAGGAGCCGAGTTATAACGGTTTAAATGGAACAAAGGAAAAAAAAATTTTTAACAATTTTTTTCTCCGAAATTGTGGCACCTAGAACAACCGGAGCAAGGGCATTGGAAAGGGCTCGTCGCCTCCTACACGGCCATATTTTGCTCATCCAGATCTGACCAATAGGAGCCGAGTTATAACGGATAAAACGGAACAAAGGAAAAAAAAATTTTTCTTTAACAATTTTTTCCTCCGAAACTGTAGCACCAAGAACAACTGGAGCGAGGGCATTGGAAAGGACTCGTCGCGCCGTACACGACCATATTTTTTTTCATCCAGATCTGACCAATAGGAGCCGAGTTATAACGGTTTAAAGGGAACAAAGGAAAAAAAAATTTTTTTAACAATTTTTATCTCCGAAACTGTGGCATCTAGAACAACTGGACCGAGGTCATTGGAAAGGGCTCGTCGCCTCCTACACGGCCATATTTTTTTCATCCAGATCTGACCAATAGGAGCCGAGTTATAACGGTTTAAAGGGTACAAAGGAAAAAAAAATTTTCCTTTAACAATTTTTCTCTCCGAAACTATAGCACCTAGAACAACCGAAGCGAGGGCATTGCAAAGGGCTCGTCGCGCCGTACACGCCCATATGTTTTCATCCAGATTTGACCAATAGGAGCCGAGTTATAACGGTTTAAAGGGAACAAAGGAAAAAAAAATTTTCCTTTCACAATTTTTTTCTCCGAAACTGTAGCACCTAGAACAACCGGAGCGAGGGCATTGGAAAGGACTCGTCGAGCCGTACACGCCCATATTTTTTTCATCCAGATCTGACCAATAGGAGCCGAGTTATAACGGTTTAAAGGGAACAAAGGAAAAAAATTATTTTTAACAATTTTTCTCTCCGAAACTATAGCATCTAGAACAACCGGAGCGAGGTCATTGGAAAGGGCTCGTCGCGCCCTACACGGCCATATTTTGTTCATCCAGATCTGACCAATAGGAGCCGAGTTATAACGGTTTAAAGGGAACAAAGGAAAAAAAAATTTTTCTTTAACTATTTTTATCTCCGAAACTGTGGCATCTAGAACAACTGGACCGAGGTCATTGGGAAGGGCTCGTCGCGCCCTACGCGCCCGTATTTTTTTCATCCAGATCTGACCAACAGGAGCCGAGTTATAACGGTTTAAAGGAAACAAAGGAAAAAAAAATTTTTCTTTAACAATTTTTTTCTCCGAAATTGTGGCACCTAGAACAACCGGAGCAAGGGCATTGGAAAGGGCTCGTCGCCTCCTACACGGCCATATTTTGTTCATCCAGATCTGACCAATAGGAGCCGAGTTATAACGGTTTAAAGGGAACAAAGGAAAAAAAAATTTTTCTTTAACAATTTTTTTCTCCGAAACTATAGCACCTAGAACAACCGAAGCGAGGGCATTGGAAAGGGCTCGTCGCGCCCTACGCGCCCATATTTTTTTCATCCAGATCTGACCAATAGGAGCCGAGTTACAACGGTTTAAATGGAACAAAGGAAAAAAAAATTTTTCTTTAACAATTTTTTTCTGCGAAACTGTGGCACCTAGAACAACCGGAGCGAGGGCATTGGAAAGGGCTCGTTGCACCCTACGCGCCCATATTTTTTTCATCCAGATCTGACCAATAGGAGCCGAGTTATAACGGTTTAAATGGAACAAAGGAAAAAAAAATTTTTAACAATTTTTTTCTCCGAAATTGTGGCACCTAGAACAACCGGAGCAGGGGCATTGGAAAGGGCTCGTCGCCTCCTACACGGCCATATTTTGCTCATCCAGATCTGACCAATAGGAGCCGAGTTATAACGGATAAAACGGAACAAAGGAAAAAAAAATTTTTCTTTAACAATTTTTTCCTCCGAAACTGTAGCACCTAGAACAACCGGAGCGAGGGCATTGGAAAGGACTCGTCGAGCCGTACACGCCCATATTTTTTTCATCCAGATCTGACCCATAGGAGCCGAGTTATAACGGTTTAAAGGGAACAAAGGAAAAAAATTTTTTTTAACAATTTTCCTCTCCGAAACTATACCATCTAGAACAACCGGAGCGAGGTCATTGGAAAGGGCTCGTCGCGCCCTACACGGCCATATTTTGTTCATCCAGATCTGACCAATAGGAGCCGAGTTATAACGGTTTAAAGGGAACAAAGGAAAAAAAAAATTTTTTTAACAATTTTTATCTCCGAAACTGTGGCATCTAGAACAACTGGACCGAGGTCATTGAAAAGGGCTCGTCGCCTCCTACACGGCCATATTTTTTTCATCCAGATCTGACCAATAGGAGCCGAGTTACAACGGTTTAAATGGAACATAGGAAAATAATCTTTCTTTAACAATTTTTTTCTCCAAAACTGTAGCACCTGCAACAACCGGACAGGGGTCATTGGAAGGCGCTCCTCGCGCACTACACGGCCATATTTTGTTCATCCAGATCTGACCAATAGGAGCCGAATTATAACGGTTTAAAGGGTACAAAGGAAAAAAAATTTTCCTTTAACAATTTTTTTCTCCGAAAGTATACCACCTAGAACAACGGAACCGAGGGCATTGGAAAGTGCTCGTCGCGCCGTACACGCCCATATTTTTTTCATCCAGATCTGACCAATAGGAGCCGAGTTATAACGGTTTAAAGGGAACAAAGGAAAAAAATTTTTTTTAACAATTTTTCTCTCCGAAACTATAGCATCTAGAACAACCGGAGCGAGGTCATTGGAAAGGGCTCGTCGCGCCCTACACGGCCATATTTTGTTCATCCAGATCTGACCAATAGGAGCCGAATTATAACGGTTTAAAGGGTACAAAGGAAAAAAAATTTTCCTTTAACAATTTTTTTCTCCGAAAGTATAGCACCTAGAACAACGGAACCGAGGGCATTGGAAAGGGCTCGTCGCGCCGTACACGCCCATATTTTTTTCATCCAGATCTGACCAATAGGAGCCGAGTTATAACGGTTTAAAGGGAACAAAGGAAAAAAATTTTTTTTAACAATTTTTCTCTCCGAAACTATAGCATCTAGAACAACCGGAGCGAGGTCATTGGAAAGGGCTCGTCGCGCCCTACACGGCCATATTTTGTTCATCCAGATCTGACCAATAGGAGCCGAGTTATAACGGTTTAAAGGGAACAAAGGAAAAAAAATTTTTTTTTAACAATTTTTTCCTCCGAAACTGTGGCATCTAGAACAACTGGACCGAGGTCGTTGGAAAGGGCTCGTCGCGCCCTACGCGCCCATATTTTTTTCATCCAGATCTGACCAATAGGAGCCGAGTTACAACGGTTTAAATGGAACAAAGGAAAATAATCTTTCTTTAACAATTTTTTTCTCCAAAACTATAGCACCTAGAACAACCGGACAGGGGTCATTGGAAGTCGCTCCTCGCGCACTACACGGCCATATTTTGTTCATCCAGATCTGACCAATAGGATCCGAGTTATAGCGGTTTAAATGGAACAAAGGAGAAAAAAATTTTTCTTTAACAATTTTTTCCTAGGAAACTGTAGCACCTAGAACAACCGGAGCGAGGACATTGGAAAGGACTCGTCGCGCCGTACACGCCCATATTTTTTTCATCCAGATCTGACCAATAGGAGCCGAGTTATAACGGTTTAAAGGGAACAAAGGAAAAAAAAATTTTTCTTTCACAATTTTTCTCTCCGAAACTATAGCACCTAGAACAACCGTAGCGAGGGCATTGGAAAGGGCTCGTCGCCTCCTACACGGCCATATTTTTTTCATCCAGATCTGACCAATAGGAGCCGAGTTACAACGGTTTAAATGGAACAAAGGAAAATAATCTTTCTTTAACAATTTTTCTCTCCGAAACTATAGCACCCAGAACAACCGGACAGGGGTCATTGGAAGGCGCTCCTCGCGCACTACACGGCCATATTTTTTTCATCCAGATCTGACCAATAGGAGCCGAGTTATAACGGTTTAAAGGGAACAAAGGAAAAAAAAATTTTTCTTTCACAATTTTTCTCTCCGAAACTATAGCACCTAGAACAACCGTAGCGAGGGCATTGGAAAGGGCTCGTCGCCTCCTACACGGCCATATTTTTTTCATCCAGATCTGACCGATAGGAGCCGAGTTACAACGGTTTAAATGGAACAAAGGAAAATAATCTTTCTTTAACAATTTTTTTCTCCAAAACTATAGCACCTAGATCAACCGGACAGGGGTCATTGGAAGGCGCTCCTCGCGCAATACACGGCCATATTCTGTTCATCCAGATCTGACCAATAGGAGCCGAGTTATAGCGGTTTAAATGGAACAAAGGAGAAAAAAATTTTTCTTTAACAATTTTTTCCTAGGAAACTGTAGCACCTAGAACAACCGGAGCGAGGACATTGGAAAGGGCTCGTCGCCTCCTACACGGCCATATTTTTTTCATCCAGAGCTGACCAATAGGAGCCGAGTTAAAACGGTTTAAATGGAACAAAGGAAAAAAAAATTTTTCTTTAACAATTTTTTTCTGCGAAACTGTGGCACCTAGAACAACCGGAGCGAGGGCATTTGAAAGGGCTCGTCGCACCCTACGCGCCCATATTTTTTTCATCCAGAACTGACCAATAGGAGCCGAGTTATAACGGTTTAAAGGGAACAAAGGAAAAAAAAATTTTTAACAATTTTTTTCTCCGAAATTGTGGCACCTAGAACAACCGGAGCAAGGGCATTGGAAAGGGCTCGTCGCCTCCTACACGGCCATATTTTTTTCATCCAGAGCTGACCAATAGGAGCCGAGTTACATCGGTTTAAATGGAACAAAGGAAAAAAAAATTTTTCTTTAACAATTTTTTTCTGCGAAACTGTGGCACCTAGAACAACCGGAGCGAGGGCATTTGAAAGGGCTCGTCGCACCCTACGCGCCCATATTTTTTACATCCAGAACTGACCAATAGGAGCCGAGTTATAACGGTTTAAAGGGAACAAAGGAAAAAAAAATTTTTAACAATTTTTTCCTCCGAAACTGTAGCACCTAGAACAACTGGAGCGAGGGCATTGGAAAGGACTAGTCACGCCGTACACGACCATATTTTTTTTCATCCAGATCTGACCAATAGGAGCCGAGTTATAACGGTTTAAAGGGAACAAAGGAAAAAAAAATTTTTTTAACAATTTTTATCTCCGAAACTGTGGCATCTAGAACAACTGGACCGAGGTCATTGAAAAGGGCTCGTCGCCTCCTACACGGCCATATTTTTTTCATCCAGATCTGACCAATAGGAGCCGAGTTATAACGGTTTAAAGGGTACAAAGGAAAAAAAAATTTTCCTTTAACAATTTTTCTCTCCAAAACTATAGCACCTAGAACAACCGAAGCGAGGGCATTGGAAAGGGCTCATCGCGCCGTACACGCCCATATGTTTTCATCCAGATTTGACCAATAGGAGCCGAGTTATAACGGTTTAAAGGGAACAAAGGAAAAAAAAATTTTTCTTTCACAATTTTTTTCTCCGAAACTGTAGCACCTAGAACAACCGGAGCGAGGGCATTGGAAAGGGCTCGTCGCCTCCTACACGCCCATATTTTTTTCATCCAGATCTGAACAATGGGAGCCGAGTTATAACGGTTTAAAGGGAACAAAGGAAAAAAAAATTTTTCTTTCACAATTTTTATCTCCGAAACTGTAGCACCTAGAACAACCGGAGCGAGGGCATTGGAAAGGACTCGTCGAGCCGTACACGCCCATATTTTTTTCATCCAGATCTGACCCATAGGAGCCGAGTTATAACGGTTTAAAGGGAACAAAGGAAAAAAATTTTTTTTAACAATTTTTCTCTCCGAAACTATAGCATCTAGAACAACCGGAGCGAGGTCATTGGAAAGGGCTCGTCGCGCCCTACACGGCCATATTTTGTTCATCCAGATCTGACCAATAGGAGCCGAGTTATAACGGTTTAAAGGGAACAAAGGAAAAAAAAATTTTTTTTTAACAATTTTTTCCTCCGAAACTGTGGCATCTAGAACAACTGGACCGAGGTCATTGGAAAGGGCTCGTCGCGCCCTACGCGCCCATATTTTTTTCATCCAGATCTGACCAATAGGAGCCGAGTTACAACGGTTTAAATGGAACAAAGGAAAATAATCTTTCTTTAACAATTTTTTTCTCCAAAACTATAGCACCTAGAACAACCGGACAGGGGTCATTGGAAGTCGCTCCTCGCGCACTACACGGCCATATTTTGTTCATCCAGATCTGACCAATAGGATCCGAGTTATAGCGGTTTAAATGGAACAAAGGAGAAAAAAATTTTTCTTTAACAATTTTTTCCTAGGAAACTGTAGCACCTATAACAACCGGAGCGAGGACATTAGAAAGGACTCGTCGCGCCGTACACGCCCATGTTTTTTTCATCCAGATCTGACCAATAGGAGCCGAGTTACAACGGTTTAAATGGAACAAAGGAAAATAATCTTTCTTTAACAATTTTTTTCTCCGAAACCGTGGCCCCTAGAAAAACCGGAGCGAGGGCATTGGAAAGGGCTCGTCGCCTCCTACACGGCCATATTTTGTTCATCCAGATCTGACCAATAGGAGCCGAGTTATAACGGATAAAACGGAACAAAGGAAAAAAAAATTTTTCTTTAACAATTTTTTCCTCCGAAACTGTAGCACCTAGAACAACTGGAGCGAGGGCATTGGAAAGGACTCGTCGCGCCGTACACGACCATATTTTTTTTCATCCAGATCTGACCAATAGGAGCCGAGTTATAACGGTTTAAAGGGAACAAAGGAAAAAAAAATTTTTTTAACAATTTTTATCTCCGAAACTGTGGCATCTAGAACAACTGGACCGAGGTCATTGGAAAGGACTCGTCGCGCCGTACACGCCCATGTTTTTTTCATCCAGATCTGACCAATAGGAGCCGAGTTATAACGGTTTAAAGGGAACAAAGGAATTAAAATTTTTCTTTAACAATTTTTTTCTCCGAAACTGTGGCACCTAGAACAACCAGAGCGAGGGCATTGGAAAGGTCTCGTCGCCTCCTACACGGCCATATTTTTTTCATCCAGATCTGACCAATAGGAGCCGAGTTACAACGGTTTAAATGGAACAAAGGAAAATAATCTTTCTTTAACAATTTTTTTCTCCAAAACTATAGCACCTACAACAACCGGACAGGGGTCATTGGAAGGCGCTCCTCGCGCACTACACGGCCATATTTTGTTCATCCAGATCTGACCAATAGGAGCCGAATTATAACGGTTTAAATGGTACAAAGGAAAAAAAATTTTCCTTTAACAATTTTTTTCTCCGAAAGTATAGCACCTAGAACAACGGAAGCGAGGGCATTGGAAAGGGCTCGTCGCGCCGTACACGCCCATATTTTTTTCATCCAGATCTGACCAATAGGAGCCGAGTTATAACGGTTTAAAGGGAACAAAGGAAAAAAAAATTTTTCTTTCACAATTTTTCTCTCCGAAACTATAGCACCTAGAACAACCGTAGCGAGGGCATTGGAAAGGGCTCGTCGCCTCCTACACGGCCATATTTTTTTCATCCAGATCTGACCATTAGGAGCCGAGTTACAACGGTTTAAATGGAACAAAGGAAAATAATCTTTCTTTAACAATTTTTTTCTCCAAAACTATAGCACCTAGAACAACCGGACAGGGGTCATTGGAAGGCGCTCCTCGCGCACTACACGGCCATATTTTGTTCATCCAGATCTGACCAATATGAGCCGAGTTATAACGGATAAAGCGGAACAATGGAAAAAAAAATTTTTCTTTAACAATTTTTTTCTGCGAAACTGTGGCACCTAGAACAACCGGAGCGAGGGCATTGGAAAGGGCTCGTCGCCTCCTACACGGTCATATTTTTTTCATCCAGATCTGACCAATAGGAGCCGAGTTACAACGGTTTAAATGGAACAAAGGAAAATAATCTTTCTTTAACAATTTTTTTCTCCGAAACCGTGGCCCCTAGAAAAACCGGAGCGAGGGCACTGGAAAGGGCTCGTCGCCTCCTACACGGCCATATTTTGTTCATCCAGATCTGACCAATAGGAGCCGAGTTATAACGGTTTAAAGGGAACAAAGGAAATAAAATTTTTCTTTAACAATTTTTTTCTCCAAAACTATAGCACCTAGAACAACCGGACAGGGGTCATTGGAAGGCGCTCCTCGCAACTACACGGCCATATTTTGTTCATCCAGATCTGACCAATATGAGCCGAGTTATAACGGATAAAGCGGAACAATGGAAAAAAAAATTTTTCTTTAACAATTTTTTTCTGCGAAACTGTGGCACCTAGAACAACCGGAGCGAGGGCATTGGAAAGGGCTCGTCGCCTCCTACACGGTCATATTTTTTTCATCCAGATCTGACCAATATGAGCCGAGTTATAACGGATAAAGCGGAACAATGGAAAAAAAAATTTTTCTTTAACAATTTTTTTCTGCGAAACTGTGGCACCTAGAACAACCGGAGCGAGGGCATTGGAAAGGGCTCGTCGCTTCCTACACGGCCATATTTTTTTCATCCAGATCTGACCAATAGGAGCCGAGTTACAACGGTTTAAATGGAACATAGGAAAATAATCTTTCTTTAACAATTTTTTTCTCCAAAACTGTAGCACCTACAACAACCGGACAGGGGTCATTGGAAGGCGCTCCTCGCGCACTACACGGCCATATTTTGTTCATCCAGATGTGACCAATAGGAGCCGACTTATAACGGTTTAAAGGGTACAAAGGAAAAAAAATTTTCCTTTAACAATTTTTTTCTCCGAAAGTATAGCACCTAGAACAACGGAACCGAGGGCATTGGAAAGGGCTCGTCGCGCCGTACACGCCCATATTTTTTTCATCCAGATCTGACCAATAGGAGCCGAGTAATAACGGTTTAAAGGGAACAAAGGAAAAAAAAATTTTTCTTTCACAATTTTTCTCTCCGAAACTATAGCACCTAGAACAACCGTAGCGAGGGCATTGGAAAGGGCTCGTCGCCTCCTACACGGGCATATTTTTTTCATCCAGATCTGACCGATAGGAGCCGAGTTACAACGGTTTAAATGGAACAAAGGAAAATAATCTTTCTTTAACAATTTTTTTCTCCAAAACTATAGCACCTAGATCAACCGGACAGGGGTCATTGGAAGGCGCTCCTCGCGCAATACACGGCCATATTTTGTTCATCCAGATCTGACCAATATGAGCCGAGTTATAGCGGTTTAAATGGAACAAAGGAGAAAAAAATTTTTCTTTAACAATTTTCTCCTAGGAAACTGTAGCACTTAGAACAACCGGAGCGAGGGCATTGGAAAGGGCTCGTCGCGCCGTACACGCCCATATTTTTTTCATCCAGATCTGACCAATAGGAGCCGAGTTACAACCGTTTAAATGGAACAATGGAAAATAATCTTTCTTTAACAATTTTTTTCTCCAAAACTATAGCACCTAGAACAACCGGACAGGGGTCATTGGAAGGCGCTCCTCGCGCCCTACACGGCCATATTTTGTTCATCCAGATCTGACCAATAGGAGCCGAGTTATAACGGTTTAAATGGAACAAAGGAAAAAAAAATTTTTCTTTCACAATTTTTCTCTCCGAAACTATAGCACCTAGAACAACCGTAGCGAGGGCATTGGAAAGGGCTCGTCGCCTCCTACACGGCCATATTTTTTTCATCCAGATCTGACCGATAGGAGCCGAGTTACAACGGTTTAAATGGAACAAAGGAAAATAATCTTTCTTTAACAATTTTTTTTTCCAAAACTATAGCACCTAGATCAACCGGACAGGGGTCATTGGAAGGCGCTCCTCGCGCACTACACAGCCATATTTTGTTCATCCAGATCTGACCAATAGGAGCAGAGTTATAACGGTTTAAAGGGAACAAAGGAAAAAAAAATTTTTCTTTAACAATTTTTTTCTCCGAAACTATAGCACCTAGAACAACCGGAGCGAGGGAATTGGAAAGTGCTCGTCGCCTCCTACAGGCGCATATTTTTTTCATCCAGATCTGACCAATAGGAGCCGAGTTATAACGGTTTAAAGGGAACAAAGGAAAAAAAAATTTTTCTTTAACAATTTTTTTCTCCGAAACCGTGGCCCCTAGAACAACCAGAGCGAGGGCATTGGAAAGGACTCGTCGCGCCGTACACGCCCATATTTTTTTCATCCAGATCTGACCAATAGGAGCAGAGTTATAACGGTTTAAAGGGAACAAAGGAAAAAAAAATTTTTCTTTAACAATTTTTTTCTCCGAAACTATAGCACCTAGAACAACCGGAGCGAGGGAATTGGAAAGTGCTCGTCGCCTCCTACAGGCGCATATTTTTTTCATCCAGATCTGACCAATAGGAGCCGAGTTATAACGGTTTAAAGGGAACAAAGGAAAAAAAAATTTTTCTTTAACAATTTTTTTCTCCGAAACCGTGGCCCCTAGAACAACCAGAGCGAGGGCATTGGAAAGGGCTCGTCACGCCGTACACGCCCATATTTTTTTCATCCAGATCTGACCAATAGGAGCCGAGTTACAACGGTTTAAATGGAACAATGGAAAATAATCTTTCATTAACAATTTTTTTCTCCAAAACTATAGCAACGAGAACAACCGGACAGGGGTCATTGGAAGGCGCTCCTCGCGCACTACACGGCCATATTTTGTTCATCCAGATCTGACCAATAGGAGCAGAGTTATAACGGTTTAAAGGGAACAAAGGAAAAAAAAATTTTTCTTTAACAATTTTTTTCTCCGAAACTATAGCACCTAGAACAACCGGAGCGAGGGAATTGGAAAGTGCTCGTCGCCTCCTACAGGCGCATATTTTTTTCATCCAGATCTGACCAATAGGAGCCGAGTTATAACGGTTTAAAGGGAACAAAGGAAAAAAAAATTTTTCTTTAACAATTTTTTTCTCCGAAACTATAGCACCTAGAACAACCGGAGCGAGGGAATTGGAAAGTGCTCGTCGCCTCCTACAGGCGCATATTTTTTTCATCCAGATCTGACCAATAGGAGCCGAGTTATAACGGTTTAAAGGGAACAAAGGAAACAAAAATTTTTCTTTAACAATTTTTTCCTTCGAAACTGTAGCACTTAGAACAACCGGAGCGAGGGCATTGGAAAGGACTCGTCGCGCCGTACACGCCCATATTTTTTTCATCCAGATCTGACCAACAGGAGCCGAGTTATAACGGTTTAAAGGGGACAATGGAAAAAAAAATTTTTCTTTAACAATTTTTTTCTCCGAAACTATAGCACCTAGAACAACTGGAGCGAGGGCATTGGAAAGGACTCGTCGCGCCGTACACGCCCATATTTTTTTCATCCAGATGTGACCAATAGGAGCCGAGTTATAACGGTTTAAAGGGAACAAAGGAAAAAAAAATTTTTCTTTAACAATTTTTACCTCCGAAACTGTGGCATCTAGAACAACTGGACCGAGGTCATTGGAAAGGGCTCGTCGCGCCCTACGCGCCCATATTTTTTTCATCCAGATCTGACCAATAGGAGCCAAGTTATAACGGTTTAAAGGGATAAAGGAAAAAAAAATTTTTCTTTAACAATTTTTTTCTCCGAAACTATAGCACCTAGAACAACCGAAGCGAGGGCATTGGAAAGGGCTCGTCGCGCCCTACGCGCCCATATTTTTTTCATCCAGATCTGACCAATAGGAGCCGAGTTACAACGGTTTAAATGGAACAAAGGGAAAAAAAATTTTTCTTTAACAATTTTTTTCTGCGAAACTGTGGCACCTAGAACAACCGGAGCGAGGGCATTGGAAAGGGCTCGTCGCCTCCTACACGGCCATATTTTTTTCATCCAGATCTGACCAATAGGAGCCGAGTTACAACGGTTTAAATGGAACAAAGGAAAAAAATTTTTCTTTAACAATTTTTTCCTCCGAAACTGTAGTACTTAGAACAACCGGAGCGAGGGCATTGGAAAGGACTCTTCGCGCCGTACACGCCCATATTTTTTTCATCCAGATCTGACCAACAGGAGCCGAGTTATAACGGTTTAAAGGGAACAAAGGAAAAAAAAATTTTTCTTTAACAATTTTTCTCTCCGAAACTGTGGCACCTAGAACAACTGGACCGAGGTCATTGGAAAGGGCTCGTCGCGCCCTACGCGCCCATATTTTTTTCATCCAGATCTGACCAATAGGAGCCGAGTTATAACGGTTTAAAGGGAACAAAGGAAAAAAAAATTTTTCTTTCACAATTTTTTTCTCCGAAACTATAGCATCTAGAACAACCGGAGCGAGGGCATTGGAAAGGGCTCGTCGCCTCCTACACGGCCATATTTTTTTCATCCAGATCTGACCAATAGGAGCCGAGTTACAACGGTTTAAATGGAACAAAGGAAAAAAATTTTTCTTTAACAATTTTTTCCTCCGAAACTGTAGCACTTAGAACAACCGGAGCGAGGGCATTGGAAAGGACTCGTCGCGCCGTACACGCCCATATTTTTTTCATCCAGATCTGACCAACAGGAGCCGAGTTATAACGGTTTAAAGGGAACAAAGGAAAAAAAAATTTTTCTTTAACAATTTTTATCTCCGAAACTGTGGCATCTAGAACAACTGGACCGAGGTCATTGGAAAGGGCTCGTCGCGCCCTACGCGCCCATATTTTTTTCATCCAGATCTGACCAATAGGAGCCAAGTTATAACGGTTTAAAGGGATAAAGGAAAAAAAAATTTTTCTTTAACAATTTTTTTCTCCGAAACTATAGCACCTAGAACAACCGAAGCGAGGTCATTGGAAAGGGCTCGTCGCGCCCTACGCGCCCATATTTTCTTCATCCAGATCTGACCAATAGGAGCCAAGTTATAACGGTTTAAAGGGATAAAGGAAAAAAAAATTTTTCTTTAACAATTTTTTTCTCCGAAACTATAGCACCTAGAACAACCGAAGCGAGGGCATTGGAAAGGGCTCGTCGCGCCCTACGCGCCCATATTTTTTTCATCCAGATCTGACCAATAGGAGCCGAGTTACAACGGTTTATATGGAACAAAGGGAAAAAAAATTTTTCTTTAACAATTTTTTTCTGCGAAACTGTGGCACCTAGAACAACCGGAGCGAGGGCATTGGAAAGGGCTCGTCGCCTCCTACACGGCCATATTTTTTTCATCCAGATCTGACCAATAGGAGCCGAGTTACAACGGTTTAAATGGAACAAAGGAAAAAAATTTTTCTTTAACAATTTTTTCCTCCGAAACTGTAGTACTTAGAACAACCGGAGCGAGGGCATTGGAAAGGACTCTTCGCGCCGTACACGCCCATATTTTTTTCATCCAGATCTGACCAACAGGAGCCGAGTTATAACGGTTTAAAGGGAACAAAGGAAAAAAAAATTTTTCTTTAACAATTTTTCTCTCCGAAACTGTGGCACCTAGAACAACTGGACCGAGGTCATTGGAAAGGGCTCGTCGCGCCCTACGCGCCCATATTTTTTTCATCCAGATCTGACCAATAGGAGCCGAGTTATAACGGTTTAAAGGGAACAAAGGAAAAAAAAATTTTTCTTTCACAATTTTTTTCTCCGAAACTATAGCATCTAGAACAACCGGAGCGAGGGCATTGGAAAGGGCTCGTCGCCTCCTACACGGCCATATTTTTTTCATCCAGATCTGACCAATAGGAGCCGAGTTACAACGGTTTAAATGGAACAAAGGAAAAAAATTTTTCTTTAACAATTTTTTCCTCCGAAACTGTAGCACTTAGAACAATCGGAGCGAGGGCATTGGAAAGGACTCGTCGCGCCGTACACGCCCATATTTTTTTCATCCAGATGTGACCAACAGGAGCCGAGTTATAACGGTTTAAAGGGAACAAAGGAAAAAAAAATTTTTCTTTAACAATTTTTCTCTCCGAAACTGTGGCACCTAGAACAACCGGAGCGAGGGCATTGGAAAGGATTCGTCGCGCCGTACACGCCCATATTTTTTTCATCCAGATCTGACCAATAGGAGCCGAGTTATAACGGTTTAAAGGGAACAAAGGAAAAAAAAATTTTTCTTTAACAATTTTTTTCTCCGAAACTATAGCACCTAGAACAACCGAAGCGAGGGCATTGGAAAGGGCTCGTCGCGCCGTACACGCCCATATTTTTTTCATCCAGATGTGACCAATAGGAGCCGAGTTATAACGGTTTAAAGGGAACAAAGGAAAAAAAAATTTTTCTTTAACAATTTTTATCTCCGAAACTGTGGCATCTAGAACAACTGGACCGAGGTCATTGGAAAGGGCTCGTCGCGCCCTACGCGCCCATATTTTTTTCATCCAGATCTGACCAATAGGAGCCGAGTTATAACGGTTTAAAGGGAACAAAGGAAAAAAAAATTTTTCTTTAACAATTTTTTTCTCCGAAACTATAGCACCTAGAACAACCGAAGCGAGGGCATTGGAAAGGGCTCGTCGCCTCCTACACGGCCATATTTTTTTCATCCAGATCTGACCAATAGGAGCCGAGTTACAACGGTTTAAATGGAACAAAGGAAAAAAATTTTTCTTTAACAATTTTTTCCTCCGAAACTGTAGCACTTAGAACAACCGGAGCGAGGGCATTGGAAAGGACTCGTCGCGCCGTACACGCCCATATTTTTTTCATCCAGATCTGACCAACAGGAGCCGAGTTATAACGGTTTAAAGGGAACAAAGGAAAAAAAAATTTTCCTTTAACAATTTTTCTCTCCGAAACTGTGGCACCTAGAACAACCGGAGCGAGGGCATTGGAAAGGACTCGTCGCGCCGTACACGCCCATATTTTTTTCATCCAGATGTGACCAACAGGAGCCGAGTTATAACGGTTTAAAGGGAACAAAGGAAAAAAAAATTTTTCTTTAACAATTTTTATCTCCGAAACTGTGGCATCTAGAACAACTGGACCGAGGTCATTGGAAAGGGCTCGTCGCGCCCTACGCGCCCATATTTTTTTCATCCAGATCTGACCAATAGGAGCCGAGTTATAACGGTTTAAAGGGAACAAAGGAAAAAAAAATTTTTCTTTAACAATTTTTTTCTCCGAAATTGTGGCACCTAGAACAACCGGAGCAAGGGCATTGGAAAGGGCTCGTCGCCTCCTACACGGCCATATTTTGTTCATCCAGATCTGACCAATAGGAGCCGAGTTATAACGGTTTAAAGGGAACAAAGGAAAAAAAAATTTTTCTTTAACAATTTTTTCCTTCGAAACTGTAGCACTTAAAACAACCGGAGCGAGGGCATTGGAAAGGACTCGTCGCGCCGTACACGCCCATATTTTTTTCATCCAGATCTGACCAATAGGAGCCGAGTTACAACGGTTTAAATGGAACAAAGGAAAAAAATTTTTCTTTAACAATTTTTTCCTCCGAAACTGTAGTACTTAGAACAACCGGATCGAGGGCATTGGAAAGGACTCTTCGCGCCGTACACGCCCATATTTTTTTCATCCAGATCTGACCAACAGGAGCCGAGTTATAACGGTTTAAAGGGAACAAAGGAAAAAAAAATTTTTCTTTAACAATTTTTCTCTCCGAAACTGTGGCACCTAGAACAACTGGACCGAGGTCATTGGAAAGGGCTCGTCGCGCCCTACGCGCCCATATTTTTTTCATCCAGATCTGACCAATAGGAGCCGAGTTATAACGGTTTAAAGGGAACAAAGGAAAAAAAAATTTTTCTTTAACAATTTTTTTCTCCGAAATTGTGGCACCTAGAACAACCGGAGCAAGGGCATTGGAAAGGGCTCGTCGCCTCCTACACGGCCATATTTTGTTCATCCAGATCTGACCAATAGGAGCCGAGTTACAACCGTTTAAATGGAACAATGGAAAATAATCTTTCTTTAACAATTTTTTTCTCCAAAACTATAGCAACGAGAACAACCGGACAGGGGTCATTGGAAGGCGCTCCTCGCGCACTACACGGCCATATTTTGTTCATCCAGATCTGACCAATAGGAGCAGAGTTATAACGGTTTAAAGGGAACAAAGGAAAAAAAAATTTTTCTTTAACAATTTTTTTCTCCGAAACTATAGCACCTAGAACAACCGGAGCGAGGGAATTGGAAAGTGCTCGTCGCCTCCTACAGGCGCATATTTTTTTCATCCAGATGACCAATAGGAGCCGAGTTATAACGGTTTAAAGGGAACAAAGGAAACAAAAATTTTTCTTTAACAATTTTTTCCTTCGAAACTGTAGCACTTAAAACAACCGGAGCGAGGGCATAGGAAAGGACTCGTCGCGCCGTACACGCCCATATTTTTTTCATCCAGATCTGACCAACAGGAGCCGAGTTATAACGGTTTAAAGGGAACAATGGAAAAAAAAATTTTTCTTTAACAATTTCTTTCTCCGAAACTATAGCACCTAGAACAACCGGAGCGAGGGCATAGGAAAGGACTCGTCGCGCCGTACCCGCCCATATTTTTTTCATCCAGATGTGACCAATAGGAGCCGAGTTATAACGGTATAAAGGGAACAAAGGAAAAAAAAATTTTTCTTTAACAATTTTTATCTCCGAAACTGTGGCATCTAGAACAACTGGACCGTGGTCATTGGAAAGGGCTCGTCGCGCCCTACGCGCCCATATTTTTTTCATTCAGATCTGACCAATAGGAGCCGAGTTACAACGGTTTAAATGGAACAAAGGAAAAAAATTTTTCTTTAACAATTTTTTCCTCCGAAACTGTAGCACTTAGAACAACCGGAGCGAGGGCATTGGAAAGGACTCGTCGCGCCGTACACGCCCATATTTTTTTCATCCAGATGTGATCAACAGGAGCCGAGTTATAACGGTTTAAAGGGAACAAAGGAAAAAAAAATTTTTCTTTAACAATTTTTTTCTCCGAAATTGTGGCACCTAGAACAACCGGAGCAAGGGCATTGGAAAGGGCTCGTCGCCTCCTACACGGCCATATTTTGTTCATCCAGATCTGACCAATAGGAGCCGAGTTATAACGGTTTAAAGAGAACAAAGGAAAAAAAAATTTTTTTTAATAATTTTTCTCTCCGAAACTATAGCACCTAGAACAACCGGAGCGAGGGCATTGGAAAGGACTCGTCGCGCCGTACACGCCCATATTGTTTTCATCCAGATCTGACCAACAGGAGCCGAGTTATAACGGTTTAAAGGGAACAAAGGAAAAAAAAATTTTTCTTTAACAATTTTTCTCTCCGAAACTGTGGCACCTAGAACAACCGGAGCGAGGGCATTGGAAAGGATTCGTCGCGCCGTACACGCCCATATTTTTTTCATCCAGATCTGACCAACTGGAGCCGAGTTATAACGGTTTAAAGGGAACAAAGGAAAAAAAATTTTTTTTTAATAATTTTTCTCTCCGAAACTATAGCACCTAGAACAACCAGAGCGAGGGCATTGGAAAGGACTCGTCGCGCCGTACACGCCCATATTGTTTTCATCCAGATCTGACCAACAGGAGCCGAGTTATAACGGTTTAAAGGGAACAAAGGAAAAAAAAATTTTTCTTTAACAATTTTTCTCTCCGAAACTGTGGCACCTAGAACAACCGGAGCGAGGGCATTGGAAAGGATTCGTCGCGCCGTACACGCCCATATTTTTTTCATCCAGATCTGACCAACTGGAGCCGAGTTATAACGGTTTAAAGGGAACAAAGGAAAAAAAAATTTTTTTTAATAATTTTTCTCTCCGAAACTATAGCACCTAGAACAACCAGAGCGAGGGCATTGGAAAGGACTCGTCGCGCCGTACACGCCCATATTTTTTTCATCCAGATCTGACCAACTGGAGCCGAGTTATAACGGTTCAAAGGGAACAAAGGAAAAAAAAATTTTTTTTAACAATTTTTCTCTCCGAAACTATAGCACCTAGAACAACCGGAGCGAGGGCATTGGAAAGGGCTCGTCGCGCCGTACACGCCTATATTTTTTTCATCCAGATCTGACCAATAGGAGCCGAGTTATAACGGATAAAACGGAACAAAGGAAAAAAAAATTTTTCTTTAACAATTTTTCTCTCCGAAACTATAGGACCTAGAACAACTGGAGCGAGGGCATTGGATAGGACTCGTCGCGCCGTACACGCCCATATTTTTTTCATCCAGATGTGACCAACAGGAGCCGAGTTATAACGGTTTAAAGGGAACAAAGGAAAAAAAAATTTTTCTTTAACAATTTTTATCTCCGAAACTGTGGCATCTAGAACAACTGGACCGAGGTCATTGGAAAGGGCTCGTCGCGCCCTACGCGCCCATATTTTTTTCATCCAGATCTGACCAATAGGAGCCGAGTTATAACGGTTTAAAGGGAACAAAGGAAAAAAAAATTTTTCTTTAACAATTTTTTTCTCCGAAATTGTGGCACCTAGAACAACCGGAGCAAGGGCATTGGAAAGGACTCGTCGCGCCGTACACGCCCATATTTTTTTCATCCAGATCTGACCAACTGGAGCCGAGTTATAACGGTTCAAAGGGAACAAAGGAAAAAAAAATTTTTTTTAACAATTTTTCTCTCCGAAACTATAGCACCTAGAACAACCGGAGCGAGGGCATTGGAAAGGGCTCGTCGCGCCGTACACGCCTATATTTTTTTCATCCAGATCTGACCAATAGGAGCCGAGTTATAACGGATAAAACGGAACAAAGGAAAAAAAAATTTTTCTTTAACAATTTTTCTCTCCGAAACTATAGGACCTAGAACAACTGGAGCGAGGGCATTGGATAGGACTCGTCGCGCCGTACACGCCCATATTTTTTTCATCCAGATGTGACCAACAGGAGCCGAGTTATAACGGTTTAAAGGGAACAAAGGAAAAAAAAATTTTTCTTTAACAATTTTTATCTCCGAAACTGTGGCATCTAGAACAACTGGACCGAGGTCATTGGAAAGGGCTCGTCGCGCCCTACGCGCCCATATTTTTTTCATCCAGATCTGACCAATAGGAGCCGAGTTATAACGGTTTAAAGGGAACAAAGGAAAAAAAAATTTTTCTTTAACAATTTTTTTCTCCGAAATTGTGGCACCTAGAACAACCGGAGCAAGGGCATTGGAAAGGGCTCGTCGCCTCCTACACGGCCATATTTTGTTCATCCAGATCTGACCAATAGGAGCCGAGTTATAACGGTTTAAAGAGAACAAAGGAAAAAAAAATTTTTTTTAATAATTTTTCTCTCCGAAACTATAGCACCTAGAACAACCGGAGCGAGGGCATTGGAATGGACTCGTCGCGCCGTACACGCCCATATTTTTTTCATCCAGATCTGACCAACTGGAGCCGAGTTATAACGGTTCAAAGGGAACAAAGGAAAAAAAAATTTTTTTTAACAATTTTTCTCTCCGAAACTATAGCACCTAGAACAACCGGAGCGAGGGCATTGGAAAGGGCTCGTCGCGCCGTACACGCCTATATTTTTTTCATCCAGATCTGACCAATAGGAGCCGAGTTATAACGGATAAAACGGAACAAAGGAAAAAAAAATTTTTCTTTAACAATTTTTTTCTCCGAAACTATAGGACCTAGAACAACTGGAGCGAGGGCATTGGAAAGGACTCGTCGCGCCGTACACGCCCATATTTTTTTCATCCAGATGTGACCAACAGGAGCCGAGTTATAACGGTTTAAAGGGAACAAAGGAAAAAAAAATTTTTCTTTAACAATTTTTATCTCCGAAACTGTGGCATCTAGAACAACTGGACCGAGGTCATTGGAAAGGGCTCGTCGCGCCCTACGCGCCCATATTTTTTTCATCCAGATCTGACCAATAGGAGCCGAGTTATAACGGTTTAAAGGGAACAAAGGAAAAAAAAATTTTTCTTTAACAATTTTTTTCTCCGAAATTGTGGCACCTAGAACAACCGGAGCAAGGGCATTGGAAAGGGCTCGTCGCCTCCTACACGGCCATATTTTGTTCATCCAGATCTGACCAATGGGAGCCGAGTTACAACCGTTTAAATGGAACAATGGAAAATAATCTTTCTTTAACAATTTTTTTCTCCAAAACTATAGCAACGAGAACAACCGGACAGGGGTCATTGGAAGGCGCTCCTCGCGCACTACACGGCCATATTTTGTTCATCCAGATCTGACCAATAGGAGCAGAGTTATAACGGTTTAAAGGGAACAAAGGAAAAAAAAATTTTTCTTTAACAATTTTTTTCTCCGAAACTATAGCACCTAGAACAACCGGAGCGAGGGAATTGGAAAGTGCTCGTCGCCTCCTACAGGCGCATATTTTTTTCATCCAGATCTGACCAACAGGAGCCGAGTTATAACGGTTTAAAGGGAACAATGGAAAAAAAAATTTTTCTTTAACAATTTTTATCTCCGAAACTGTGGCATCTAGAACAACTGGACCGAGGTCATTGCAAAGGGCTAGTCGCGCCCTACGCGCCCATATTTTTTTCATCCAGATCTGACCAATAGGAGCCGAGTTATAACGGTTTAAAGGGAACAAAGGAAAAAAAAATTTTTCTTTAACAATTTTTTTCTCCGAAACTATAGCACCTAGAACAACCGGAGTGAGGGCATTGGAAAGGACTCGTCGCGCCGTACACGCCCATATTTTTTTCATCCAGATCTGACCAACAGGAGCCGAGTTATAACGGTTTAAAGGGAACAAAGGAAAAAAAAATTTTTCTTTAACAATTTCTTTCTCCGAAACTATAGCACCTAGAACAACCGGAGCGAGGGCATTGGAAAGGACTCGTCGCGCAGTACACGCCCATATTTTTTTCATCCAGATGTGACCAACAGGAGCCGAGTTATAACGGTTTAAAGGGAACAAAGGAAAAAAAAATTTTTCTTTAACAATTTCTTTCTCCGAAACTATAGCACTTAGAACAACCGGAGCGAGGGCATAGGAAAGGACTCGTCGCGCCGTACCCGCCCATATTTTTTTCATCCAGATGTGACCAATAGGAGCCGAGTTATAACGGTATAAAGGGAACAAAGGAAAAAAAAATTTTTCTTTAACAATTTTTATCTCCGAAACTGTGGCATCTAGAACAACTGGACCGTGGTCATTGGAAAGGGCTCGTCGCGCCCTACGCGCCCATATTTTTTTCATTCAGATCTGACCAATAGGAGCCGAGTTACAACGGTTTAAATGGAACAAAGGAAAAAAATTTTTCTTTAACAATTTCTTTCTCCGAAACTATAGCACCTAGAACAACCGGAGCGAGGGCATTGGAAAGGGCTCGTCGCGTCGTACACGCCTATATTTTTTTCATCCAGATCTGACCAATAGGAGCCGAGTTATAGCGGATAAAACGGAACAAAGGAAAAAAAAATTTTTCTTTAACAATTTTTTTCTACGAAACTATAGGACCTAGAACAACTGGAGCGAGGGCATTGGAAAGGACTCGTCGCGCCGTACACGCCCATATTTTTTTCATCCAGATGTGACCAACAGGAGCCGAGTTATAGCGGTTTAAAGGGAACAAAGGAAAAAAAAATTTTCCTTTAACAATTTTTCTCTCCGAAACTGTGGCACCTAGAACAACCGGAGCGAGGGCATTGGAAAGGATTCGTCGCGCCGTACACGCCCATATTTTTTTCATCCAGATCTGACCAACTGGAGCCGAGTTATAACGGTTCAAAGGGAACAAAGGAAAAAAAAATTTTTTTTAACAATTTTTCTCTCCGAAACTATAGCACCTAGAACAACCGGAGCGAGGGCATTGGAAAGGGCTCGTCGCGCCGTACACGCCTATATTTTTTTCATCCAGATCTGACCAACAGGAGCCGATTTATAACGGATAAAACGGAACAAAGGAAAAAAAAATTTTTCTTTAACAATTTTTTTCTCCGAAACTATAGGACCTAGAACAACTGGAGCGAGGGCATTGGAAAGGACTCGTCGCGCCGTACACGCCCATATTTTTTTCATCCAGATGTGACCAACAGGAGCCGAGTTATAACGGTTTAAAGGGAACAAAGGAAAAAAAAATTTTTCTTTAACAATTTTTATCTCCGAAACTGTGGCATCTAGAACAACTGGACCGAGTTCATTGGAAAGGGCTCGTCGCGCCCTACGCGCCCATATTTTTTTCATCCAGATCTGACCAATAGGAGCCGAGTTATAACGGTTTAAAGGGAACAAAGGAAAAAAAAATTTTTCTTTAACAATTTTTTTCTCCGAAATTGTGGCACCTAGGACAACCGGAGCAAGGGCATTGGAAAGGGCTCGTCGCCTCCTACACGGTCATATTTTGTTCATCCAGATCTGACCAATAGGAGCCGAGTTATAACGGTTTAAAGGGAACAAAGGAAAAAAAAATTTTTCTTTAACAATTTTTTCCTTCGAAACTGTAGCACTTAGAACAACCGGAGCGAGGGCATTGGAAAGGACTCGTCGCGCCGTACACGCCCATATTTTTTTCATCCAGATCTGACCAATAGGAGCCGAGTTACAACGGTTTAAATGGAACAAAGGAAAAAAATTTTTCTTTAACAATTTTTTCCTCCGAAACTGTAGTACTTAGAACAACCGGAGCGAGGGCATTGGAGAGGACTCTTCGCGCCGTACACGCCCATATTTTTTTCATCCAGATCTGACCAACAGGAGCCGAGTTATAACGGTTTAAAGGGAACAAAGGAAAAAAAAATTTTTCTTTAACAATTTTTCTCTCCGAAACTGTGGCACCTAGAACAACTGGACCGAGGTCATTGGAAAGGGCTCGTCGCGCCCTACGCGCCCATATTTTTTTCATCCAGATCTGACCAATAGGAGCCGAGTTATAACGGTTTAAAGGGAACAAAGGAAAAAAAAATTTTTCTTTCACAATTTTTTTCTCCGAAACTATAGCATCTAGAACAACCGGAGCGAGGGCATTGGAAAGGGCTCGTCGCCTCCTACACGGCCATATTTTTTTCATCCAGATCTGACCAATAGGAGCCGAGTTACAACGGTTTAAATGGAACAAAGGAAAAAAATTTTTCTTTAACAATTTTTTCCTCCGAAACTGTAGCACTTAGAACAACCGGAGCGAGGGCATTGGAAAGGACTCGTCGCGCCGTACACGCCCATATTTTTTTCATCCAGATCTGACCAACAGGAGCCGAGTTATAACGGTTTAAAGGGAACAAAGGAAAAAAAAATTTTTCTTTAACAATTTTTCTCTCCGAAACTGTGGCACCTAGAACAACCGGAGCGAGGGCATTGGAAAGGATTCGTCGCGCCGTACAAGCCCATATTTTTTTCATCCAGATCTGACCAATAGGAGCCGAGTTATAACGGTTTAAAGGGAACAAAGGAAAAAAAAATTTTTCTTTAACAATTTTTTTCTCCGAAACTATAGCACCTAGAACAACCGAAGCGAGGGCATTGGAAAGGACTCGTCGCGCCGTACACGCCCATATTTTTTTCATCCAGATGTGACCAACAGGAGCCGAGTTATAACGGTTTAAAGGGAACAAAGGAAAAAAAAATTTTTCTTTAACAATTTTTATCTCCGAAACTGTGGCATCTAGAACAACTGGACCGAGGTCATTGGAAAGGGCTCGTCGCGCCCTACGCGCCCATATTTTTTTCATCCAGATCTGACCAATAGGAACCGAGTTATAACGGTTTAAAGGGAACAAAGGAAAAAAAAATTTTTCTTTAACAATTTTTTTCTCCGAAATTGTGGCACCTAGGACAACCGGAGCAAGGGCATTGGAAAGGGCTCGTCGCCTCCTACACGGCCATATTTTGTTCATCCAGATCTGACCAATAGGAGCCGAGTTATAACGGTTTAAAGGGAACAAAGGAAAAAAAAATTTTTCTTTAACAATTTTTTCCTTCGAAACTGTAGCACTTAGAACAACCGGAGCGAGGGCATTGGAAAGGACTCGTCGCGCCGTACACGCCCATATTTTTTTCATCCAGATCTGACCAATAGGAGCCGAGTTACAACGGTTTAAATGGAACAAAGGAAAAAAATTTTTCTTTAACAATTTTTTCCTCCGAAACTGTAGTACTTAGAACAACCGGAGCGAGGGCATTGGAGAGGACTCTTCGCGCCGTACACGCCCATATTTTTTTCATCCAGATCTGACCAACAGGAGCCGAGTTATAACGGTTTAAAGGGAACAAAGGAAAAAAAAATTTTTCTTTAACAATTTTTCTCTCCGAAACTGTGGCACCTAGAACAACTGGACCGAGGTCATTGGAAAGGGCTCGTCGCGCCCTACGCGCCCATATTTTTTTCATCCAGATCTGACCAATAGGAGCCGAGTTATAACGGTTTAAAGGGAACAAAGGAAAAAAAAATTTTTCTTTCACAATTGTTTTCTCCGAAACTATAGCATCTAGAACAACCGGAGCGAGGGCATTGGAAAGGGCTCGTCGCCTCCTACACGGCCATATTTTTTTCATCCAGATCTGACCAATAGGAGCCGAGTTACAACGGTTTAAATGGAACAAAGGAAAAAAATTTTTCTTTAACAATTTTTTCCTCCGAAACTGTAGCACTTAGAACAACCGGAGCGAGGGCATTGGAAAGGACTCGTCGCGCCGTACACGCCCATATTTTTTTCATCCAGATCTGACCAACAGGAGCCGAGTTATAACGGTTTAAAGGGAACAAAGGAAAAAAAAATTTTTCTTTAACAATTTTTCTCTCCGAAACTGTGGCACCTAGAACAACCGGAGCGAGGGCATTGGAAAGGATTCGTCGCGCCGTACAAGCCCATATTTTTTTCATCCAGATCTGACCAATAGGAGCCGAGTTATAACGGTTTAAAGGGAACAAAGGAAAAAAAAATTTTTCTTTAACAATTTTTTTCTCCGAAACTATAGCACCTAGAACAACCGAAGCGAGGGCATTGGAAAGGGCTCGTCGCGCCGTACACGCCCATATTTTTTTCATCCAGATGTGACCAATAGGAGCCGAGTTATAACGGTTTAAAGGGAACAAAGGAAAAAAAAATTTTTCTTTAACAATTTTTATCTCCGAAACTGTGGCATCTAGAACAACTGGACCGAGGTCATTGGAAAGGGCTCGTCGCGCCCTACGCGCCCATATTTTTTTCATCCAGATCTGACCAATAGGAGCCGAGTTATAACGGTTTAAAGGGAACAAAGGAAAAAAAAATTTTTCTTTAACAATTTTTTTCTCCGAAACTATAGCACCTAGAACAACCGAAGCGAGGGCATTGGAAAGGGCTCGTCGCCTCCTACACGGCCATATTTTTTTCATCCAGATCTGACCAATAGGAGCCGAGTTACAACGGTTTAAATGGAACAAAGGAAAAAAATTTTTCTTTAACAATTTTTTCCTCCGAAACTGTAGCACTTAGAACAACCGGAGCGAGGGCATTGGAAAGGACTCGTCGCGCCGTACACGCCCATATTTTTTTCATCCAGATCTGACCAACAGGAGCCGAGTTATAACGGTTTAAAGGGAACAAAGGAAAAAAAAATTTTTCTTTAACAATTTTTTTCTCCGAAATTGTGGCACCTAGAACAACCGGAGCAAGGGCATTGGAAAGGGCTCGTCGCCTCCTACACGGCCATATTTTGTTCATCCAGATCTGACCAATAGGAGCCGAGTTATAACGGTTTAAAGGGAACAAAGGAAAAAAAAATTTTTCTTTAACAATTTTTTCCTTCGAAACTGTAGCACTTAGAACAACCGGAGCGAGGGCATTGGAAAGGACTCGTCGCGCCGTACACGCCCATATTTTTTTCATCCAGATCTGGCCAACAGGAGCCGAGTTATAACGGTTTAAAGGGAACAATGGAAAAAAAAATTTTTCTTTAACAATTTTTATCTCCGAAACTGTGGCATCTAGAACAACTGGACCGAGGTCATTGGAAAGGGCTCGTCGCGCCCTACGCGCCCATATTTTTTTCATCCAGATGTGACCAACAGGAGCCGAGTTATAACGGTTTAAAGGGAACAAAGGAAAAAAAAATTTTTCTTTAACAATTTCTTTCTCCGAAACTATAGCACTTAGAACAACCGGAGCGAGGGCATAGGAAAGGACTCGTCGCGCCGTACCCGCCCATATTTTTTTCATCCAGATGTGACCAATAGGAGCCGAGTTATAACGGTATAAAGGGAACAAAGGAAAAAAAAATTTTTCTTTAACAATTTTTATCTCCGAAACTGTGGCATCTAGAACAACTGGACCGTGGTCATTGGAAAGGGCTCGTCGCGCCCTACGCGCCCATATTTTTTTCATTCAGATCTGACCAATAGGAGCCGAGTTACAACGGTTTAAATGGAACAAAGGAAAAAAATTTTTCTTTAACAATTTCTTTCTCCGAAACTATAGCACCTAGAACAACCGGAGCGAGGGCATTGGAAAGGGCTCGTCGCGTCGTACACGCCTATATTTTTTTCATCCAGATCTGACCAATAGGAGCCGAGTTATAGCGGATAAAACGGAACAAAGGAAAAAAAAATTTTTCTTTAACAATTTTTTTCTACGAAACTATAGGACCTAGAACAACTGGAGCGAGGGCATTGGAAAGGACTCGTCGCGCCGTACACGCCCATATTTTTTTCATCCAGATGTGACCAACAGGAGCCGAGTTATAGCGGTTTAAAGGGAACAAAGGAAAAAAAAATTTTCCTTTAACAATTTTTTTCTCCGAAACTGTGGCACCTAGAACAACCGGAGCGAGGGCATTGGAAAGGATTCGTCGCGCCGTACACGCCCATATTTTTTTCATCCAGATCTGACCAACTGGAGCCGAGTTATAACGGTTCAAAGGGAACAAAGGAAAAAAAAATTTTTTTTAACAATTTTTCTCTCCGAAACTATAGCACCTAGAACAACCGGAGCGAGGGCATTGGAAAGGGCTCGTCGCGCCGTACACGCCTATATTTTTTTCATCCAGATCTGACCAACAGGAGCCGATTTATAACGGATAAAACGGAACAAAGGAAAAAAAAATTTTTCTTTAACAATTTTTTTCTCCGAAACTATAGGACCTAGAACAACTGGAGCGAGGGCATTGGAAAGGACTCGTCGCGCCGTACACGCCCATATTTTTTTCATCCAGATGTGACCAACAGGAGCCGAGTTATAACGGTTTAAAGGGAACAAAGGAAAAAAAAATTTTTCTTTAACAATTTTTATCTCCGAAACTGTGGCATCTAGAACAACTGGACCGAGGTCATTGGAAAGGGCTCGTCGCGCCCTACGCGCCCATATTTTTTTCATCCAGATCTGACCAATAGGAGCCGAGTTATAACGGTTTAAAGGGAACAAAGGAAAAAAAAATTTTTCTTTAACAATTTTTTTCTCCGAAATTGTGGCACCTAGGACAACCGGAGCAAGGGCATTGGAAAGGGCTCGTCGCCTCCTACACGGCCATATTTTGTTCATCCAGATCTGACCAATAGGAGCCGAGTTATAACGGTTTAAAGGGAACAAAGGAAAAAAAAATTTTTCTTTAACAATTTTTTCCTTCGAAACTGTAGCACTTAGAACAACCGGAGCGAGGGCATTGGAAAGGACTCGTCGCGCCGTACACGCCCATATTTTGTTCATCCAGATCTGACCAATAGGAGCCGAGTTACAACGGTTTAAATGGAACAAAGGAAAAAAAAATTTTTTTTTAACAATTTTTTCCTCAGAAACTGTAGGACCTAGAACAACCGGAGCGAGGGCATTGGAAAGGACTCGTCGCGCCGTGCACGCCCATATTTTTTTCATCCAGATGTGACCAATAGGAGCCGAGTTATAACGGTATAAAGGGAACAAAGGAAAAAAAAATTTTTCTTTAACAATTTTTATCTCCGAAACTGTGGCATCTAGAACAACTGGACCGTGGTCATTGGAAAGGGCTCGTCGCGCCCTACGCGCCCATATTTTTTTCATTCAGATCTGACCAATAGGAGCCGAGTTACAACGGTTTAAATGGAACAAAGGAAAAAAATTTTTCTTTAACAATTTCTTTCTCCGAAACTATAGCACCTAGAACAACCGGAGCGAGGGCATTGGAAAGGGCTCGTCGCGTCGTACACGCCTATATTTTTTTCATCCAGATCTGACCAATAGGAGCCGAGTTATAGCGGATAAAACGGAACAAAGGAAAAAAAAATTTTTCTTTAACAATTTTTTTCTACGAAACTATAGGACCTAGAACAACTGGAGCGAGGGCATTGGAAAGGACTCGTCGCGCCGTACACGCCCATATTTTTTTCATCCAGATGTGACCAACAGGAGCCGAGTTATAGCGGTTTAAAGGGAACAAAGGAAAAAAAAATTTTCCTTTAACAATTTTTCTCTCCGAAACTGTGGCACCTAGAACAACCGGAGCGAGGGCATTGGAAAGGATTCGTCGCGCCGTACACGCCCATATTTTTTTCATCCAGATCTGACCAACTGGAGCCGAGTTATAACGGTTCAAAGGGAACAAAGGAAAAAAAAATTTTTTTTAACAATTTTTCTCTCCGAAACTATAGCACCTAGAACAACCGGAGCGAGGGCATTGGAAAGGGCTCGTCGCGCCGTACACGCCTATATTTTTTTCATCCAGATCTGACCAACAGGAGCCGAGTTATAACGGATAAAACGGAACAAAGGAAAAAAAAATTTTTCTTTAACAATTTTTTTCTCCGAAACTATAGGACCTAGAACAACTGGAGCGAGGGCATTGGAAAGGACTCGTCGCGCCGTACACGCCCATATTTTTTTCATCCAGATGTGACCAACAGGAGCCGAGTTATAACGGTTTAAAGGGAACAAAGGAAAAAAAAATTTTTCTTTAACAATTTTTATCTCCGAAACTGTGGCATCTAGAACAACTGGACCGAGGTCATTGGAAAGGGCTCGTCGCGCCCTACGCGCCCATATTTTTTTCATCCAGATCTGACCAATAGGAGCCGAGTTATAACGGTTTAAAGGGAACAAAGGAAAAAAAAATTTTTCTTTAACAATTTTTTTCTCCGAAATTGTGGCACCTAGGACAACCGGAGCAAGGGCATTGGAAAGGGCTCGTCGCCTCCTACACGGCCATATTTTGTTCATCCAGATCTGACCAATAGGAGCCGAGTTATAACGGTTTAAAGGGAACAAAGGAAAAAAAAATTTTTCTTTAACAATTTTTTCCTTCGAAACTGTAGCACTTAGAACAACCGGAGCGAGGGCATTGGAAAGGACTCGTCGCGCCGTACACGCCCATATTTTTTTCATCCAGATCTGACCAATAGGAGCCGAGTTACAACGGTTTAAATGGAACAAAGGAAAAAAATTTTTCTTTAACAATTTTTTCCTCCGAAACTGTAGTACTTAGAACAACCGGAGCGAGGGCATTGGAGAGGACTCTTCGCGCCGTACACGCCCATATTTTTTTCATCCAGATCTGACCAACAGGAGCCGAGTTATAACGGTTTAAAGGGAACAAAGGAAAAAAAAATTTTTCTTTAACAATTTTTCTCTCCGAAACTGTGGCACCTAGAACAACTGGACCGAGGTCATTGGAAAGGGCTCGTCGCGCCCTACGCGCCCATATTTTTTTCATCCAGATCTGACCAATAGGAGCCGAGTTATAACGGTTTAAAGGGAACAAAGGAAAAAAAAATTTTTCTTTCACAATTTTTTTCTCCGAAACTATAGCATCTAGAACAACCGGAGCGAGGGCATTGGAAAGGGCTCGTCGCCTCCTACACGGCCATATTTTTTTCATCCAGATCTGACCAATAGGAGCCGAGTTACAACGGTTTAAATGGAACAAAGGAAAAAAATTTTTCTTTAACAATTTTTTCCTCCGAAACTGTAGCACTTAGAACAACCGGAGCGAGGGCATTGGAAAGGACTCGTCGCGCCGTACACGCCCATATTTTTTTCATCCAGATCTGACCAACAGGAGCCGAGTTATAACGGTTTAAAGGGAACAAAGGAAAAAAAAATTTTTCTTTAACAATTTTTCTCTCCGAAACTGTGGCATCTAGAACAACTGGACCGAGGTCATTGGAAAGGGCTCGTCGCGCCCTACGCGCCCATATTTTTTTCATCCAGATCTGACCAATAGGAACCGAGTTATAACGGTTTAAAGGGAACAAAGGAAAAAAAAATTTTTCTTTAACAATTTTTTTCTCCGAAATTGTGGCACCTAGGACAACCGGAGCAAGGGCATTGGAAAGGGCTCGTCGCCTCCTACACGGCCATATTTTGTTCATCCAGATCTGACCAATAGGAGCCGAGTTATAACGGTTTAAAGGGAACAAAGGAAAAAAAAATTTTTCTTTAACAATTTTTTCCTTCGAAACTGTAGCACTTAGAACAACCGGAGCGAGGGCATTGGAAAGGACTCGTCGCGCCGTACACGCCCATATTTTTTTCATCCAGATCTGACCAATAGGAGCCGAGTTACAACGGTTTAAATGGAACAAAGGAAAAAAATTTTTCTTTAACAATTTTTTCCTCCGAAACTGTAGTACTTAGAACAACCGGAGCGAGGGCATTGGAGAGGACTCTTCGCGCCGTACACGCCCATATTTTTTTCATCCAGATCTGACCAACAGGAGCCGAGTTATAACGGTTTAAAGGGAACAAAGGAAAAAAAAATTTTTCTTTAACAATTTTTCTCTCCGAAACTGTGGCACCTAGAACAACTGGACCGAGGTCATTGGAAAGGGCTCGTCGCGCCCTACGCGCCCATATTTTTTTCATCCAGATCTGACCAATAGGAGCCGAGTTATAACGGTTTAAAGGGAACAAAGGAAAAAAAAATTTTTCTTTCACAATTGTTTTCTCCGAAACTATAGCATCTAGAACAACCGGAGCGAGGGCATTGGAAAGGGCTCGTCGCCTCCTACACGGCCATATTTTTTTCATCCAGATCTGACCAATAGGAGCCGAGTTACAACGGTTTAAATGGAACAAAGGAAAAAAATTTTTCTTTAACAATTTTTTCCTCCGAAACTGTAGCACCTAGAACAACCGGAGCGAGGGCATTGGAAAGGACTCGTCGCGCCGTACACGCCCATATTTTTTTCATCCAGATCTGACCAACAGGAGCCGAGTTATAACGGTTTAAAGGGAACAAAGGAAAAAAAAATTTTTCTTTAACAATTTTTCTCTCCGAAACTGTGGCACCTAGAACAACCGGAGCGAGGGCATTGGAAAGGATTCGTCGCGCCGTACAAGCCCATATTTTTTTCATCCAGATCTGACCAATAGGAGCCGAGTTATAACGGTTTAAAGGGAACAAAGGAAAAAAAAATTTTTCTTTAACAATTTTTTTCTCCGAAACTATAGCACCTAGAACAACCGAAGCGAGGGCATTGGAAAGGGCTCGTCGCGCCGTACACGCCCATATTTTTTTCATCCAGATGTGACCAATAGGAGCCGAGTTATAACGGTTTAAAGGGAACAAAGGAAAAAAAAATTTTTCTTTAACAATTTTTATCTCCGAAACTGTGGCATCTAGAACAACTGGACCGAGGTCATTGGAAAGGGCTCGTCGCGCCCTACGCGCCCATATTTTTTTCATCCAGATCTGACCAATAGGAGCCGAGTTATAACGGTTTAAAGGGAACAAAGGAAAAAAAAATTTTTCTTTAACAATTTTTTTCTCCGAAACTATAGCACCTAGAACAACCGGAGCGAGGGCATTGGAAAGGGCTCGTCGCCTCCTACACGGCCATATTTTTTTCATCCAGATCTGACCAATAGGAGCCGAGTTACAACGGTTTAAATGGAACAAAGGAAAAAAATTTTTCTTTAACAATTTTTTCCTCCGAAACTGTAGCACTTAGAACAACCGGAGCGAGGGCATTGGAAAGGACTCGTCGCGCCGTACACGCCCATATTTTTTTCATCCAGATCTGACCAACAGGAGCCGAGTTATAACGGTTTAAAGGGAACAAAGGAAAAAAAAATTTTTCTTTAACAATTTTTTTCTCCGAAATTGTGGCACCTAGAACAACCGGAGCAAGGGCATTGGAAAGGGCTCGTCGCCTCCTACACGGCCATATTTTGTTCATCCAGATCTGACCAATAGGAGCCGAGTTATAACGGTTTAAAGGGAACAAAGGAAAAAAAAATTTTTCTTTAACAATTTTTTCCTTCGAAACTGTAGCACTTAGAACAACCGGAGCGAGGGCATTGGAAAGGACTCGTCGCGCCGTACACGCCCATATTTTTTTCATCCAGATCTGGCCAACAGGAGCCGAGTTATAACGGTTTAAAGGGAACAATGGAAAAAAAAATTTTTCTTTAACAATTTTTTTCTCCGAAACTATAGCACCTAGAACAACTGGAGCGAGGGCATTGGAAAGGACTCGTCGCGCCGTACACGCCCATATTTTTTTCATCCAGATGTGACCAATAGGAGCCGAGTTATAACGGTTTAAAGGGAACAAAGGAAAAAAAAATTTTTCTTTAACAATTTTTATCTCCGAAACTGTGGCATCTAGAACAACTGGACCGAGGTCATTGGAAAGGGCTCGTCGCGCCCTACGCGCCCATATTTTTTTCATCCAGATCTGATCAATAGGAGCCAAGTTATAACGGTTTAAAGGGAACAAAGGAAAAAAAAATTTTTCTTTAACAATTTTTTTCTCCGAAACTATAGCACCTAGAACAACCGAAGCGAGGGCATTGGAAAGGGCTCGTCGCGCCCTACGCGCCCATATTTTTTTCATCCAGATCTGACCAATAGGAGCCGATTTACAACGGTTTAAATGGAACAAAGGGAAAAAAAATTTTTCTTTAACAATTTTTTTCTGCGAAACTGTGGCACCTAGAACAACCGCAGCGAGGGCATTGGAAAGGGCTCGTCGCCTCCTACACGGCCATATTTTTTTCATCCAGATCTGACAAATAGGAGCCGAGTTACAACGGTTTAAATGGAACAAAGGAAAAAAATTTTTCTTTAACAATTTTTTCCTCCGAAACTGTAGCACTTAGAACAACCGGAGCGAGGGCATTGGAAAGGACTCGTCGCGCCGTACACGCCCATATTGTTTTCATCCAGATCTGACCAACAGGAGCCGAGTTATAACGGTTTAAAGGGAACAAAGGAAAAAAAAATTTTTCTTTAACAATTTTTCTCTCCGAAACTGTGGCACCTAGAACAACCGGAGCGAGGGCATTGGAAAGGGCTCGTCGCGCCGTACACGCCTAAATTTTTTTCATCCAGATCTGACCAATAGGAGCCGAGTTATAACGGATAAAACGGAACAAAGGAAAAAAAAATTTTTCTTTAACAATTTTTCTCTCCGAAACTATAGGACCTAGAACAACTGGAGCGAGGGCATTGGATAGGACTCGTCGCGCCGTACACGCCCATATTTTTTTCATCCAGATGTGACCAACAGGAGCCGAGTTATAACGGTTTAAAGGGAACAAAGGAAAAAAAAATTTTTCTTTAACAATTTTTATCTCCGAAACTGTGGCATCTAGAACAACTGGACCGAGGTCATTGGAAAGGGCTCGTCGCGCCCTACGCGCCCATATTTTTTTCATCCAGATCTGACCAATAGGAGCCGAGTTATAACGGTTTAAAGGGAACAAAGGAAAAAAAAATTTTTCTTTAACAATTTTTTTCTCCGAAATTGTGGCACCTAGAACAACCGGAGCAAGGGCATTGGAAAGGGCTCGTCGCCTCCTACACGGCCATATTTTGTTCATCCAGATCTGACCAATAGGAGCCGAGTTATAACGGTTTAAAGAGAACAAAGGAAAAAAAAATTTTTTTTAATAATTTTTCTCTCCGAAACTATAGCACCTAGAACAACCGGAGCGAGGGCATTGGAAAGGACTCGTCGCGCCGTACACGCCCATATTTTTTTCATCCAGATCTGACCAACTGGAGCCGAGTTATAACGGTTCAAAGGGAACAAAGGAAAAAAAAATTTTTTTTAACAATTTTTCTCTCCGAAACTATAGCACCTAGAACAACCGGAGCGAGGGCATTGGAAAGGACTCGTCGCGCCGTACACGCCCATATTTTTTTCATCCAGATCTGACCAACTGGAGCCGAGTTATAACGGTTCAAAGGGAACAAATGAAAAAAAAATTTTTTTTAACAATTTTTCTCTCCGAAACTATAGCACCTAGAACAACCGGAGCGAGGGCATTGGAAAGGGCTCGTCGCGCCGTACACGCCTATATTTTTTTCATCCAGATCTGACCAATAGGAGCCGAGTTATAACGGATAAAACGGAACAAAGGAAAAAAAAATTTTTCTTTAACAATTTTTCTCTCCGAAACTATAGGTCCTAGAACAACTGTAGCGAGGGCATTGGATAGGACTCGTCGCGCCGTACACGCCCATATTTTTTTCATCCAGATGTGACCAACAGGAGCCGAGTTATAACGGTTTAAAGGGAACAAAGGAAAAAAAAATTTTTCTTTAACAATTTTTATCTCCGAAACTGTGGCATCTAGAACAACTGGACCGAGGTCATTGGAAAGGGCTCGTCGCGCCCTACGCGCCCATATTTTTTTCATCCAGATCTGACCAAGAGGAGCCGAGTTATAACGGTTTAAAGGGAACAAAGGAAAAAAAAATTTTTCTTTAACAATTTTTTTCTCCGAAATTGTGGCACCTAGAACAACCGGAGCAAGGGCATTGGAAAGGGCTCGTCGCCTCCTACACGGCCATATTTTGTTCATCCAGATCTGACCAATAGGAGCCGAGTTATAACGGTTTAAAGAGAACAAAGGAAAAAAAAATTTTTTTTAATAATTTTTCTCTCCGAAACTATAGCACCTAGAACAACCGGAGCGAGGGCATTGGAAAGGACTCGTCGCGCCGTACACGCCCATATTTTTTTCATCCAGATCTGACCAACTGGAGCCGAGTTATAACGGTTCAAAGGGAACAAAGGAAAAAAAATTTTTTTTAACAATTTTTCTCTCCGAAACTATAGCACCTAGAACAACCGGAGCGAGGGCATTGGAAAGGGCTCGTCGCGCCGTACACGCCTATATTTTTTTCATCCAGATCTGACCAATAGGAGCCGAGTTATAACGGATAAAACGGAACAAAGGAAAAAAAAATTTTTCTTTAACAATTTTTTTCTCCGAAACTATAGGACCTAGAACAACTGGAGCGAGGGCATTGGAAAGGACTCGTCGCGCCGTACACGCCCATATTTTTTTCATCCAGATGTGACCAACAGGAGCCGAGTTATAACGGTTTAAAGGGAACAAAGGAAAAAAAAATTTTTCTTTAACAATTTTTATCTCCGAAACTGTGGCATCTAGAACAACTGGACCGAGGTCATTGGAAAGGGCTCGTCGCGCCCTACGCGCCCATATTTTTTTCATCCAGATCTGACCAATAGGAGCCGAGTTATAACGGTTTAAAGGGAACAAAGGAAAAAAAAATTTTTCTTTAACAATTTTTTTCTCCGAAATTGTGGCACCTAGAACAACCGGAGCAAGGGCATTGGAAAGGGCTCGTCGCCTCCTACACGGCCATATTTTGTTCATCCAGATCTGACCAATAGGAGCCGAGTTACAACCGTTTAAATGGAACAATGGAAAATAATCTTTCTTTAACAATTTTTTTCTCCAAAACTATAGCAACGAGAACAACCGGACAGGGGTCATTGGAAGGCGCTCCTCGCGCACTACACGGCCATATTTTGTTCATCCAGATCTGACCAATAGGAGCAGAGTTATAACGGTTTAAAGGGAACAAAGGAAAAAAAAATTTTTCTTTAACAATTTTTTTCTCCGAAACTATAGCACCTAGAACAACCGGAGCGAGGGAATTGGAAAGTGCTCGTCGCCTCCTACAGGCGCATATTTTTTTCATCCAGATGACCAATAGGAGCCGAGTTATAACGGTTTAAAGGGAACAAAGGAAACAAAAATTTTTCTTTAACAATTTTTTCCTTCGAAACTGTAGCACTTAGAACAACCGGAGCGAGGGCATAGGAAAGGACTCGTCGCGCCGTACACGCCCATATTTTTTTCATCCAGATCTGACCAACAGGAGCCGAGTTATAACGGTTTAAAGGGAACAATGGAAAAAAAAATTTTTCTTTAACAATTTCTTTCTCCGAAACTATAGCACCTAGAACAACCGGAGCGAGGGCATTGGAAAGGACTCGTCGCGCAGTACACGCCCATATTTTTTTCATCCAGATGTGACCAACAGGAGCCGAGTTATAACGGTTTAAAGGGAACAAAGGAAAAAAAAATTTTTCTTTAACAATTTCTTTCTCCGAAACTATAGCACTTAGAACAACCGGAGCGAGGGCATTGGAAAGGGCTCGTCGCGCCCTACGCGCCCATATTTTTTTCATTCAGATCTGACCAATAGGAGCCGAGTTACAACGGTTTAAATGGAACAAAGGAAAAAAATTTTTCTTTAACAATTTTTTCCTCCGAAACTGTAGCACTTAGAACAACCGGAGCGAGGGCATTGGAAAGGACTCGTCGCGCCGTACACGCCCATATTTTTTTCATCCAGATGTGATCAACAGGAGCCGAGTTATAACGGTTTAAAGGGAACAAAGGAAAAAAAAATTTTTCTTTAACAATTTTTTTCTCCGAAATTGTGGCACCTAGAACAACCGGAGCAAGGGCATTGGAAAGGGCTCGTCGCCTCCTACACGGCCATATTTTGTTCATCCAGATCTGACCAATAGGAGCCGAGTTATAACGGTTTAAAGAGAACAAAGGAAAAAAAAATTTTTTTTAATAATTTTTCTCTCCAAAACTATAGCACCTAGAACAACCGGAGCGAGGGCATTGGAAAGGACTCGTCGCGCCGTACACGCCCATATTGTTTTCATCCAGATCTGACCAACAGGAGCCGAGTTATAACGGTTTAAAGGGAACAAAGGAAAAAAAAATTTTTCTTTAACAATTTTTTTCTCCGAAATTGTGGCACCTAGAACAACCGGAGCAAGGGCATTGGAAAGGGCTCGTCGCCTCCTACACGGCCATATTTTGTTCATCCAGATCTGACCAATAGGAGCCGAGTTACAACCGTTTAAATGGAACAATGGAAAATAATCTTTCTTTAACAATTTTTTTCTCCAAAACTATAGCAACGAGAACAACCGGACAGGGGTCATTGGAAGGCGCTCCTCGCGCACTACACGGCCATATTTTGTTCATCCAGATCTGACCAATAGGAGCAGAGTTATAACGGTTTAAAGGGAACAAAGGAAAAAAAAATTTTTCTTTAACAATTTTTTTCTCCGAAACTATAGCACCTAGAACAACCGGAGCGAGGGAATTGGAAAGTGCTCGTCGCCTCCTACAGGCGCATATTTTTTTCATCCAGATGACCAATAGGAGCCGAGTTATAACGGTTTAAAGGGAACAAAGGAAACAAAAATTTTTCTTTAACAATTTTTTCCTTCGAAACTGTAGCACTTAGAACAACCGGAGCGAGGGCATAGGAAAGGACTCGTCGCGCCGTACACGCCCATATTTTTTTCATCCAGATCTGACCAACAGGAGCCGAGTTATAACGGTTTAAAGGGAACAATGGAAAAAAAAATTTTTCTTTAACAATTTCTTTCTCCGAAACTATAGCACCTAGAACAACCGGAGCGAGGGCATTGGAAAGGACTCGTCGCGCAGTACACGCCCATATTTTTTTCATCCAGATGTGACCAACAGGAGCCGAGTTATAACGGTTTAAAGGGAACAAAGGAAAAAAAAATTTTTCTTTAACAATTTCTTTCTCCGAAACTATAGCACTTAGAACAACCGGAGCGAGGGCATTGGAAAGGGCTCGTCGCGCCCTACGCGCCCATATTTTTTTCATTCAGATCTGACCAATAGGAGCCGAGTTACAACGGTTTAAATGGAACAAAGGAAAAAAATTTTTCTTTAACAATTTTTTCCTCCGAAACTGTAGCACTTAGAACAACCGGAGCGAGGGCATTGGAAAGGACTCGTCGCGCCGTACACGCCCATATTTTTTTCATCCAGATGTGATCAACAGGAGCCGAGTTATAACGGTTTAAAGGGAACAAAGGAAAAAAAAATTTTTCTTTAACAATTTTTTTCTCCGAAATTGTGGCACCTAGAACAACCGGAGCAAGGGCATTGGAAAGGGCTCGTCGCCTCCTACACGGCCATATTTTGTTCATCCAGATCTGACCAATAGGAGCCGAGTTATAACGGTTTAAAGAGAACAAAGGAAAAAAAAATTTTTTTTAATAATTTTTCTCTCCAAAACTATAGCACCTAGAACAACCGGAGCGAGGGCATTGGAAAGGACTCGTCGCGCCGTACACGCCCATATTGTTTTCATCCAGATCTGACCAACAGGAGCCGAGTTATAACGGTTTAAAGGGAACAAAGGAAAAAAAAATTTTTCTTTAACAATTTTTCTCTCCGAAACTGTGGCACCTAGAACAACCGGAGCGAGGGCATTGGAAAGGATTCGTCGCGCCGTACACGCCCATATTTTTTTCATCCAGATCTGACCAACTGGAGCCGAGTTATAACGGTTTAAAGGGAACAAAGGAAAAAAAAATTTTTTTTAATAATTTTTCTCTCCGAAACTATAGCACCTAGAACAACCAGAGCGAGGGCATTGGAAAGGACTCGTCGCGCCGTACACGCCCATATTTTTTTCATCCTGATCTGACCAACTGGAGCCGAGTTATAACGGTTCAAAGGGAACAAAGGAAAAAAAAATTTTTTTTAACAATTTTTCTCTCCGAAACTATAGCACCTAGAACAACCGGAGCGAGGGCATTGGAAAGGGCTCGTCGAGCCGTACACGCCTATATTTTTTTCATCCAGATCTGACCAATAGGAGCCGAGTTATAACGGATAAAACGGAACAAAGGAAAAAAAAATTTTTCTTTAACAATTTTTCTCTCCGAAACTATAGGACCTAGAACAACTGGAGCGAGGGCATTGGATAGGACTCGTCGCGCCGTACACGCCCATATTTTTTTCATCCAGATGTGACCAACAGGAGCCGAGTTATAACGGTTTAAAGGGAACAAAGGAAAAAAAAATTTTTCTTTAACAATTTTTATCTCCGAAACTGTGGCATCTAGAACAACTGGACCGAGGTCATTGGAAAGGGCTCGTCGCGCCCTACGCGCCCATATTTTTTTCATCCAGATCTGACCAATAGGAGCCGAGTTATAACGGTTTAAAGGGAACAAAGGAAAAAAAAATTTTTCTTTAACAATTTTTTTCTCCGAAATTGTGGCACCTAGAACAACCGGAGCAAGGGCATTGGAAAGGACTCGTCGCGCCGTACACGCCCATATTTTTTTCATCCAGATCTGACCAACTGGAGCCGAGTTATAACGGTTCAAAGGGAACAAAGGAAAAAAAAATTTTTTTTAACAATTTTTCTCTCCGAAACTATAGCACCTAGAACAACCGGAGCGAGGGCATTGGAAAGGGCTCGTCGCGCCGTACACGCCTATATTTTTTTCATCCAGATCTGACCAATAGGAGCCGAGTTATAACGGATAAAACGGAACAAAGGAAAAAAAAATTTTTCTTTAACAATTTTTCTCTCCGAAACTATAGGACCTAGAACAACTGGAGCGAGGGCATTGGATAGGACTCGTCGCGCCGTACACGCCCATATTTTTTTCATCCAGATGTGACCAACAGGAGCCGAGTTATAACGGTTTAAAGGGAACAAAGGAAAAAAAAATTTTTCTTTAACAATTTTTATCTCCGAAACTGTGGCATCTAGAACAACTGGACCGAGGTCATTGGAAAGGGCTTGTCGCGCCCTACGCGCCCATATTTTTTTCATCCAGATCTGACCAATAGGAGCCGAGTTATAACGGTTTAAAGGGAACAAAGGAAAAAAAAATTTTTCTTTAACAATTTTTTTCTCCGAAATTGTGGCACCTAGAACAACCGGAGCAAGGGCATTGGAAAGGGCTCGTCGCCTCCTACACGGCCATATTTTGTTCATCCAGATCTGACCAATAGGAGCCGAGTTATAACGGTTTAAAGAGAACAAAGGAAAAAAAAATTTTTTTTAATAATTTTTCTCTCCGAAACTATAGCACCTAGAACAACCGGAGCGAGGGCATTGGAATGGACTCGTCGCGCCGTACACGCCCATATTTTTTTCATCCAGATCTGACCAACTGGAGCCGAGTTATAACGGTTCAAAGGGAACAAAGGAAAAAAAAATTTTTTTTAACAATTTTTCTCTCCGAAACTATAGCACCTAGAACAACCGGAGCGAGGGCATTGGAAAGGGCTCGTCGCGCCGTACACGCCCATATTTTTTTCATCCAGATCTGACCAATAGGAGCCGAGTTATAACGGATAAAACGGAACAAAGGAAAAAAAAATTTTTCTTTAACAATTTTTTTCTCCGAAACTATAGGACCTAGAACAACTGGAGCGAGGGCATTGGAAAGGACTCGTCGCGCCGTACACGCCCATATTTTTTTCATCCAGATGTGACCAACAGGAGCCGAGTTATAACGGTTTAAAGGGAACAAAGGAAAAAAAAATTTTTCTTTAACAATTTTTATCTCCGAAACTGTGGCATCTAGAACAACTGGACCGAGGTCATTGGAAAGGGCTCGTCGCGCCCTACGCGCCCATATTTTTTTCATCCAGATCTGACCAATAGGAGCCGAGTTATAACGATTTAAAGGGAACAAAGGAAAAAAAAATTTTTCTTTAACAATTTTTTTCTCCGAAATTGTGGCACCTAGAACAACCGGAGCAAGGGCATTGGAAAGGGCTCGTCGCCTCCTACACGGCCATATTTTGTTCATCCAGATCTGACCAATAGGAGCCGAGTTACAACCGTTTAAATGGAACAATGGAAAATAATCTTTCTTTAACAATTTTTTTCTCCAAAACTATAGCAACGAGAACAACCGGACAGGGGTCATTGGAAGGCGCTCCTCGCGCACTACACGGCCATATTTTGTTCATCCAGATCTGACCAATAGGAGCAGAGTTATAACGGTTTAAAGGGAACAAAGGAAAAAAAAATTTTTCTTTAACAATTTTTTTCTCCGAAACTATAGCACCTAGAACAACCGGAGCGAGGGAATTGGAAAGTGCTCGTCGCCTCCTACAGGCGCATATTTTTTTCATCCAGATCTGACCAATAGGAGCCGAGTTATAACGGTTTAAAGGGAACAAAGGAAACAAAAATTTTTCTTTAACAATTTTTATCTCCGAAATTGTGGCACTTAGAACAACCGGAGCGAGGGCATAGGAAAGGACTCGTCGCGCCGTACCCGCCCATATTTTTTTCATCCAGATCTGACCAACAGGAGCCGAGTTATAACGGTTTAAAGGGAACAATGGAAAAAAAAATTTTTCTTTAACAATTTTTTTCTCCGAAACTATAGCACCTAGAACAACTGGAGCGAGGGCATTGGAAAGGACTCGTCGCGCCGTATACGCCCGTATTTTTTTCATCCAGATGTGACCAAAAGGAGCCGAGTTATAACGGTTTAAAGGGAACAAAGGAAAAAAAAATTTTTCTTTAACAATTTTTATCTCCGAAACTGTGGCATCTAGAACAACTGGACCGAGGTCATTGCAAAGGGCTCGTCGCGCCCTACGCGCCCATATTTTTTTCATCCAGATCTGACCAATAGGAGCCGAGTTATAACGGTTTAAAGGGAACAAAGGAAAAAAAAATTTTTCTTTAACAATTTTTTTCTCCGAAACTATAGCACCTAGAACAACCGGAGCGAGGGCATTGGAAAGGACTCGTCGCGCCGTACACGCCCATATTTTTTTCATCCAGATCTGACCAACAGGAGCCGAGTTATAACGGTTTAAAGGGAACAAAGGAAAAAAAAATTTTTCTTTAACAATTTCTTTCTCCGAAACTATAGCACCTAGAACAACCGGAGCGAGGGCATTGGAAAGGACTCGTCGCGCAGTACACGCCCATATTTTTTTCATCCAGATGTGACCAACAGGAGCCGAGTTATAACGGTTTAAAGGGAACAAAGGAAAAAAAAATTTTTCTTTAACAATTTCTTTCTCCGAAACTATAGCACTTAGAACAACCGGAGCGAGGGCATAGGAAAGGACTCGTCGCGCCGTACCCGCCCATATTTTTTTCATCCAGATGTGACCAATAGGAGCCGAGTTATAACGGTATAAAGGGAACAAAGGAAAAAAAAATTTTTCTTTAACAATTTTTATCTCCGAAACTGTGGCATCTAGAACAACTGGACCGTGGTCATTGGAAAGGGCTCGTCGCGCCCTACGCGCGCATATTTTTTTCATTCAGATCTGACCAATAGGAGCCGAGTTACAACGGTTTAAATGGAACAAAGGAAAAAAATTTTTATTTAACAATTTCTTTCTCCGAAACTATAGCACCTAGAACAACCGGAGCGAGGGCATTGGAAAGGGCTCGTCGCGTCGTACACGCCTATATTTTTTTCATCCAGATCTGACCAATAGGAGCCGAGTTATAGCGGATAAAACGGAACAAAGGAAAAAAAAATTTTTCTTTAACAATTTTTTTCTACGAAACTATAGGACCTAGAACAACTGGAGCGAGGGCATTGGAAAGGACTCGTCGCGCCGTACACGCCCATATTTTTTTCATCCAGATGTGACCAACAGGAGCCGAGTTATAGCGGTTTAAAGGGAACAAAGGAAAAAAAAATTTTTCTTTAACAATTTTTATCTCCGAAACTGTGGCATCTAGAACAACTGGACCGAGGTCCTTGGAAAGGGCTCGTCGCGCCCTACGCGCCCATATTTTTTTCATCCAGATCTGACCAATAGGAGCCGAGTTATAACGGTTTAAAGGGAACAAAGGAAAAAAAAATTTTTCTTTAACAATTTTTTTCTCCGAAATTGTGGCACCTAGAACAACCGGAGCGAGGGCATTGGAAAGGGCTCGTCGCCTCCTACACGGCCATATTTTGTTCATCCAGATCTGACCAATAGGAGCCGAGTTATAACGGTTTAAAGGGAACAAAGGAAAAAAAAATTTTTCTTTAACAATTTCTTTCTCCGAAACTATAGCACCTGGAACAACCGAAGCGAGGGCATTGGAAAGGGCTCGTCGCGCCCTACGCGCCCATATTTTTTTCATCAAGATCTGACCAATAGGAGCCGAGTTACAACCGTTTAAATGGAACAATGGAAAATAATCTTTCTTTAACAATTTTTTTCTCCAAAACTATAGCAACGAGAACAACCGGACAGGGGTCATTGGAAGGCGCTCCTCGAGCACTACACGGCCATATTTTGTTCATCCAGATCTGACCAATAGGAGCCGAGTTATAACGGTTTAAAGGGAACAAAGGAAAAAAAAATTTTTTTTAATAATTTTTCTCTCCGAAACTATAGCACCTAGAACAACCGGAGCGAGGGCATTGGAAAGGACTCGTCGCGCCGTACACGCCCATATTTTTTTCATCAAGATCTGACCAATAGGAGCCGAGTTACAACGGTTTAAATGGAACAAAGGAAAAAAAAATTTTTCTTTAACAATTTTTTTCTGCGAAACTGTGGCACCTAGAGCAACCGGAGCGAGGGCATTGGAAAGGGCTCGTCGCCTCCTACACGGCCATATTTTTTTCATCCAGATCTGACCAATAGGAGCCGAGTTACAACGGTTTAAATGGAACAAAGGAAAAAAATTTTTCTTTAACAATTTTTTCCTCCGAAACTGTAGCACTTAGAACAACCGGAGCGAGGGCATTGGAAAGGACTCGTCGCGCCGTACACGGCCATATTTTTTTCATCCAGATCTGACCAATAGGAGCCGAGTTATAACGGTTTAAAGGGAACAAAGGAAAAAAAAATTTTTTTTAATAATTTTTCTCTCCGAAACTATAGCACCTAGAACAACCGGAGCGAGGGCATTGGAAAGGACTCGTCGCGCCGTACACGCCCATATTTTTTTCATCCAGACCTGACCAATAGGAGCCGAGTTACAACGGTTTAAATGGAACAAAGGAAAAAAAAATTTTTCTTTAACAATTTTTTTCTGCGAAACTGTGGCACCTAGAACAACCGGAGCGAGGGCATTGGAAAGGGCTCGTCGCCTCCTACACGGCCATATTTTTTTCATCCAGATCTGACCAACAGGAGCCGAGTTATGACGGTTTAAAGGGAACAAAGGAAAAAAAAATTTTTTTTAATAATTTTTCTCTCCGAAACTATAGCACCTAGAACAACCGGAGCGAGGGCATTGGAAAGGACTCGTCGCGCCGTACACGCCCATATTTTTTTCATCCAGACCTGACCAATAGGAGCCGAGTTATAACGGTTTAAAGGGAACAAAGGAAAAAAAAATTTTTCTTTAACAATTTTTTTCTCCGAAATTGTGGCTCCTAGAACAACCGGAGCAAGGGCATTGGAAAGGGCTCGTCGCCTCCTACACGGCCATATTTTGTTCATCCAGATCTGACCAACAGGAGCCGAGTTATGACGGTTTAAAGGGAACAAAGGAAAAAAAAATTTTTTTTAATAATTTTTCTCTCCGAAACTATAGCACCTAGAACTACCGGAGCGAGGGCATTGGAAAGGACTCGTCGCGCCGTACACGCTCATATTTTTTTCATCAAGATCTGACCAATAGGAGCCGAGTTACAACGGTTTAAATGGAACAAAGGAAAAAAAAAATTTTCTTTAACAATTTTTTTCTGCGAAACTGTGGCACCTAGAACAACCGGAGCGAGGGCATTGGAATGGGCTCGTCGCCTCCTACACGGCTATATTTTTTTCATCCAGATCTGACCAACTGGAGCCGAGTTATAACGGTTCAAAGGGAACAAAGGAAAAAAAAATTTTTTTTAACAATTTTTCTCTCCGAAACTATAGCACCTAGAACAACCGGAGCGAGAGCATTGGAAAGGACTCGTCGCGCCGTACACGCCCATATTTTTTTCATCCAGATGTGACCAACAGGAGCCGAGTTATAACGGATAAAACGGAACAAAGGAAAAAAAAATTTTTCTTTAACAATTTTTTTCTCCGAAACTATAGGACCTAGAACAACTGGAGCGAGGGCATTGGAAAGGACTCGTCGCGCCGTACACGCCCATATTTTTTTCATCCAGATGTGACCAACAGGAGCCGAGTTATAACGGTTTAAAGGGAACAAAGGAAAAAAAAATTTTTCTTTAACAATTTTTATCTCCGAAACTGTGGCATCTAGAACAACTGGACCGAGGTCATTGGAAAGGGCTCGGCGCCTCCTACACGGCCATATTTTTTTCATCCAGATCTGACCAATAGGAGCCGAGTTACAACGGTTTAAATGGAACAAAGGAAAAAAATTTTTCTTTAACAATTTTTTCCTCCGAAACTGTAGCACTTAGAACAACCGGAGCGAGGGCATTGGAAAGGGCTCGTCGCGCCCTACGCGCCCATATTTTTTTCATCAAGATCTGACCAATAGGAGCCGAGTTACAAAGGTTTAAATGGAACAAAGGAAAAAAAAATTTTTCTTTAACAATTTTTTTCTGCGAAACTGTGGCACCTAGAACAACCGGAGCGAGGGCATTGGAAAGGGCTCGTCGCCTCCTACACGGCCATATTTTTTTCATCCAGATCTGACCAATAGGAGCCGAGTTACAACGGTTTAAATGGAACAAAGGAAAAAAATTTTTCTTTAACAATTTTTTCCTCCGAAAGTGTAGCACTTAGAACAACCGGAGCGAGGGCATTGGAAAGGACTCGTCGCGCCGTACACGGCCATATTTTTTTCATCCAGATCTGACCAATACGAGCCGAGTTATAACGGTTTAAAGGGAACAAAGGAAAAAAAAATTTTTTTTAATAATTTTTCTCTCCGAAACTATAGCTCCTAGAACAACCCGAGCGAGGGCATTGGAAAGGACTCGTCGCGCCGTACACGGCCATATTTTTTTCATCCAGATCTGACCAATAGGAGCCGAGTTATAACGGATAAAACGGAACAAAGGAAAAAAAAATTTTTCTTTGACAATTTTTTTCTCCGAAACTATAGGACCTAGAACAACTGGAGCGAGGGCATTGGAAAGGACTCGTCGCGCCGTACACGCCCATATTTTTTTCATCCAGATGTGACCAACAGGAGCCGAGTTATAACGTTTTAAAGGGAACAAAGGAAAAAAAAATTTTTCTTTAACAATTTTTATCTCCGAAACTGTGGCATCTAGAACAACTGGACCGAGGTCATTGGAAAGGGCTCGTCGCCTCCTACACGGCTATATTTTTTTCATCCAGATCTGACCAACTGGAGCCGAGTTATAACGGTTCAAAGGGAACAAAGGAAAAAAAAATTTTTTTTAACAATTTTTCTCTCCGAAACTATAGCACCTAGAACAACCGGAGCGAGAGCATTGGAAAGGACTCGTCGCGCCGTACACGCCCATATTTTTTTCATCCAGATGTGACCAACAGGAGCCGAGTTATAACGGATAAAACGGAACAAAGGAAAAAAAAATTTTTCTTTAACAATTTTTTTCTCCGAAACTATAGGACCTAGAACAACTGGAGCGAGGGCATTGGAAAGGACTCGTCGCGCCGTACACGCCCATATTTTTTTCATCCAGATGTGACCAACAGGAGCCGAGTTATAACGGTTTAAAGGGAACAAAGGAAAAAAAAATTTTTCTTTAACAATTTTTATCTCCGAAACTGTGGCATCTAGAACAACTGGACCGAGGTCATTGGAAAGGGCTCGTCGCGCCCTATGCGCCCATATTTTTTTCATCCAGATCTGACCAACAGGAGCCGAGTTATAACGGTTTAAAGGGAACAATGGAAAAAAAAATTTTTCTTTAACAATTTTTTTCTCCGAAACTATAGCACCTAGAACAACTGGAGCGAGGGCATTGGAAAGGACTCGTCGCGCCGTACACGCCCATATTTTTTTCATCCAGATGTGACCAATAGGAGCCGAGTTATAACGGTTTAAAGGGAACAAAGGAAAAAAAATTTTTCTTTAACAATTTTTATCTCCGAAACTGTGGCATCTAGAACAACTGGACCGAGGTCATTGGAAAGGGCTCGTCGCGCCCTACGCGCCCATATTTTTTTCATCCAGATCTGACCAATAGGAGCCGAGTTATAACGGTTTAAAGGGAGCAAAGGAAAAAAAAATTTTTTTTAATAATTTTTCTCTCCGAAACTATAGCACATAGAACAACCGGAGCGAGGGCATTGGAAAGGACTCGTCGCGCCGTACACGCCCATATTTTTTTCATCCAGATCTGACCAACTGGAGCCGAGTTATAACGGTTTAAATGGAACAAAGGAAAAAAATTTTTCTTTAACAATTTTTTCCTCCGAAACTGTAGCACTTAGAACAACCGGAGCGAGGGCATTGGAAAGGGCTCGTCGCGCCCTACGCGCCCATATTTTTTTCATCAAGATCTGACCAATAGGAGCCGAGTTACAAAGGTTTAAATGGAACAAAGGAAAAAAAAATTTTTCTTTAACAATTTTTTTCTGCGAAACTGTGGCACCTAGAACAACCGGAGCGAGGGCATTGGAAAGGGCTCGTCGCCTCCTACACGGCCATATTTTTTTCATCCAGATCTGACCAATAGGAGCCGAGTTACAACGGTTTAAATGGAACAAAGGAAAAAAATTTTTCTTTAACAATTTTTTCCTCCGAAACTGTAGCACTTAGAACAACCGGAGCGAGGGCATTGGAAAGGACTCGTCGCGCCGTACACGGCCATATTTTTTTCATCCAGATCTGACCAATAGGAGCCGAGTTATAACGGTTTAAAGGGAACAAAGGAAAAAAAAATTTTTTTTAATAATTTTTCTCTCCGAAACTATAGATCCTAGAACAACCGGAGCGAGGGCATTGGAAAGGACTCGTCGCGCCGTACACGCCCATATTTTTTTCATCCAGATCTGACCAACTGGAGCCGAGTTATAACGGTTCAAAGGGAACAAAGGAAAAAAAAATTTTTTTTAACAATTTTTCTCTCCGAAACTATAGCACCTAGAACAACCGGAGCGAGAGCATTGGAAAGGGCTCGTCGCGCCGTACACGCCTATATTTTTTTCATCCAGATCTGACCAATAGGAGCCGAGTTATAACGGATAAAACGGAACAAAGGAAAAAAAAATTTTTCTTTGACAATTTTTTTCTCCGAAACTATAGGACCTAGAACAACTGGAGCGAGGGCATTGGAAAGGACTCGTCGCGCCGTACACGCCCATATTTTTTTCATCCAGATGTGACCAATAGGAGCCGAGTTATAACGGTTTAAAGGGAACAAAGGAAAAAAAAATTTTTCTTTAACAATTTTTATCTCCGAAACTGTGGAATCTAGAACAACTGGACCGAGGTCATTGGAAAGGGCTCGTCGCGCCCTACGCGCCCATATTTTTTTCATCCAGATCTGACCAATAGGAGCCGAGTTATAACGGTTTAAAGGGAACAAAGGAAAAAAAAATTTTTCTTTAACAATTTTTTTCTCCGAAATTGTGGCTCCTAGAACAACCGGAGCAAGGGCATTGGAAAGGGCTCGTCGCCTCCTACACGGCCATATTTTGCTCATCCAGATCTGACCAATAGGAGCCGAGTTATAACGGTTTAAAGGGAACAAAGGAAAAAAAAATTTTTTTTAATAATTTTTCCCTCCGAAACTATAGCACCTAGAACAACCGGAGCGAGGGCATTGGAAAGGACTCGTCGCGCCGTACACGCTCATATTTTTTTCATCAAGATCTGACCAATAGGAGCCGAGTTACAACGGTTTAAATGGAACAAAGGAAAAAAAAAATTTTCTTTAACAATTTTTTTCTGCGAAACTGTGGCACCTAGAACAACCGGAGCGAGGGCATTGGAATGGGCTCGTCGCCTCCTACACGGCCATATTTTTTTCATCCAGATCTGACCAACTGGAGCCGAGTTATAACGGTTCAAAGGGAACAAAGGAAAAAAAAATTTTTTTTAACAATTTTTCTCTCCGAAACTGAAGCACCTAGAACAACCGGAGCGAGAGCATTGGAAAGGGCTCGTCGCGCCGTACACGCCTATATTTTTTTCATCCAGATCTGACCAATAGGAGCCGAGTTATAACGGATAAAACGGAACAAAGGAAAAAAAAATTTTTCTTTAACAATTTTTTTCTCCGAAACTATAGGACCTAGAACAACTGGAGCGAGGGCATTGGAAAGGACTCGTCGCGCCGTACACGCCCATATTTTTTTCATCCAGATGTGACCAACAGGAGCCGAGTTATAACGGATAAAACGGAACAAAGGAAAAAAAAATTTTTTTTTAACAATTTTTTTCTCCGAAACTATAGGACCTAGAACAACTGGAGCGAGGGCATTGGAAAGGACTCGTCGCGCCGTACACGCCCATATTTTTTTCATCCAGATGTGACCAAGAGGAGCCGAGTTATAACGGTTTAAAGGGAACAAAGGAAAAAAAAATTTTTCTTTAACAATTTTTATCTCCGATACTGTGGCATCTAGAACAACTGGACCGAGGTCATTGGAAAGGGCTCGGCGCCTCCTACACGGCCATATTTTTTTCATCCAGATCTGACCAATAGGAGCCGAGTTACAACGGTTTAAATGGAACAAAGGAAAAAAATTTTTATTTAACAATTTTTTCCTCCGAAACTGTAGCACTTAGAACAACCGGAGCGAGGGCATTGGAAAGGGCTCGTCGCGCCCTACGCGCCCATATTTTTTTCATCAAGATCTGACCAATAGGAGCCGAGTTACAAAGGTTTAAATGGAACAAAGGAAAAAAAAATTTTTCTTTAACAATTTTTTTCTGCGAAACTGTGGCACCTAGAACAACCGGAGCGAGGGCATTGGAAAGGGCTCGTCGCCTCCTACACGGCCATATTTTTTTCATCCAGATCTGACCAATAGGAGCCGAGTTACAACGGTTTAAATGGAACAAAGGAAAAAAATTTTTCTTTAACAATTTTTTCCTCCGAAACTGTAGCACTTAGAACAACCGGAGCGAGGGCATTGGAAAGGACTCGTCGCGCCGTACACGGCCATATTTTTTTCATCCAGATCTGACCAATAGGAGCCGAGTTATAACGGTTTAAAGGGAACAAAGGAAAAAAAAATTTTTTTTAATAATTTTTCTCTCCGAAACTATAGATCCTAGAACAACCGGAGCGAGGGCATTGGAAAGGACTCGTCGCGCCGTACACGCCCATATTTTTTTCATCCAGATCTGACCAACTGGAGCCGAGTTATAACGGTTCAAAGGGAACAAAGGAAAAAAAAATTTTTTTTAACAATTTTTCTCTCCGAAACTATAGCACCTAGAACAACCGGAGCGAGAGCATTGGAAAGGGCTCGTCGCGCCGTACACGCCTATATTTTTTTCATCCAGATCTGACCAATAGGAGCCGAGTTATAACGGATAAAACGGAACAAAGGAAAAAAAAATTTTTCTTTGACAATTTTTTTCTCCGAAACTATAGGACCTAGAACAATTGGAGCGAGGGCATTGGAAAGGACTCGTCGCGCCGTACACGCCCATATTTTTTTCATCCAGATGTGACCAACAGGAGCCGAGTTATAACGGTTTAAAGGGAACAAAGGAAAAAAAAATTTTTCTTTAACAATTTTTATCTCCGAAACTGTGGAATCTAGAACAACTGGACCGAGGTCATTGGAAAGGGCTCGTCGCGCCCTACGCGCCCATATTTTTTTCATCCAGATCTGACCAATAGGAGCCGAGTTATAACGGTTTAAAGGGAACAAAGGAAAAAAAAATTTTTCTTTAACAATTTTTTTCTCCGAAATTGTGGCTCCTAGAACAACCGGAGCAAGGGCATTGGAAAGGGCTCGTCGCCTCCTACACGGCCATATTTTGCTCATCCAGATCTGACCAATAGGAGCCGAGTTATAACGGTTTAAAGGGAACAAAGGAAAAAAAAATTTTCTTTAACAATTTTTTTCTGCGAAACTGTGGCACCTAGAACAACCGGAGCGAGGGCATTGGAATGGGCTCGTCGCCTCCTACACGGCCATATTTTTTTCATCCAGATCTGACCAACTGGAGCCGAGTTATAACGGTTCAAAGGGAACAAAGGAAAAAAAAATTTTTTTTAACAATTTTTCTCTCCGAAACTGAAGCACCTAGAACAACCGGAGCGAGAGCATTGGAAAGGGCTCGTCGCGCCGTACACGCCTATATTTTTTTCATCCAGATCTGACCAATAGGAGCCGAGTTATAACGGATAAAACGGAACAAAGGAAAAAAAAATTTTTCTTTAACAATTTTTTTCTCCGAAACTATAGGACCTAGAACAACTGGAGCGAGGGCATTGGAAAGGACTCGTCGCGCCGTACACGCCCATATTTTTTTCATCCAGATGTGACCAAGAGGAGCCGAGTTATAACGGTTTAAAGGGAACAAAGGAAAAAAAAATTTTTCTTTAACAATTTTTATCTCCGATACTGTGGCATCTAGAACAAGTGGACCGAGGTCATTGGAAAGGGCTCGGCGCCTCCTACACGGCCATATTTTTTTCATCCAGATCTGACCAATAGGAGCCGAGTTACAACGGTTTAAATGGAACAAAGGAAAAAAATTTTTATTTAACAATTTTTTCCTCCGAAACTGTAGCACTTAGAACAACCGGAGCGAGGGCATTGGAAAGGGCTCGTCGCGCCCTACGCGCCCATATTTTTTTCATCAAGATCTGACCAATAGGAGCCGAGTTACAAAGGTTTAAATGGAACAAAGGAAAAAAAAATTTTTCTTTAACAATTTTTTTCTGCGAAACTGTGGCACCTAGAACAACCGGAGCGAGGGCATTGGAAAGGGCTCGTCGCCTCCTACACGGCCATATTTTTTTCATCCAGATCTGACCAATAGGAGCCGAGTTACAACGGTTTAAATGGAACAAAGGAAAAAAATTTTTCTTTAACAATTTTTTCCTCCGAAACTGTAGCACTTAGAACAACCGGAGCGAGGGCATTGGAAAGGACTCGTCGCGCCGTACACGGCCATATTTTTTTCATCCAGATCTGACCAATAGGAGCCGAGTTATAACGGTTTAAAGGGAACAAAGGAAAAAAAAATTTTTTTTAATAATTTTTCTCTCCGAAACTATAGATCCTAGAACAACCGGAGCGAGGGCATTGGAAAGGACTCGTCGCGCCGTACACGCCCATATTTTTTTCATCCAGATCTGACCAATAGGAGCCGAGTTACAACGGTATAAATGGAACAAAGGAAAAAAATTTTTATTTAACAATTTTTTCCTCCGAAACTGTAGCATTTAGAACAACCGGAGCGAGGGCATTGGAAAGGGCTCGTCGCGCCCTACGCGCCCATATTTTTTTCATCAAGATCTGACCAATAGGAGCCGAGTTACAAAGGTTTAAATGGAACAAAGGAAAAAAAAATTTTTCTTTAACAATTTTTTTCTGCGAAACTGTGGCACCTAGAACAACCGGAGCGAGAGCATTGGAAAGGGCTCGTCGCGCCGTACACGCCTATATTTTTTTCATCCAGATCTGACCAATAGGAGCCGAGTTATAACGGATAAAACGGAACAAAGGAAAAAAAAATTTTTCTTTGACAATTTTTTTCTCCGAAACTATAGGACCTAGAACAACTGGAGCGAGGGCATTGGAAAGGACTCGTCGCGCCGTACACGCCCATATTTTTTTCATCCAGATGTGACCAACAGGAGCCGAGTTATAACGGTTTAAAGGGAACAAAGGAAAAAAAAATTTTTCTTTAACAATTTTTATCTCCGAAACTGTGGAATCTAGAACAACTGGACCGAGGTCATTGGAAAGGGCTCGTCGCGCCCTACGCGCGCATATTTTTTTCATCCAGATCTGACCAATAGGAGCCGAGTTATAACGGTTTAAAGGGAACAAAGGAAAAAAAAATTTTTCTTTAACAATTTTTTTCTCCGAAATTGTGGCTCCTAGAACAACCGGAGCAAGGGCATTGGAAAGGGCTCGTCGCCTCCTACACGGCCATATTTTGCTCATCCAGATCTGACCAACAGGAGCCGAGTTATAACGGTTTAAAGGGAACAAAGGAAAAGAAAATTTTTTTTAATAATTTTTCTCTCCGAAACTATAGCACCTAGAACAACCGGAGCGAGGGCATTGGAAAGGACTCGTCGCGCCGTACACGCTCATATTTTCTTCATCAAGATCTGACCAATAGGAGCCGAGTTACAACGGTTTAAATGGAACAAAGGAAAAAAAAAATTTTCTTTAACAATTTTTTTCTGCGAAACTGTGGCACCTAGAACAACCGGAGCGAGGGCATTGGAATGGGCTCGTCGCCTCCTACACGGCCATATTTTTTTCATCCAGATCTGACCAACTGGAGCCGAGTTATAACGGTTCAAAGGGAACAAAGGAAAAAAAAATTTTTTTTAACAATTTTTCTCTCCGAAACTGTAGCACCTAGAACAACCGGAGCGAGAGCATTGGAAAGGGCTCGTCGCGCCGTACACGCCTATATTTTTTTCATCCAGATCTGACCAATAGGAGCCGAGTTATAACGGATAAAACGGAACAAAGGAAAAAAAAATTTTTCTTTAACAATTTTTTTCTCCGAAACTATAGGACCTAGAACAACTGGAGCGAGGGCATTGGAAAGGACTCGTCGCGCCGTACACGCCCATATTTTTTTCATCCAGATGTGACCAACAGGAGCCGAGTTATAACGGTTTAAAGGGAACAAAGGAAAAAAAAATTTTTTTTAATAATTTTTCTCTCCGAAACTATAGCACCTAGAACAACCGGAGCGAGGGCATTGGAATGGGCTCGTCGCCTCCTACACTGCCATATTTTTTTCATCCAGATCTGACCAACTGGAGCCGAGTTATAACGGTTCAAAGGGAACAAAGGAAAAAAAAATTTTTTTTAACAATTTTTCTCTCCGAAACTATAGCACCTAGAACAACCGGAGCGAGGGCATTGGAATGGGCTCGTCGCCTCCTACACTGCCATATTTTTTTCATCAAGATCTGACCAATAGGAGCCGAGTTAAAACGGTTTAAATGGAACAAAGGAAAAAAAAAATTTTCTTTAACAATTTTTTTCTGCGAAACTGTGGCACCTAGAACAACCGGAGCGAGGGCATTGGAATGGGCTCGTCGCCTCCTACACGGCCATATTTTTTTCATCCAGATCTGACCAACTGGAGCCGAGTTATAACGGTTCAAAGGGAACAAAGGAAAAAAAAATTTTTTTTAACAATTTTTCTCTCCGAAACTATAGCACCTAGAACAACTGGAGCGAGAGCATTGGAAAGGGCTCGTCGCGCCGTACACGCCTATATTCTTTTCATCCAGATCTGACCAATAGGAGCCGAGTTATACCGGATAAAACGGAACAAAGGAAAAAAAAATTTTTCTTTAACAATTTTTTTCTCCGAAACTATAGGACCTAGAACAACTGGAGCGAGGGCATTGGAAAGGACTCGTCGCGCCGTACACGCCCATATTTTTTTCATCCAGATGTGACCAACAGGAGCCGAGTTATAACGGATAAAACGGAACAAAGGAAAAAAAAATTTTTCTTTAACAATTTTTTTCTCCGAAACTATAGGACCTAGAACAACTGGAGCGAGGGCATTGGAAAGGACTCGTCGCGCCGTACACGCCCATATTTTTTTCATCCAGATGTGACCAACAAGAGCCGAGTTATAACGGTTTAAAGGGAACAAAGGAAAAAAAAATTTTTCTTTAACAATTTTTATCTCCGAAACTGTGGCATCTAGAACAACTGGACCGAGGTCATTGGAAAGGGCTCGTCGCGCCCTACGCGCCCATATTTTTTTCATCAAGATCTGACCAATAGGAGCCGAGTTACAAAGGTTTAAATGGAACAAAGGAAAAAAAAATTTTTCTTTAACAATTTTTTTCTGCGAAACTGTGGCACCTAGAACAACCGGAGCGAGGGCATTGGAAAGGGCTCGTCGCCTCCTACACGGCCATATTTTTTTCATCCAGATCTGACCAATAGGAGCCGAGGTACAACGGTTTAAATGGAACAAAGGAAAAAAATTTTTCTTTAACAATTTTTTCCTCCGAAACTGTAGCACTTAGAACAACCGGAGCGAGGGCATTGGAAAGGACTCGTCGCGCCGTACACGGCCATATTTTTTTCATCCAGATCTGACCAATAGGAGCCGAGTTATAACGGTTTAAAGGGAACAAAGGAAAAAAAAATTTTTTTTAATAATTTTTCTCTCCGAAACTATAGATCCTAGAACAACCGGAGCGAGGGCATTGGAAAGGACTCGTCGCGCCGTACACGCCCATATTTTTTTCATCCAGATCTGACCAACTGGAGCCGAGTTATAACGGTTCAAAGGGAACAAAGGAAAAAAAAATTTTTTTTAACAATTTTTCTCTCCGAAACTATAGCACCTAGAACAACCGGAGCGAGAGCATTGGAAAGGGCTCGTCGCGCCGTACACGCCTATATTTTTTTCATCCAGATCTGACCAATAGGAGCCGAGTTATAACGGATAAAACGGAACAAAGGAAAAAAAAATTTTTCTTTGACAATTTTTTTCTCCGGAACTATAGGACCTAGAACAACTGGAGCGAGGGCATTGGAAAGGACTCGTCGCGCCGTACACGCCCATATTTTTTTCATCCAGATGTGACCAACAGGAGCCGAGTTATAACGGTTTAAAGGGAACAAAGGAAAAAAAAATTTTTCTTTAACAATTTTTATCTCCGAAACTGTGGAATCTAGAACAACTGGACCGAGGTCATTGGAAAGGGCTCGTCGCGCCCTACGCGCCCATATTTTTTTCATCCAGATCTGACCAATAGGAGCCGAGTTATAACGGTTTAAAGGGAACAAAGGAAAAAAAAATTTTTCTTTAACAATTTTTTTCTGCGAAACTGTGGCACCTAGAACAACCGGAGCGAGGGCATTGGAATGGGCTCGTCGCCTCCTACACGGCCATATTTTTTTCATCCAGATCTGACCAATAGGAGCCGAGTTATAACGGTTTAAAGGGAACAAAGGAAAAAAAAATTTTTTTTAATAATTTTTCTCTCCGAAACTATAGATCCTAGAACAACCGGAGCGAGGGCATTGGAAAGGACTCGTCGCGCCGTACACGCCCATATTTTTTTCATCCAGATCTGACCAACTGGAGCCGAGTTATAACGGTTCAAAGGGAACAAAGGAAAAAAAAATTTTTTTTAACAATTTTTCTCTCCGAAACTATAGCACCTAGAACAACCGGAGCGAGAGCATTGGAAAGGGCTCGTCGCGCCGTACACGCCTATATTTTTTTCATCCAGATCTGACCAATAGGAGCCGAGTTATAACGGATAAAACGGAACAAAGGAAAAAAAAATTTTTCTTTGACAATTTTTTTCTCCGAAACTATAGGACCTAGAACAACTGGAGCGAGGGCATTGGAAAGGACTCGTCGCGCCGTACACGCCCATATTTTTTTCATCCAGATGTGACCAACAGGAGCCGAGTTATAACGGTTTAAAGGGAACAAAGGAAAAAAAAATTTTTCTTTAACAATTTTTATCTCCGAAACTGTGGAATCTAGAACAACTGGACCGAGGTCATTGGAAAGGGCTCGTCGCGCCCTACGCGCCCATATTTTTTTCATCCAGATCTGACCAATAGGAGCCGAGTTATAACGGTTTAAAGGGAACAAAGGAAAAAAAAATTTTTTTTAATAATTTTTCTCTCCGAAACTATAGATCCTAGAACAACCGGAGCGAGGGCATTGGAAAGGACTCGTCGCGCCGTACACGCCCATATTTTTTTCATCCAGATCTGACCAACTGGAGCCGAGTTATAACGGTTCAAAGGGAACAAAGGAAAAAAAAATTTTTTTTAACAATTTTTCTCTCCGAAACTATAGCACCTAGAACAACCGGAGCGAGAGCATTGGAAAGGGCTCGTCGCGCCGTACACGCCTATATTTTTTTCATCCAGATCTGACCAATAGGAGCCGAGTTATAACGGATAAAACGGAACAAAGGAAAAAAAAATTTTTCTTTGACAATTTTTTTCTCCGAAACTATAGGACCTAGAACAACTGGAGCGAGGGCATTGGAAAGGACTCGTCGCGCCGTACACGCCCATATTTTTTTCATCCAGATGTGACCAACAGGAGCCGAGTTATAACGGTTTAAAGGGAACAAAGGAAAAAAAAATTTTTCTTTAACAATTTTTATCTCCGAAACTGTGGAATCTAGAACAACTAGACCGAGGTCATTGGAAAGGGCTCGTCGCGCCCTACGCGCCCATATTTTTTTCATCCAGATCTGACCAATAGGAGCCGAGTTATAACGGTTTAAAGGGAACAAAGGAAAAAAAAATTTTTCTTTAACAATTTTTTTCTCCGAAATTGTGGCTCCTAGAACAACCGGAGCAAGGGCATTGGAAAGGGCTCGTCGCCTCCTACACGGCCATATTTTGCTCATCCAGATCTGACCAATAGGAGCCGAGTTATAACGGTTTAAAGGGAACAAAGGAAAAAAAAATTTTTTTTAATAATTTTTCTCTCCGAAACTATAGCACCTAGAACAACCGGAGCGAGGGCATTGGAAAGGACTCGTCGCGCCGTACACGCTCATATTTTTTTCATCAAGATCTGACCAATAGGAGCCGAGTTACAAAGGTTTAAATGGAACAAAGGAAAAAAAAATTTTTCTTTAACAATTTTTTCCTCCGAAACTGTAGCACTTAGAACAACCGGAGCGAGGGCATTGGAAAGGACTCGTCGCGCCGTACACGGCCATATTTTTTTCATCCAGATCTGACCAATAGGAGCCGAGTTATAACGGTTTAAAGGGAACAAAGGAAAAAAAAATTTTTTTTAATAATTTTTCTCTCCGAAACTATAGATCCTAGAACAACCGGAGCGAGGGCATTGGAAAGGACTCGTCGCGCCGTACACGCCCATATTTTTTTCATCCAGATCTGACCAACTGGAGCCGAGTTATAACGGTTCAAAGGGAACAAAGGAAAAAAAAATTTTTTTTAACAATTTTTCTCTCCGAAACTATAGCACCTAGAACAACCGGAGCGAGAGCATTGGAAAGGGCTCGTCGCGCCGTACACGCCTATATTTTTTTCATCCAGATCTGACCAATAGGAGCCGAGTTATAACGGATAAAACGGAACAAAGGAAAAAAAAATTTTTCTTTGACAATTTTTTTCTCCGGAACTATAGGACCTAGAACAACTGGAGCGAGGGCATTGGAAAGGACTCGTCGCGCCGTACACGCCCATATTTTTTTCATCCAGATGTGACCAACAGGAGCCGAGTTATAACGGTTTAAAGGGAACAAAGGAAAAAAAAATTTTTCTTTAACAATTTTTATCTCCGAAACTGTGGAATCTAGAACAACTGGACCGAGGTCATTGGAAAGGGCTCGTCGCGCCCTACGCGCCCATATTTTTTTCATCCAGATCTGACCAATAGGAGCCGAGTTATAACGGTTTAAAGGGAACAAAGGAAAAAAAAATTTTTCTTTAACAATTTTTTTCTGCGAAACTGTGGCACCTAGAACAACCGGAGCGAGGGCATTGGAATGGGCTCGTCGCCTCCTACACGGCCATATTTTTTTCATCCAGATCTGACCAATAGGAGCCGAGTTATAACGGTTTAAAGGGAACAAAGGAAAAAAAAATTTTTTTTAATAATTTTTCTCTCCGAAACTATAGATCCTAGAACAACCGGAGCGAGGGCATTGGAAAGGACTCGTCGCGCCGTACACGCCCATATTTTTTTCATCCAGATCTGACCAACTGGAGCCGAGTTATAACGGTTCAAAGGGAACAAAGGAAAAAAAAATTTTTTTTAACAATTTTTCTCTCCGAAACTATAGCACCTAGAACAACCGGAGCGAGAGCATTGGAAAGGGCTCGTCGCGCCGTACACGCCTATATTTTTTTCATCCAGATCTGACCAATAGGAGCCGAGTTATAACGGATAAAACGGAACAAAGGAAAAAAAAATTTTTCTTTGACAATTTTTTTCTCCGAAACTATAGGACCTAGAACAACTGGAGCGAGGGCATTGGAAAGGACTCGTCGCGCCGTACACGCCCATATTTTTTTCATCCAGATGTGACCAACAGGAGCCGAGTTATAACGGTTTAAAGGGAACAAAGGAAAAAAAAATTTTTCTTTAACAATTTTTATCTCCGAAACTGTGGAATCTAGAACAACTGGACCGAGGTCATTGGAAAGGGCTCGTCGCGCCCTACGCGCCCATATTTTTTTCATCCAGATCTGACCAATAGGAGCCGAGTTATAACGGTTTAAAGGGAACAAAGGAAAAAAAAATTTTTTTTAATAATTTTTCTCTCCGAAACTATAGATCCTAGAACAACCGGAGCGAGGGCATTGGAAAGGACTCGTCGCGCCGTACACGCCCATATTTTTTTCATCCAGATCTGACCAACTGGAGCCGAGTTATAACGGTTCAAAGGGAACAAAGGAAAAAAAAATTTTTTTTAACAATTTTTCTCTCCGAAACTATAGCACCTAGAACAACCGGAGCGAGAGCATTGGAAAGGGCTCGTCGCGCCGTACACGCCTATATTTTTTTCATCCAGATCTGACCAATAGGAGCCGAGTTATAACGGATAAAACGGAACAAAGGAAAAAAAAATTTTTCTTTGACAATTTTTTTCTCCGAAACTATAGGACCTAGAACAACTGGAGCGAGGGCATTGGAAAGGACTCGTCGCGCCGTACACGCCCATATTTTTTTCATCCAGATGTGACCAACAGGAGCCGAGTTATAACGGTTTAAAGGGAACAAAGGAAAAAAAAATTTTTCTTTAACAATTTTTATCTCCGAAACTGTGGAATCTAGAACAACTAGACCGAGGTCATTGGAAAGGGCTCGTCGCGCCCTACGCGCCCATATTTTTTTCATCCAGATCTGACCAATAGGAGCCGAGTTATAACGGTTTAAAGGGAACAAAGGAAAAAAAAATTTTTCTTTAACAATTTTTTTCTCCGAAATTGTGGCTCCTAGAACAACCGGAGCAAGGGCATTGGAAAGGGCTCGTCGCCTCCTACACGGCCATATTTTGCTCATCCAGATCTGACCAATAGGAGCCGAGTTATAACGGTTTAAAGGGAACAAAGGAAAAAAAAATTTTTTTTAATAATTTTTCTCTCCGAAACTATAGCACCTAGAACAACCGGAGCGAGGGCATTGGAAAGGACTCGTCGCGCCGTACACGCTCATATTTTTTTCATCAAGATCTGACCAATAGGAGCCGAGTTACAACGGTTTAAATGGAACAAAGGAAAAAAAAAATTTTCTTTAACAATTTTTTTCTGCGAAACTGTGGCACCTAGAACAACCGGAGCGAGGGCATTGGAATGGGCTCGTCGCCTCCTACACGGCCATATTTTTTTCATCCAGATCTGACCAACTGGAGCCGAGTTATAACGGTTCAAAGGGAACAAAGGAAAAAAAAATTTTTTTTAACAATTTTTCTCTCCGAAACTGTAGCACCTAGAACAACCGGAGCGAGGGCATTGGAAAGGACTCGTCGCGCCGTACACGCCCATATTTTTTTCATCCAGATGTGACCAACAGGAGCCGAGTTATAACGGATAAAACGGAACAAAGGAAAAAAAAATTTTTCTTTAACAATTTTTTTCTCCGAAACTATAGGACCTAGAACAACTGGAGCGAGGGCATTGGAAAGGACTCGTCGCGCCGTACACGCCCATATTTTTTTCATCCAGATGTGACCAACAAGAGCCGAGTTATAACGGTTTAAAGGGAACAAAGGAAAAAAAAATTTTTCTTTAACAATTTTTATCTCCGAAACTGTGGCATCTAGAACAACTGGACCGAGGTCATTGGAAAGGGCTCGTCGCGCCCTACGCGCCCATATTTTTTTCATCAAGATCTGACCAATAGGAGCCGAGTTACAAAGGTTTAAATGGAACAAAGGAAAAAAAAATTTTTCTTTAACAATTTTTTTCTGCGAAACTGTGGCACCTAGAACAACCGGAGCGAGGGCATTGGAAAGGGCTCGTCGCCTCCTACACGGCCATATTTTTTTCATCCAGATCTGACCAATAGGAGCCGAGTTACAACGGTTTAAATGGAACAAAGGAAAAAAATTTTTCTTTAACAATTTTTTCCTCCGAAACTGTAGCACTTAGAACAACCGGAGCGAGGGCATTGGAAAGGACTCGTCGCGCCGTACACGGCCATATTTTTTTCATCCAGATCTGACCAATAGGAGCCGAGTTATAACGGTTTAAAGGGAACAAAGGAAAAAAAAATTTTTTTTAATAATTTTTCTCTCCGAAACTATAGATCCTAGAACAACCGGAGCGAGGGCATTGGAAAGGACTCGTCGCGCCGTACACGCCCATATTTTTTTCATCCAGATCTGACCAACTGGAGCCGAGTTATAACGGTTCAAAGGGAACAAAGGAAAAAAAAATTTTTTTTAACAATTTTTCTCTCCGAAACTATAGCACCTAGAACAACCGGAGCGAGAGCATTGGAAAGGGCTCGTCGCGCCGTACACGCCCATATTTTTTTCATCCAGATCTGACCAATAGGAGCCGAGTTATAACGGATAAAACGGAACAAAGGAAAAAAAAATTTTTCTTTGACAATTTTTTTCTCCGAAACTATAGGACCTAGAACAACTGGAGCGAGGGCATTGGAAAGGACTCGTCGCGCCGTACACGCCCATATTTTTTTCATCCAGATGTGACCAACAGGAGCCGAGTTATAACGGTTTAAAGGGAACAAAGGAAAAAAAAATTTTTCTTTAACAATTTTTATCTCCGAAACTGTGGAATCTAGAACAACTGGACCGAGGTCATTGGAAAGGGCTCGTCGCGCCCTACGCGCCCATATTTTTTTCATCCAGATCTGACCAATAGGAGCCGAGTTATAACGGTTTAAAGGGAACAAAGGAAAAAAAAATTTTTCTTTAACAATTTTTTTCTCCGAAATTGTGGCTCCTAGAACAACCGGAGCAAGGGCATTGGAAAGGGCTCGTCGCCTCCTACACGGCCATATTTTGCTCATCCAGATCTGACCAATAGGAGCCGAGTTATAACGGTTTAAAGGGAACAAAGGAAAAAAAAATTTTTTTTAATAATTTTTCTCTCCGAAACTATAGCACCTAGAACAACCGGAGCGAGGGCATTGGAAAGGACTCGTCGCGCCGTACACGCTCATATTTTTTTCATCAAGATCTGACCAATAGGAGCCGAGTTACAACGGTTTAAATGGAACAAAGGAAAAAAAAAATTTTCTTTAACAATTTTTTTCTGCGAAACTGTGGCACCTAGAACAACCGGAGCGAGGGCATTGGAATGGGCTCGTCGCCTCCTACACGGCCATATTTTTTTAATCCAGATCTGACCAACTGGAGCCGAGTTATAACGGTTCAAAGGGAACAAAGGAAAAAAAAATTTTTTTTAACAATTTTTCTCTCCGAAACTGTAGCACCTAGAACAACCGGAGCGAGAGCATTGGAAAGGGCTCGTCGCGCCGTACACGCCTATATTTTTTTCATCCAGATCTGACCAATAGGAGCCGAGTTATAACGGATAAAACGGAACAAAGGAAAAAAAAATTTTTCTTTAACAATTTTTCTCTCCGAAACTGTAGCACCTAGAACAACCGGAGCGAGAGCATTGGAAAGGGCTCGTCGCGCCGTACACGCCTATATTTTTTTCATCCAGATCTGACCAATAGGAGCCGAGTTATAACGGATAAAACGGAACAAAGGAAAAAAAAATTTTTCTTTAACAATTTTTTTCTCCGAAACTATAGGACCTAGAACAACTGGAGCGAGGGCATTGGAAAGGACTCGTCGCGCCGTACACGCCCATATTTTTTTCATCAAGATCTGACCAAGAGGAGCCGAGTTATAACGGTTGAAAGGGAACAAAGGAAAAAAAAATTTTTCTTTAACAATTTTTATCTCCGAAACTGTGGCATCTAGAACAACTGGACCGAGGTCATTGGAAAGGGCTCGTCGCCTCCTACACGGCCATATTTTGCTCATCCAGATCTGACCAATAGGAGCCGAGTTACAACGGTTTAAATGGAACAAAGGAAAAAAATTTTTCTTTAACAATTTTTTTCTCCGAAATTGTGGCTCCTAGAACAACCGGAGCAAGGGCATTGGAAAGGGCTCGTCGCCTCCTACACGGCCATATTTTGTTCATCCAGATCTGACCAATAGGAGCCGAGTTATAACGGTTTAAAGGGAACAAAGGAAAAAAAAATTTTTTTTAATAATTTTTCTCTCCGAAACTATAGCACCTAGAACAACCGGAGCGAGGGCATTGGAATGGGCTCGTCGCGCCGTACACGGCCATATTTTTTTCATCCAGATCTGACCAATAGGAGCCGAGTTATAACGGTTTAAAGGGAACAAAGGAAAAAAAAATTTTTTTTAATAATTTTTCTCTCCGAAACTATAGATCCTAGAACAACCGGAGCGAGGGCATTGGAAAGGACTCGTCGCGCCGTACACGCCCATATTTTTTTCATCCAGATCTGACCAACTGGAGCCGAGTTATAACGGTTCAAAGGGAACAAAGGAAAAAAAAATTTTTTTTAACAATTTTTCTCTCCGAAACTATAGCACCTAGAACAACCGGAGCGAGAGCATTGGAAAGGGCTCGTCGCGCCGTACACGCCTATATTTTTTTCATCCAGATCTGACCAATAGGAGCCGAGTTATAACGGATAAAACGGAACAAAGGAAAAAAAAATTTTTCTTTGACAATTTTTTTCTCCGGAACTTTAGGACCTAGAACAACTGGAGCGAGGGCATTGGAAAGGACTCGTCGCGCCGTACACGCCCATATTTTTTTCATCCAGATGTGACCAACAGGAGCCGAGTTATAACGGTTTAAAGGGAACAAAGGAAAAAAAAATTTTTCTTTAACAATTTTTATCTCCGAAACTGTGGAATCTAGAACAACTGGACCGAGGTCATTGGAAAGGGCTCGTCGCGCCCTACGCGCCCATATTTTTTTCATCCAGATCTGACCAATAGGAGCCGAGTTATAACGGTTTAAAGGGAACAAAGGAAAAAAAAATTTTTCTTTAACAATTTTTTTCTGCGAAACTGTGGCACCTAGAACAACCGGAGCGAGGGCATTGGAATGGGCTCGTCGCCTCCTACACGGCCATATTTTTTTCATCCAGATCTGACCAACTGGAGCCGAGTTATAACGGTTCAAAGGGAACAAAGGAAAAAAAAATTTTTTTTAACAATTTTTCTCTCCGAAACTGTAGCACCTAGAACAACCGGAGCGAGAGCATTGGAAAGGGCTCGTCGCGCCGTACACGCCTATACTTTTTTCATCCAGATCTGACCAATAGGAGCCGAGTTATAACGGATAAAACGGAACAAAGGAAAAAAAAATTTTTCTTTAACAATTTTTTTCTCCGAAACTATAGGACCTAGAACAACTGGAGCGAGGGCATTGGAAAGGACTCGTCGCGCCGTACACTCCCATATTTTTTTCATCCAGATGTGACCAACAGGAGCCGAGTTATAACGGTTTAAAGGGAACAAAGGAAAAAAAAATTTTTCTTTAACAATTTTTATCTCCGAAACTGTGGCATCTAGAACAACTGGACCGAGGTCATTGGAAAGGGCTCGTCGCGCCCTACGCGCCCATATTTTTTTCATCCAGATCTGACCAATAGGAGCCGAATTATAACGGTTTAAAGGGAACAAAGGAAAAAAAAATTTTTCTTTAACAATTTTTTTCTCCGAAATTGTGGCTCCTAGAACAACCGGAGCAAGGGCATTGGAAAGGGCTCGTCGCCTCCTACACGGCCATATTTTGTTCATCCAGATCTGACCAATAGGAGCCGAGTTATAACGGTTTAAAGGGAACAAAGGAAAAAAAAATTTTTTTTAATAATTTTTCTCTCCGAAACTATAGCACCTAGAACAACCGGAGCGAGGGCATTGGAATGGGCTCGTCGCGCCGTACACGGCCATATTTTTTTCATCCAGATCTGACCAATAGGAGCCGAGTTATAACGGTTTAAAGGGAACAAAGGAAAAAAAAATTTTTTTTAATAATTTTTCTCTCCGAAACTATAGATCCTAGAACAACCGGAGCGAGGGCATTGGAAAGGACTCGTCGCGCCGTACACGCCCATATTTTTTTCATCCAGATCTGACCAACTGGAGCCGAGTTATAACGGTTCAAAGGGAACAAAGGAAAAAAAAATTTTTTTTAACAATTTTTCTCTCCGAAACTATAGCACCTAGAACAACCGGAGCGAGAGCATTGGAAAGGGCTCGTCGCGCCGTACACGCCTATATTTTTTTCATCCAGATCTGACCAATAGGAGCCGAGTTATAACGGATAAAACGGAACAAAGGAAAAAAAAATTTTTCTTTGACAATTTTTTTCTCCGGAACTATAGGACCTAGAACAACTGGAGCGAGGGCATTGGAAAGGACTCGTCGCGCCGTACACGCCCATATTTTTTTCATCCAGATGTGACCAACAGGAGCCGAGTTATAACGGTTTAAAGGGAACAAAGGAAAAAAAAATTTTTCTTTAACAATTTTTATCTCCGAAACTGTGGAATCTAGAACAACTGGACCGAGGTCATTGTAAAGGGCTCGTCGCGCCCTACGCGCCCATATTTTTTTCATCCAGATCTGACCAATAGGAGCCGAGTTATAACGGTTTAAAGGGAACAAAGGAAAAAAAAATTTTTCTTTAACAATTTTTTTCTGCGAAACTGTGGCACCTAGAACAACCGGAGCGAGGGCATTGGAATGGGCTCGTCGCCTCCTACACGGCCATATTTTTTTCATCCAGATCTGACCAACTGGAGCCGAGTTATAACGGTTCAAAGGGAACAAAGGAAAAAAAAATTTTTTTTAACAATTTTTCTCTCCGAAACTGTAGCACCTAGAACAACCGGAGCGAGAGCATTGGAAAGGGCTCGTCGCGCCGTACACGCCTATACTTTTTTCATCCAGATCTGACCAATAGGAGCCGAGTTATAACGGATAAAACGGAACAAAGGAAAAAAAAATTTTTCTTTAACAATTTTTTTCTCCGAAACTATAGGACCTAGAACAACTGGAGCGAGGGCATTGGAAAGGACTCGTCGCGCCGTACACGCCCATATTTTTTTCATCCAGATGTGACCAACAGGAGCCGAGTTATAACGGTTTAAAGGGAACAAAGGAAAAAAAAATTTTTCTTTAACAATTTTTATCTCCGAAACTGTGGCATCTAGAACAACTGGACCGAGGTCATTGGAAAGGGCTCGTCGCGCCCTACGCGCCCATATTTTTTTCATCCAGATCTGACCAATAGGAGCCGAATTATAACGGTTTAAAGGGAACAAAGGAAAAAAAAATTTTTCTTTAACAATTTTTTTCTCCGAAATTGTGGCTCCTAGAACAACCGGAGCAAGGGCATTGGAAAGGGCTCGTCGCCTCCTACACGGCCATATTTTGTTCATCCAGATCTGACCAATAGGAGCCGAGTTATAACGGTTTAAAGGGAACAAAGGAAAAAAAAATTTTTTTTAATAATTTTTCTCTCCGAAACTATAGCACCTAGAACAACTGGTCCGAGGTCATTGGAAAGGGCTCGTCGCGCCCTACGCGCCCATATTTTTTTCATCCAGATCTGACCAATAGGAGCCGAGTTATAACGGTTTAAAGGGAACAAAGGAAAAAAAAATTTTTTTTAACAATTTTTCTCTCCGAAACTGTAGCACCTAGAACAACCGGAGCGAGAGCATTGGAAAGGGCTCGTCGCGCCGTACACGCCTATACTTTTTTCATCAAGATCTGACCAATAGGAGCCGAGTTACAACGGTTTAAATGGAACAAAGGAAAAAAAAATTTTTCTTTAACAATTTTTTTCTCCGAAATTGTGGCTCCTAGAACAACCGGAGCAAGGGCATTGGAAAGGGCTCGTCGCCTCCTACACGGCCATATTTTGTTCATCCAGATCTGACCAATAGGAGCCGAGTTATAACGGTTTAAAGGGAACAAAGGAAAAAAAAATTTTTTTTAATAATTTTTCTCTCCGAAACTATAGCACCTAGAACAACCGGAGCGAGAGCATTGGAAAGGGCTCGTCGCGCCGTACACGCCTATATTTTTTTCATCCAGATCTGACCAATAGGAGCCGAGTTATACCGGATAAAACGGAACAAAGGAAAAAAAAATTTTTCTTTAACAATTTTTTTCTCCGAAACTATAGGACCTAGAACAACTGGAGCGAGGGCATTGGAAAGGACTCGTCGCCTCCTACACGCCCATATTTTGTTCATCCAGATCTGACCAATAGGAGCCGAGTTATAACGGTTTAAAGGGAACAAAGGAAAAAAAAATTTTTTTTAACAATTTTTCTCTCCGAAACTATAGCACCTAGAACAACCGGAGCGAGAGCATTGGAAAGGGCTCGTCGCGCCGTACACGCCTATATTTTTTTCATCCAGATCTGACCAACTGGAGCCGAGTTATAACGGTTTAAAGGGAACAAAGGAAAAAAAAATTTTTTTTAACAATTTTTCTCTCCGAAACTATAGCACCTAGAACAACCGGAGCGAGAGCATTGGAAAGGGCTCGTCGCGCCGTACACGCCTATATTTTTTTCATCCAGATCTGACCAATAGGAGCCGAGTTATACCGGATAAAACGGAACAAAGGAAAAAAAAATTTTTCTTTAACAATTTTTTTCTCCGAAACTATAGGACCTAGAACAACTGGAGCAAGGGCATTGGAAAGGGCTCGTCGCCTCCTACACTGCCATATTTTTTTCATCCAGATCTGACCAACTGGAGCCGAGTTATAACGGTTCAAAGGGAACAAAGGAAAAAAAAATTTTTTTTAACAATTTTTCTCTCCGAAACTATAGCACCTAGAACAACCGGAGCGAGAGCATTGGAAAGGGCTCGTCGCGCCGTACACGCCTATATTTTTTTCATCCAGATCTGACCAACTGGAGCCGAGTTATAACGGTTCAAAGGGAACAAAGGAAAAAAAAATTTTGTTTAACAATTTTTCTCTCCGAAACTATAGCACCTAGAACAACCGGAGCGAGGGCATTGGAATGGGCTCGTCGCCTCCTACACTGCCATATTTTTTTCATCAAGATCTGACCAATAGGAGCCGAGTAACAACGGTTTAAATGGAACAATGGAAAATAATCTTTCTTTAACAATTTTTATCTCCGAAACTGTGGCATCTAGAACAACTGGACCGAGGTCATTGGAAAGGGCTCGTCGCGCCCTACGCGCCCATATTTTTTTCATCCAGATCTGACCAATAGGAGCCGAGTTATAACGGTTTAAAGGGAACAAAGGAAAAAAAAATTTTTCTTTAACAATTTTTTTCTCCGAAATTGTGGCACCTAGAACAACCGGAGCAAGGGCATTGGAAAGGGCTCGTCGCCTCCTACACGGCCATATTTTGCTCATCCAGATCTGACCAATAGGAGCCGAGTTACAACGGTTTAAATGGAACAAAGGAAAAAAATTTTTCTTGAACAATTTTTTCCTCCGAAACTGTAGCACTTAGAACAACCGGAGCGAGGGCATTGGAAAGGACTCGTCGCGCCGTACACGCCCATATTTTTTTCTTCCAGATGTGACCAACAGGAGCCGAGTATTAACGGTTTAAAGGGAACAAAGGAAAAAAAAATTTTTCTTTAACAATTTTTATCTCCGGAACTGTGGCATCTAGAACAACTGGACCGAGGTCATTGGAAAGGGCTCGTCGCGCCGTACACGCCTATATTTTTTTCATCCAGATCTGACCAACTGGAGCCGAGTTATAACGGTTTAAAGGGAACAAAGGAAAAAAAAATTTTTTTTAACAATTTTTCTCTCCGAAACTATAGCACCTAGAACAACCGGAGCGAGAGCATTGGAAAGGGCTCGTCGCGCCGTACACGCCTATATTTTTTTCATCCAGATCTGACCAATAGGAGCCGAGTTATACCGGATAAAACGGAACAAAGGAAAAAAAAATTTTTCTTTAACAATTTTTTTCTCCGAAACTATAGGACCTAGAACAACTGGAGCAAGGGCATTGGAAAGGGCTCGTCGCCTCCTACACTGCCATATTTTTTTCATCCAGATCTGACCAACTGGAGCCGAGTTATAACGGTTCAAAGGGAACAAAGGAAAAAAAAATTTTTTTTAACAATTTTTCTCTCCGAAACTATAGCACCTAGAACAACCGGAGCGAGAGCATTGGAAAGGGCTCGTCGCGCCGTACACGCCTATATTTTTTTCATCCAGATCTGACCAACTGGAGCCGAGTTATAACGGTTCAAAGGGAACAAAGGAAAAAAAAATTTTGTTTAACAATTTTTCTCTCCGAAACTATAGCACCTAGAACAACCGGAGCGAGGGCATTGGAATGGGCTCGTCGCCTCCTACACTGCCATATTTTTTTCATCAAGATCTGACCAATAGGAGCCGAGTAACAACGGTTTAAATGGAACAATGGAAAATAATCTTTCTTTAACAATTTTTATCTCCGAAACTGTGGCATCTAGAACAACTGGACCGAGGTCATTGGAAAGGGCTCGTCGCGCCCTACGCGCCCATATTTTTTTCATCCAGATCTGACCAATAGGAGCCGAGTTACAACGGTTTAAATGGAACAAAGGAAAAAAATTTTTCTTGAACAATTTTTTCCTCCGAAACTGTAGCACTTAGAACAACCGGAGCGAGGGCATTGGAAAGGACTCGTCGCGCCGTACACGGCCATATTTTTTTCATCCAGATCTGACCAATAGGAGCCGAGTTATAACGGTTTAAAGGGAACAAAGGAAAAAAAAATTTTTTTTAATAATTTTTCTCTCCGAAACTATAGCACCTAGAACAACCGGAGCGTGGGCATTGGAAAGGACTCGTCGCGCCGTACACGCCCATATTTTTTTCTTCCAGATGTGACCAACAGGAGCCGAGTATTAACGGTTTAAAGGGAACAAAGGAAAAAAAAATTTTTCTTTAACAATTTTTATCTCCGGAACTGTGGCATCTAGAACAACTGGACCGAGGTCATTGGAAAGGGCTCGTCGCGCCCTACGCGCCCATATTTTTTTCATCCAGATCTGACCAATAGGAGCCGAGTTATAACGGTTTAAAGGGAACAAAGGAAAAAAAAATTTTTCTTTAACAATTTTTTTCTCCGAAATTGTGGCACCTAGAACAACCGGAGCAAGGGCATTGGAAAGGGCTCGTCGCCTCCTACACGCCCATATTTTGTTCATCCAGATCTGACCAATAGGAGCCGAGTTATAACGGTTTAAAGGGAACAAAGGAAAAAAAAATTTTTCTTTAACAATTTCTTTCTCCGAAACTATAGCACCTAGAACAACCGAAGCGAGGGCACTGGAAAGGGCTCGTCGCGCCCTACGCGCCCATATTTTTTTCATCAAGATCTGACCAATAGGAGGCGAGTTACAACCGTTTAAATGGAACAATGGAAAATAATCTTTCTTTAACAATTTTTTTCTCCAAAACTATAGCAACGAGAACAACCGGACAGGGGTCATTGGAAGGCGCTCCTCGCGCACTACACGGCCATGTTTTGTTCATCCAGATCTGACCAATAGGAGCAGAGTTATAACGGTTTAAAGGGAACAAAGGAAAAAAAAATTTTTCTTTCACAATTTTTTTCTCCGAAACTATAGCATCTAGAACAACCGGAGCGAGGGCATTGGAAAGGGCTCGTCGCCTCCTACAGGCGCATATTTTTTTCATCCAGATCTGACCAATAGGAGCCGAGTTATAACGGTTTAAAGGGAACAAAGGAAAAAAAAATTTTTCTTTAACAATTTTTTTCTCCGAAACCGTGGCCCCTAGAACAACCAGAGCGAGGGCATTGAAAAGTGCTCGTCGCCTCCTACAGGCGCATATTTTTTTCATCCAGATCTGACCAATAGGAGCCGACTTATAACGGTTTAAAGGGAACAAAGGAAACAAAAATTTTTCTTTAACAATTTTTTCCTTCGAAACTGTAGCACTTAGAACAACCGGAGCGAGGGCATTGGAAAGGACTCGTCGCGCCGTACACGCCCATATTTTTTTCATCCAGATCTGACCAATAGGAGCCGAGTTACAACGGTTTAAATGGAACAGAGGAAAAAAATTTTTCTTTAACAATTTTTTCCTCCGAAACTGTAGCACTTAGAACAACCGGATCGAGGGCATTGGAAAGGACTCGTCGCGCCGTACACGCCCATATTTTTTTCATCCAGATCTGACCAACAGGAGCCGAGTTATAACGGTTTAAAGGGAACAAAGGAAAAAAAAATTTTTCTTTAACAATTTTTCTCTCCGAAACTGTGGCACCTAGAACAACTGGACCGAGGTCATTGGAAAGGGCTCGTCGCTCCCTACGCGCCCATATTTTTTTCATCCAGATCTGACCAATAGGAGCCGAGTTATAACGGTTTAAAGGGAACAAAGGAAAAAAAAATTTTTCTTTCACAATTTTTTTCTCCGAAACTATAGCATCTAGAACAACAGGAGCGAGGGCATTGGAAAGGGCTCGTCGCCTCCTACACGGCCATATTTTTTTCATCCAGATCTGACCAATAGGAGCCGAGTTACAACCGTTTAAATGGAACAATGGAAAATAATCTTTCTTTAACAATTTTTTTCTCCAAAACTATAGCAACGAGAACAACCGGACAGGGGTCATTGGAAGGCGCTCCTCGCGCACTACACGGCCATATTTTGTTCATCCAGATCTGACCAATAGGAGCAGAGTTATAACGGTTTAAAGGGAACAAAGGAAAAAAAAATTTTTCTTTAACAATTTTTTTCTCCGAAACTATAGCACCTAGAACAACCGGAGCGAGGGAATTGGAAAGTGCTCGTCGCCTCCTACAGGCGCATATTTTTTTCATCCAGATCTGACCAATAGGAGCCGAGTTATAACGGTTTAAAGGGAACAAAGGAAACAAAAATTTTTCTTTAACAATTTTTTCCTCCGAAACTGTAGCACCTAGAACAACCGGAGCGAGGGCATTGGAAAGGACTCGTCGCGCCGTATACGCCCATATTTTTTTCATCCAGATCTGACCAACAGGAGCCGAGTTATAACGGTTTAAAGGGAACAAAGGAAAAAAAAATTTTTCTTTAACAATTTTTCTCTCCGAAACTGTGGCACCTAGAACAACTGCACCGAGGGCATTGGAAAGGACTCGTCGCGCCGTACACGCCCATATTTTTTTCATCCAGATCTGACCAACAGGAGCCGAGTTATAACGGTTTAAAGGGAACAAAGGAAAAAAAAATTTTTCTTTAACAATTTTTCTCTCCGAAACTGTGGCACCTAGAACAACTGGACCGAGGTCATTGGAAAGGGCTCGTCGCTCCCTACGCGCCCATATTTTTTTCATCCAGATCTGACCAATAGGAGCCGAGTTATAACGGTTTAAAGGGAACAAAGGAAAAAAAAATTTTTCTTTCACAATTTTTTTCTCCGAAACTATAGCATCTAGAACAAGAGGAGCGAGGGCATTGGAAAGGGCTCGTCGCCTCCTACACGGCCATATTTTTTTCATCCAGATCTGACCAATAGGAGCCGAGTTACAACCGTTTAAATGGAACAATGGAAAATAATCTTTCTTTAACAATTTTTTTCTCCAAAACTATAGCAACGAGAACAACCGGACAGGGGTCATTGGAAGGCGCTCCTCGCGCACTACACGGCCATATTTTGTTCATCCAGATCTGACCAATAGGAGCAGAGTTATAACGGTTTAAAGGGAACAAAGGAAAAAAAAATTTTTCTTTAACAATTTTTTTCTCCGAAACTATAGCACCTAGAACAACCGGAGCGAGGGAATTGGAAAGTGCTCGTCGCCTCCTACAGGCGCATATTTTTTTCATCCAGATCTGACCAATAGGAGCCGAGTTATAACGGTTTAAAGGGAACAAAGGAAACAAAAATTTTTCTTTAACAATTTTTTCCTCCGAAACTGTAGCACCTAGAACAACCGGAGCGAGGGCATTGGAAAGGACTCGTCGCGCCGTATACGCCCATATTTTTTTCATCCAGATCTGACCAACAGGAGCCGAGTTATAACGGTTTAAAGGGAACAAAGGAAAAAAAAATTTTTCTTTAACAATTTTTCTCTCCGAAACTGTGGCACCTAGAACAACTGCACCGAGGTCATTGGAAAGGGCTCGTCGCTCCCTACGCGCCCATATTTTTTTCATCCAGATCTGACCAATAGGAGCCGAGTTATAACGGTTTAAAGGGAACAAAGGAAAAAAAAATTTTTCTTTCACAATTTTTTTCTCCGAAACTATAGCATCTAGAACAACAGGAGCGAGGGCATTGGAAAGGGCTCGTCGCCTCCTACACGGCCATATTTTTTTCATCCAGATCTGACCAATAGGAGCCGAGTTACAACCGTTTAAATGGAACAATGGAAAATAATCTTTCTTTAACAATTTTTTTCTCCAAAACTATAGCAACGAGAACAACCGGACAGGGGTCATTGGAAGGCGCTCCTCGCTCCGTACACGCCCATATTTTTTTCATCCAGATGTGACCAATAGGAGCCGAGTTATAACGGTTTAAAGGGAACAAAGGAAAAAAAAATTTTTCTTTAACAATTTTTATCTCCGAAACTGTGGCATCTAGAACAACTGGACCGAGGTCGTTGGAAAGGGCTCGTCGCGCCCTACGCGCCCATATTTTTTTCATCCAGATCTGACCAATAGGAGCCAAGTTATAACGGTTTAAAGGGAACAAAGGAAAAAAAAATTTTTCTTTAACAATTTTTTTCTCCGAAACTATAGCACCTAGAACAACCGAAGCGAGGGCATTGGAAAGGGCTCGTCGCGCCCTACGCGCCCATATTTTTTTCATCCAGATCTGACCAATAGGAGCCGAGTTACAACGGTTTAAATGGAACAAAGGGAAAAAAAATTTTTCTTTAACAATTTTTTCCTCCGAAACTGTAGCACTTAGAACAACCGGAGCGAGGGCATTGGAAAGGACTCTTCGCGCCGTACACGCCCATATTTTTTTCATCCAGATCTGACCAACAGGAGCCGAGTTATAACGGTTTAAAGGGAACAAAGGAAAAAAAAATTTTTCTTTAACAATTTTTCTCTCCGAAACTGTGGCTCCTAGAACAACTGGACCGAGGTCATTGGAAAGGGCTCGTCGCGCCCTACGCGCCCATATTTTTTTCATCCAGATCTGACCAATAGGAGCCGAGTTATAACGGTTTAAAGGGATCAAAGGAAAAAAAAATTTTTCTTTCACAATTTTTTTCTCCGAAACTATAGCATCTAGAACAACCGGAGCGAGGGCATTGGAAAGGGCTCGTCGCCTCCTACACGGCCATACTTTTTTCATCCAGATCTGACCAATAGGAGCCGAGTTACAACCGTTTAAATGGAACAATGGAAAATAATCTTTCTTTAACAATTTTTTTCTCCAAAACTATAGCAACGAGAACAACCGGACAGGGGTCATTGGAAGGCGCTCCTCGCACCGTACACGCCCATATTTTTTTCATCCAGATCTGACCAACTGGAGCCGAGTTATAACGGTTCAAATGGAACAAAGGAAAAAAAAATTTTTTTTAACAATTTTTCTCTCCGAAACTGTAGCACCTAGAACAACCGGAGCGAGGGCTTTGGAAAGGGCTCGTCGCGCCGTACACGCCTATATATTTTTCATCCAGATCTGACCAATAGGTGCCGATTTATAACGGATAAAACGGAACAAAGGAAAAAAAAATTTTTCTTTAACAATTTTTTTCTCCGAAACTATAGGACCTAGAACAACTGGAGCGAGGGCATTGGAAAGGACTCGTCGCGCCGTACACGCCCATATTTTTTTCATCCAGATGTGACCAACAGGAGCCGAGTTATAACGCTTTAAAGGGAACAAAGGAAAAAGAAATTTTTCTTTAACAATTTTTATCTCCGAAACTGTGGCATCTAGAACAACTGGACCGAGGTCATTGGAAAGGGCTCGTCGCGCCCTACGCGCCCATATTTTTTTCATCCAGATCTGACCAATAGGAGCCGAGTTATAACGGTTTAAAGGGAACAAAGGAAAAAAAAATTTTTCTTTAACAATTTTTTTCTCCGAAACTATAGCACCTAGAACAACCGAAGCGAGGGCATTGGAAAGGGCTCGTCGCCTCCTACACGGCCATATTTTTTTCATCCAGATCTGACCAATAGGAGCCGAGTTACAACGGTTTAAATGGAACAAAGGAAAAAAATTTTTCTTTAACAATTTTTTCCTCCGAAACTGTAGCACTTGGAACAACCGGAGCGAGGGCATTGGAAAGGACTCGTCGCTCCGTACACGCCCATATTTTTTTCATCCAGATCTGACCAACAGGAGCCGAGTTATAACGGTTTAAAGGGAACAAAGGAAAAAAAAATTTTTCTTTAACAATTTTTCTCTCCGAAACTGTGGCACCTAGAACAACCGGAGCGAGGGCATTGGAAAGGATTCGTCGCGCCGTACACGCCCATATTTTTTTCATCCAGATCTGACCAACTGGTGCGGAGTTATAACGGTTCAAAGGGAACAAAGGAAAAAAAAATTTTTTTTAACAATTTTTCTCTCCGAAACTATAGCACCTAGGACAACTGGACCGAGGTCATTGGAAAGGGCTCGTCGCGCCCTACGCGCCCATATTTTTTTCATCCAGATCTGACCAATAGGAGCCGAGTTATAACGGTTTAAAGGGAACAAAGGAAAAAAAAATTTTTCTTTAACAATTTTTTTCTCCGAAATTGTGGCACCTAGAACAACCGGAGCAAGGGCATTGGAAAGGGCTCGTCGCCTCCTACACGGCCATATTTTGTTCATCCAGATCTGACCAATAGGAGCCGAGTTATAACGGTTTAAAGGGAACAAAGGAAAAAAAAATTTTTCTTTAACAATTTCTTTCTCCGAAACTATAGCACCTAGAACAACCCGAGCGAGGGCATTGGAAAGGGCTCGTCGCGCCCTACGCGCCCATATTTTTTTCATCAAGATCTGACCAATAGGAGCCGAGTTACAACCGTTTAAATGGAACAATGGAAAATTATCTTTCTTTAACAATTTTTTTCTCAAAAACTATAGCAACGAGAACAACCGGACAGGGGTCATTGGAAGGCGCTCCTCGCGCACTACACGGCCATATTTTGTTCATCCAGATCTGACCAATAGGAGCAGAGTTATAACGGTTTAAAGGAAACGAAGGAAAAAAAAATTTTTCTTTAACAATTTTTATCTCCGAAACTATAGCACCTAGAACAACCGGAGCGAGGGAATTGGAAAGTGCTCGTCGCCTCCTACAGGCGCATATTTTTTTCATCCAGATCTGACCAACAGGAGCCGAGTTATAACGGTTTAAAGGGAACAAAGGAAAAAAAAATTTTTCTTTAACAATTTTTCTCTCCGAAACTGTGGCACCTAGAACAACTGGACCGAGGTCATTGGAAAGGACTCGTCGCGCCGTACACGCCCATATTTTTTTCATCCAGATGTGACCAATAGGAGCCGAGTTATAACGGTTTAAAGGGAGCAAAGGAAAAAAAATTTTTCTTTAACAATTTTTATCTCCGAAACTGTGGCATCTAGAACAACTGGAACGAGGTCATTGGAAAGGGCTCGTCGCGCCCTACGCGACCATATTTTTTTCAACCAGATCTGACCAATAGGAGCCAAGTAATAACGGTTTAAAGGGAACAAAGGAAAAAAAAATTTTTCTTTAACAATTTTTTTCTCCGAAACTATAGCACCTAGAACAACCGAAGCGAGGGCATTGGAAAGGGCTCGTCGCCTCCTACACGGCCATATTTTTTTCATACAGATCTGACCAATAGGAGCCGAGTTACAACGGTTTAAATGGAACAGAGGAAAAAAATTTTTCTTTAACAATTTTTTCCTCCGAAACTGTAGCACTTAGAACAACCGGATCGAGGGCATTGGAAAGGACTCGTCGCGCCGTACACGCCCATATTTTTTTCATCCAGATCTGACCAACAGGAGCCGAGTTATAACGGTTTAAAGGGAACAAAGGAAAAAAAAATTTTTCTTTAACAATTTTTCTCTCCGAAACTGTGGCACCTAGAACAACTGGACCGAGGTCATTGGAAAGGGCTCGTCGCTCCCTACGCGCCCATATTTTTTTCATCCAGATCTGACCAATAGGAGCCGAGTTATAACGGTTTAAAGGGAACAAAGGAAAAAAAAATTTTTCTTTCACAATTTTTTTCTCCGAAACTATAGCATCTAGAACAACAGGAGCGAGGGCATTGGAAAGGGCTCGTCGCCTCCTACACGGCCATATTTTTTTCATCCAGATCTGACCAATAGGAGCCGAGTTACAACCGTTTAAATGGAACAATGGAAAATAATCTTTCTTTAACAATTTTTTTCTCCAAAACTATAGCAACGAGAACAACCGGACAGGGGTCATTGGAAGGCGCTCCTCGCGCACTACACGGCCATATTTTGTTCATCCAGATCTGACCAATAGGAGCAGAGTTATAACGGTTTAAAGGGAACAAAGGAAAAAAAAATTTTTCTTTAACAATTTTTTTCTCCGAAACTATAGCACCTAGAACAACCGGAGCGAGGGAATTGGAAAGTGCTCGTCGCCTCCTACAGGCGCATATTTTTTTCATCCAGATCTGACCAATAGGAGCCGAGTTATAACGGTTTAAAGGGAACAAAGGAAACAAAAATTTTTCTTTAACAATTTTTTCCTCCGAAACTGTAGCACCTAGAACAACCGGAGCGAGGGCATTGGAAAGGACTCGTCGCGCCGTATACGCCCATATTTTTTTCATCCAGATCTGACCAACAGGAGCCGAGTTATAACGGTTTAAAGGGAACAAGGAAAAAAAAATTTTTCTTTAACAATTTTTCTCTCCGAAACTGTGGCACCTAGAACAACTGCACCGAGGGCATTGGAAAGGACTCGTCGCGCCGTACACGCCCATATTTTTTTCATCCAGATCTGACCAACAGGAGCCGAGTTATAACGGTTTAAAGGGAACAAAGGAAAAAAAAATTTTTCTTTAACAATTTTTCTCTCCGAAACTGTGGCACCTAGAACAACTGGACCGAGGTCATTGGAAAGGGCTCGTCGCTCCCTACGCGCCCATATTTTTTTCATCCAGATCTGACCAATAGGAGCCGAGTTATAACGGTTTAAAGGGAACAAAGGAAAAAAAAATTTTTCTTTCACAATTTTTTTCTCCGAAACTATAGCATCTAGAACAACAGGAGCGAGGGCATTGGAAAGGGCTCGTCGCCTCCTACACGGCCATATTTTTTTCATCCAGATCTGACCAATAGGAGCCGAGTTACAACCGTTTAAATGGAACAATGGAAAATAATCTTTCTTTAACAATTTTTTTCTCCAAAACTATAGCAACGAGAACAACCGGACAGGGGTCATTGGAAGGCGCTCCTCGCGCACTACACGGCCATATTTTGTTCATCCAGATCTGACCAATAGGAGCAGAGTTATAACGGTTTAAAGGGAACAAAGGAAAAAAAAATTTTTCTTTAACAATTTTTTTCTCCGAAACTATAGCACCTAGAACAACCGGAGCGAGGGAATTGGAAAGTGCTCGTCGCCTCCTACAGGCGCATATTTTTTTCATCCAGATCTGACCAATAGGAGCCGAGTTATAACGGTTTAAAGGGAACAAAGGAAACAAAAATTTTTCTTTAACAATTTTTTCCTCCGAAACTGTAGCACCTAGAACAACCGGAGCGAGGGCATTGGAAAGGACTCGTCGCGCCGTATACGCCCATATTTTTTTCATCCAGATCTGACCAACAGGAGCCGAGTTATAACGGTTTAAAGGGAACAAAGGAAAAAAAAATTTTTCTTTAACAATTTTTCTCTCCGAAACTGTGGCACCTAGAACAACTGCACCGAGGTCATTGGAAAGGGCTCGTCGCTCCCTACGCGCCCATATTTTTTTCATCCAGATCTGACCAATAGGAGCCGAGTTATAACGGTTTAAAGGGAACAAAGGAAAAAAAAATTTTTCTTTCACAATTTTTTTCTCCGAAACTATAGCATCTAGAACAACAGGAGCGAGGGCATTGGAAAGGGCTCGTCGCCTCCTACACGGCCATATTTTTTTCATCCAGATCTGACCAATAGGAGCCGAGTTACAACCGTTTAAATGGAACAATGGAAAATAATCTTTCTTTAACAATTTTTTTCTCCAAAACTATAGCAACGAGAACAACCGGACAGGGGTCATTGGAAGGCGCTCCTCGCTCCGTACACGCCCATATTTTTTTCATCCAGATGTGACCAATAGGAGCCGAGTTATAACGGTTTAAAGGGAACAAAGGAAAAAAAAATTTTTCTTTAACAATTTTTATCTCCGAAACTGTGGCATCTAGAACAACTGGACCGAGGTCGTTGGAAAGGGCTCGTCGCGCCCTACGCGCCCATATTTTTTTCATCCATATCTGACCAATAGGAGCCAAGTTATAACGGTTTAAAGGGAACAAAGGAAAAAAAAATTTTTCTTTAACAATTTTTTTCTCCGAAACTATAGCACCTAGAACAACCGAAGCGAGGGCATTGGAAAGGGCTCGTCGCGCCCTACGCGCCCATATTTTTTTCATCCAGATCTGACCAATAGGAGCCGAGTTATAACGGTTTAAAGGGATCAAAGGAAAAAAAAATTTTTCTTTCACAATTTTTTTCTCCGAAACTATAGCATCTAGAACAACCGGAGCGAGGGCATTGGAAAGGGCTCGTCGCCTCCTACACGGCCATATTTTTTTCATCCAGATCTGACCAATAGGAGCCGAGTTACAACCGTTTAAATGGAACAATGGAAAATAATCTTTCTTTAACAATTTTTTTCTCCAAAACTATAGCAACGAGAACAACCGGACAGGGGTCATTGGAAGGCGCTCCTCGCACCGTACACGCCCATATTTTTTTCATCCAGATCTGACCAACTGGAGCCGAGTTATAACGGTTCAAATGGAACAAAGGAAAAAAAAATTTTTTTTAACAATTTTTCTCTCCGAAACTGTAGCACCTAGAACAACCGGAGCGAGGGCTTTGGAAAGGGCTCGTCGCGCCGTACACGCCTATATATTTTTCATCCAGATCTGACCAATAGGTGCCGATTTATAACGGATAAAACGGAACAAAGGAAAAAAAAATTTTTCTTTAACAATTTTTTTCTCCGAAACTATAGGACCTAGAACAACTGGAGCGAGGGCATTGGAAAGGACTCGTCGCGCCGTACACGCCCATATTTTTTTCATCCAGATGTGACCAACAGGAGCCGAGTTATAACGCTTTAAAGGGAACAAAGGAAAAAGAAATTTTTCTTTAACAATTTTTATCTCCGAAACTGTGGCATCTAGAACAACTGGACCGAGGTCATTGGAAAGGGCTCGTCGCGCCCTACGCGCCCATATTTTTTTCATCCAGATCTGACCAATAGGAGCCGAGTTATAACGGTTTAAAGGGAACAAAGGAAAAAAAAATTTTTCTTTAACAATTTTTTTCTCCGAAACTATAGCACCTAGAACAACCGAAGCGAGGGCATTGGAAAGGGCTCGTCGCCTCCTACACGGCCATATTTTTTTCATCCAGATCTGACCAATAGGAGCCGAGTTACAACGGTTTAAATGGAACAAAGGAAAAAAATTTTTCTTTAACAATTTTTTCCTCCGAAACTGTAGCACTTGGAACAACCGGAGCGAGGGCATTGGAAAGGACTCGTCGCTCCGTACACGCCCATATTTTTTTCATCCAGATCTGACCAACAGGAGCCGAGTTATAACGGTTTAAAGGGAACAAAGGAAAAAAAAATTTTTCTTTAACAATTTTTCTCTCCGAAACTGTGGCACCTAGAACAACCGGAGCGAGGGCATTGGAAAGGATTCGTCGCGCCGTACACGCCCATATTTTTTTCATCCAGATCTGACCAACTGGTGCGGAGTTATAACGGTTCAAAGGGAACAAAGGAAAAAAAAATTTTTTTTAACAATTTTTCTCTCCGAAACTATAGCACCTAGGACAACTGGACCGAGGTCATTGGAAAGGGCTCGTCGCGCCCTACGCGCCCATATTTTTTTCATCCAGATCTGACCAATAGGAGCCGAGTTATAACGGTTTAAAGGGAACAAAGGAAAAAAAAATTTTTCTTTAACAATTTTTCTCTCCGAAATTGTGGCACCTAGAACAACCGGAGCAAGGGCATTGGAAAGGGCTCGTCGCCTCCTACACGGCCATATTTTGTTCATCCAGATCTGACCAATAGGAGCCGAGTTATAACGGTTTAAAGGGAACAAAGGAAAAAAAAATTTTTCTTTAACAATTTCTTTCTCCGAAACTATAGCACCTAGAACAACCCGAGCGAGGGCATTGGAAAGGGCTCGTCGCGCCCTACGCGCCCATATTTTTTTCATCAAGATCTGACCAATAGGAGCCGAGTTACAACCGTTTAAATGGAACAATGGAAAATAATCTTCCTTTAACAATTTTTTTCTCCAAAACTATAGCAACGAGAACAACCGGACAGGGGTCATTGGAAGGCGCTCCTCGAGCACTACACGGCCATATTTTGTTCATCCAGATCTGACCAATAGGAGCAGAGTTATAACGGTTTAAAGGGAACAAAGGAAAAAAAAATTTTTTTTTAACAATTTTTTTCTCCGAAACTATAGCACCTAGAACAACCGGAGCGAGGGAATTGGAAAGTGCTCTTCGCCTCCTACAGGCGCATATTTTTTTCATCCAGATCTGACCAACAGGAGCCGAGTTATAACGGTTTAAAGGGAACAAAGGAAAAAAAAATTTTTCTTTAACAATTTTTCTCTCCGAAACTGTGGCACCTAGAACAACTGGACCGAGGTCATTGGAAAGGGCTCGTCGCCTCCTACACGGCCATATTTTTTTCATCCAGATCTGACCAATAGGAGCCGAGTTACAACGGTTTAAATGGAACAAAGGAAAAAAAAATTTTTTTTAACAATTTTTCTCTCCGAAACTATAGCACCTAGAACAACCGGAGCGAGGGCATTGGAAAGGGCTCGTCGCGCCGTACACGCCTATATTTTTTTCATCCAGATCTGACCAATAGGAGCCGATTTATAACGGATAAAACGGAACAAAGGAAAAAAAAATTTTTCTTTAACAATTTTTTTCTCAAAAACTATAGCAACGAGAACAACCGGACAGGGGTCATTGGAAGGCGCTCCTCGCGCACTACACGGCCATATTTTGTTCATCCAGATCTGACCAATAGGAGCAGAGTTATAACGGTTTAAAGGAAACAAAGGAAAAAAAAATTTTTCTTTAACAATTTTTATCTCCGAAACTATAGCACCTAGAACAACCGGAGCGAGGAAATTGGAAAGTGCTCGTCGCCTCCTACAGGCGCATATTTTTTTCATCCAGATCTGACCAATAGGAGCCGAGTTATAACGGTTTAAAGGGAACAAAGGAAACAAAAATTTTTCTTTAACAATTTTTTCCTTCGAAACTATAGCATCTAGAACAACCGGAGCGAGGTCGTTGGAAAGGGCTCGTCGCGCCCTACGCGCCCATATTTTTTTCATCAAGATCTGACCAATAGGAGCCGAGTTACAACCGTTTAAATGGAACAATGGAAAATAATCTTTCTTTAACAATTTTTTTCTCCAAAACTATAGCAACGAGAACAACCGGACAGGGGTCATTGGAAGGCGCTCCTCGAGCACTACACGGCCATATTTTGTTCATCCAGATCTGACCAATAGGAGCAGAGTTATAACGGTTTAAAGGGAACAAAGGAAAAAAAAATTTTTCTTTAACAATTTTTTTCTCCGAAACTATAGCACCTACAACAACCGGAGCGAGGGAATTGGAAAGTGCTCCTCGCCTCCTACAGGCGCATATTTTTTTCATCCAGATCTGACCAATAGGAGCCGAGTTATAACGGTTTAAAGGGAACAAAGGAAACAAAAATTTTTCTTTAACAATTTTTTCCTTCGAAACTGTAGCACTTAGAACAACCGGAGCGAGGGCATTGGAAAGGACTCGTCGCGCCGTACACGCCCATATTTTTTTCATCCAGATCTGACCAACAGGAGCCGAGTTATAACGGTTTAAAGGGAACAATGGAAAAAAAAATTTTTCTTTAACAATTTTTTTCTCCGAAACTATAGCACCTAGAACAACCGAAGCGAGGGCATTGGAAAGGGCTCGTCGCGCCCTACGCGCTCATATTTTTTTCATTCAGATCTGACCAATAGGAGCCGATTTACAACGGTTTAAATGGAACAAAGGGAAAAAAAATTTTTCTTTAACAATTTTTTTCTGCGAAACTGTGGCACCTAGAACAACCGCAGCGAGGGCATTGGAAAGGGCTCGTCGCCTCCTACACGGCCATATTTTTTTCATCCAGATCTGACAAATAGGAGCCGAGTTACAACGGTTTAAATGGAACAAAGGAAAAAAATTTTTCTTTAACAATTTTTTCCTCCGAAACTGTAGCACTTAGAACAACCGGAGCGAGGGCATTGGAAAGGATTCGTCGCGCCGTACACGCCCATATTTTTTTCATCCAGATCTGTCCAACTGGAGCCGAGTTATAACGGTTTAAAGGGAACAAAGGAAAAAAAAATTTTTTTTAATAATTTTTCTCTCCGAAACTATAGCACCTAGAACAACCAGAGCGAGGGCATTGGAAAGGACTCGTCGCGCCGTACACGCCCATATTTTTTTCATCCAGATCTGACCAACTGGAGCCGAGTTATAACGGTTCAAAGGGAACAAAGGAAAAAAAAATTTTTTTTAACAATTTTTCTCTCCGAAACTATAGCACCTAGAACAACAGGAGCGAGGGCATTGGAAAGGGCTCGTCGCGCCGTACACGCCTATATTTTTTTCATCCAGATCTGACCAATAGGAGCTGAGTTATAACGGATAAAACGGAACAAAGGAAAAAAAAATTTTTCTTTAACAATTTTTCTCTCCAAAACTATAGGACCTAGAACAACTGGAGCGAGGGCATTGGATAGGACTCGTCGCGCCGTACACGCCCATATTTTTTTCATCCAGATGTGACCAACAGGAGCCGAGTTATAACGGTTTAAAGGGAACAAAGGAAAAAAAAATTTTTCTTTAACAATTTTTATCTCCGAAACTGTGGCATCTAGAACAACTGGACCGAGGTCATTGGAAAGGGCTCGTCGCGCCCTACGCGCTCATATTTTTTTCATCCAGATCTGACCAATAGGAGCCGAGTTATAACGGTTTAAATGGAACAAAGGAAAAAAAAATTTTTCTTTAACAATTTTTTTCTCCGAAATTGTGGCACCTAGAACAACCGGAGCAAGGGCATTGGAAAGGGCTCGTCGCCTCCTACACGGCCATATTTTGTTCATCCAGATCTGACCAACTGGAGCCGAGTTATAACGGTTCAAAGGGAACAAAGGAAAAAAAAATTTTTTTTAACAATTTTTCTCTCCGAAACTATAGCACCTAGAACAACCGGAGCGAGGGCATTGGAAAGGGCTCGTCGCGCCGTACACGCCTTTATTTTTTTCATCCAGATCTGACCAATAGGAGCCGAGTTACAACGGTTTAAATGGAACAAAGGAAAAAAATTTTTCTTTAACAATTTTTTCCTCCGAAACTGTAGCACTTAGAACAACCGGAGCGAGGAAATTGGAAAGTGCTCGTCGCCTCCTACAGGCGCATATTTTTTTCATCCAGATCTGACCAATAGGAGCCGAGTTATAACGGTTTAAAGGGAACAAAGGAAACAAAAATTTTTCTTTAACAATTTTTTCCTTCGAAACTATAGCATCTAGAACAACCGGAGCGAGGTCGTTGGAAAGGGCTCGTCGCGCCCTACGCGCCCATATTTTTTTCATCAAGATCTGACCAATAGGAGCCGAGTTACAACCGTTTAAATGGAACAATGGAAAATAATCTTTCTTTAACAATTTTTTTCTCCAAAACTATAGCAACGAGAACAACCGGACAGGGGTCATTGGAAGGCGCTCCTCGAGCACTACACGGCCATATTTTGTTCATCCAGATCTGACCAATAGGAGCAGAGTTATAACGGTTTAAAGGGAACAAAGGAAAAAAAAATTTTTCTTTAACAATTTTTTTCTCCGAAACTATAGCACCTAGAACAACCGGAGCGAGGGAATTGGAAAGTGCTCCTCGCCTCCTACAGGCGCATATTTTTTTCATCCAGATCTGACCAATAGGAGCCGAGTTATAACGGTTTAAAGGGAACAAAGGAAACAAAAATTTTTCTTTAACAATTTTTTCCTTCGAAACTGTAGCACTTAGAACAACCGGAGCGAGGGCATTGGAAAGGACTCGTCGCGCCGTACACGCCCATATTTTTTTCATCCAGATCTGACCAACAGGAGCCGAGTTATAACGGTTTAAAGGGAACAATGGAAAAAAAAATTTTTCTTTAACAATTTTTTTCTCCGAAACTATAGCACCTAGAACAACCGAAGCGAGGGCATTGGAAAGGGCTCGTCGCGCCCTACGCGCACATATTTTTTTCATTCAGATCTGACCAATAGGAGCCGATTTACAACGGTTTAAATGGAACAAAGGGAAAAAAAATTTTTCTTTAACAATTTTTTTCTGCGAAACTGTGGCACCTAGAACAACCGCAGCGAGGGCATTGGAAAGGGCTCGTCGCCTCCTACACGGCCATATTTTTTTCATCCAGATCTGACAAATAGGAGCCGAGTTACAACGGTTTAAATGGAACAAAGGAAAAAAATTTTTCTTTAACAATTTTTTCCTCCGAAACTGTAGCACTTAGAACAACCGGAGCGAGGGCATTGGAAAGGATTCGTCGCGCCGTACACGCCCATATTTTTTTCATCCAGATCTGACCAACTGGAGCCGAGTTATATCGGTTTAAAGGGAACAAAGGAAAAAAAAATTTTTTTTAATAATTTTTCTCTCCGAAACTATAGCACCTAGAACAACCAGAGCGAGGGCATTGGAAAGGACTCGTCGCGCCGTACACGCCCATATTTTTTTCATCCAGATCTGACCAACTGGAGCCGAGTTATAACGGTTCAAAGGGAACAAAGGAAAAAAAAATTTTTTTTAACAATTTTTCTCTCCGAAACTATAGCACCTAGAACAACAGGAGCGAGGGCATTGGAAAGGGCTCGTCGCGCCGTACACGCCTATATTTTTTTCATCCAGATCTGACCAATAGGAGCCGAGTTATAACGGATAAAACGGAACAAAGGAAAAAAAAATTTTTCTTTAACAATTTTTCTCTCCAAAACTATAGGACCTAGAACAACTGGAGCGAGGGCATTGGATAGGACTCGTCGCGCCGTACACGCCCATATTTTTTTCATCCAGATGTGACCAACAGGAGCCGAGTTATAACGGTTTAAAGGGAACAAAGGAAAAAAAAATTTTTCTTTAACAATTTTTATCTCCGAAACTGTGGCATCTAGAACAACTGGACCGAGGTCATTGGAAAGGGCTCGTCGCGCCCTACGCGCTCATATTTTTTTCATCCAGATCTGACCAATAGGAGCCGAGTTATAACGGTTTAAATGGAACAAAGGAAAAAAAAATTTTTCTTTAACAATTTTTTTCTCCGAAATTGTGGCACCTAGAACAACCGGAGCAAGGGCATTGGAAAGGGCTCGTCGCCTCCTACACGGCCATATTTTGTTCATCCAGATCTGACCAACTGGAGCCGAGTTATAACGGTTCAAAGGGAACAAAGGAAAAAAAAATTTTTTTTAACAATTTTTCTCTCCGAAACTATAGCACCTAGAACAACCGGAGCGAGGGCATTGGAAAGGGCTCGTCGCGCCGTACACGCCTTTATTTTTTTCATCCAGATCTGACCAATAGGAGCCGAGTTACAACGGTTTAAATGGAACAAAGGAAAAAAATTTTTCTTTAACAATTTTTTCCTCCGAAACTGTAGCACTTAGAACAACCGGAGCGAGGGCATTGGAAAGGGCTCGTCGCGCCCTACGCGCCCATATTTTTTTCATCAAGATCTGACCAATAGGAGCCGAGTTACAACGGTTTAAATGGAACAAAGGAAAAAAAAATTTTTCTTTAACAATTTTTTTCTGCGAAACTGTGGCACCTAGAACAACCGGAGCGAGGGCATTGGAAAGGGCTCGTCGCCTCCTACACGGCCATATTTTTTTCATCCAGATCTGACCAATAGGAGCCGAGTTACAACGGTTTAAATGGAACAAAGGAAAAAAATTTTTCTTTAACAATTTTTTCCTCCGAAACTGTAGCACTTAGAACAACCGGAGCGAGGGCATTGGAAAGGACTCGTCGCGCCGTACACGGCCATATTTTTTTCATCCAGATCTGACCAATAGGAGCCGAGTTATAACGGTTTAAAGGGAACAAAGGAAAAAAAAATTTTTTTTAATAATTTTTCTCTCCGAAACTATAGCTCCTAGAACAACCGGAGCGAGGGCATTGGAAAGGACTCGTCGCGCCGTACACGCCCATATTTTTTTCATCCAGATCTGACCAACTGGAGCCGAGTTATAACGGTTCAAAGGGAACAAAGGAAAAAAAAATTTTTTTTAATAATTTTTCTCTCCGAAACTATAGCACCTAGAACAACCGGAGCGAGAGCATTGGAAAGGGCTCGTCGCGCCGTACACGCCTATATTTTTTTCATCCAGATCAGACCAATAGGAGCCGAGTTATAACGGATAAAACGGAACAAAGGAAAAAAAAATCTTTCTTTAACAATTTTTTTCTCCGAAACTATAGGACCTAGAACAACTGGAGCGAGGGCATTGGAAAGGACTCGTCGCGCCGTACACGCCCATATTTTTTTCATCCAGATGTGACCAACAGGAGCCGAGTTATAACGGTTTAAAGGGAACAAAGGAAAAAAAAATTTCTCTTTAACAATTTTTATCTCCGAAACTGTGGCATCTAGAACAACTGGACCGAGGTCATTGGAAAGGGCTCGTCGCGCCCTACGCGCCCATATTTTTTTCATCCAGATCTGACCAATAGGAGCCGAGTTATAACGGTTTAAATGGAACAAAGGAAAAAAAAATTTTTCTTTAACAATTTTTTTCTCCGAAATTGTGGCACCTAGAACAACCGGAGCAAGGGCATTGGAAAGGGCTCGTCGCCTCCTACACGGCCATATTTTGTTCATCCAGATCTGACCAATAGGAGCCGAGTTATAACGGTTTAAAGGGAACAAAGGAAAAAAAAATTTTTTTTAATAATTTTTCTCTGCGAAACTATAGCACCTAGAACAACCGGAGCGAGGGCATTGGAAAGGACTCGTCGCGCCGTACACGCCCATATTTTTTTCATCAAGATCTGACCAATAGGAGCCGAGTTACAACGGTTTAAATGGAACAAAGGAAAAAAAAATTTTTCTTTAACAATTTTTTTCTGCGAAACTGTGGCACCTAGAACAACCGGAGCGAGGGCATTGGAAAGGGCTCGTCGCCTCCTACACGGCCATATTTTTTTCATCCAGATCAGACCAATAGGAGCCGAGTTACAACGGTTTAAATGGAACAAAGGAAAAAAATTTTTCTTTAACAATTTTTTCCTCCGAAACTGTAGCACTTAGAACAACCGGAGCGAGGGCATTGGAAAGGACTCGTCGCGCCGTACACGGCCATATTTTTTTCATCCAGATCTGACCAATAGGAGCCGAGTTATAACGGTTTAAAGGGAACAAAGGAAAAAAAAATTTTTTTTAATAATTTTTCTCTCCGAAACTATAGCACCTAGAACAACCGGAGCGTGGGCATTGGAAAGGACTCGTCGCGCCGTACACGCCCATATTTTTTTCATCCAGATCTGACCAACTGGAGCCGAGTTATAACGGTTCAAAGGGAACAAAGGAAAAAAAAATTTTTTTTAACAATTTTTCTCTCCGAAACTATAGCACCTAGAACAACCGGAGCGAGGGCATTGGAAAGGGCTCGTCGCGCCGTACACGCCTATATTTTTTTCATCCAGATCTGACCAATAGGAGCCGAGTTATAACGGATAAAACGGAACAAAGGAAAAAAAAATTTTTCTTTAACAATTTTTTTCTCCGAAACTATGGGACCTAGAACAACTGGAGCGAGGGCATTGGAAAGGACTCGTCGCGCCGTACACGCCCATATTTTTTTCATCAAGATCTGACCAATAGGAGCCGAGTTACAACGGTTTAAATGGAACAAAGGAAAAAAAAATTTTTCTTTAACAATTTTTTTCTGCGAAACTGTGGCACCTAGAACAACCGGAGCGAGGGCATTGGAAAGGGCTCGTCGCCTCCTACACGGCCATATTTTTTTCATCCAGATCTGACCAATAGGAGCCGAGTTACAACGGTTTAAATGGAACAAAGGAAAAAAATTTTTCTTTAACAATTTTTTCCTCCGAAACTGTAGCACTTAGAACAACCGGAGTGAGGGCATTGGAAAGGGCTCGTCGCCTCCTACACGGCCATATTTTGTTCATCCAGATCTGACCAATAGGAGCCGAGTTATAACGGTTTAAAGGGAACAAAGGAAAAAAAAATTTTTTTTAATAATTTTTCTCTGCGAAACTATAGCACCTAGAACAACCGGAGCGAGGGCATTGGAAAGGACTCGTCGCGCCGTACACGCCCATATTTTTTTCATCAAGATCTGACCAATAGGAGCCGAGTTACAACGGTTTAAATGGAACAAAGGAAAAAAAAATTTTTCTTTAACAATTTTTTTCTGCGAAACTGTGGCACCTAGAACAACCGGAGCGAGGGCATTGGAAAGGGCTCGTCGCCTCCTACACGGCCATATTTTTTTCATCCAGATCTGACCAATAGGAGCCGAGTTACAACGGTTTAAATGGAACAAAGGAAAAAAATTTTTCTTTAACAATTTTTTCCTCCGAAACTGTAGCACTTAGAACAACCGGAGCGAGGGCATTGGAAAGGACTCGTCGCGCCGTACACGGCCATATTTTTTTCATCCAGATCTGACCAATAGGAGCCGAGTTATAACGGTTTAAAGGGAACAAAGGAAAAAAAAATTTTTTTTAATAATTTTTCTCTCCGAAACTATAGCACCTAGAACAACCGGAGCGTGGGCATTGGAAAGGACTCGTCGCGCCGTACACGCCCATATTTTTTTCATCCAGATCTGACCAACTGGAGCCGAGTTATAACGGTTCAAAGGGAACAAAGGAAAAAAAAATTTTTTTTAACAATTTTTCTCTCCGAAAATATAGCACCTAGAACAACCGGAGCGAGGGCATTGGAAAGGGCTCCTCGCGCACTACACGGCCATATTTTGTTCATCCAGATCTGACCAATAGGAGCAGAGTTATAACGGTTTAAAGGGAACAAAGGAAAAAAAAATTTTTCTTTAACAATTTTTTTCTCCGAAACTATAGCACCCAGAACAACCGGAGCGATGGAATTGGAAAGTGCTCGTCGCCTCCTACAGGCGCATATTTTTTTCATCCAGATCTGACCAATAGGAGCCGAGTTATAACGGTTTAAAGGGAACAAAGGAAACAAAAATTTTTCTTTAACAATTTTTTCCTTCGAAACTGTAGCACTTAGAACAACCGGAGCGAGGGCATTGGAAAGGACTCGTCGCGCCGTACACGCCCATATTTTTTTCATCCAGATCTGACCAACAGGAGCCGAGTTATAACGGTTTAAAGGGAACAATGGAAAAAAAAATTTTTCTTTAACAATTTTTTTCTCCGAAACTATAGCACCTAGAACAACTGGAGCGAGGGCATTGGAAAGGACTCGTCGCGCCGTACACGCCCATATTTTCTTCATCCAGATGTGACCAACAGGAGCCGAGTTATAACGGTTTAAAGGGAACAAAGGAAAAAAAAATTTTTCTTTAACAATTTTTATCTCCGAAACTGTGGCATCTAGAACAACTGGACCGAGGTCATTGGAAAGGGCTCGTCGCGCCCTACGCGCCCATATTTTTTTCATCCAGATCTGACCAACAGGAGCCGAGTTATAACGGTTTAAAGGGAACAAAGGAAAAAAAAATTTTTCTTTAACAATTTTTCTCTCCGAAACTGTGGCACCTAGAACAACCGGAGCGAGGGCATTGGAAAGGATTCGTCGCGCCGTACACGCCCAAATTTTTTTCATCCAGATCTGACCAACTGGAGCCGAGTTATAACGGTTTAAAGGGAAAAAGGAAAAAAAAATTTTTTTTAATAATTTTTCTCTCCGAAACTATAGCACCTAGAACAACCGGAGCGAGGGCATTGGAAAGGGCTCTTCGCGCCCTACGCGCCCATATTTTTTTCATCCAGATCTGACCAACAGGAGCCGAGTTATAACGGTTTAAAGGGAACAATGGAAAAAAAAATTTTTCTTTAACAATTTTTTTCTCCGAAACTATAGCACCTAGAACAACTGGAGCGAGGGCATTGGAAAGGACTCGTCGCGCCGTACACGCCCATATTTTTTTCATCCAGATGTGACCAATAGGAGTCGAGTTATAACGGTTTAAAGGGAACAAAGGAAAAAAAAATTTTTCTTTAACAATTTTTATCTCCGAAACTGTGGCATCTAGAACAACTGGACCGAGGTCATTGGAAAGGGCTCGTCGCGCCCTACGCGCCCATATTTTTTTCATCCAGATCTGACCAACAGGAGCCGAGTTATAACGGTTTAAAGGGAACAAAGGAAAAAAAAATTTTTCTTTAACAATTTTTCTCTCCGAAACTGTGGCACCTAGAACAACCGGAGCGAGGGCATTGGAAAGGATTCGTCGCGCCGTACACGCCCAAATTTTTTTCATCCAGATCTGACCAACTGGAGCCGAGTTATAACGGTTTAAAGGGAAAAAGGAAAAAAAAATTTTTTTTAATAATTTTTCTCTCCGAAACTATAGCACCTAGAACAACCGGAGCGAGGGCATTGGAAAGGGCTCGTCGCGCCGTACACGCCTATATTTTTTTCATCCAGATCTGACCAATAGGAGCCGAGTTATAACGGATAAAACGGAACAAAGGAAAAAAAAATTTTTCTTTAACAATTTTTTTCTCCGAAACTATGGGACCTAGAACAACTGGAGCGAGGGCATTGGAAAGGACTCGTCGCGCCGTACACGCCCATATTTTTTTCATCAAGATCTGACCAATAGGAGCCGAGTTACAACGGTTTAAATGGAACAAAGGAAAAAAAAATTTTTCTTTAACAATTTTTTTCTGCGAAACTGTGGCACCTAGAACAACCGGAGCGAGGGCATTGGAAAGGGCTCGTCGCCTCCTACACGGCCATATTTTTTTCATCCAGATCTGACCAATAGGAGCCGAGTTACAACGGTTTAAATGGAACAAAGGAAAAAAATTTTTCTTTAACAATTTTTTCCTCCGAAACTGTAGCACTTAGAACAACCGGAGCGAGGGCATTGGAAAGGGCTCGTCGCCTCCTACACGGCCATATTTTGTTCATCCAGATCTGACCAATAGGAGCCGAGTTATAACGGTTTAAAGGGAACAAAGGAAAAAAAAATTTTTTTTAATAATTTTTCTCTGCGAAACTATAGCACCTAGAACAACCGGAGCGAGGGCATTGGAAAGGACTCGTCGCGCCGTACACGCCCATATTTTTTTCATCAAGATCTGACCAATAGGAGCCGAGTTACAACGGTTTAAATGGAACAAAGGAAAAAAAAATTTTTCTTTAACAATTTTTTTCTGCGAAACTGTGGCACCTAGAACAACCGGAGCGAGGGCATTGGAAAGGGCTCGTCGCCTCCTACACGGCCATATTTTTTTCATCCAGATCTGACCAATAGGAGCCGAGTTACAACGGTTTAAATGGAACAAAGGAAAAAAATTTTTCTTTAACAATTTTTTCCTCCGAAACTGTAGCACTTAGAACAACCGGAGCGAGGGCATTGGAAAGGACTCGTCGCGCCGTACACGGCCATATTTTTTTCATCCAGATCTGACCAATAGGAGCCGAGTTATAACGGTTTAAAGGGAACAAAGGAAAAAAAAATTTTTTTTAATAATTTTTCTCTCCGAAACTATAGCACCTAGAACAACCGGAGCGTGGGCATTGGAAAGGACTCGTCGCGCCGTACACGCCCATATTTTTTTCATCCAGATCTGACCAACTGGAGCCGAGTTATAACGGTTCAAAGGGAACAAAGGAAAAAAAAATTTTTTTTAACAATTTTTCTCTCCGAAACTATAGCACCTAGAACAACCGGAGCGAGGGCATTGGAAAGGGCTCCTCGCGCACTACACGGCCATATTTTGTTCATCCAGATCTGACCAATAGGAGCAGAGTTATAACGGTTTAAAGGGAACAAAGGAAAAAAAAATTTTTCTTTAACAATTTTTTTCTCCGAAACTATAGCACCCAGAACAACCGGAGCGATGGAATTGGAAAGTGCTCGTCGCCTCCTACAGGCGCATATTTTTTTCATCCAGATCTGACCAATAGGAGCCGAGTTATAACGGTTTAAAGGGAACAAAGGAAACAAAAATTTTTCTTTAACAATTTTTTCCTTCGAAACTGTAGCACTTAGAACAACCGGAGCGAGGGCATTGGAAAGGACTCGTCGCGCCGTACACGCCCATATTTTTTTCATCCAGATCTGACCAACAGGAGCCGAGTTATAACGGTTTAAAGGGAACAATGGAAAAAAAAATTTTTCTTTAACAATTTTTTTCTCCGAAACTATAGCACCTAGAACAACTGGAGCGAGGGCATTGGAAAGGACTCGTCGCCTCCTACACGGCCATATTTTGTTCAACCAGATCTGACCAATAGGAGCCGAGTTATAACGGTTTAAAGGGAACAAAGGAAAAAAAAATTTTTTTTAATAATTTTTCTCTGCGAAACTATAGCACCTAGAACAACCGGAGCGAGGGCATTGGAAAGGACTCGTCGCGCCGTACACGCCCATATTTTTTTCATCAAGATCTGACCAATAGGAGCCGAGTTACAACGGTTTAAATGGAACAAAGGAAAAAAAAATTTTTCTTTAACAATTTTTTTCTGCGAAACTGTGGCACCTAGAACAACCGGAGCGAGGGCATTGGAAAGGGCTCGTCGCCTCCTACACGGCCATATTTTTTTCATCCAGATCTGACCAATAGGAGCCGAGTTACAACGGTTTAAATGGAACAAAGGAAAAAAATTTTTCTTTAACAATTTTTTCCTCCGAAACTGTAGCACTTAGAACAACCGGAGCGAGGGCATTGGAAAGGACTCGTCGCGCCGTACACGGCCATATTTTTTTCATCCAGATCTGACCAATAGGAGCCGAGTTATAACGGTTTAAAGGGAACAAAGGAAAAAAAAATTTTTTTTAATAATTTTTCTCTCCGAAACTATAGCACCTAGAACAACCGGAGCGTGGGCATTGGAAAGGACTCGTCGCGCCGTACACGCCCATATTTTTTTCATCCAGATCTGACCAACTGGAGCCGAGTTATAACGGTTCAAAGGGAACAAAGGAAAAAAAAATTTTTTTTAACAATTTTTCTCTCCGAAACTATAGCACCTAGAACAACCGGAGCGAGGGCATTGGAAAGGGCTCCTCGCGCACTACACGGCCATATTTTGTTCATCCAGATCTGACCAATAGGAGCAGAGTTATAACGGTTTAAAGGGAACAAAGGAAAAAAAAATTTTTCTTTAACAATTTTTTTCTCCGAAACTATAGCACCCAGAACAACCGGAGCGATGGAATTGGAAAGTGCTCGTCGCCTCCTACAGGCGCATATTTTTTTCATCCAGATCTGACCAATAGGAGCCGAGTTATAACGGTTTAAAGGGAACAAAGGAAACAAAAATTTTTCTTTAACAATTTTTTCCTTCGAAACTGTAGCACTTAGAACAACCGGAGCGAGGGCATTGGAAAGGACTCGTCGCGCCGTACACGCCCATATTTTTTTCATCCAGATCTGACCAACAGGAGCCGAGTTATAACGGTTTAAAGGGAACAATGGAAAAAAAAATTTTTCTTTAACAATTTTTTTCTCCGAAACTATAGCACCTAGAACAACTGGAGCGAGGGCATTGGAAAGGACTCGTCGCGCCGTACACGCCCATATTTTCTTCATCCAGATGTGACCAACAGGAGCCGAGTTATAACGGTTTAAAGGGAACAAAGGAAAAAAAAATTTTTCTTTAACAATTTTTATCTCCGAAACTGTGGCATCTAGAACAACTGGACCGAGGTCACTGGAAAGGGCTCGTCGCGCCCTACGCGCCCATATTTTTTTCATCCAGATCTGACCAACAGGAGCCGAGTTATAACGGTTTAAAGGGAACAAAGGAAAAAAAAATTTTTCTTTAACAATTTTTCTCTCCGAAACTGTGGCACCTAGAACAACCGGAGCGAGGGCATTGGAAAGGATTCGTCGCGCCGTACACGCCCAAATTTTTTTCATCCAGATCTGACCAACTGGAGCCGAGTTATAACGGTTTAAAGGGAAAAAGGAAAAAAAAATTTTTTTTAATAATTTTTCTCTCCGAAACTATAGCACCTAGAACAACCGGAGCGAGGGCATTGGAAAGGGCTCTTCGCGCCCTACGCGCCCATATTTTTTTCATCCAGATCTGACCAATAGGAGCCGAGTTATAACGGATAAAACGGAACAAAGGAAAAAAAAATTTTTCTTTAACAATTTTTTTCTCCGAAACTATAGGACCTAGAACAACTGGAGCGAGGGCATTGGAAAGGACTCGTCGCGCCGTACACGCCCATATTTTTTTCATCCAGATGTGACCAACAGGAGCCGAGTTATAACGGATTAAAGGGAACAATGGAAAAAAAAATTTTTCTTTAACAATTTTTTTCTCCGAAACTATAGCACCTAGAACAACTGGAGCGAGGGCATTGGAAAGGACTCGTCGCGCCGTACACGCCCATATTTTTTTCATCCAGATGTGACCAATAGGAGCCGAGTTATAACGGTTTAAAGGGAACAAAGGAAAAAAAAATTTTTCTTTAACAATTTTTATCTCCGAAACTGTGGCATCTAGAACAACTGGACCGAGGTCATTGGAAAGGGCTCGTCGCGCCCTACGCGCCCATATTTTTTTCATCCAGATCTGACCAATAGGAGCCGAGTTATAACGGTTTAAAGGGAACAAAGGAAAAAAAAATTTTTCTTTAACAATTTTTTTCTCCGAAACTATAGCACCTAGAACAACCGAAGCGAGGGCATTGGAAAGGGCTCGTCGCGCCCTACGCGCCCATATTTTTTTCATCCAGATCTGACCAATAGGAGCCGAGTAACAACGGTTTAAATGGAACAAAGGAAAAAAATTTTTCTTTAACAATTTTTTCCTCCGAAACTGTAGCACTTAGAACAACCGGAGCGAGGGCACTGGAAAGGACTCGTCGCGCCGTACACGCCCATATTTTTTTCATCCAGATGTGACCAATAGGAGTCGAGTTATAACGGTTTAAAGGGAACAAAGGAAAAAAAAATTTTTCTTTAACAATTTTTTCCTCCGAAACTGTAGCACTTAGAACAACCGGAGCGAGGGCATTGGAAAGGACTCGTCGCGCCGTACACGGCCATATTTTTTTCATCCAGATCTGACCAATAGGAGCCGAGTTATAACGGTTTAAAGGGAACAAAGGAAAAAAAAATTTTTTTTAATAATTTTTCTCTCCGAAACTATAGCACCTAGAACAACCGGAGCGTGGGCATTGGAAAGGACTCGTCGCGCCGTACACGCCCATATTTTTTTCATCCAGATCTGACCAACTGGAGCCGAGTTATAACGGTTCAAAGGGAACAAAGGAAAAAAAAATTTTTTTTAACAATTTTTCTCTCCGAAACTATAGCACCTAGAACAACCGGAGCGAGGGCATTGGAAAGGACTCGTCGCGCCGTACACGCCCATATTTTTTTCATCCAGATGTGACCAACAGGAGCCGAGTTATAACGGTTTAAAGGGAACAAAGGAAAAAAAAATTTTTCTTTAACAATTTTTATCTCCGGAACTGTGGCATCTAGAACAACTGGACCGAGGTCATTGGAAAGGGCTCGTCGCGCCCTACGCGCCCATATTTTTTTCATTCAGATCTGACCAATAGGAGCCGAGTTATAACGGTTTAAAAGGAACAAAGGAAAAAAAAATTTTTCTTTAACAATTTTTTTCTCCGAAATTGTGGCACCTAGAACAACCGGAGCAAGGGCATTGGAAAGGGCTCGTCGCCTCCTACACGCCCATATTTTGTTCATCCAGATCTGACCAATAGGAGCCGAGTTATAACGGTTTAAAGGGAACAAAGGAAAAAAAAATTTTTCTTTAACAATTTCTTTCTCCGAAACTATAGCACCTAGAACAACCGAAGCGAGGGCATTGGAAAGGGCTCGTCGCGCCCTACGCGCCCATATTTTTTTCATCAAGATCTGACCAATAGGAGCCGAGTTACAACCGTTTAAATGGAACAATGGAAAATAATCTTTCTCTAACAATTTTTTATTCCAAAACTATAGCACCTAGAACAACCAGACCGAGGTTGTTGGAAAGGGCCCGTCGCGCCCTACAGGGGCATATTTTTTTCATCCAGATCTGACCAATAGGAGCCGTATTACAACGGTTTAAATGGAACAATGGAAAATAATCTTTCTCTAACAATTTTTTTTTCCAAAACTATAGCACCTAGAACAACCGGACAGGGGTCATTGGAAGGCGCTCCTCGCGCCCTACGCGGTCATATTTCTTTCATCCAGATCTGACCAATAGGAGCCGAGTTATAACGGTTTAAAGGGAACAAAGGAAAAAAAAAAATTTCTTTAACAATTTTTATCTCCGAAACTGTGGCATCTAGGACAACTGGACCGAGGTCGTTGGAAAGGGCTCGTCGCGCCCTACGCGCCCATATTTTTTTCATCCAGATCTGACCAATAGGAGCCGAGTTATAACGGTTTAAAGGGAACAAAGGAAAAAAAAAATTTTCTTTAACAATTTTTATCTCCGAAACTGTGGCATCTAGACCAACTGGACCGAGGTCGTTGGAAAGGGCTCGTCGCGCCCTACGCGCACATATTTTTTTCATCCAGATCTGACCAATAGGAGCCGAGTTACAACGGTTTAAATGGAACAAAGGAAAATAATCTTTCTTTAACAATTTTTGTCTCCAAAACTATAGCACCTAGAACAACCGGACAGGGGTCATTGGAAGGCGCTCCTCGCGCCCTACGCGGTCATATTTCTTTCATCCAGATCTGACCAATAGGAGCCGAGTTATAACGGTTTAAAGGGAACAAAGGAAAAAAAAAAATTTCTTTAACAATTTTTATCTCCGAAACTGTGGCATCTAGGACAACTGGACCGGGGTCGTTGGAAAGGGCTCGTCGCGCCCTACGCGCCCATATTTTTTTCATCCAGATCTGACCAATAGGAGCCGAGTTACAACGGTATAATGGAACAAAGGAAAATAATCTTTCTTTAACAATTTTTGTCTCCAAAACTATAGCACCTAGAACAACCGGACAGGGGTCATTGGAAGGCGCTCCACGCGCCCTACACGGCCATATTTCTTTCATCCAGATCTGACCAATAGGAGCCGAATTATAACGGTTTAAAGGGAACAAAGGAAAAAAAAATTTTTTTTTAAAAATTTTTTCCTCCGAAACTGTAGCACCTAAAACAACCGGAGCGAGGGCATTGGAAAGGGCTCGTCGCGCCCTACGCGCCCATATTTTTTTCATCCAGATCTGACCAATAGGAGCCGAGTAATAACGGTTTAAAGGGAACAAAGGAAAAAAAAATTTTTTTTAACAATTTTTCTCTCCGAAACTGTAGCACCTAGAACAACCGGAGCGAGGGCATTGGAAAGAACTCGTCGCGCCGTACAGGCCCATATTTTTTTCATCCAGATCTGACCAATAGGAGCCGAGTTACAACGGTTTAAATGGAACAAAGGAAAATAATCTTTCTTTAACAATTTTTTTCTCCAAAACTATAGAACCTAGAACAACCGCACAGGGGTCATTGGAAGGCGCTCCTCGCGCCCTACACGGCCATATTTCTTTCATCCAGATCTGACCAATAGGAGCCGAATTATAACGGTTTAAATGGAACAAAGGAAAAGAAAATTTTTTTTTAATAATTTTTTCCTCCGAAACTGTAGCACCTAAAACAACCTGAGCGAGGGCATTGGAAAGGGCTCCTCGCGCCCTACACGGCCATATTTCTTTCATCCAGATCTGACCAATAGGAGCCGAATTATAACGGTTTAAAGGGAACAAAGGAAAAAAAAATTTTTTTTTAATAATTTTTTCCTCCGAAACTGTAGCACGTAAAACAACCGGAGCGAGGGCATTGGAAAGGGCTCGTCGCGCCCTACGCGCCCATATTTTTTTCATCCAGATCTGACCAATAGGAGCCGAGTTACAACGGTTTAAATGGAACAAAGGAAAATAATCTTTCTCTAACAATTTTTGTCTCCAAAACTATAGCACCTAGAACAACCGGACAGGGGTCATTGGAAGGCGCTCCTCGCGCCCTACGCGGTCATATTTCTTTCATCCAGATCTGACCAATAGGAGCCGAGTTATAACGGTTTAAAGGGAACAAAGGAAAAAAAAAAATTTCTTTAACAATTTTTATCTCCGAAACTGTGGCATCTAGGACAACTGGACCGAGGTCGTTGGAAAGGGCTCGTCGCGCCCTACGCGCCCATATTTTTTTCATCCAGATCAGACCAATAGGAGCCGAGTTATCACGGTTTAAAGGGAACAAAGGAAAAAAAAAATTTTCTTTAACAATTTTTATCTCCGAAACTGTGGCATCTAGAACAACTGGACCGAGGTCGTTGGAAAGGGCTCGTCGCGCCCTACGCGCCCATATTTTTTTCATCCAGATCTGACCAATAGGAGCCGAGTTACAACGGTTTAAATGGAACAATGGAAAATAATCTTTCTCTAACAATTTTTTTTTCCAAAACTATAGCACCTAGAACAACCGGACAGGGGTCATTGGAAGGCGCTCCTCGCGCCCTACGCGGTCATATTTCTTTCATCCAGATCTGACCAATAGGAGCCGAGTTATAACGGTTTAAAGGGAACAAAGGAAAAAAAAAATTTCTTTAACAATTTTTATCTCCGAAACTGTGGCATCTAGGACAACTGGACCGAGGTCGTTGGAAAGGGCTCGTCGCGCCCTACGCGCCCATATTTTTTTCATCCAGATCTGACCAATAGGAGCCGAGTTATAACGGTTTAAAGGGAACAAAGGAAAAAAAAAATTTTCTTTAACAATTTTTATCTCCGAAACTGTGGCATCTAGAACAACTGGACCGAGGTCGTTGGAAAGGGCTCGTCGCGCCCTACGCGCACATATTTTTTTCATCCAGATCTGACCAATAGGAGCCGAGTTACAACGGTTTAAATGGAACAAAGGAAAATAATCTTTCTTTAACAATTTTTGTCTCCAAAACTATAGCACCTAGAACAACCGGACAGGGGTCATTGGAAGGCGCTCCTCGCGCCCTACGCGGTCATATTTCTTTCATCCAGATCTGACCAATAGGAGCCGAGTTATAACGGTTTAAAGGGAACAAAGGAAAAAAAAAAATTTCTTTAACAATTTTTATCTCCGAAACTGTGGCATCTAGGACAACTGGACCGAGGTCGTTGGAAAGGGCTCGTCGCGCCCTACGCGCCCATATTTTTTTCATCCAGATCTGACCAATAGGAGCCGAGTTATCACGGTTTAAAGGGAACAAAGGAAAAAAAAAAATTTCTTTAACAATTTTTTTCTCCGAAACTGTGGCATCTAGGACAACTGGACCGAGGTCGTTGGAAAGGGCTCGTCGCGCCCTACGCGCCCATATTTTTTTCATCCAGATCTGACCAATAGGAGCCGAGTTACAACGGTATAATGGAACAAAGGAAAATAATCTTTCTTTAACAATTTTTGTCTCCAAAACTATAGCACCTAGAACAACCGGACAGGGGTCACTGGAAGGCGCTCCTCGCGCCCTACGCGGTCATATTTCTTTCATCCAGATCTGACCAATAGGAGCCGAGTTATAACGGTTTAAAGGGAACAAAGGAAAAAAAAAAATTTTTTTAACAATTTTTATCTCCGAAACTGTGGCATCTAGGACAACTGGACCGAGGTCGTTGGAAAGGGCTCGTCGCGCCCTACGCGCCCATATTTTTTTCATCCAGATCTGACCAATAGGAGCCGAGTTATCACGGTTTAAAGGGAACAAAGGAAAAAAAAAATTTTCTTTAACAATTTTTATCTCCGAAACTGTGGCATCTAGAACAACTGGACCGAGGTCGTTGGAAAGGGCTCGTCGCGCCCTACGCGCCCATATTTTTTTCATCCAGATCTGACCAATAGGAGCCGAGTTACAACGGTTTAAATGGAACAAAGGAAAATAATCTTTCTCTAACAATTTTTTTCTCCAAAACTATAGCACCTAGAACAACTGGACCGAGGTCATTGGAAAGGGCTCGTCGCGCCCTACGCGCCCATATTTTTTTCATCCAGATCTGACCAATAGGAGCCGAGTTACAACGGTTTAAATGGAACAAAGGAAAATAATCTTTCTTTAACAATTTTTGTCTCCAAAACTATAGCACCTAGAACAACCGGACAGGGGTCATTGGAAGGCGCTCCTCGCGCCCTACGCGGTCATATTTCTTTCATCCAGATCTGACCAATAGGAGCCGAGTTATAACGGTTTAAAGGAAACAAAGGAAAAAAAAAATTTCTTTAACAATTTTTATCTCCAAAACTGTGGCATCTAGGACAACTGGACCGAGGTCGTTGCAAAGGGCTCGTCGCGCCCTACGCGCCTATATTTTTTTCATCCAGATCTGACCAATAGGAGCAGAGTTATAACGGTTTAAAGGGAACAAAGGAAAAAAAAAATTTTCTTTAACAATTTTTATCTCCGAAACTGTGGCATCTAGAACAACTGGACCGAGGTCGTTGGAAAAGGCTCGTCGCGCCCTACGCGCCCATATTTTTTTCATCCAGATCTGACCAATAGGAGCCGTGTTACAACGGTTTAAATGGAACAAAGGAAAATAATCTTTCTCTAACAATTTTTTTCTCCAAAACTATAGCACCTACAACAACTGGACCGAGGTCATTGGAAAGGGCTCGTCGCGCCCTACGCGCCCATATTTTTTTCATCCAGATCTGACCAATAGGAGCCGAGTAACAACGGTTTAAATGGAACAAAGGAAAATAATCTTTCTTTATTAATTTTTTTCTCCAAAACTATAGCACCTAGAACAACCAGACCGAGGTTGTTGGAAAGGGCCCGTCGCGCCCTACAGGGGCATATATTTTTCATCCAGATCTGACCAATAGGAGCCGAGTTATAACGGTTTAAACGGAACAAAGGAAAAAAAAATTTTTTTTTAACAATTCTTTCCTCCGAAACTGTAGCACCTAAAACAACCGGAGCGAGGGCATTGGAAAGTGCTCGTCGCGCCCTACGCGTCCATATTTTTTTCATCCAGATCTGACCAATAGGAGCCGAGTTATAACGGTTTAAAGGGAACAAAGGAAAAAAAAAATTTTCTTTAACAATTTTTATCTCCGAAACTGTGGCATCTAGAACAACTGGACCGAGGTCGTTGGAAAGGGCTCGTCGCACCCTACGCGCCCATATTTTTTTCATCCAGATCTGACCAATAGGAGCCGAGTTACAACGGTTTAAATGGAAGAAAGGAAAATAATCTTTCTTTTTCAATTTTTGTCTCCAAAACTATAGCACCTAAAACAACCGGACAGGGGTCATTGGAAGGCGCTCCTCGCGCCCTACGCGGTCAAATTTCTTTCATCCAGATCTGACCAATAGGAGCCGAGTTACAACGGTTTAAATGGAACAAAGGAAAATAATCTTTCACTAACAATTTTTTTCTCCAAAACTATAGCACCTAGAACAACTGGACCGAGGTCATTGGAAAGGGCTCGTCGCGCCCTACGCGCCCATATTTTTTTCATCCAGACCTGACCAATAGGAGCCGAGTTACAACGGTTTAAATGGAAGAAAGGAAAATAATCTTTCTTTTTCAATTTTTGTCTCCAAAACTATAGCACCTAGAACAACCGGACAGGGGTCATTGGAAGGCGCTCCTCGCGCCCTACGCGGTCATATTTTTTTCATCCAGATCTGACCAATAGGAGCCGAGTTACAACGGTTTAAATGGAACAAAGAAAATAATCTTTCTTTAACAATTTTTGTCTCCAAAACTATAGCACCTAGAACAACCGGACAGGGGTCATTGGAAGGCGCTCCTCGCGCCCTACAGGGGCATATATTTTTCATCCAGATCTGACCAATAGGAGCCGAGTTATAACGGTTTAAAGGGAACAAAGGAAAAAAATCTTTCTTTAACAATTTTTGTCTCCAAAACTATAGCACTTAGAACAACCGGACAGGGGTCATTGGAAGGCGCTCCTCGCGCCCTACACTGCCATATTTCTTTCATCCAGATCTGACCAACTGGAGCCGAGTTATAACGGTTTAAAGGGAACAAAGGAAAAGAAAATTTTTTTTAACAATTTTTCTCTCCGAAACTATAGCACCTAGAACAACCGGACCGAGGGCATTGGAAAGGACTCATCGCGCCCTACGCGCCCATATTTTTTTCATCCAGATCTGACCAATAGGAGCCGAGTTACAACGGTTTAAATGGAACAAAGAAAATAATCTTTCTTTAACAATTTTTTTTCTCCAAAACTATAGCACCTAGAACAACCGGACCGAGGTTGTTGGAAAGGGCCCGTCGCGCCCTACAGGGGCATATACTTTTCATCCAGATCTGACCAATAGGAGCCGAGTTATAACGGTTTAAATGGAACAAAGGAAAAAAAAAATTTTCTTTAACAATTTTTATCTCCGAAACTGTGGCATCTAGGACAACTTGACCGAGGTCGTTGGAAAGGGCTCCTCGCGCCCTACGCGCCCATATTTTTTTCATCCAGATCTGACCAATAGGAGCCGAGTTACAACGGTTTAAATGGAACAAAGGAAAATAATCTTTCTTTAACAATTTTTTTCTCCAAAACTATAGCACCTAGAACAACCAGACCGAGGTTGTTGGAAAGGGCCCGTCGCGCCCTACAGGGGCATATTTTTTTCATCCAGATCTGACCAATAGGAGCCGAGTTACAACGGTTTAAGTGGAACAAAGGAAAATAATCTTTCTTTAACAATTTTTGTCTCCAAAACTATAGCACCTAGAACAACCGGGCTGGGGTCATTGGAAGGCGCTCCTCGCGCCCTACACGGCCATATTTCTTTCATCCAGATCTGACCAATAGGAGCCGAATTATAACGGTTTAAAGGGAACAAAGGAAAAAAAAATTTTTTTTTAATAATTTTTTCCTCCGAAACTGTAGCACCTAAAACAACCGGAGCGAGGGCATTGGAAAGGGCTCGTCGCGCCCTACGCGTCCATATTTTTTTCATCCAGATCTGACCAATAGGAGCCGAGTTATAACGGTTTAAATGGAACAAAGGAAAAAAAAATTTTTCTTTAACAATATTTTTCTCCGAAACTATAGCACCTAGAACAACCGGAGCTAGGGCATTGGAAAGGGCTCGTCGGCTCCTACACGCTCATATTTTTTTCATCCAGATCTGACCAATAGGAGCCGAGTTATAACGGTTTAAAGGGAACAAAGGAAAAAAAAATTTTTCTTTAACAATATTTTTGTCCGAAATTATAGCACCTAGAACAACCGGAGCGAGGGCATTGGAAAGGGCTCGTCGCGCCCTACGCGCCCATATTTTTTTCATCCAGATCTGAACAATAGGAGCCGAGTTACAACGGTTTAAATGGAACAAAGGAAAATAATCTTTGTTTAACAATTTTTGTCTCCAAAACTATAGCACCTAGAACAACCGGACAGGGGTCATTGGAAGGTGCTCCTCGCGCCCTACACTGTCATATTTCTTTCATCCAGATCTGACCAATAGGAGCCGAGTTATAACGGTTTAAAGGGAACAAAGGAAAAAAAAAATTTTCTTTAACAATTTTTATCTCCGAAACTGTGGCACCTAGAACAAACGGAGCAAGGGCATTGGAAAGGGCTCGTCGCCCCCTACACGGCCATATTTTGCTCATCCAGATCTGACCAATAGGAGCCGAGTTATAACGGTTTAAAGGGAACAAAGGAAAAAAAAATTTTCCTTTAAAATATTTTTCTCCGAAACTATAGCACCTAGAACAACCGGACAGGGGTCATTGGAAGGCGCTCCTCGCGCCCTACACTGCCATATTTCTTTCATCCAGATCTGACCAATAGGAGCCGAGTTACAACGGTTTAAATGGAACAAAGGAAAATAATCTTTCTTTAACTATTTTTTTCTCCAAAACTATAGCACCTAGAACAACCGGACCGAGGTTGTTGGAAAGGGCCCGTCGCGCCCTACAGGGGCATATATTTTTCATCCAGATGTGACCAATAGGAGCCGAGTTATAACGGTTTAAATGGAACAAAGGAAACAAAATTTTTCTTTAACAATTTTTGTCTCCGAAACTGTGGCATCTAGAACAACTGGACGGAGGTCATTGGAAAGGGCTCGTCGCGCCCTACGCGCCCATATTTTTTTCATCCAGAGCTGACCAATAGGAGCCGAGTTACAACGGTTTAAATGGAACAAAGGAAAATAATCTTTGTTTAACAATTTTTGTCTCCAAAACTATAGCACCTAGAACAACCGGACAGGGGTCATTGGAAGGTGCTCCTCGCGCCCTACACGGTCATATTTCTTTCATCCAGATCTGACCAATAGGAGCCGAGTTATAACGGTTTAAAGGGAACAAAGGAAAAAAAAAATTTTCTTTAACAATTTTTATCTCCGAAACTGTGGCACCTAGAACAAACGGAGCAAGGGCATTGGAAAGGGCTCGTCGCCCCCTACACGGCCATATTTTGCTCATCCAGATCTGACCAATAGGAGCCGAGTTATAACGGTTTAAAGGGAACAAAGGAAAAAAAAATTTTCCTTTAAAATATTTTTCTCCGAAACTATAGCACCTAGAACAACCGGACAGGGGTCATTGGAAGGCGCTCCTCGCGCCCTACACTGCCATATTTCTTTCATCCAGATCTGACCAATAGGAGCCGAGTTACAACGGTTTAAATGGAACAAAGGAAAATAATCTTTCTTTAACTATTTTTTTCTCCAAAACTATAGCACCTAGACCTAGCAACCGGACCGAGGTTGTTGGAAAGGGCCCGTCGCGCCCTACAGGGGCTTATATTTCTCATCCAGATGTGACCAATAGGAGCCGAGTTATAACGGTTTAAATGGAACAAAGGAAAGAAAATTTTTCTTTAACAATTTTTGTCTCCGAAACTGTGGCATCTAGAACAACTGGACGGAGGTCATTGGAAAGGGCTCGTCGCGCCCTACGCGCCCATATTTATTTCATCCAGAGCTGACCAATAGGAGCCGAGTTACAACGGTTTAAATGGAACAAAGGAAAATAATCTTTGTTTAACAATTTTTGTCTCCAGATCTGACCAATAGGAGCCGAGTTATAACGGTTTAAAGGGAACAAAGGAAAAAAAAAATTTTCTTTAACAATTTTTATCTCCGAAACTGTGGCACCTAGAACAAACGGAGCAAGGGCATTGGAAAGGGCTCGTCGCCCCCTACACGGCCATATTTTGCTCATCCAGATCTGACCAATAGGAGCCGAGTTATAACGGTTTAAAGGGAACAAAGGAAAAAAAAATTTTCCTTTAAAATATTTTTCTCCGAAACTATAGCACCTAGAACAACCGGACAGGGGTCATTGGAAGGCGCTCCTCGCGCCCTACACTGCCATATTTCTTTCATCCAGATCTGACCAATAGGAGCCGAGTTATCACGGTTTAAAGGGAACAAAGGAAAAAAAAATTTTTTTTAACAATTTTTCTCTCCGAAACTATAGCACCTAGAACAACCGGATCGAGGGCATTGGAAAGTGCCCGTCGCGCCGTACACGCCCATATTTTTTTCATCCAGATCTGACCAATAGGAGCCGAGTTAGAACGGTTTAAATGGAACAAAGGAAAATAATCTTTCTTTAACAATTTTTGTCTCCAAAACTATAGCACCTAGAACAACCGGACAGGGGTCATTGGAAGGCGCTCCTCGCGCCCTACACTGCCATATTTCTCTCATCCAGATCTGACCAATAGGAGCCGAGTTATAACGGTTTAAAGGGAACAAAGGAAAGAAAAATTTTCTTTAACAATTTTTCTCTCCGAAACTATAGCACCTAGATCAACCGGACAGGGGTCATTGGAAGGCGCTCCTCGCGCCCAACACGGCCATATTTCTTTCATCCAGATCTGACCAACAGTAGCCGCGTTACAGCCGTTTAAATGGAACAAAGGAAAATAATCTTTTTTTAACAATTTTTCTCTCCGAAACTATAGCACCTAGATCAACCGGACAGGGGTCATTGGAAGGAGCTCCTCGCGCCCTACACTGCCATATTTCTTTCATCCAGATCTGACCAACAGGAGCCGCGTTACAGCGGTTTAAATGGAACAAAGGAAAATAATCTTTCTTTAACAATTTTTTTTTCCAAAACTGTAGCACTTAGAACAACCGGACAGGGGTCATTGGTAGGCGCTCCTCGCGCCCTACACGGCCATATTTTGCTCATCCAGATCTGACCAATAGGAGCTGAGTTATATCGGTTTAAAGGGAACAAAGGAAAAAAAAATTTTTTTTTAACAATTTTTTTCTCCGAAACTATAGCACCTAGAACAACCGGAGCGAGGGCATTGGAAAGGACTCGTCCCGCCTTACAGGCCCATATTTTTTTCATCCAGATCTGACCAATAGGAGCCGAGTCATAACGGTTTAAAGGGAACAAAGGAAAAAAAAATTTTTCTTTAACAATTTTTTCTTCCGAAACTGTAGCACCTAGAACAACCGGAGCGAGGGCATTGGAAAGGACTCGTCGCGCCGTACACGCCCATATTTTTTTCATCCAGATCTGACCAACTGGAGCCGAGTTATAACGGTTTAAAGGGAACAAAGGAAAAAAAAATTTTTTTAACAATTTTTCTCTCCGAAACTGTAGCACCTAGAACAACCGGAGCGAGGGCATTGGAAAGGACTCGTCGCGCCGTACACGCCCATATTTTTTTCATCCAGATCTGACCAACTGGAGCCGAGTTACAACGGATTAAATGGAACAAAGGAAAATAATCTTTCTTTAACAATTTTTGTCTCCAAAACTATAGCACCTAGAACAACCGGAGCGAGGGCATTGGAACGGGCTCGTCGCCTCCTACAAGACCATATTTTTTTCATCCAGATCTGACTAATAGGAGCCGAGTTATAACGGTTTAAAAGGAACAAAGGAAAAAAAAATTTTTCTTTAACAATTTTTTAATCCGAAACTATAGCACCTAGAACAACCGGAGCGAGGCATTGGAAAGGACTCGTCGCGCCGTACACGCCCATATTTTTTTCATCCAGATCTGACCAACTGGAGCCGAGTTATAACGGTTTAAAGGGAACAAAGGAAAAAAAAATTTTTTTAACAATTTTTCTCTCCGAAACTGTAGCACCTAGAACAACCGGAGCGAGGGCATTGGAAAGGACTCGTCGCGCCGTACACGCCCATATTTTTTTCATCCAGATATGACCAACTAGAGCCGAGTTATAACGGTTTAAATGGAACAAAGGAAAAAAAAATTTTCTTTAACAATTTTTCTCTCCGAAACTATAGCACCTAGAACAACCGGAGCGAGGGCATTGGAAAGTGCCCGTCGCGCCGTACACGCCCATATTTTTTTCATCCAGATCTGACCAATAGGAGCCGAGTTATAACGGTTTAAAGGGAACAAAGGAAAAAAAAAATTTTCTTTAACAATTTTTATCTCCGAAACTGTGGCATCTAGAACAACTGGACCGAGGTCGTTGGAAAGGGCTCGTCGCGCCCTACGCGCACATATTTTTTTCATCCATATCTGACCAATAGGAGCCGAGTTACAACGGTTTAAATGGAACAAAGGAAAATAATCTTTCTTTAACAATTTTTTTCTCCAAAACTATAGCACCTAGAACAACCGGACCGAGGTTGTTGGAAAGGGCCCGTCGCGCCCTACAGGGGCATATATTTTTCATCCAGATGTGACCAATAGGAGCCGAGTTATAACGGTTTAAATGGAACAAAGGAAAAAAAATTTTTCTTTAACAATTTTTGTCTCCGAAACTGTGGCATCTAGAACAACTGGACCGAGGTCATTGGAAAGGGCTCGTCGCGCCCTACGCGCCCATATTTTTTTCATCCCGAGCTGACCAATAGGAGCCGAGTTACAACGGTTTAAATGGAACAAAGGAAAATAATCTTTGTTTAACAATTTTTGTCTCCAAAACTATAGCACCTAGAACAACCGGACAGGGGTCATTGGAAGGTGCTCCTCGCGCCCTACACGGTCATATTTCTTTCATCCAGATCTGACCAATAGGAGCCGAGTTATAACGGTTTAAAGGGAACAAAGGAAAAAAAAATTTTTTTTAACAATTTTTCTCTCCGAAACTATAGCACCTAGAACAACCGGAGCGAGGGCTTTGGAAAGGGCTCGTCGCGCCGTACACGCCTATATTTTTTTCATCCAGATCTGCCCAATATGAGCCGAGTTATAACGGATAAAGCGGAACATAGGAAAAAAAAATTTTTATTTAACAATTTTTATCTCCGAAACTGTGGCATCTAGAACAACCGGAGCGGGGGCATTGGAAAGTGCTCGTCGCGCCGTACACGCCCATATTTTTTTCATCCAGATCTGACCAATAGGAGCCGAGTTAGAACGGTTTAAATGGAACAAAGGAAAATAATCTTTCTTTAACAATTTTTGTCTCCAAAACTATAGCACCTAGATCAACCGGACAGAGGTCATTGGAAGGCGCTCCTCGCGCCCTACACTGCCATATTTCTCTCATCCAGATCTGACCAATAGGAGCCGAGTTATAACGGTTTAAAGGGAACAAAGGAAAAAAAAATTTTCTTTAACAATTTTTCTCTCCGAAACTATAGCACCTAGATCAACCGGACAGGGGTCATTGGAAGGCGCTCCTCGCGCCCTACACGGCCATACTTCTTTCATCCAGATCTGACCAACAGTAGCCGCGTTACAGCCGTTTAAATGGAACAAAGGAAAATAATCTTTTTTTAACAATTTTTCTCTCCGAAACTATAGCACCTAGATCAACCGGACAGGGGTCATTGGAAGGAGCTCCTCGCGCCCTACACTGCCATATTTCTTTCATCCAGATCTCACCAACAGGAGCCGCGTTACAGCGGTTTAAATGGAACCAAGGAAAATAATCTTTCTTTAACAATTTTTTTCTCCAAAACTGTAGCACTTAGAACAACCGGACAGGGGTCATTGGTAGGCGCTCCTCGCGCCCTACACGGCCATATTTTGTTCATCCAGATCTGACCAATAGGAGCTGAGTTATATCGGTTTAAAGGGAACAAAGGAAAAAAAAAATTTTCTTTAAAATATTTTTCTCCGAAACTATAGCACCTAGAACAACCGGACAGGGGTCATTGGAAGGCGCTCCTCGCGCCCTACACTGCCATGTTTCTTTCATCCAGATCTGACCAATAGGAGCCGAGTTATAACGGTTTAAAGGGAACAAAGGAAAAAAAAATTTTTTTTAACAATTTTTCTCTCCGAAACTATAGCACCTAGAACAACCGGAGCGAGGGCTTTGGAAAGGGCTCGTCGCGCCGTACACGCATATATTTTTTTCATCCATATCTGCCCAATATGAGCCGAGTTATAACGGATAAAGCGGAACATAGGAAAAAAAAATTTTTCTTTAACAATTTTTATCTCCGAAACTGTGGCCTCTAGAACAACCGGAGCGAGGGCATTGGAAAGTGCTCGTCGCGCCGTACACGCCCATATTTTTTTCATCCAGATCTGACCAATAGGAGCCGAGTTAGAACGGTTTAAATGGAACAAAGGAAAATAATCTTTCTTTAACAATTTTTGTCTCCAAAACTATAGCACCTAGAACAACCGGACAGGGGTCATTGGAAGGCGCTCCTCGCGCCCTACACTGCCATATTTCTCTCATCCAGATCTGACCAATAGGAGCCGAGTTATAACGGTTTAAAGGGAACAAAGGAAAAAAAAATTTTCTTTAACAATTTTTCTCTCCGAAACTATAGCACCTAGATCAACCGGACAGGGGTCATTGGAAGGTGCTCCTCGCGCCCTACACGGCCATATTTCTTTCATCCAGATCTGACCAACAGTAGCCGCGTTACAGCCGTTTAAATGGAACAAAGGAAAATAATCTTTTTTTAACAATTTTTCTCTCCGAAACTATAGCACCTAGATCAACCGGACAGGGGTCATTGGAATGAGCTCCTCGCGCCCTACACTGCCATATTTCTTTCATCCAGATCTGACCAACAGGAGCCGCGTTACAGCGGTTTAAATGGAACAAAGGAAAATAATCTTTCTTTAACAATTTTTTTCTCCAAAACTGTAGCACTTAGAACAACCGGACAGGGGTCATTGGTAGGCGCTCCTCGCGCCCTACACGGCCATATTTTGTTCATCCAGATCTGACCAATAGGAGCTGAGTTATATCGGTTTAAAGGGAACATTGGAAAAAAAAATTTTTTTTTAACAATTTTTTTCTCCGAAACTATAGCACCTAGAACAACCGGAGCGAGGGCATTGGAAAGGACTCGTCCCGCCTTACACGCCCATATTTTTTTCATCCAGATCTGACCAACTGGAGCCGAGTTATAACGGTTTAAAGGGAACAAAGGAAAAAAAAATTTTTCTTTAACAATTTTTTCTTCCGAAACTGTAGCACCTAGAACAACCGGAGCGAGGGCATTGGAAAGAACTCGTCGCGCCGTACACGCCCATATTTTTTTCATCCAGATCTGACCAACTGGAGCCGAGTTATAACGGTTGAAAGGGAACAAAGGAAAAAAAAATTTTTTTAACAATTTTTCTCTCCGAAACTGTAGCACCTAGAACAACCGGAGCGAGGGCATTGGAAAGGACTCGTCGCGCCGTACACGCCCATATTTTTTTCATCCAGATCTGACCAACTGGAGCCGAGTTACAACGGATTAAATGGAACAAAGCAAAATAATCTTTCTTTAACAATTTTTGTCTCCAAAACTATAGCACCTAGAACAACCGGAGCGAGGGCATTGGAAAGGGCTCGTCGCCTCCTACAAGACCATATTTTTTTCATCCAGATCTGACTAATAGGAGCCGAGTTATAACGGTTTAAAAGGAACAAAGGAAAAAAAAATTTTTCTTTAACAATTTTTTAATCCGAAACTATAGCACCTAGAACAACCGGAGCGAGGGCATTGGAAAGGACTCGTCGCGCCGTACACGCCCATATTTTTTTCATCCAGATCTGACCAACTGGAGCCGAGTTATAACGGTTTAAAGGGAACAAAGGAAAAAAAAATTTTTTTAACAATTTTTCTCTCCGAAACTGTAGCACCTAGAACAACCGGAGCGAGGGCATTGGAAAGGACTCGTCGCGCCGTACACGCCCATATTTTTTTCATCCAGATATGACCAACTGGAGCCGAGTTATAACGGTTTAAAGGGAACAAAGGAAAAAAAAATTTTCTTTAACAATTTTTCTCTCCGAAACTATAGCACCTAGAACAACCGGAGCGAGGGCATTGGAAAGTGCCCGTCGCGCCGTACACGCCCATATTTCTTTCATCCAGATCTGACCAATAGGAGCCGAGTTATAACGGTTTAAAGGGAACAAAGGAAAAAAAAAATTTTCTTTAACTATTTTTATCTCCGAAACTGTGGCATCTAGAACAACTGGACCGAGGTCGTTGGAAAGGGCTCGTCGCGCCCTACGCGCCCATATTTTTTTCATCCAGATCTGACCAATAGGAGCCGAGTTAGAACGGTTTAAATGGAACAAAGGAAAATAATCTTTCTTTAACAATTTTTGTCTCCAAAACTATAGCACCTAGAACAACCGGACAGGGGTCATTGGAAGGCGCTCCTCGCGCCCTACACTGCCATATTTCTCTCATCCAGATCTGACCAATAGGAGCCGAGTTATAACGGTTTAAAGGGAACAAAGGAAAAAAAAATTTTCTTTAACAATTTTTCTCTCCGAAACTATTGCACCTAGATCAACCGGACAGGGGTCATTGGAAGGTGCTCCTCGCGCCCTACACGGCCATATTTCTTTCATCCAGATCTGACCAACAGTAGCCGCGTTACAGCCGTTTAAATGGAACAAAGGAAAATAATCTTTTTTTAACAATTTTTCTCTCCGAAACTATAGCACCTAGATCAACCGGACAGGGGTCATTGGAATGAGCTCCTCGCGCCCTACACTGCCATATTTCTTTCATCCAGATCTGACCAACAGGAGCCGCGTTACAGCGGTTTAAATGGAACAAAGGAAAATAATCTTTCTTTAACAATTTTTTTCTCCAAAACTGTAGCACTTAGAACAACCGGACAGGGGTCATTGGTAGGCGCTCCTCGCGCCCTACACGGCCATATTTTGTTCATCCAGATCTGACCAATAGGAGCTGAGTTATATCGGTTTAAAGGGAACATTGGAAAAAAAAATTTTTTTTTAACAATTTTTTTCTCCGAAACTATAGCACCTAGAACAACCGGAACGAGGGCATTGGAAAGGACTCGTCCCGCCTTACACGCCCATATTTTTTTCATCCAGATCTGACCAACTGGAGCCGAGTTATAACGGTTTAAAGGGAACAAAGGAAAAAAAAATTTTTCTTTAACAATTTTTTCTTCCGAAACTGTAGCACCTAGAACAACCGGAGCGAGGGCATTGGAAAGAACTCGTCGCGCCGTACACGCCCATATTTTTTTCATCCAGATCTGACCAACTGGAGCCGAGTTATAACGGTTGAAAGGGAACAAAGGAAAAAAAAATTTTTTTAACAATTTTTCTCTCCGAAACTGTAGCACCTAGAACAACCGGAGCGAGGGCATTGGAAAGGACTCGTCGCGCCGTACACGCCCATATTTTTTTCATCCAGATCTGACCAACTGGAGCCGAGTTACAACGGATTAAATGGAACAAAGGAAAATAATCTTTCTTTAACAATTTTTGTCTCCAAAACTATAGCACCTAGAACAACCGGAGCGAGGGCATTGGAAAGGGCTCGTCGCCTCCTACAAGACCATATTTTTTTCATCCAGATCTGACTAATAGGAGCCGAGTTATAACGGTTTAAAAGGAACAAAGGAAAAAAAAATTTTTCTTTAACAATTTTTTAATCCGAAACTATAGCACCTAGAACAACCGGAGCGAGGGCATTGGAAAGGACTCGTCGCGCCGTACACGCCCATATTTTTTTCATCCAGATCTGACCAACTGGAGCCGAGTTATAACGGTTTAAAGGGAACAAAGGAAAAAAAAATTTTTTTAACAATTTTTCTCTCCGAAACTGTAGCACCTAGAACAACCGGAGCGAGGGCATTGGAAAGGACTCGTCGCGCCGTACACGCCCATATTTTTTTCATCCAGATATGACCAACTGGAGCCGAGTTATAACGGTTTAAAGGGAACAAAGGAAAAAAAAATTTTCTTTAACAATTTTTCTCTCCGAAACTATAGCACCTAGAACAACCGGAGCGAGGGCATTGGAAAGTGCCCGTCGCGCCGTACACGCCCATATTTCTTTCATCCAGATCTGACCAATAGGAGCCGAGTTATAACGGTTTAAAGGGAACAAAGGAAAAAAAAAATTTTCTTTAACTATTTTTATCTCCGAAACTGTGGCATCTAGAACAACTGGACCGAGGTCGTTGGAAAGGGCTCGTCGCGCCCTACGCGCCCATATTTTTTTCATCCAGATCTGAAAAAATAGGAGCCGAGTTAGAACGGTTTAAATGGAACAAAGGAAAATAATCTTTCTTTAACAATTTTTGTCTCCAAAACTATAGCACCTAGAACAACCGGACAGGGGTCATTGGAAGGCGCTCCTCGCGCCCTACACTGCCATATTTCTCTCATCCAGATCTGACCAATAGGAGCCGAGTTATAACGGTTTAAAGGGAACAAAGGAAAAAAAAATTTTCTTTAACAATTTTTCTCTCCGAAACTATAGCACCTAGATCAACCGGACAGGGGTCATTGGAAGGTGCTCCTCGCGCCCTACACGGCCATATTTCTTTCATCCAGATCTGACCAACAGTAGCCGCGTTACAGCCGTTTAAATGGAACAAAGGAAAATAATCTTTTTTTAACAATTTTTCTCTCCGAAACTATAGCACCTAGATCAACCGGACAGGGGTCATTGGAATGAGCTCCTCGCGCCCTACACTGCCATATTTCTTTCATCCAGATCTGACCAACAGGAGCCGCGTTACAGCGGTTTAAATGGAACAAAGGAAAATAATCTTTCTTTAACAATTTTTTTCTCCAAAACTGTAGCACTTAGAACAACCGGACAGGGGTCATTGGTAGGCGCTCCTCGCGCCCTACACGGCCATATTTTGTTCATCCAGATCTGACCAATAGGAGCTGAGTTATATCGGTTTAAAGGGAACATTGGAAAAAAAAATTTTTTTTTAACAATTTTTTTCTCCGAAACTATAGCACCTAGAACAACCGGAGCGAGGGCATTGGAAAGGACTCGTCCCGCCTTACACGCCCATATTTTTTTCATCCAGATCTGACCAACTGGAGCCGAGTTATAACGGTTTAAAGGGAACAAAGGAAAAAAAAATTTTTCTTTAACAATTTTTTCTTCCGAAACTGTAGCACCTAGAACAACCGGAGCGAGGGCATTGGAAAGAACTCGTCGCGCCGTACACGCCCATATTTTTTTCATCCAGATCTGACCAACTGGAGCCGAGTTATAACGGTTGAAAGGGAACAAAGGAAAAAAAAATTTTTTTAACAATTTTTCTCTCCGAAACTGTAGCACCTAGAACAACCGGAGCGAGGGCATTGGAAAGGACTCGTCGCGCCGTACACGCCCATATTTTTTTCATCCAGATCTGACCAACTGGAGCCGAGTTACAACGGATTAAATGGAACAAAGGAAAATAATCTTTCTTTAACAATTTTTGTCTCCAAAACTATAGCACCTAGAACAACCGGAGCGAGGGCATTGGAAAGGGCTCGTCGCCTCCTACAAGACCATATTTTTTTCATCCAGATCTGACTAATAGGAGCCGAGTTATAACGGTTTAAAAGGAACAAAGGAAAAAAAAATTTTTCTTTAACAATTTTTTAATCCGAAACTATAGCACCTAGAACAACCGGAGCGAGGGCATTGGAAAGGACTCGTCGCGCCGTACACGCCCATATTTTTTTCATCCAGATCTGACCAACTGGACCCGAGTTATAACGGTTTAAAGGGAACAAAGGAAAAAAAAATTTTTTTAACAATTTTTCTCTCCGAAACTGTAGCACCTAGAACAACCGGAGCGAGGGCATTGGAAAGGACTCGTCGCGCCGTACACGCCCATATTTTTTTCATCCAGATATGACCAACTGGAGCCGAGTTATAACGGTTTAAAGGGAACAAAGGAAAAAAAAATTTTCTTTAACAATTTTTCTCTCCGAAACTATAGCACCTAGAACAACCGGAGCGAGGGCATTGGAAAGTGCCCGTCGCGCCGTACACGCCCATATTTCTTTCATCCAGATCTGACCAATAGGAGCCGAGTTATAACGGTTTAAAGGGAACAAAGGAAAAAAAAAATTTTCTTTAACTATTTTTATCTCCGAAACTGTGGCATCTAGAACAACTGGACCGAGGTCGTTGGAAAGGGCTCGTCGCGCCCTACGCGCCCATATTTTTTTCATCCAGAGCTGACCAATAGGAGCCGAGTTACAACGGTTTAAATGGAACAAAGGAAAATAATCTTTCTTTAACAATTTTTTTCTCCAAAACTATAGCACCTAGAACAATCGGACCGAGGTTGTTGGAAAGGGCCCGTCGCGCCCTACAGGGGCATATATTTTTCATCCAAATGTGACCAATAGGAGCCGAGTTATAACGGTTTAAATGGAACAAAGGAAAAAAAATTTTTCTTTAACAATTTTTGTCTACGAAACTGTGGCATCTAGAACAACTGGACCGAGGTCATTGGAAAGGGCTCGTCGCGCCCTACGCGCCCATATTTTTTTCATCCAGAGCTGACCAATAGGAGCCGAGTTACAACGGTTTAAATGGAACAAAGGAAAATAATCTTTGTTTAACAATTTTTGTCTCCAAAACTATAGCACCTAGAACAACCGGACAGGGGTCATTGGAAGGTGCTCCTCGCGCCCTACACGGTCATATTTCTTTCATCCAGATCTGACCAATAGGAGCCGAGTTATAACGGGTTAAAGGGAACAAAGGAAAAAAAAAATTTTCTTTAACAATTTTTATCTCCGAAACTGTGGCACCTAGAACAAGCGGAGCAAGGGCATTGGAAAGGGCTCGTCGCCCCCTACACGGCCATATTTTGCTCATCCAGATCTGACCAATAGGAGCCGAGTTATAACGGTTTAAAGGGAACAAAGGAAAAAAAAATTTTCCTTTAAAATATTTTTCTCCGAAACTATAGGACCTAGATCAACAGGACAGGGGTCATTGGAAGGCGCTCCTCGCGCCCTACACTGCCATATTTCTCTCATCCAGATCTGACCAACAGGAGCCGCGTTACAGCGGTTTAAATGGAACAAAGGAAAATAATCTTTCTTTAACAATTTTTTTCTCCAAAACTGTAGCACTTAGAACAACCGGACAGGGGTCATTGGAAGGCGCTCCTCGCGCCCTACACGGCCATATTTTGTTCATCCAGATCTGACCAATAGGAGCCGAGTAATAACGGTTTAAAGGGAACAAAGGAAAAAAAAATTTTCCTTTAACAATTTTTTCCTCCGAAACTGTAGCACTTAGAACAACCGGAGCGAGGGCATTGGAAAGGACTCGTCCCGCCGTACACGCCCATATTTTTTTCATCCAGATCTGACCAACTGGAACCGAGTTATAACGGTTTAAATGGAACAAAGGAAAATAATCTTTCTTTAACAATTTTTGTCTCCAAAACTATAGCACCTAGAACAACCGGACAGGGGTCATTGGAAGGCGCTCCTCGCGCCCTACACTGCCATATTTCTTTCATCCAGATCTGACCAATAGGAGCTGAGTTATAACGGTTTAAAGGGAACAAAGGAAAAAAAAATTTTCTTCAACAATTTTTCTCTCCGAAACTATAGCACCTAGATCAACCGGACAGGGGTCATTGGAAGGCGCTCCTCGCGCCCTACACGGCCATATTTCTTTCATCCAGATCTGACCAACAGGAGCCGCGTTACAGCGGTTTAAATGGAACAAAGGAAAATAATCTTTTTTAACAATTTTTTTCTCCAAAACTGTAGCACTTAGAACAACCAGACCGAGGTTGTTGGAAAGGGCCCGTCACGCCCTACAGGGGCATATATTTTTCATCCAGATCTGACCAATAGGAGCCGAGTTATAACGGTTTAAAGGGAACAAAGGAAAAAAAAATTTTTTTTAAACAATTTTTTCCTCCGAAACTGTAGCACCTAAAACAACCGGAGCGAGGGCATTGGAAAGTGCTCGTCGCGCCCTACGCGCCCATATTTTTTTCATCCAGATCTGAACAATAGGAGCCGAGTTATAACAGTTTAAAGGGAACAAAGGAAAAAAAAATTTTTCTTTAACAATTTTTTTCTCCGAAATTGTGGCACCTAGAACAAACGGAGCGAGGGCATTGGAATGGGCTCGTCGCCCCCTACACGGCCATATTTTGCTCATCCAGATCTGACCAATAGGAGCCGAGTTATAACGGTTTAAAGGGAACAAAGGAAAAAAAAATTTTTCTTTAACAATATTTTTCTCCGAAACTATAGCACCTAGAACAACCGGACAGGGGTCATTGGAAGGCGCTCCTCGCGCCCTACACTGCCATATTTCTCTCATCCAGATCTGACCAATAGGAGCCGAGTTATAACGGTTTAAAGGGAACAAAGGAAAAAAAAATTTTTTTTAACAATTTTTCTCTCCGAAACTATACCACCTAGAACAACCGGAGCGAGGGCTTTGGAAAGGGCTCGTCGCGCCGTACACGCCTATATTTTTTTCATCCAGATCTGCCCAATATGAGCCGAGTTATAACGGATAAAGCGGAACATAGGAAAAAAAAATGTTTCTTTAACAATTTTTATCTCCGAAACTGTGGCATCTAGAACAACTGGACCGAGGTCGTTGGAAAGGGCTCGTCGCGCCCTACGCGCACATATTTTTTTCATCCATATCTGACCAATAGGAGCCGAGTTACAACGGTTTAAATGGAACAAAGGAAAATAATCTTTCTTTAACAATTTTTGTCTCCAAAACTATAGCACCTAGAACAACCGGAGCGAGGGCATTGGAAAGGGCTCGTCGCCTCCTACAAGACCATATTTTTTTCATCCAGATCTGACTAATAGGAGCCGAGTTATAACGGTTTAAAAGGAACAAAGGAAAAAAAAATTTTTCTTTAACAATTTTTTAATCCGAAACTATAGCACCTAGAACAACCGGAGCGAGGGCATTGGAAAGGACTCGTCGCGCCGTACACGCCCATATTTTTTTCATCCAGATCTGACCAACTGGAGCCGAGTTATAACGGTTTAAAGGGAACAAAGGAAAAAAAAATTTTTTTAACAATTTTTCTCTCCGAAACTGTAGCACCTAGAACAACCGGAGCGAGGGCATTGGAAAGGACTCGTCGCGCCGTACACGCCCATATTTTTTTCATCCAGATATGACCAACTGGAGCCGAGTTATAACGGTTTAAAGGGAACAAAGGAAAAAAAAATTTTCTTTAACAATTTTTCTCTCCGAAACTATAGCACCTAGAACAACCGGAGCGAGGGCATTGGAAAGGGCTCGTCGCCCCCTACACGGCCATATTTTGCTCATACAGATCTGACCAATAGGAGCCGAGTTATAACGGTTTAAAGGGAACAAAGGAAAAAAAAATTTTCTTTAACAATTTTTATCTCCGAAACTGTGGCATCTAGAACAACTGGACCGAGGTCGTTGGAAAGGGCTCGTCGCGCCCTACGCGCACATATTTTTTTCATCCATATCTGACCAATAGGAGCCGAGTTACAACGGTTTAAATGGAACAAAGGAAAATAATCTTTCTTTAACAATTTTTTTCTCCAAAACTATAGCACCTAGAACAACCGGACCGAGGTTGTTGGAAAGGGCCCGTCGCGCCCTACAGGGGCATATATTTTTCATCCAAATGTGACCAATAGGAGCCGAGTTATAACGGTTTAAATGGAACAAAGGAAAAAAAATTTTTCTTTAACAATTTTTGTCTCCGAAACTGTGGCATCTAGAACAACTGGACCGAGGTCATTGGAAAGGGCTCGTCGCGCCCTACGCGCCCATATTTTTTTCATCCAGAGCTGACCAATAGGAGCCGAGTTACAACGGTTTAAATGGAACAAAGGAAAATAATCTTTGTTCAACAATTTTTGTCTCCAAAACTATAGCACCTAGAACAACCGGACAGGGGTCATTGGAAGGTGCTCCTCGCGCCCTACACGGTCATATTTCTTTCATCCAGATCTGACCAATAGGAGCCGAGTTATAACGGTTTAAAGGGAACAAAGGAAAAAAAAAATTTTCTTTAACAATTTTTATCTCCGAAACTGTGGCACCTAGAACAAACGGAGCAAGGGCATTGGAAAGGGCTCGTCGCCCCCTACACGGCCATATTTTGCTCATACAGATCTGACCAATAGGAGCCGAGTTATAACGGTTTAAAGGGAACAAAGGAAAAAAAAATTTTCCTATAAAATATTTTTCTCCGAAACTATAGCACCTAGAACAACCGGACAGGGGTCATTGGAAGGCGCTCCTCGCGCCCTACACTGCCATATTTCTTTCATCCAGATCTGACCAATAGGAGCCGAGTTATAACGGTTTAAAGGGAACAAAGGAAAAAAAAATTTTTTTTAACAATTTTTCTCTCCGAAACTATAGCACCTAGAACAACCGGAGCGAGGGCTATGGAAAGGGCTCGTCGCGCCGTACACGCCTATATTTTTTTCATCCAGATCTGCCCAATATGAGCCGAGTTATAACGGATAAAGCGGAACATAGGAAAAAAAAATTTTTCTTTAACAATTTTTATCTCCGAAACTGTGGCATCTAGAACAACCGGTGCGAGGGCATTGGAAAGTGCTCGTCGCGCCGTACACGCCCATATTTTTTTCATCCAGATCTGACCAACTGGAGCCGAGTTATAACGGTTTAAAGGGAACAAAGGAAAAAAAAATTTTTTTTAACAATTTTTCTCTCCGAAACTATAGCACCTAGAACAACCGGAGCGAGGGCTTTGTAAAGGGCTCGTCGCGCCGTACACGCCTATATTTTTTCATCCAGATCTGACCAATAGGAGCCGAGTTATAAAGGATAAAACGGAACAAAGGAAAAAAAAATTTTTTTTTAACAATTTTTGTCTCCAAAACAATAGCACCTAGAACAACCGGACAGGGGTCATTGGAAGGCGCTCCTCGCGCCCTACACGGTCATATTTCTTTCATCCAGATCTGACCAATAGGAGCCGAGTTATAACGGTTTAAAGGGAACAAAGGAAAAAAAAAATTTTCTTTAACAATTTTTATCTCCGAAACTGTGGCATCTAGAACAACTGGACCGAGGTCGTTGGAAAGGGCTCCTCGCGCCCTACGCGCCCATATTTTTTTCATCCAGATCTGACCAATAGGAGCCGAGTTATAACGGTTTAAAGGGAACAAAGGAAAAAAAAAATTTTCTTTAACTATTTTTATCTCCGAAACTGTGGCATCTAGAACAACTGGACCGAGGTCGTTGGAAAGGGCTCGTCGCGCCCTACGCGCCCATATTTTTTTCATCCAGAGCTGACCAATAGGAGCCGAGTTACAACGGTTTAAATGGAACAAAGGAAAATAATCTTTCTTTAACAATTTTTTTCTCCAAAACTATAGCACCTAGAACAATCGGACCGAGGTTGTTGGAAAGGGCCCGTCGCGCCCTACAGGGGCATATATTTTTCATCCAAATGTGACCAATAGGAGCCGAGTTATAACGGTTTAAATGGAACAAAGGAAAAAAAATTTTTCTTTAACAATTTTTGTCTACGAAACTGTGGCATCTAGAACAACTGGACCGAGGTCATTGGAAAGGGCTCGTCGCGCCCTACGCGCCCATATTTTTTTCATCCAGAGCTGACCAATAGGAGCCGAGTTACAACGGTTTAAATGGAACAAAGGAAAATAATCTTTGTTTAACAATTTTTGTCTCCAAAACTATAGCACCTAGAACAACCGGACAGGGGTCATTGGAAGGTGCTCCTCGCGCCCTACACGGTCATATTTCTTTCATCCAGATCTGACCAATAGGAGCCGAGTTATAACGGTTTAAAGGGAACAAAGGAAAAAAAAATTTTCTTTAACAATTTTTATCTCCGAAACTGTGGCACCTAGAACAAGCGGAGCAAGGGCATTGGAAAGGGCTCGTCGCCCCCTACACGGCCATATTTTGCTCATCCAGATCTGACCAATAGGAGCCGAGTTATAACGGTTTAAAGGGAACAAAGGAAAAAAAAATTTTCCTTTAAAATATTTTTCTCCGAAACTATAGGACCTAGATCAACAGGACAGGGGTCATTGGAAGGCGCTCCTCGCGCCCTACACTGCCATATTTCTCTCATCCAGATCTGACCAACAGGAGCCGCGTTACAGCGGTTTAAATGGAACAAAGGAAAATAATCTTTCTTTAACAATTTTTTTCTCCAAAACTGTAGCACTTAGAACAACCGGACAGGGGTCATTGGAAGGCGCTCCTCGCGCCCTACACGGCCATATTTTGTTCATCCAGATCTGACCAATAGGAGCCGAGTAATAACGGTTTAAAGGGAACAAAGGAAAAAAAAATTTTCCTTTAACAATTTTTTCCTCCGAAACTGTAGCACTTAGAACAACCGGAGCGAGGGCATTGGAAAGGACTCGTCCCGCCGTACACGCCCATATTTTTTTCATCCAGATCTGACCAACTGGAACCGAGTTATAACGGTTTAAATGGAACAAAGGAAAATAATCTTTCTTTAACAATTTTTGTCTCCAAAACTATAGCACCTAGAACAACCGGACAGGGGTCATTGGAAGGCGCTCCTCGCGCCCTACACTGCCATATTTCTTTCATCCAGATCTGACCAATAGGAGCTGAGTTATAACGGTTTAAAGGGAACAAAGGAAAAAAAAATTTTCTTCAACAATTTTTCTCTCCGAAACTATAGCACCTAGATCAACCGGACAGGGGTCATTGGAAGGCGCTCCTCGCGCCCTACACGGCCATATTTCTTTCATCCAGATCTGACCAACAGGAGCCGCGTTACAGCGGTTTAAATGGAACAAAGGAAAATAATCTTTTTTAACAATTTTTTTCTCCAAAACTGTAGCACTTAGAACAACCAGACCGAGGTTGTTGGAAAGGGCCCGTCACGCCCTACAGGGGCATATATTTTTCATCCAGATCTGACCAATAGGAGCCGAGTTATAACGGTTTAAAGGGAACAAAGGAAAAAAAAATTTTTTTTAAACAATTTTTTCCTCCGAAACTGTAGCACCTAAAACAACCGGAGCGAGGGCATTGGAAAGTGCTCGTCGCGCCCTACGCGCCCATATTTTTTTCATCCAGATCTGAACAATAGGAGCCGAGTTATAACAGTTTAAAGGGAACAAAGGAAAAAAAAATTTTTCTTTAACAATTTTTTTCTCCGAAATTGTGGCACCTAGAACAAACGGAGCGAGGGCATTGGAATGGGCTCGTCGCCCCCTACACGGCCATATTTTGCTCATCCAGATCTGACCAATAGGAGCCGAGTTATAACGGTTTAAAGGGAACAAAGGAAAAAAAAATTTTTCTTTAACAATATTTTTCTCCGAAACTATAGCACCTAGAACAACCGGACAGGGGTCATTGGAAGGCGCTCCTCGCGCCCTACACTGCCATATTTCTCTCATCCAGATCTGACCAATAGGAGCCGAGTTATAACGGTTTAAAGGGAACAAAGGAAAAAAAAATTTTTTTTAACAATTTTTCTCTCCGAAACTATACCACCTAGAACAACCGGAGCGAGGGCTTTGGAAAGGGCTCGTCGCGCCGTACACGCCTATATTTTTTTCATCCAGATCTGCCCAATATGAGCCGAGTTATAACGGATAAAGCGGAACATAGGAAAAAAAAATTTTTCTTTAACAATTTTTATCTCCGAAACTGTGGCATCTAGAACAACTGGACCGAGGTCGTTGGAAAGGGCTCGTCGCGCCCTACGCGCACATATTTTTTTCATCCATATCTGACCAATAGGAGCCGAGTTACAACGGTTTAAATGGAACAAAGGAAAATAATCTTTCTTTAACAATTTTTGTCTCCAAAACTATAGCACCTAGAACAACCGGAGCGAGGGCATTGGAAAGGGCTCGTCGCCTCCTACAAGACCATATTTTTTTCATCCAGATCTGACTAATAGGAGCCGAGTTATAACGGTTTAAAAGGAACAAAGGAAAAAAAAATTTTTCTTTAACAATTTTTTAATCCGAAACTATAGCACCTAGAACAACCGGAGCGAGGGCATTGGAAAGGACTCGTCGCGCCGTACACGCCCATATTTTTTTCATCCAGATCTGACCAACTGGAGCCGAGTTATAACGGTTTAAAGGGAACAAAGGAAAAAAAAATTTTTTTAACAATTTTTCTCTCCGAAACTGTAGCACCTAGAACAACCGGAGCGAGGGCATTGGAAAGGACTCGTCGCGCCGTACACGCCCATATTTTTTTCATCCAGATATGACCAACTGGAGCCGAGTTATAACGGTTTAAAGGGAACAAAGGAAAAAAAAATTTTCTTTAACAATTTTTCTCTCCGAAACTATAGCACCTAGAACAACCGGAGCGAGGGCATTGGAAAGGGCTCGTCGCCCCCTACACGGCCATATTTTGCTCATACAGATCTGACCAATAGGAGCCGAGTTATAACGGTTTAAAGGGAACAAAGGAAAAAAAAATTTTCTTTAACAATTTTTATCTCCGAAACTGTGGCATCTAGAACAACTGGACCGAGGTCGTTGGAAAGGGCTCGTCGCGCCCTACGCGCACATATTTTTTTCATCCATATCTGACCAATAGGAGCCGAGTTACAACGGTTTAAATGGAACAAAGGAAAATAATCTTTCTTTAACAATTTTTTTCTCCAAAACTATAGCACCTAGAACAACCGGACCGAGGTTGTTGGAAAGGGCCCGTCGCGCCCTACAGGGGCATATATTTTTCATCCAAATGTGACCAATAGGAGCCGAGTTATAACGGTTTAAATGGAACAAAGGAAAAAAAATTTTTCTTTAACAATTTTTGTCTCCGAAACTGTGGCATCTAGAACAACTGGACCGAGGTCATTGGAAAGGGCTCGTCGCGCCCTACGCGCCCATATTTTTTTCATCCAGAGCTGACCAATAGGAGCCGAGTTACAACGGTTTAAATGGAACAAAGGAAAATAATCTTTGTTCAACAATTTTTGTCTCCAAAACTATAGCACCTAGAACAACCGGACAGGGGTCATTGGAAGGTGCTCCTCGCGCCCTACACGGTCATATTTCTTTCATCCAGATCTGACCAATAGGAGCCGAGTTATAACGGTTTAAAGGGAACAAAGGAAAAAAAAAATTTTCTTTAACAATTTTTATCTCCGAAACTGTGGCACCTAGAACAAACGGAGCAAGGGCATTGGAAAGGGCTCGTCGCCCCCTACACGGCCATATTTTGCTCATACAGATCTGACCAATAGGAGCCGAGTTATAACGGTTTAAAGGGAACAAAGGAAAAAAAAATTTTCCTATAAAATATTTTTCTCCGAAACTATAGCACCTAGAACAACCGGACAGGGGTCATTGGAAGGCGCTCCTCGCGCCCTACACTGCCATATTTCTTTCATCCAGATCTGACCAATAGGAGCCGAGTTATAACGGTTTAAAGGGAACAAAGGAAAAAAAAATTTTTTTTAACAATTTTTCTCTCCGAAACTATAGCACCTAGAACAACCGGAGCGAGGGCTATGGAAAGGGCTCGTCGCGCCGTACACGCCTATATTTTTTTCATCCAGATCTGCCCAATATGAGCCGAGTTATAACGGATAAAGCGGAACATAGGAAAAAAAAATTTTTCTTTAACAATTTTTATCTCCGAAACTGTGGCATCTAGAACAACCGGTGCGAGGGCATTGGAAAGTGCTCGTCGCGCCGTACACGCCCATATTTTTTTCATCCAGATCTGACCAACTGGAGCCGAGTTATAACGGTTTAAAGGGAACAAAGGAAAAAAAAATTTTTTTTAACAATTTTTCTCTCCGAAACTATAGCACCTAGAACAACCGGAGCGAGGGCTTTGTAAAGGGCTCGTCGCGCCGTACACGCCTATATTTTTTCATCCAGATCTGACCAATAGGAGCCGAGTTATAAAGGATAAAACGGAACAAAGGAAAAAAAAATTTTTTTTTAACAATTTTTGTCTCCAAAACAATAGCACCTAGAACAACCGGACAGGGGTCATTGGAAGGCGCTCCTCGCGCCCTACACGGTCATATTTCTTTCATCCAGATCTGACCAATAGGAGCCGAGTTATAACGGTTTAAAGGGAACAAAGGAAAAAAAAAATTTTCTTTAACAATTTTTATCTCCGAAACTGTGGCATCTAGAACAACTGGACCGAGGTCGTTGGAAAGGGCTCCTCGCGCCCTACGCGCCCATATTTTTTTCATCCAGATCTGACCAATAGGAGCCGAGTTATAACGGTTTAAAGGGAACAAAGGAAAAAAAAATTTTTCTTTAACAATATTTTTCTCCGAAACTATAGCACCTAGAACAACCGGAGCGAGGGCATTGGAAAGGGCTCGTCGCCTCCTACACGCCCATATTTTTTTCATCCAGATCTGACCAATAGGAACCGAGTTATAACGGTTTAAAGGGAACAAAGGAACAAAAAATTTTTCTTTAACAATTTTTTCTTCCGAAACTGTAGCACCTAGAACAACCGGAGCTAGGGCATTGGAAAGGACTCGTCGCGCCGTACACGCCCATATTTTTTTCATCCAGATCTGACCAACAGGAGCAGAGTTACAACGGATTAAATGGAACAAAGGAAAATAATCTTTCTTTAACAATTTTTATCTCCGAAACTGTGGCATCTAGAACAACCGGAGTGGGGGCATTGGAAAGTGCTCGTCGCGCCGTACACGCCCATATTTTTTTCATCCAGATCTGACCAATAGGAGCCGAGTTATAACGGTTTAAAGGGAACAAAGGAAAAAAAAATTTTCTTTAACAATTTTTCTCTCCGAAACTATAGCACCTAGATCAACCGGACAGGGGTCATTGGAAGGCGCTCCTCGCGCCCTACACGGCCATATTTCTTTCATCCAGATCTGACCAACAGGAGCCGCGTTACAGCGGTTTAAATGGAACAAAGGAAAATAATCTTTCTTTAACAATTTTTTTCTCCAAAACTGTAGCACTTAGAACAACCGGACAGGGGTCATTGGAAGGCGCTCCTCGCGCCCTACACGGCCATATTTTGTTCATCCAGATCTGACCAATAGGAGCCGAGTAATAACGGTTTAAAGGGAACAAAGGAAAAAAAAATTTTCTTTTAACAATTTTTTCCTCCGAAACTGTAGCACTTAGAACAACCGGAGCGAGGGCATTGGAAAGGACTCTTCCCGCCGTACACGCCCATATTTTTTTCGTCCAGATCTGACCAACTGGAACCGAGTTATAACGGTTTAAAGGGAACAAAGGAAAAAAAAATTTTTTTTTAACAATTTTTTCCTCCGAAACTGTAGCACTTAGAACAACCGGAGCGAGGGCATTGGAAAGGACTCGTCGCGCCGTACACGCCCATATTTTTTTCATCCAGATATGACCAACTGGAGCCGAGTTAAAACGGTTTAAAGGGAACAAAGGAAAAAAAAATTTTTTTAACAATTTTTCTCTCCGAAACTGTAGCACCTAGAACAACCGGTGAGAGGGCATTGGAAAGGACTCTTCGCGCCGTACACGCCCATATTTTTTTCATCCAGAGCTGACCAATAGCAGCTGAGTTAGAACGGTTTAAATGGAATAAAGAAAATAATCTTTCTTTAACAATTTTTTTCTCCAAAACTATAGCACCTAGAACAACCGGACCGAGGTTGCTGGAAAGTGCTCGTCGCGCCGTACACGCCCATATTTTTTTCATCCAGATCTGACCAACAGGAGCCGCGTTACAGCGGTTTAAATGGAACAAAGGAAAATAATCTTTCTTTAACAATTTTTTTCTCCAAAACTGTAGCACTTAGAACAACCGGACAGGGGTCATTGGTAGGCGCTCCTCGCGCCCTACACGGCCATATTTTTTTCATCCAGACCTGACTAATAGGAGCCGAGTTATAACGGTTTAAAGGGAACAAAGGAACAAAAAATTTTTCTTTAACAATTTTTTCTTCCGAAACTGTAGCACCTAGAACAACCGGAGCTAGGGCATTGGAAATGACTCGTCGCGCCGTACACGCCCATATTTTTTTCATCCAGATCTGACCAACAGGAGCAGAGTTACAACGGATTAAATGGAACAAAGGAAAATAATCTTTCTTTAACAATTTTTTTCTTCAAAACTATAGCACCTAGAACAACCTTAGCGAGGGCATTGGAAAGGGCTCGTCGCGCCGTACACGCCCTAATTTTTTTCATCCAGATCTGCCCAATATGAGCCGAGTTATAACGGATAAAGCGGAACATAGGAAAAAAAGTTTTTCTTTAACAATTTTTATCTCCGAAACTGTGGCATCTAGAACAACCGGAGTGGGGGCATTGGAAAGTGCTCGTCGCGCCGTACACGCCTATATTTTTTTCATCCAGATCTGACCAATAGGAGCCGAGTTAGAACGGTTTAAATGGAACAAAGGAAAATAATCTTTCTTTAACAATTTTTGTCTCCAAAACTATAGCACCTAGATCAACCGGACAGGGGTCATTGGAAGGCGCTCCTCGCGCCCTACACGGCCATATTTCTTTCATCCAGATCTGACCAACAGGAGCCGCGTTACAGCGGTTTAAATGGAACAAAGGAAAATAATCTTTCTTTAACAATTTTTTTCTCCAAAACTGTAGCACTTAGAACAACCGGACAGGGGTCATTGGAAGGCGCTCCTCGCGCCCTACACGGCCATATTTTGTTCATCCAGATCTGACCAATAGGAGCCGAGTAATAACGGTTTACAGGGAACAAAGGAAAAAAAAATTTTCTTTTAACAATTTTTTCCTCCGAAACTGTAGCACTTAGAACAACCGGAGCGAGGGCATTGGAAAGGACTCGTCCCGCCGTACACGCCCATATTTTTTTCATCCAGATCTGACCAACTGGAACCGAGTTATAACGGTTTAAAGGGAACAAAGGAAAAAAAAATTTTTTTTTAACAATTTTTTCCTCCGAAACTGTAGCACTTAGAACAACCGGAGCGAGGGCATTGGAAAGGACTCGTCGCGCCGTACACGCCCATATTTTTTTCATCCAGATCTGACCAACTGGAGCCGAGTTATAACGGTTTAAAGGGAACAAAGGAAAAAAAAATTTTTTTTAAACAATTTTTTCCTCCGAAACTGTAGCACCTAAAACAACCGGAGCGAGGGCATTGGAAAGTGCTCGTCGCGCCCTACGCGCCCATATTTTTTTCATCCATATCTGACCAATAGGAGCCGAGTTATAACGGTTTAAAGGGAACAAAGGAAAAAAAAATTTTTCTTTAACAATTTTTTTCTCCGAAATTGTGGCACCTAGAACAAACGGAGCGAGGGCATTGGAAAGGGCTCGTCGCCCCCTACACGGCCATATTTTGCTCATCCAGATCTGACCAATAGGAGCCGAGTTATAACGGTTTAAAGGGAACAAAGGAAAAAAAAATTTTTCTTTAACAATATTTTTCTCCGAAACTATAGCACCTAGAACAACCGGACAGGGGTCATTGGAAGGCGCTCCTCGCGCCCTACACTGCCATATTTCTCTCATCCAGATCTGACGAATAGGAGCCGAGTTATAACGGTTTAAAGGGAACAAAGGAAAAAAAAATTTTTTTTAACTATTTTTCTCTCCGAAACTATAGCACCTAGAACAACCGGAGCGAGGGCTTTGGAAAGGGCTCGTCGCGCCGTACACGCCTATATTTTTTTCATCCAGATCTGCCCAATATGAGCCGAGTTATAACGGATAAAGCGGAACATAGGAAAAAAAAATTTTTCTTTAACAATTTTTATCTCCGAAACTGTGGCATCTAGAACAACTGGACCGAGGTCGTTGGAAAGGGCTCGTCGCGCCCTACGCGCCCATATTTTTTTCATCCAGATCTGACCAATAGGAGCCGAGTTACAACGGTATAAATGGAACAAAGGAAAATAATCTTTCTTTAACAATTTTTTTCTCCAAAACTGTAGCACCTAGAACAACCAGACCGAGGTTGTTGGAAAGGGCCCGTCACGCCCTACAGGGGCATATATTTTTCATCCAGATCTGACCAATAGGAGCCGAGTTATAACGGTTTAAAGGGAACAAAGGAAAAAAAAATTTTTTTTAAACAATTTTTTCCTCCGAAACTGTAGCACCTAAAACAACCGGAGCGAGGGCATTGGAAAGGGCTCGTCGCCCCCTACACGGCCATATTTTGCTCATCCAGATCTGACCAATAGGAGCCGAGTTATAACGGTTTAAAGGGAACAAAGGAAAAAAAAATTTTTCTTTAACAATATTTTTCTCCGAAACTATAGCACCTAGAACAACCGGACAGGGGTCATTGGAAGGCGCTCCTCGCGCCCTACACTGCCATATTTCTCTCATCCAGATCTGACCAACAGGAGCCGCGTTACAGCCGTTTAAATGGAACAAAGGAAAATAATCTTTTTTTAACAATTTTTCTCTCCGAAACTATAGCACCTAGAACAACCGGAGCGAGGGCTTTGGAAAGGGCTCGTCGCTCCGTACACGCCTATATTTTTTTCATCCAGATCTGCCCAATATGAGCCGAGTTATAACGGTTTAAAGGGAACAAAGGAAAAAAAAATTTTTTTTTAACAATTTTTTTCTCCGAAACTATAGCACCTAGAACAACCGGAGCGAGGGCATTGGAAAGGACTCGTCCCGCCTTACACGCCCATATTTTTTTCATCCAGATCTGACCAACTGGAGCCGAGTTATAACGGTTTAAAGGGAACAAAGGAAAAAAAAATTTTTTTTAAACAATTTTTTCCTCCGAAACTGTAGCACCTAAAACAACCAGAGCGACGGCATTGGAAAGTGCTCGTCGCGCCGTACACGCCCATATTTTTTTCATCCAGATCTGATCAATAGGAGCCGAGTTATAACGGTACAAAGGGAACAATGGAAAAAAAAATTTTTTCTAACAATTTTTCTCTCCGAAACTATAGCACCTAGATCAACCGGACAGGGGTCATTGGAAGGAGCTCCTCGCGCCCTACACTGCCATATTTCTTTCATCCAGATCTGACCAACAGGAGCCGCGTTACAGCGGTTTAAATGGAACAAAGGAAAATAATCTTTCTTTAACAATTTTTTTCTCCAAAACTGTAGCACTTAGAACAACCGGACAGGGGTCATTGGTAGGCGCTCCTCGCGCCCTACACGGCCATATTTTGTTCATCCAGATCTGACCAATAGGAGCTGAGTTATATCGGTTTAAAGGGAACAAAGGAAAAAAAAATTTTTTTTTAACAATTTTTTTCTCCGAAACTATAGCACCTAGAACAACCGGAGCGAGGGCATTGGAAAGGACTCGTCCCGCCTTACACGCCCATATTTTTTTCATCCAGATCTGACCAACTGGAGCCGAGTTATAACGGTTTAAAGGGAACAAAGGAAAAAAAAATTTTTTTTAACAATTTTTCTCTCCGAAACTATAGCACCTAGAACAACCGGAGCGAGGGCTTTGTAAAGGGCTCGTCGCGCCGTACACGCCTATATTTTTTCATCCAGATCTGACCAATAGGAGCCGAGTTGTAAAGGATAAAACGGAACAAAGGAAAAAAAAATTTTTTTTTAACAATTTTTGTCTCCAAAACAATAGCACCTAGAACAACCGGAGAGGGGTCATTGGAAAGCGCTCCTCGCGCCCTACACTGCCATATTTCTTTCATCCAGATCTGACCAACGGGAGCCGCGTTACAGCGGTTTAAATGGAACAAAGGAAAATAATCTTTCTTTAACAATTTTTTTCTCCAAAACTGTAGCACTTAGAACAACCGGACAGGGGTTATTGGAAGGCGCTCCTCGCGCCCTACACGGTCATATTTCTTTCATCCAGATCTGACCAATAGGAGCCGAGTTATAACGGTTTAAAGGGAACAAAGGAAAAAAAAAATTTTCTTTAACAATTTTTATCTCCGAAACTGTGGCATCTAGAACAACTGGACCGAGGTCGTTGGAAAGGGCTCGTCGAGCCCTACGCGCCCATATTTTTTTCATCCAGATCTGACCAATAGGAGCCGAGTTACAACGGTTTAAATGGAATAAAGAAAATAATCTTTCTTTAACAATTTTTTTCTCCAAAACTATAGCACCTAGAACAACCGGACCGAGGTTGTTCGAAAGGGCCCGTCGAGCCCTACAGGGGCATATATTTTTCATCCTGATCTGACCAATAGGAGCCGAGTTATAACGGTTTAAATGGAACAAAGGAAAAAAAAAATTTTCTTTAACAGTTTTTATCTCCGAAACTGTGGCATCTAGGACAACTGGACCGAGGTCGTTGGAAAGGGCTCCTCGCGCCCTACGCGCCCATATTTTTTTCATCCAGATCTGACAAATAGGAGCCGAGTTATAACGGTTTAAAGGGAACAAAGGAAAAAAAAATTTTTCTTTAACAATTTTTTTCTCCGAAATTGTGGCACCTAGAACAAACGGAGCAAGGGCACTGGAAAGGGCTCGTCGCCCCCTACACGGCCATATTTTGTTCATCCAGATCTGACCAATAGGAGCCGAGTTATAACGGTTTAAAGGGAACAAAGGAAAAAAAAATTTTTTTTAACAATATTTTTCTCCGAAACTATAGCACCTAGAACAACCGGAGCGAGGGCATTGGAAAGTCCTCGTCGCGCCGTACACGCGCATATTTTTTTCATCCAGATCTGGCCAATAGGAGCCGAGTTAGAACGGTTTAAATGGAACAAAGGAAAATAATCTTTCTTTAACAATTTTTGTCTCCAAAACTATAGCACCTAGAGCAACCGGACAGGGGTCATTGGAAGGCGCTCCTCGCGCCCTACACTGCCATATTTCCTTCATCCAGATCTGACCAACAGGAGCCGAGTTATAACGGTTTAAAGGGAACAAAGGAAAAAAAAATTTTCTTGAACAATTTTTCTCTCCGAAACTATAGCACCTAGATCAACCGGACAAGGGTCATTGGAAGGCGCTCCTCGCGCCCTACACGGCCATATTTCTTTCATCCAGATCTGACCAACAGGAGCCGCGTTACAGCGGTTTAAATGGAACAAAGGAAAATAATCTTTCTTTAACAATTTTTTTCTCCAAAACTGTAGCACTTAGAACAACCCGACAGGGGTCATTGGAAGGCGCTCCTCGCGCCCTACACGGCCATATTTTGTTCATCCAGATCTGACCAATAGGAGCTGAGTTATATCGGTTTTTAGGGAACAAAGGAAAAAAAAATTTTTCTTTAACAATTTTTTTCTCCTAAACTATAGCACCTAGAACAACCGGAGCGAGGGCATTGGAAAGGGCTCGTCGCCTCCTACACGACCATATTTTTTTCATCCAGATCTGACCAACTGGAGCCGAGTTATAACGGTTTAAAGGGAACAAAGGAAAAAAAATTTTTTTTTAACAATTTTTCTCTCCAAAACTATAGCACCTAGAACAACCGGAGCGAGGGCATTGGAAAGGGCTCGTCGCGCCCGACGCGCCCGACGCGCCCATATTTTTTTCATCCAGATCTGACCAATAGGAGCCGAGTTACAACGGTTTAAATGGAACAAAGGAAAATAATCTTTCTTTAACAATTTTTGTCTCCAAAACTATAGCACCTAGAACAACCGGACAGGGGTCATTGGAAGGCGCTCCTCGCGCCCTACACGCCCATATTTTTTTCATCCAAATCTGACCAACTGGAGCCGAGTTATAACGGTTTAAAGGGAACAAAGGAAAAAAAAATTTCTTTTTAACAATTTTTTCCTCCGAAACTGTAGCACCTAGAACAACCGGAGCGAGGGCATTGGAAAGGGCTCGTCGCGCCCGACGCGCCCGACGCGCCCATATTTTTTTCATTCAGATCTGACCAATAGGAGCCGAGTTACAACGGTTTAAATGGAACAAAGGAAAATAATCTTTCTTTAACAATTTTTGTCTCCAAAACTATAGCACCTAGAACAACCGGACAGGGGTCATTGGAAGGCGCTCCTCGCGCCCTACACGCCCATATTTTTTTCATCCAGATCTGACCAACTGGAGCCGAGTTATAACGGTTTAAAGGGAACAAAGGAAAAAAAAATTTCTTTTTAACAATTTTTTCCTCCGAAACTGTAGCACCTAGAACAACCGGAGCGAGGGCTTTGTAAAGGGCTCGTCGCGCCGTACACGCCTATATTTTTTCATCCAGATCTGACCAATAGGAGCCGAGTTGTAAAGGATAAAACGGAACAAAGGAAAAAAAAATTTTTTTTTAACAATTTTTGTCTCCAAAACAATAGCACCTAGAACAACCGGAGAGGGGTCATTGGAAAGCGCTCCTCGCGCCCTACACTGCCATATTTCTTTCATCCAGATCTGACCAACGGGAGCCGCGTTACAGCGGTTTAAATGGAACAAAGGAAAATAATCTTTCTTTAACAATTTTTTTCTCCAAAACTGTAGCACTTAGAACAACCGGACAGGGGTTATTGGAAGGCGCTCCTCGCGCCCTACACGGTCATATTTCTTTCATCCAGATCTGACCAATAGGAGCCGAGTTATAACGGTTTAAAGGGAACAAAGGAAAAAAAAAATTTTCTTTAACAATTTTTATCTCCGAAACTGTGGCATCTAGAACAACTGGACCGAGGTCGTTGGAAAGGGCTCGTCGAGCCCTACGCGCCCATATTTTTTTCATCCAGATCTGACCAATAGGAGCCGAGTTACAACGGTTTAAATGGAATAAAGAAAATAATCTTTCTTTAACAATTTTTTTCTCCAAAACTATAGCACCTAGAACAACCGGACCGAGGTTGTTCGAAAGGGCCCGTCGAGCCCTACAGGGGCATATATTTTTCATCCTGATCTGACCAATAGGAGCCGAGTTATAACGGTTTAAATGGAACAAAGGAAAAAAAAAATTTTCTTTAACAGTTTTTATCTCCGAAACTGTGGCATCTAGGACAACTGGACCGAGGTCGTTGGAAAGGGCTCGTCGCCCCCTACACGGCCATATTTTGTTCATCCAGATCTGACCAATAGGAGCCGAGTTATAACGGTTTAAAGGGAACAAACGAAAAAAAAATTTTTTTTAACAATATTCTTCTCCGAAACTATAGCACCTAGAACAACCGGAGCGAGGGCATTGGAAAGTCCTCGTCGCGCCGTACACGCGCATATTTTTTTCATCCAGATCTGGCCAATAGGAGCCGAGTTAGAACGGTTTAAATGGAACAAAGGAAAATAATCTTTCTTTAACAATTTTTGTCTCCAAAACTATAGCACCTAGAACAACCGGACAGGGGTCATTGGAAGGCGCTCCTCGCGCCCTACACTGCCATATTTCCTTCATCCAGATCTGACCAACAGGAGCCGAGTTATAACGGTTTAAAGGGAACAAAGGAAAAAAAAATTTTCTTGAACAATTTTTCTCTCCGAAACTATAGCACCTAGATCAACCGGACAAGGGTCATTGGAAGGCGCTCCTCGCGCCCTACACGGCCATATTTCTATCATCCAGATCTGACCAACAGGAGCCGCGTTACAGCGGTTTAAATGGAACAAAGGAAAATAATCTTTCTTTAACAATTTTTTTCTCCAAAACTGTAGCACTTAGAACAACCGGACAGGGGTCATTGGAAGGCGCTCCTCGTGCCCTACACGGCCATATTTTGTTCATCCAGATCTGACCAATAGGAGCTGAGTTATATCGGTTTAAAGGGAACAAAGGAAAAAAAAATTTTTCTTTAACAATTTTTTTCTCCTAAACTATAGCACCTAGAACAACCGGAGCGAGGGCATTGGAAAAGGCTCGTCGCCTCCTACACGACCATATTTTTTTCATCCAGATCTGACCAACTGGAGCCGAGTTATAACGGTTTAAAGGGAACAAAGGAAAAAAAATTTTTTTTTAACAATTTTTCTCTCCAAAACTATAGCACCTAGAACAACCGGAGCGAGGGCATTGGAAAGGGCTCGTCGCGCCCTACGCGCCCATATTTTTTTCATCCAGATCTGACCAATAGGAGCCCAGTTACAACGGTTTAAATGGAACAAAGGAAAATAATCTTTCTTTAACAATTTTTGTCTCCAAAACTATAGCACCTAGAACAACCGGACAGGGGTCATTGGAAGGCGCTCCTCGCGCCCTACACGGCCATATTTCTTTCATCCAGATCTGACCAATAGGAGCCGAGTTATAACGGTTTAAAGGGAACAAAGGAAAAAAAAATTTTTCTTTAACAATTTCTTTTTCCGTAACAATAGCACCTAGCACAACCGGAGCGAGGGCATTGGAAAGGGCTCGTCGCCTCCTACACGACCATATTTTTTTCATCCAGATCTGACTAATAGGAGCCGAGTTATAACGGTTTAAAGGGAACAAAGGAAAAAAAAATTTTTTTTTAACAATTTTTTCCTCCGAAACTGTAGCACCTAGAACAACCGGAGCGAGGGCGTTGGAAAGGACTCGTCGCGCCGTACACGCCCATATTTTTTTCATCCAGATCTGACCAACTGGAGCCGAGTTATAACGGATAAAACGGAACAAAGGAAAAAAAAATTTTTCTTTAACAATTTCTTTTTCCGTAACAATAGCACCTAGAACAACCGGACAGGGGTTATTGGAAAGCGCTCCTCGCGCCCTACACGGTCATATTTCTTTCATCCAGATCTGACCAATAGGAGCCGAGTTATAACGGTTTAAAGGGAACAAAGGAAAAAAAAAATTTTCTTTAACAATTTTTATCTCCGAAACTGTGGCATCTAGAACAACTGGACCGAGGTCGTTGGAAAGGTCTCGTCGAGCCCTACGCGCCCATATTTTTTTCATCCAGATCTGACCGATAGGAGCCGAGTTACAACGGTTTAAATGGAATAAAGAAAATAATCTTTCTTTAACAATTTTTTTCTCCAAAACTATAGCACCTAGAACAACCGGACCGAGGTTGTTGGAAAGTGCCCGTCGAGCCCTACAGGGGCATATATTTTTCATCCTGATCTGACCAATAGGAGCCGAGTTATAACGGTTTAAATGGAACAAAGGAAAAAAAAAATTTTCTTTAACAGTTTTTATCTCCGAAACTGTGGCATCTAGGACAACTGGACCGAGGTCGTTGGAAAGGGCTCCTCGCGCCCTACGCGCCCATATTTTTTTCATCCAGATCTGACAAATAGGAGCCGAGTTATAACGGTTTAAAGGGAACAAAGGAAAAAAAAATTTTTCTTTAACAATTTTTTTCTCCGAAATTGTGGCACCTAGAACAAACGGAGCAAGGGCACTGGAAAGGGCTCGTCGCCCCCTACACGGCCATATTTTGTTCATCCAGATCTGACCAATAGGAGCCGAGTTATAACGGTTTAAAGGGAACAAAGGAAAAAAAAATTTTTTTTAACAATATTTTTCTCCGAAACTATAGCACCTAGAACAACCGGAGCGAGGGCATTGGAAAGTGCTCGTCGCGCCGTACACGCCCATATTTTTTTCATCCAGATCTGGCCAATAGGAGCCGAGTTAGAACGGTTTAAAAGGAACAAAGGAAAATAATCTTTCTTTAACAATTTTTGTCTCCAAAACTATAGCACCTAGAACAACCGGACAGGGGTCATTGGCAGGCGCTCCTCGCGCCCTACACTGCCATATTTCCTTCATCCAGATCTGACCAACAGGAGCCGAGTTATAACGGTTTAAAGGGAACAAAGGAAAAAAAAATTTTCTTTAACAATTTTTCTCTCCGAAACTATAGCACCTAGATCAACCGGACAGGGGTCATTGGAAGGCGCTCCTCGCGCCCTACACGGCCATATTTCTTTCATCCAGATCTGACCAACAGGAGCCGCGTTACAGCGGTTTAAATGGAACAAAGGAAAATAATCTTTCTTTAACAATTTTTTTCTCCAAAACTGTAGCACTTAGAACAACCGGACAGGGGTCATTGGAAGGCGCTCCTCGCGCCCTACACGGCCATATTTTGTTCATCCAGATCTGACCAATAGGAGCTGAGTTATATCGGTTTTTAGGGAACAAAGGAAAAAATAATTTTTCTTTAACAATTTTTTTCTCCTAAACTATAGCACCTAGAACAACAGGAGCGAGGGCATTGGAAAGGGCTCGTCGCCTCCTACACGACCATATTTTTTTCATCCAGATCTGACCAACTGGAGCCGAGTTATAACGGTTTAAAGGGAACAAAGGAAAAAAAATTTTTTTTTAACAATTTTTCTCTCCAAAACTATAGCACCTAGAACAACCGGAGCGAGGGCATTGGAAAGGGCTCGTCGCGCCCTACGCGCCCATATTTTTTTCATCCAGATCTGACCAATAGGAGCCGAGTTACAACGGTTTAAACGGAACAAAGGAAAATAATCTTTCTTTAACAATTTTTGTCTCCAAAACTATAGCACCTAGAACAACCGGACAGGGGTCATTGGAAGGCGCTCCTCGCGCCCTACACGGCCATATTTCTTTCATCCAGATCTGACCAATAGTAGCCGAGTTATAACGGCTTAAAGGGAACAAAGGAAAAAAAAATTTTTCCTTAACAATTTCTTTTTCCGTAACAATAGCACCTAGAACAACCGGGGCGAGGGCATTGGAAAGGGCTCGTCGCCTACTACACGACCATATTTTTTTCATCCAGATATGACTAATAGGAGCCGAGTTATAACGGTTTAAAGGGAACAAAGGAAAAAAAAATTTTTTTTTAACAGTTTTTCTCTCCAAAACTATAGCACCTAGAACAACCGGAGCGAGGGCATTGGAAAGGGCTCGTCGCGCCCTACGCGCCCATATTTTTTTCATCCAGATCTGACCAATAGGAGCCCAGTTACAACGGTTTAAATGGAACAAAGGAAAATAATCTTTCTTTAACAATTTTTGTCTCCAAAACTATAGCACCTAGAACAACCGTACAGGGGTCATTGGAAGGCGCTCCTCGCGCCCTACACGGCCATATTTCTTTCATCCAGATCTGACCAATAGGAGCCGAGTTATAACGGTTTAAAGGGAACAAAGGAAAAAAAAATTTTTCTTTAACAATTTCTTTTTCCGTAACAATAGCACCTAGCACAACCGGAGCGAGGGCATTGGAAAGGGCTCGTCGCCTCCTACACGACCATATTTTTTTCATCCAGATCTGACTAATAGGAGCCGAGTTATAACGGTTTAAAGGGAACAAAGGAAAAAAAAATTTTTTTTTAACAATTTTTTCCTCCGAAACTGTAGCACCTAGAACAACCGGAGCGAGGGCGTTGGAAAGGACTCGTCGCGCCGTACACGCCCATATTTTTTTCATCCAGATCTGACCAACTGGAGCCGAGTTATAACGGATAAAACGGAACAAAGGAAAAAAAAATTTTTCTTTAACAATTTCTTTTTCCGTAACAATAGCACCTAGAACAACCGGACAGGGGTTATTGGAAAGCGCTCCTCGCGCCCTACACGGTCATATTTCTTTCATCCAGATCTGACCAATAGGAGCCGAGTTATAACGGTTTAAAGGGAACAAAGGAAAAAAAAAATTTTCTTTAACAATTTTTATCTCCGAAACTGTGGCATCTAGAACAACTGGACCGAGGTCGTTGGAAAGGTCTCGTCGAGCCCTACGCGCCCATATTTTTTTCATCCAGATCTGACCAATAGGAGCCGAGTTACAACGGTTTAAATGGAATAAAGAAAATAATCTTTCTTTAACAATTTTTTTCTCCAAAACTATAGCACCTAGAACAACCGGACCGAGGTTGTTGGAAAGTGCCCGTCGAGCCCTACAGGGGCATATATTTTTCATCCTGATCTGACCAATAGGAGCCGAGTTATAACGGTTTAAATGGAACAAAGGAAAAAAAAAATTTTCTTTAACAGTTTTTATCTCCGAAACTGTGGCATCTAGGACAACTGGACCGAGGTCGTTGGAAAGGGCTCCTCGCGCCCTACGCGCCCATATTTTTTTCATCCAGATCTGACAAATAGGAGCCGAGTTATAACGGTTTAAAGGGAACAAAGGAAAAAAAAATTTTTCTTTAACAATTTTTTTCTCCGAAATTGTGGCACCTAGAACAAACGGAGCAAGGGCACTGGAAAGGGCTCGTCGCCCCCTACACGGCCATATTTTGTTCATCCAGATCTGACCAATAGGAGCCGAGTTATAACGGTTTAAAGGGAACAAAGGAAAAAAAAATTTTTTTTAACAATATTTTTCTCCGAAACTATAGCACCTAGAACAACCGGAGCGAGGGCATTGGAAAGTGCTCGTCGCGCCGTACACGCCCATATTTTTTTCATCCAGATCTGGCCAATAGGAGCCGAGTTAGAACGGTTTAAATGGAACAAAGGAAAATAATCTTTCTTTAACAATTTTTGTCTCCAAAACTATAGCACCTAGAACAACCGGACAGGGGTCATTGGCAGGCGCTCCTCGCGCCCTACACTGCCATATTTCCTTCATCCAGATCTGACCAACAGGAGCCGAGTTATAACGGTTTAAAGGGAACAAAGGAAAAAAAAATTTTCTTTAACAATTTTTCTCTCCGAAACTATAGCACCTAGATCAACCGGACAGGGGTCATTGGAAGGCGCTCCTCGCGCCCTACACGGCCATATTTCTTTCATCCAGATCTGACCAACAGGAGCCGCGTTACAGCGGTTTAAATGGAACAAAGGAAAATAATCTTTCTTTAACAATTTTTTTCTCCAAAACTGTAGCACTTAGAACAACCGGACAGGGGTCATTGGAAGGCGCTCCTCGCGCCCTACACGGCCATATTTTGTTCATCCAGATCTGACCAATAGGAGCTGAGTTATATCGGTTTTTAGGGAACAAAGGAAAAAATAATTTTTCTTTAACAATTTTTTTCTCCTAAACTATAGCACCTAGAACAACAGGAGCGAGGGCATTGGAAAGGGCTCGTCGCCTCCTACACGACCATATTTTTTTCATCCAGATCTGACCAACTGGAGCCGAGTTATAACGGTTTAAAGGGAACAAAGGAAAAAAAATTTTTTTTTAACAATTTTTCTCTCCAAAACTATAGCACCTAGAACAACCGGAGCGAGGGCATTGGAAAGGGCTCGTCGCGCCCTACGCGCCCATATTTTTTTCATCCAGATCTGACCAATAGGAGCCGAGTTACAACGGTTTAAACGGAACAAAGGAAAATAATCTTTCTTTAACAATTTTTGTCTCCAAAACTATAGCACCTAGAACAACCGGACAGGGGTCATTGGAAGGCGCTCCTCGCGCCCTACACGGCCATATTTCTTTCATCCAGATCTGACCAATAGTAGCCGAGTTATAACGGCTTAAAGGGAACAAAGGAAAAAAAAATTTTTCCTTAACAATTTCTTTTTCCGTAACAATAGCACCTAGAACAACCGGAGCGAGGGCATTGGAAAGGGCTCGTCGCCTCCTACACGACCATATTTTTTTCATCCAGATCTGACTAATAGGAGCCGAGTTATAACGGTTTAAAGGGAACAAAGGAAAAAAAAATTTTTTTTTAACAGTTTTTCTCTCCAAAACTATAGCACCTAGAACAACCGGAGCGAGGGCATTGGAAAGGGCTCGTCGCGCCCTACGCGCCCATATTTTTTTCATCCAGATCTGACCAATAGGAGCCCAGTTACAACGGTTTAAATGGAACAAAGGAAAATAATCTTTCTTTAACAATTTTTGTCTCCAAAACTATAGCACCTAGAACAACCGTACAGGGGTCATTGGAAGGCGCTCCTCGCGCCCTACACGGCCATATTTCTTTCATCCAGATCTGACCAATAGGAGCCGAGTTATAACGGTTTAAAGGGAACAAAGGAAAAAAAAATTTTTCTTTAACAATTTCTTTTTCCGTAACAATAGCACCTAGAACAACCGGAGCGAGGGCATTGGAAAGAGCTCGTCGCCTCCTACACGACCATATTTTTTTCATCCAGATCTGACTAATAGGAGCCGAGTTATAACGGTTTAAAGGGAACAAAGGAAAAAAAAATTTTTCTTTAACAATTTTTTTCTCCTAAACTGTAGCACCTAGAACAACCGGAGCGAGGGCATTGGAAAGGGCTCGTCGCCTCCTACACGACCATATTTTTTTCATCCAGATCTGACCAACTGGAGCCGAGTTATAACGGTTTAAAGGGAACAAAGGAAAAAGAAATTTTTTTTAACAATTTTTCTCTCCAAAACTATAGCACCTAGAACAACCGGAGCGAGGGCATTGGAAAGGGCTCGTCGCGCCCTACGCGCCCATATTTATTTCATCCAGATCTGACAAATAGGAGCCGAGTTACAACGGTTTAAATGGAACAAAGGAAAATAATCTTTCTTTAACAATTTTTGTCTCCAAAACTATAGCACCTAGAACAACCGGACAGGGGTCATTGGAAGGCGCTCCTCGCGCCCTACACGGCCATATTTTTTTCATCCAGATCTGACTAATAGGAGCCGAGTTATAACGGTTTAAAGGGAACAAAGGAAAAAAAAATTTTTTTTAACAATTTTTTCCTCCGAAACTGTAGCACCTAGAACAACCGGAGCGAGGGCGTTGGAAAGGACTCGTCGCGCCGTACACGCCCATATTTTTTTCATACAGATCTGACCAACTGGAGCCGAGTTATAACGGTTTAAAGGGAACAAAGGAAAAAAAAATTTTTCTTTAACAATTACTTTTTCCGTAACAATAGCACCTAGAACAACCGGAGCGAGGGCATTGGAAAGGGCTCGTCGCCTCCTACACGCCCATATTTTTTTCATCCAGAGCTGACTAATAGGAGCCGCGTTACAACGGTTTAAATGGAACAAAGGAAAATAATCTTTCTTTAACAATTTTTTTCTCCAAAACTATAGCACTTAGAACAACCGGACAGGGGTCATTGGAAGGCGCTCCTCGCGCCCTACACGGCCATATTTTGTTCATCCAGATCTGACCAATAGGAGCCGAGTTATAACGGTTTAAAGGGAACAAAGGAAAAAAAAAAGTTTTTTTTAACAATTTTTCTCTCCGAAACTATAGCACCTAGAACAACCTGACAGGGGTCATTGGAAGGCGATCCTCGCGCCCTACACGGCCATATTTCTTTCATCCAGATCTGACCAATATGAGCTGAGTTATATCGGTTTAAAGGGAACAAAGGAAAAAAAAATTTTTTTTTAACAATTTTTTTCTCCGAAACTATAGCACCTAGAATAACCGGAGCGAGGGCATTGGAAAGGACTCCTCGCGCCTTACACGCCCATATTTTTTTCATCCAGATTTGACCAACTGGAGCCGAGTTATAACGGTTTAAAGGGAACAAAGGAAAACAAAATTTTCTTTAACAATTTTTCTCTCCGAAACTATACCACCTAGAACAACCGGTGCGAGGGCATTGGAAAGTGCTCGTCGCGCCGTACACGCCTATATTTTTTCATCCAGATCTGACCAATAGGAGCCGAGTTATGACGGATAAAACGGAACAAAGGAAAAAAAAATTTCTTTTTAACAATTTTTTCCTCCGAAACTGTAGCACCTAGAACAACCGGATCGAGGGCATTGGAAAGGGCTCGTCGCGCCGTACACGCCCATATTTTTTTCATCCAGATCTGACCAATATGAGCCGAGTTATAACGGATAAAGCGGAACATAGGAAAAAAAAATTTTTCTTTAACAATTTTTATCTCCGAAACTGTGGCATCTAGAACAACCGGCGCGAGGGCATTGGAAAGTGCTCGTCGCGCCGTACACGCCCATATTTTTTTCATCCAGATCTGCCCAATAGGAGCCGAGTTAGAACGGTTTAAATGGAACAAAGGAAAATAATCTTTCTTTAACAATTTTGGTCTCCAAAACTATAGCACCTAGAACAACCAGACAGGGGTCATTGGAAGGGGCTCCTCGCGCCCTACACGGCCATATTTCTTTCATCCCGATCTGACCAATAGGAGCCGAGTTATAACGGTTTAAAGGGAACAAAGGAAAAAAAAATTTTTTTTAACAATTTTTCTCTCCGAAACTATAGCATCTAGGACAACCGGAGCGAGGGCATTGGAAAGTGCTCGTCGCGCCGTACACGCCCATATTTTTTTCATCGAGATCTGCCCAATAGGAGCCGAGTTAGAACGGTTTAAATGGAACAAAGGAAAATAATCTTTCTTTAACAATTTTTGTCTCCAAAACTATAGCACCTAGAACAACCAGACAGGGGTCATTGGAAGGCGCTCCTCGCGCCCTACACGGCCATATTTCTTTCATCCAGATCTGACCAATAGGAGCCGAGTTATAACGGTTTAAAGGGAACAAAGGAAAAAAAAATTTTTTTTAACAATTTTTCTCTCCGAAACTATAGCATCTAGAACAACCGGAGCGAGGGCATTGGAAAGTGCTCGTCGCGCCGTACACGCCCATATTTTTTTCATCCAGATCTGCCCAATAGGAGCCGAGTTAGAACGGTTTAAATGGAACAAAGGAAAATAATCTTTCTTTAACAATTTTTGTCTCCAAAACTATAGCACCTAGAACAACCAGACAGGGGTCATGGGAAGGCGCTCCTCACGCCCTACACGGCCGTATTTCTTTCATCCAGATCTGACCAATAGGAGCCGAGTTATAACGGTTTAAAGGGAACAAAGGAAAAAAAAATTTTTTTTAACAATTTTTCTCTCCGAAACTATAGCATCTAGAACAATCGGAGCGAGGGCATTGGAAAGTGCTCGTCGCGCCGTACACGCCCATATTTTTTTCATCCAGATCTGCCCAATAGGAGCCGAGTTAGAACGGTTTAAATGGAACAAAGGAAAATAATCTTTCTTTAACAATTTTTCTCTCAGAAACTATAGCACCTAGATCAACCGGACAGGGGTCATTGGAAGGCGCTCCTCGCGCCCTACACGGCCATATTTCTTTCATCCAGATCTGACCAATAGTAGCCGAGTTATAACGGCTTAAAGGGAACAAAGGAAAAAAAAATTTTTCCTTAACAATTTCTTTTTCCGTAACAATAGCACCTAGAACAACCGGAGCGAGGGCATTGGAAAGGGCTCGTCGCCTCCTACACGACCATATTTTTTTCATCCAGATCTGACTAATAGGAGCCGAGTTATAACGGTTTAAAGGGAACAAAGGAAAAAAAAATTTTTTTTTAACAATTTTTCTCTCCAAAACTATAGCACCTAGAACAACCGGAGCGAGGGCATTGGAAAGGGCTCGTCGCGCCCTACGCGCCCATATTTTTTTCATCCAGATCTGACCAATAGGAGCCCAGTTACAACCGTTTAAATGGAACAAAGGAAAATAATCTTTCTTTAACAATTTTTGTCTCCAAAACTATAGCACCTAGAACAACCGGACAGGGGTCATTGGAAGGCGCTCCTCGCGCCCTACACGGCCATATTTCTTTCATCCAGATCTGACCAATAGGAGCCGAGTTATAACGGTTTAAAGGGAACAAAGGAAAAAAAAATTTTTCTTTAACAATTTCTTTTTCCGTAACAATAGCACCTAGAACAACCGGAGCGAGGGCATTGGAAAGGGCTCGTCGCCTCCTACACGACCATATTTTTTTCATCCAGATCTGACTAATAGGAGCCGAGTTATAACGGTTTAAAGGGAACAAAGGAAAAAAAAATTTTTCTTTAACAATTTTTTTCTCCTAAACTATAGCACCTAGAACAACCGGAGCGAGGGCATTGGAAAGGGCTCGTCGCCTCCTACACGACCATATTTTTTTCATCCAGATCTGACCAACTGGAGCCGAGTTATAACGGTTTAAAGGGAACAAAGGAAAAAGAAATTTTTTTTAACAATTTTTCTCTCCAAAACTATAGCACCTAGAACAACCGGAGCGATGGCATTGGAAAGGGCTCGTCGCGCCCTACGCGCCCATATTTATTTCATCCAGATCTGACTAAGAGGAGCCGAGTTACAACGGTTTAAATGGAACAAAGGAAAATAATCTTTCTTTAACAATTTTTGTCTCCAAAACTATAGCACCTAGAACAACCGGACAGGGGTCATTGGAAGGCGCTCCTCGCGCCCTACACGGCCATATTTTGTTCATCCAGATCTGACCAATAGGAGCCGAGTTACAACGGTTTAAATGGAACAAAGGAAAATAATCTTTCTTTAACAATTTTTTTCTCCAAAACTGTAGCACTTAGAACAACGGGACAGGGGTCATTGGAAGGCGCTCCTCGCGCCCTACACGGCCATATTTTGTTCATCCAGATCTGACCAATAGGAGCCGAGTTATAACGGATAAAACGGAACAAAGGAAAAAAGAATTTTTTTTTAACAATTTTTTTCTCCGAAACTGTGGCACCTAGAACAACCGGACCGAGGTCTTTGGAAATGGCTCGTCGCGTCCTACAGGGGCATATATTTTTCATCCAAATCTGACCAATAGGAGCCGAGTTATAACGGTTTAAAGGGAACAAAGGAACAAAAAATTTTTCTTTAACAATTTTTTCTTCCGAAACTGTAGCAACTAGAACAACCGGAGCGAGGGCATTGGAAAGGACTCGTCGCGCCGTACAGGCCCATATTTTTTTCATCCAGATCTGACCAACCGGAGCAGAGTTACAACGGATTAAATGGAACAAAGGAAAATAATCTTTCTTTAACAATTTTTTTCTCCAAAACTATAGCACCTAGAACAACCGGAGCGAGGGCATTGGAAAGGGCTCGTCGCGCCGTACACGCCCATATTTTTTTCATCCAGATCTGACCAATATGAGCCGAGTTATAACGGATAAAGCGGAACATAGGAAAAAAAAATTTTTCTTTAACAATTTTTATCTCCGAAACTGTGGCATCTAGAACAACCGGAGCGAGGACATTGGAAAGTGCTCGTCGCGCTGTACACGCCCATATTTTTTTCATCCAGATCTGACGAATAGGAGCCGAGTTAGAACGGTTTAAATGGAACAAAGGAAAATAATCTTTCTTTAACAATTTTTGTCTCCAAAACTATAGCACCTAGAACAACCGGACAGGGGTCATTGGAAGGCGCTCCTCGCGCCCTACACTGCCATATTTCTTTCATCCAGATCTGACCAATAGGAGCCGAGTTATAACGGTTTAAAGGGAACATAGGAAAAAAAAATTTTTTTTAACAATTTTTCTCTCCGAAACTATAGCACCTAGAACAACCTGACAGGGGTCATTGGAAGGCGCTCCTCGCGCCCTACACGGCCATATTTCTTTCATCCAGATCTGACCAATATGAGCTGAGTTATATCGGTTTAAAGGGAACAAAGGAAAAAAAATTTTTTTTTAACAATTTTTTTCTTCGAAACTATAGCACCTAGAACAACCGGAGCGAGGGCATTGGAAAGGACTCTTCGCGCCTTACACGCCCATATTTTTTTCATCCAGATCTGCCCAATAGGAGCCGAGTTAGAACGGTTTAAATGGAACAAAGGAAAATAATCTTTCTTTAACAATTTTGGTCTCCAAAACTATAGCACCTAGAAGAACCAGACAGGGGTCATTGGAAGGCGCTCCTCGCGCCCTACACGGCCATATTTCTTTCATCCAGATCTGACCAATATGAGCTGAGTTATATCGGTTTAAAGGGAACAAAGGAAAAAAAATTTTTTTTTAACAAATTTTTTCTTCGAAACTATAGCACCTAGAACAACCGGAGCGAGGGCATTGGAAAGGACTCTTCGCGCCTTACACGCCCATATTTTTTTCATCCAGATCTGCCCAATAGGAGCCGAGTTAGAACGGTTTAAATGGAACAAAGGAAAATAATCTTTCTTTAACAATTTTGGTCTCCAAAACTATAGCACCTAGAAGAACCAGACAGGGGTCATTGGAAGGCGCTCCTCGCGCCCTACACGGCCATATTTCTTTCATCCAGATCTGACCAATAGGAGCCGAGTTATAACGGTTTAAAGGGAACAAAGGAAAAAAAAATTTTTTTTAACAATTTTTCTCTCCGAAACTATAGCACCTAGATCAACCGGACAGTGGTCATTGGAAGGCGCTCCTCGCGCCCTACACGGCCATATTTCTTTCATCCAGATCTGACCAACAGGAGCCGCGTTACAACGGTTTAAATGGAACAAAGGAAAATAATCTTTCTTTAACAATTTTTTTCTCCAAAACTGTAGCACTTAGAACAACGGGACAGGGGTCATTGGAAGGCGCTCCTCGCGCCCTACACGGCCATATTTTGTTCATCCAGATCTGACCAATAGGAGCCGAGTTATAACGGATAAAACGGAACAAAGGAAAAAAGAATTTTTTTTTAACAATTTTTTTCTCCGAAACTGTGGCACCTAGAACAACCGGACCGAGGTCTTTGGAAATGGCTCGTCGCGTCCTACAGGGGCATATATTTTTCATCCAAATCTGACCAATAGGAGCCGAGTTATAACGGTTTAAAGGGAACAAAGGAACAAAAAATTTTTCTTTAACAATTTTTTCTTCCGAAACTGTAGCAACTAGAACAACCGGAGCGAGGGCATTGGAAAGGACTCGTCGCGCCGTACAGGCCCATATTTTTTTCATCCAGATCTGACCAACCGGAGCAGAGTTACAACGGATTAAATGGAACAAAGGAAAATAATCTTTCTTTAACAATTTTTTTCTCCAAAACTATAGCACCTAGAACAACCGGAGCGAGGGCATTGGAAAGGGCTCGTCGCGCCGTACACGCCCATATTTTTTTCATCCAGATCTGACCAATATGAGCCGAGTTATAACGGATAAAGCGGAACATAGGAAAAAAAAATTTTTCTTTAACAATTTTTATCTCCGAAACTGTGGCATCTAGAACAACCGGAGCGAGGACATTGGAAAGTGCTCGTCGCGCCGTACACGCCCATATTTTTTTCATCCAGATCTGACGAATAGGAGCCGAGTTAGAACGGTTTAAATGGAACAAAGGAAAATAATCTTTCTTTAACAATTTTTGTCTCCAAAACTATAGCACCTAGAACAACCGGACAGGGGTCATTGGAAGGCGCTCCTCGCGCCCTACACTGCCATATTTCTTTCATCCAGATCTGACCAATAGGAGCCGAGTTATAACGGTTTAAAGGGAACATAGGAAAAAAAAATTTTTTTTAACAATTTTTCTCTCCGAAACTATAGCACCTAGAACAACCTGACAGGGGTCATTGGAAGGCGCTCCTCGCGCCCTACACGGCCATATTTCTTTCATCCAGATCTGACCAATATGAGCTGAGTTATATCGGTTTAAAGGGAACAAAGGAAAAAAAATTTTTTTTTAACAATTTTTTTCTTCGAAACTATAGCACCTAGAACAACCGGAGCGAGGGCATTGGAAAGGACTCTTCGCGCCTTACACGCCCATATTTTTTTCATCCAGATCTGCCCAATAGGAGCCGAGTTAGAACGGTTTAAATGGAACAAAGGAAAATAATCTTTCTTTAACAATTTTGGTCTCCAAAACTATAGCACCTAGAAGAACCAGACAGGGGTCATTGGAAGGCGCTCCTCGCGCCCTACACGGCCATATTTCTTTCATCCCGATCTGACCAATAGGAGCCGAGTTATAACGGTTTAAAGGTAACAAAGGAAAAAAAAATTTTTTTTAACAATTTTTCTCTCCGAAACTATAGCATCTAGGACAACCGGAGCGAGGGCATTGGAAAGTACTCGTCGCGCCGTACACGCCCATATTTTTTTCATCCAGATCTGCCCAATAGGAGCCGAGTTAGAACGGATTAAATGGAACAAAGGAAAATAATCTTTCTTTAACAATTTTTCTCTCCGAAACTATAGCACCTAGATCAACCGGACAGGGGTCATTGGAAGGCGCTCCTCGCGCCCTACACGGCCATATTTCTTTCATCCAGATCTGACCAATAGGAGCCGAGTTATAACGGTTTAAAGGGAACCAAGGAAAAAAAAATTTTTCTTTAACAATTTCTTTCTCTGTAACAATAGCACCTAGAAAAACCGGAGCGAGGGCATTGGAAAGGGCTCGTCGCCTCCTACACGCCCATATTTTTTTCATCCAGATCTGACTAATAGGAGCCGAGTTATAACGGTTTAAAGGGAACAAAGGAAAAAAAAATTTTTCTTTAACAATTTCTTTTTCCGTAACAATAGCACCTAGAACAACCGGAGTGAGGGCATTGGAAAGGGCTCGTCGCGCCGTACACGCCCATATTTTTTTCATCCAGATCTGACCAATATGAGCCGAGTTATAACGGATAAAGCGGAACATAGGAAAAAAAAATTTTTCTTTAACAATTTTTATCTCCGAAACTGTGGCATCTAGAACAACAGGAGCGAGGACATTGGAAAGTGCTCGTCGCGCCGTACACGCCCATATTTTTTTCATCCAGATCTGACCAATAGGAGCCGAGTTAGAACGGTTTAAATGGAACAAAGGAAAATAATCTTTCTTTAACAATTTTTGTCTCCAAATCTATAGTACCTAGAACAACCGGACAGGGGTCATTGGAAGGCGCTCCTCGCGCCCTACACTGCCATATTTCTTTCATCCAGATCTGACCAACAGGAGCCGAGTTATAACGGTTTAAAGGGAACAAAGGAAAAAAAAATTTTCTTTAACAATTTTTATCTCCGAAACTGTGGCATCTAGAACAACCGGAGCGAGGACATTGGAAAGTGCTCGTCGCGCCGTACACGCCCATATTTTTTTCATCCAGATCTGACGAATAGGAGCCGAGTTAGAACGGTTTAAATGGAACAAAGGAAAATAATCTTTCTTTAACAATTTTTGTCTCCAAAACTATAGCACCTAGAACAACCGGACAGGGGTCATTGGAAGGCGCTCTTCGCGCCCTACACTGCCATATTTCTTTCATCCAGATCTGACCAATAGGAGCCGAGTTATAACGGTTTAAAGGGAACATAGGAAAAAAAAATTTTTTTTAACAATTTTTCTCTCCGAAACTATAGCACCTAGAACAACCTGACAGGGGTCATTGGAAGGCGCTCCTCGCGCCCTACACGGCCATATTTCTTTCATCCAGATCTGACCAATATGAGCTGAGTTATATCGGTTTAAAGGGAACAAAGGAAAAAAAATTTTTTTTTAACAATTTTTTTCTTCGAAACTATAGCACCTAGAACAACCGGAGCGAGGGCATTGGAAAGGACTCTTCGCGCCTTACACGCCCATATTTTTTTCATCCAGATCTGCCCAATAGGAGCCGAGTTAGAACGGTTTAAATGGAACAAAGGAAAATAATCTTTCTTTAACAATTTTGGTCTCCAAAACTATAGCACCTAGAAGAACCAGACAGGGGTCATTGGAAGGCGCTCCTCGCGCCCTACACGGCCATATTTCTTTCATCCCGATCTGACCAATAGGAGCCGAGTTATAACGGTTTAAAGGGAACAAAGGAAAAAAAAATTTTTTTTAACAATTTTTCTCTCCGAAACTATAGCATCTAGGACAACCGGAGCGAGGGCATTGGAAAGTACTCGTCGCGCCGTACACGCCCATATTTTTTTCATCCAGATCTGCCCAATAGGAGCCGAGTTAGAACGGATTAAATGGAACAAAGGAAAATAATCTTTCTTTAACAATTTTTCTCTCCGAAACTATAGCACCTAGATCAACCGGACAGGGGTCATTGGAAGGCGCTCCTCGCGCCCTACACGGCCATATTTCTTTCATCCAGATCTGACCAATAGGAGCCGAGTTATAACGGTTTAAAGGGAACCAAGGAAAAAAAAATTTTTCTTTAACAATTTCTTTCTCTGTAACAATAGCACCTAGAAAAACCGGAGCGAGGGCATTGGAAAGGGCTCGTCGCCTCCTACACGCCCATATTTTTTTCATCCAGATCTGACTAATAGGAGCCGAGTTATAACGGTTTAAAGGGAACAAAGGAAAAAAAAATTTTTCTTTAACAATTTCTTTTTCCGTAACAATAGCACCTAGAACAACCGGAGTGAGGGCATTGGAAAGGGCTCGTCGCGCCGTACACGCCCATATTTTTTTCATCCAGATCTGACCAATATGAGCCGAGTTATAACGGATAAAGCGGAACATAGGAAAAAAAAATTTTTCTTTAACAATTTTTATCTCCGAAACTGTGGCATCTAGAACAACAGGAGCGAGGACATTGGAAAGTGCTCGTCGCGCCGTACACGCCCATATTTTTTTCATCCAGATCTGACCAATAGGAGCCGAGTTAGAACGGTTTAAATGGAACAAAGGAAAATAATCTTTCTTTAACAATTTTTGTCTCCAAATCTATAGTACCTAGAACAACCGGACAGGGGTCATTGGAAGGCGCTCCTCGCGCCCTACACTGCCATATTTCTTTCATCCAGATCTGACCAACAGGAGCCGAGTTATAACGGTTTAAAGGGAACAAAGGAAAAAAAAATTTTCTTTAACAATTTTTCTCTCCGAAACTGTAGCATCTAGAACAACCGGAGCGAGGGCATTGGAAAGTGCTCGTCGCGCCGTACACGCCCATATTTTTTTCATCCAGATCTGCCCAATAGGAGCCGAGTTAGAACGGTTTAAATGGAACAAAGGAAAATAATCTTTCTTTAACAATTTTTGTCTCCAAAACTATAGCACCTAGAACAACCAGACAGGGGTCATTGTAAGGCGCTCCTCGCGCCCTACACGGCCATATTTCTTTCATCCAGATCTGACCAATAGGAGCCGAGTTATAACGGTTTAAAGGGAACAAAGGAAAAAAAAATTTTTTTTAACAATTTTTCTCTCAGAAACTATAGCACCTAGATCAACCGGACAGGGGTCATTGGAAGGCGCTCCTCGCGCCCTACACGGCCATATTTCTTTCATCCAGATCTGACCAACAGGAGCCGCGTTACAACGGTTTAAATGGAACAAAGGAAAATAATCTTTCTTTAACAATTTTTTTCTCCAAAACTGTAGCACTTAGAACAACCGGACAGGGGTCATTGGAAGGCGCTCCTCGCGCCCTACACGGCCATATTTTGTTCATCCAGATCTGACCAATAGGAGCCGCGTTATAACGGATAAAACAGAACAAAGGAAAAAAAAATTTTTCTTTAACAATTTTTTTCTCCGAAACTGTGGGACCTAGAACAACCGGACCGAGGTCCTTGGAAAGGGCTCGTCGCGCCCTACAGGGGCATATATTTTTCATCCAGATCTGACCAATAGGAGACGAGTTATAACAGTTTAAATGGAACAAAGGAAAAAAAAATTTTTCTTTAACAATTTTTGTCTCCGAAACTGTGGCATCTAGAACACCTGGACCGAGGTCATTGGAAAGGACTCGTCGCGCCGTACACGCCCATATTTTTTTCATCCAGATCTGACCAACAGGAGCAGAGTTACAACGGATTAAATGGAACAAAGGAAAATAATCTTTCTTTAACAATTTTTCTCTCCGAAACTATAGCACCTAGATCAACCGGACAGGGGTCATTGGAAGGCGCTCCTCGCGCCCTACACGGCCATATTTCTTTCATCCAGATCTGACCAATAGGAGCCGAGTTATAACGGTTTAAAGGGAACCAAGGAAAAAAAAATTTTTCTTTAACAATTTCTTTCTCCGTAACAATAGCACCTAGAACAACCGGAGCGAGGGCATTGGAAAGGGCTCGTCGCCTCCTACACGCCCATATTTTTTTCATCCAGATCTGACTAATAGGAGCCGAGTTATAACGGTTTAAAGGGGACAAAGGAAAAAAAAATTTTTTTTAACAATTTTTCTCTCCGAAACTATAGCACCTAGATCAACCGGACAGGGGTCATTGGAAGGCGCTCCTCGCGCCCTACTCGGCCATATTTCTTTCATCCAGATCTGACCAACAGGAGCCGCGTTACAACGGTTTAAATGGAACAAAGGAAAATAATCCTTCTTTAACAATTTTTGTCTCCAAAACTATAGCACCTAGAACAACCGGACAGGGGTCATTGGAAGGCGCTCCTCGCGCCCTACACTGCCATATTTCTTTCATCCAGATCTGACCAATAGGAGCCGAGCTATAACGGTTTAAAGGGAACAAAGGAAAAAAAAATTTTTTTTAACAATTTTTGTCTCCGAAACTATAGCACCTAGAACAACCGGACAGGGGTCATTGGAAGGCGCTCCTCGCGCCCTACACGGCCATATTTTGCTCATCCAGATCTGACCAATAGGAGCGGAGTTATAACGGTTTAAAGGGAACAAAGGAAAAAAAAATTTCTTTTTAACAATTTTTTCCTCCGAAACTGTAGCACCTAGAACAACCGGAGCGAGGGCATTGGAAAGGACTCGTCGCGCCGTACACGCCCATATTTTTTTCATCCAGATCTGACCAACAGGAGCAGAGTTACAACGGATTAAATGGAACAAAGGAAAATAATCTTTCTTTAACAATTTTTTTCTCCAAAACTATAGCACCTAGAACAACCGGAGCGAGGGCATTGGAAAGGGCTCGTCGCGCCGTACACGCCCATATTTTTTTCATCCAGATCTGACCAATATGAGCCGAGTTATAACGGATAAAGCGGAACATAGGAAAAAAAAATTTTTCTTTAACAATTTTTATCTCCGAAACTGTGGCATCTAGAACAACCGGAGCGAGGGCATTGGAAAGTGCTCGTCGCGCCGTACACGCCCATATTTTTTTCATCCAGATCTGCCCAATAGGAGCCGAGTTAGAACGGTTTAAATGGAACAAAGGAAAATAATCTTTCTTTAACAATTTTTGTCTCCAAAACAATAGCACCTAGAACAACCAGTCAGGGGTCATTGGAAGGCGCTCCTCGCGCCCTACACGGCCATATTTCTTTCATCCAGATCTGACCAATAGGAGCCGAGTTATAACGGTTTAAAGGGAACAAAGGAAAAAAAAATTTTTTTTAACAATTTTTCTCTCAGAAACTATAGCACCTAGATCAACCGGACAGGGGTCATTGGAAGGCGCTCCTGGCGCCCTACACGGCCATATTTCTTTCATCCAGATCTGACCAACAGGAGCCGCGTTACAACGGTTTAAATGGAACAAAGGAAAATAATCTTTCTTTAACAATTTTTTTCTCCAAAACTATAGCACCTAGAACAACCGGACAGGGGTCATTGGAAGGCGCTCCTCGCGCCCTACACGCCCATATTTATTTCATCCAGATCTGACCAACTGGAGCCGAGTTATAACGGTTTAAAGGGAACAATGGAAAAAAAAATTTTTCTTTAACAATTTCTTTTTCCGTAACAATAGCACCTAGAACAACCGGAGCGAGGGCATTGGAAAGGGCTCGTCGCCTCCTACACGCCCATATTTTTTTCATCCAGATCTGACTAATAGGAGTCGCGTTACAACGGTTTAAATGGAACAAAGGAAAATAATCTTTCTTTAACAATTTTTTTCTCCAAAACTATAGCACTTAGAACAACCGGACAGGGGTCATTGGAAGGCACTCCTCGCGCCCTACACGGCCATATTTTGTTCATCCTGATCTGACCAATAGGAGCGGAGTTATAACGGTTTAAAGGGAACAAAGGAAAAAAAAATTTCTTTTTAACAATTTTTTCCTCCGAAACTGTAGCACCTAGAACAACCGGAGCGAGGGCATTGGAAAGTGCTCGTCGCCCCGTACACGCCCATATTTTTTTCATCCAGATCTGCCCAATAGGAGCCGAGTTAGAACGGTTTAAATGGAACAAAGGAAAATAATCTTTCTTTAACAATTTTTGTCTCCAAAACTATAGCACCTAGAACAACCAGACAGGGGTCATTGGAAGGCGCTCCTCGCGCCCTACACGGCCATATTTCTTTCATCCAGATCTGACCAATAGGAGCCGAGTTATAACGGTTTAAAGGGAACAAAGGAAAAAAAAATTTTTTTTAACAATTTTTCTCTCAGAAACTATAGCACCTAGATCAACCGGACAGGGGTCATTGGAAGGCGCTCCTGGCGCCCTACACGGCCATATTTCTTTCATCCAGATCTGACCAACAGGAGCCGCGTTACAACGGTTTAAATGGAACAAAGGAAAATAATCTTTCTTTAACAATTTTTTTCTCCAAAACTATAGCACCTAGAACAACCGGACAGGGGTCATTGGAAGGCGCTCCTCGCGCCCTACACGGCCATATTTCTTTCATCCAGATCTGACCAATAGGAGCCGAGCTATAACGGTTTAAAGGGAACAAAGGAAAAAAAAATTTTTTTTAACAATTTCTTTTTCCGTAACAATAGCACTTAGAACAACCGGAGCGAGGGCATTGGAAAGGGCTCGTCGCCTCCTACACGCCCATATTTTTTTCATCCAGATCTGACTAATAGGAGCCGCGTTACAACGGTTTAAATGGAACAAAGGAAAATAATCTTTCTTTAACAATTTTTTTCTCCAAAACTATAGCACTTAGAACAACCGGACAGGGGTCATTGGAAGGCACTCCTCGCGCCCTACACGGCCATATTTTGTTCATCCAGATCTGACCAATAGGAGCGGAGTTATAACGGTTTAAAGGGAACAAAGGAAAAAAAAATTTCTTTTTAACAATTTTTTCCTCCGAAACTGTAGCACCTAGAACAACCGGAGCGAGGGCATTGGAAAGGACTCGTCGCGCCGTACACGCCCATATTTTTTTCATCCAGATCTGACCAACAGGAGCATAGTTACAACGGATTAAATGGAACAAAGGAAAATAATCTTTCTTTAACAATTTTTTTCTCCAAAACTATAGCACCTAGAACAACCGGAGCGAGGGCATTGGAAAGGGCCCGTCGCGCCGTACACGCACATATTTTTTTCATCCAGATCTGACCAATATGAGCCGAGTTATAACGGATAAAGCGGAACATAGGAAAAAAAAATTTTTCTTTAACAATTTTTATCTCCGAAACTGTGGCATCTAGAACAACCGGAGCGAGGGCATTGGAAAGTGCTCGTCGCGCCGTACACGCCCATATTTTTTTCATCCAGATCTGCCCAATAGGAGCCGAGTTAGAACGGTTTAAATGGAACAAAGGAAAATAATCGTTCTTTAACAATTTTTGTCTCCAAAACTATAGCACCTAGAACAACCAGACAGGGGTCATTGGAAGGCGCTCCTCGCGCCCTACACGGCCATATTTCTTTCATCCAGATCTGACCAACAGGAGCCGCGTTACAACGGTTTAAATGGAACAATGGAAAATAATCTTTCTTTAACAATTTTTTTCTCCAAAACTATAGCACTTAGAACAACCGGACAGGGGTCATTGGAAGGCCCTCCTCGCGCCCTACACGGCCATATTTCTTTCATCCAGATCTGACCAATAGGAGCCGAGTTATAACGGTTTAAAGGGAACCAAGGAAAAAAAAATTTTTCTTTAACAATTTTTTTCTCCGAAACTGTGGCACCTAGAACAACCGGACCGAGGTCCTTGGAAAGGGCTCGTCGCGCCCTACAGGGGCATATGTTTTTCATCCAGATCTGACCAATAGGAGACGAGTTATAACGGTTTAAATGGAACAAAGGAAAAAAAAATTTTTCTTTAACAATTTTTGTCTCCGAAACATTGGCATCTAGAACAACTGGACCGAGGTCATTGGAAAGGACTCGTCGCGCCGTACACGCCCATATTTTTTTCATCCAGATCTGACCAACAGGAGCAGAGTTACAACGGATTAAATGGAACAAAGGAAAATAATCTTTCTTTAACAATTTTTGTCTCCAAAACTATAGCACCTAGAACAACCAGACAGGGGTCATTGGAAGGCGCTCCTCGCGCCCTACACGGCCATATTTCTTTCATCCAGATCTGACCAATAGGAGCCGAGTTATAACGGTTTAAAGGGAACAAAGGAAAAAAAAATTTTTTTTAACAATTTTTCTCTCAGAAACTATAGCACCTAGATCAACCGGACAGGGGTCATTGGAAGGCGCTCCTGGCGCCCTACACGGCCATATTTCTTTCATCCAGATCTGACCAACAGGAGCCGCGTTACAACGGTTTAAATGGAACAAAGGAAAATAATCTTTCTTTAACAATTTTTTTCTCCAAAACTATAGCACCTAGAACAACCGGACAGGGGTCATTGGAAGGCGCTCCTCGCGCCCTACACGCCCATATTTATTTCATCCAGATCTGACCAACTGGAGCCGAGTTATAACGGTTTAAAGGGAACAATGGAAAAAAAAATTTTTCTTTAACAATTTCTTTTTCCGTAACAATAGCACCTAGAACAACCGGAGCGAGGGCATTGGAAAGGGTTCGTCGCCTCCTACACGCCCATATTTTTTTCATCCAGATCTGACTAATAGGAGTCGCGTTACAACGGTTTAAATGGAACAAAGGAAAATAATCTTTCTTTAACAATTTTTTTCTCCAAAACTATAGCACTTAGAACAACCGGACAGGGGTCATTGGAAGGCACTCCTCGCGCCCTACACGGCCATATTTTGTTCATCCTGATCTGACCAATAGGAGCGGAGTTATAACGGTTTAAAGGGAACAAAGGAAAAAAAAATTTCTTTTTAACAATTTTTTCCTCCGAAACTGTAGCACCTAGAACAACCGGAGCGAGGGCATTGGAAAGTGCTCGTCGCCCCGTACACGCCCATATTTTTTTCATCCAGATCTGCCCAATAGGAGCCGAGTTAGAACGGTTTAAATGGAACAAAGGAAAATAATCTTTCTTTAACAATTTTTGTCTCCAAAACTATAGCACCTAGAACAACCAGACAGGGGTCATTGGAAGGCGCTCCTCGCGCCCTACACGGCCATATTTCTTTCATCCAGATCTGACCAATAGGAGCCGAGTTATAACGGTTTAAAGGGAACAAAGGAAAAAAAAATTTTTTTTAACAATTTTTCTCTCAGAAACTATAGCACCTAGATCAACCGGACAGGGGTCATTGGAAGGCGCTCCTGGCGCCCTACACGGCCATATTTCTTTCATCCAGATCTGACCAACAGGAGCCGCGTTACAACGGTTTAAATGGAACAAAGGAAAATAATCTTTCTTTAACAATTTTTTTCTCCAAAACTATAGCACCTAGAACAACCGGACAGGGGTCATTGGAAGGCGCTCCTCGCGCCCTACACGGCCATATTTCTTTCATCCAGATCTGACCAATAGGAGCCGAGCTATAACGGTTTAAAGGGAACAAAGGAAAAAAAAATTTTTTTTTAACAATTTCTTTTTCCGTAACAATAGCACTTAGAACAACCGGAGCGAGGGCATTGGAAAGGGCTCGTCGCCTCCTACACGCCCATATTTTTTTCATCCAGATCTGACTAATAGGAGCCGCGTTACAACGGTTTAAATGGAACAAAGGAAAATAATCTTTCTTTAACAATTTTTTTCTCCAAAACTATAGCACTTAGAACAACCGGACAGGGGTCATTGGAAGGCACTCCTCGCGCCCTACACGGCCATATTTTGTTCATCCTGATCTGACCAATAGGAGCGGAGTTATAACGGTTTAAAGGGAACAAAGGAAAAAAAAATTTCTTTTTAACAATTTTTTCCTCCGAAACTGTAGCACCTAGAACAACCGGAGCGAGGGCATTGGAAAGTGCTCGTCGCCCCGTACACGCCCATATTTTTTTCATCCAGATCTGCCCAATAGGAGCCGAGTTAGAACGGTTTAAATGGAACAAAGGAAAATAATCTTTCTTTAACAATTTTTGTCTCCAAAACTATAGCACCTAGAACAACCAGACAGGGGTCATTGGAAGGCGCTCCTCGCGCCCTACACGGCCATATTTCTTTCATCCAGATCTGACCAATAGGAGCCGAGTTATAACGGTTTAAAGGGAACAAAGGAAAAAAAAATTTTTTTTAACAATTTTTCTCTCAGAAACTATAGCACCTAGATCAACCGGACAGGGGTCATTGGAAGGCGCTCCTGGCGCCCTACACGGCCATATTTCTTTCATCCAGATCTGACCAACAGGAGCCGCGTTACAACGGTTTAAATGGAACAAAGGAAAATAATCTTTCTTTAACAATTTTTTTCTCCAAAACTATAGCACCTAGAACAACCGGACAGGGGTCATTGGAAGGCGCTCCTCGCGCCCTACACGGCCATATTTCTTTCATCCAGATCTGACCAATAGGAGCCGAGCTATAACGGTTTAAAGGGAACAAAGGAAAAAAAAATTTTTTTTTAACAATTTCTTTTTCCGTAACAATAGCACTTAGAACAACCGGAGCGAGGGCATTGGAAAGGGCTCGTCGCCTCCTACACGCCCATATTTTTTTCATCCAGATCTGACTAATAGGAGCCGCGTTACAACGGTTTAAATGGAACAAAGGAAAATAATCTTTCTTTAACAATTTTTTTCTCCAAAACTATAGCACTTAGAACAACCGGACAGGGGTCATTGGAAGGCACTCCTCGCGCCCTACACGGCCATATTTTGTTCATCCAGATCTGACCAATAGGAGCGGAGTTATAACGGTTTAAAGGGAACAAAGGAAAAAAAAATTTCTTTTTAACAATTTTTTCCTCCGAAACTGTAGCACCTAGAACAACCGGAGCGAGGGCATTGGAAAGGACTCGTCGCGCCGTACACGCCCATATTTTTTTCATCCAGATCTGACCAACAGGAGCATAGTTACAACGGATTAAATGGAACAAAGGAAAATAATCTTTCTTTAACAATTTTTTTCTCCAAAACTATAGCACCTAGAACAACCGGAGCGAGGGCATTGGAAAGGGCCCGTCGCGCCGTACACGCCCATATTTTTTTCATCCAGATCTGACCAATATGAGCCGAGTTATAACGGATAAAGCGGAACATAGGAAAAAAAAATTTTTCTTTAACAATTTTTATCTCCGAAACTGTGGCATCTAGAACAACCGGAGCGAGGGCATTGGAAAGTGCTCGTCGCGCCGTACACGCCCATATTTTTTTCATCCAGATCTGCCCAATAGGAGCCGAGTTAGAACGGTTTAAATGGAACAAAGGAAAATAATCGTTCTTTAACAATTTTTGTCTCCAAAACTATAGCACCTAGAACAACCAGACAGGGGTCGTTGGAAGGCGCTCCTCGCGCCCTACACGGCCATATTTCTTTCATCCAGATCTGACCAACAGGAGCCGCGTTACAACGGTTTAAATGGAACAATGGAAAATAATCTTTCTTTAACAATTTTTTTCTCCAAAACTATAGCACTTAGAACAACCGGACAGGGGTCATTGGAAGGCCCTCCTCGCGCCCTACACGGCCATATTTCTTTCATCCAGATCTGACCAATAGGAGCCGAGTTATAACGGTTTAAAGGGAACCAAGGAAAAAAAAATTTTTCTTTAACAATTTTTTTCTCCGAAACTGTGGCACCTAGAACAACCGGACCGAGGTCCTTGGAAAGGGCTCGTCGCGCCCTACAGGGGCATATGTTTTTCATCCAGATCTGACCAATAGGAGACGAGTTATAACGGTTTAAATGGAACAAAGGAAAAAAAAATTTTTCTTTAACAATTTTTGTCTCCGAAACATTGGCATCTAGAACAACTGGACCGAGGTCATTGGAAAGGACTCGTCGCGCCGTACACGCCCATATTTTTTTCATCCAGATCTGACCAACAGGAGCAGAGTTACAACGGATTAAATGGAACAAAGGAAAATAATCTTTCTTTAACAATTTTTCTCTCCGAAACTATAGCACCTAGATCAACCGGACAGGGGTCATTGGAAGGCGCTCCTCGCGCCCTACACGGCCATATTTCTTTCATCCAGATCTGACCAATAGGAGCCGAGTTATAACGGTTTAAAGGGAACCAAGGAAAAAAAAATTTTTCTTTAACAATTTCTTTCTCCGTAACAATAGCACCTAGAACAACCGGAGCGAGGGCATTGGAAAGGGCTCGTCGCCTCCTACACGCCCATATTTTTTTCATCCAGATCTGACTAATAGGAGCCGAATTATAACGGTTTAAAGGGGACAAAGGAAAAAAAAATTTTTTTTAACAATTTTTCTCTCCGAAACTATAGCACCTAGACCAACCGGACAGGGGTCATTGGAAGGCGCTTCTCGCGCCCTACTCGGCCATATTTCTTTCATCCAGATCTGACCAACAGGAGCCGCGTTACAACGGTTTAAATGGAACAATGGAAAATAATCTTTCTTTAACAATTTTTTTCTCCAAAACTATAGCACTTAGAACAACCGGACAGGGGTCATTGGAAGGCCCTCCTCGCGCCCTACACGGCCATATTTCTTTCATCCAGATCTGACCAATAGGAGCCGAGTTATAACGGTTTAAAGGGAACAAAGGAAAAAAAAATTTTTCTTTAACAATTTCTTTTTCCGTAACAATAGCACCTAGAACAACCGGGGCGAGGGCATTGGAAAGGGCTCGTCGCCTCCTACACGCCCATATTTTTTTCATCCAGATCTGACTAATAGGAGCCGAGTTATAACGGTTTAATGGGAACAAAGAAAAAAAAAATTTTTTTTTAACAATTTTCTCCTCCGAAACTGTAGCACCTAGAACAACCGGAGCGAGGGCGTTGGAAAAGACTCGTCGCGCCGTACAGGGGCATATATTTTTCATCCAGATCTGACCAATAGTAGCCGAGTTATAACGGTTTAAATGGAACAAAGGAAAAAAAAATTTTTCTTTAACAATTTTTGTCTCCGAAACTGTGGCATCTAGAACAATTGGACCGAGGTCATTGGAAAGGGCTCGTCGCGCCCTACGCGCCCATATTTTTTTCATCCAGATCTGACCAATAGGAGCCGAGTTACAACGGTTTAAATGGAACAAAGGAAAATAATCTTTCTTTAACAATTTTTTTCTCGAAAACTATAGCACCTAGAACAACCGGACCGAGGTTGTTGGAAAGGGCCCGTCGCGCCCTACAGGGGCATATATTTTTCATCCAGATCTGGCCAATAGTAGCCGAGTTATAACGTTTTAAAGGGAACAAAGGAAAAAAAAAATTTTCTTTAACAATTTTTTCCTCAGAAACTGTAGGACCTAGAACAACCGGAGCGAGGGCATTGGAAAGGACTCGTCGCGCCGTGCACGCCCATATTTTTTTCATCCAGATCTGACCAACTGGAGCCGAGTTATAACGGTTTAAAGGGAACAAAGGAAAAAAAAATTTTTTTTAACAATTTTTCTCTCCGAAACTGTAGCACCTAGAACAACCGGAGCGAGGGCATTGGAAAGGACTCGTCGCGCCGTACACGCCCATATTTTTTTCATCCAGATCTGACCAACTGGAGCCGAGTTATAACGGTTTAAAGGGAACAAAGGAAAAAAAAATTTTTTTTTAACAATTTTTTCCTCCGAAACTGTAGCACCTAAAACTACCGGAGCGAGGGCATTGGAAAGTGTTCGTCGCGCCCTAAGCGCCCATATTTTTTCCATCCAGACCTGACCAATAGGAGCCGAGTTATAACGGTTTAAATGGAACAAAGGAAAAAAAAATTTTTCTTTAACACTTTTTGTCTCCGAAACTGTGGCATCTAGAACAACTGGACCGAGGTCGTTGGAAAGGGCTCGTCGCGCCCTACGCGCCCATATTTTTTTCATCCAGATCTGACCAATAGGAGCCGAGTTATAACGTTTTAAAGGGAACAAAGGAAAAAAAAAATTTTCTTTAACAATTTTTTCCTCAGAAACTGTAGGACCTAGAACAACCGGAGCGAGGGCATTGGAAAGGACTCGTCGCGCCGTGCACGCCCATATTTTTTTCATCCAGATCTGACCAACTGGAGCCGAGTTATAACGGTTTAAAGGGAACAAAGGAAAAAAAAATTTTATTTAACAATTTTTCTCTCCGAAACTGTAGCACCTAGAACAACCGGAGCGAGGGCATTGGAAAGGACTCGTCGCGCCGTACACGCCCATATTTTTTTCATCCAGATCTGACCAACTGGAGCCGAGTTATAACGGTTTAAAGGGAACAAAGGAAAAAAAAATTTTTTTTAACAATTTTTTCCTCCGAAACTGTAGCACCTAAAACAACCGGAGCGAAGGCTTTGGAACTGTTCGTCGCGCCCTAAGCGCCCATATTTTTTCCATCCAGACCTGACCAATAGGAGCCGAGTTATAACGGTTTAAATGGAACAAAGGAAAATAATCTTTCTTTAACAATTTTTTTCTCCAAAACTATAGCACCTAGAACAACCGGACCGAGGTTGTTGGAAAGGGCCCGTCGCGCCCTACAGGGGCATATATTTTTCATCCAGATCTGACCAATAGGAGCCGAGTTATAACGGTTTAAATGGAAGAAAGGAAAAAAAAATTTTTCTTTAACAGTTTTTGTCTCCGAAACTGTGGCATCTAGAACAACTGGACCGAGGTCGTTGGAAAGGGCTCGTCGCGCCCTACGCGCCCATATTTTTTACATCCAGATCTGACCAATAGGAGCCGAGTTATAACGTTTTAAAGGGAACAAAGGAAAAAAAAAATTTTCTTTAACAATTTTTTCCTCCGAAACTGTAGCACCTAAAACAACCGGAGCGAGGGCATTGGAAAGTGCTCGTCGCGCCCTACGCGCCCATATTTTTTTCATCCAGACCTGACCAATAGGAGCCGAGTTATAACGGTTTAAAGGGAACAAAGGAAAAAAAAATTTTATCTAACAATTTTTCTCTCCGAAACTGTAGCACCTAGAACAACCGGAGCGAGGGCATTGGAAAGGACTCGTCGCGCCGTACACGCCCATATTTTTTTCATCCAGATCTGACCAACTGGAGCCGAGTTATAACGGTTTAAAGGGAACAAAGGAAAAAAAAATTTTTTTTAACAATTTTTCTCTCCGAAACTATAGCACCTAGAACAACCGGAGCGAGGGCATTGGAAAGTGCTCGTCGCGCCGTACACGCCCATATTTTTTTCATCCAGATCTGACCAATAGGAGCCGAGTTATAACGGTTTAAAGGGAACAAAGGAAAAAAAAAATTTTCTTTAACAATTTTTATCTCCGAAACTGTGGCATCTAGAACAACTGGACCGAGGTCGTTGGAAAGGGCTCGTCGCGCCCTACGCGCCCATATTTTTTTCATCCATATCTGACCAATAGGAGCCGAGTTACAACGGTTTAAATGGAACAAAGGAAAATAATCTTTCTTTAATAATTTTTTTCTCCAAAACTATAGCACCTAGAACAACCAGACCGAGGTTGTTGGAAAGGGCCCGTCGCGCCCTACAGGGGCATATATTTTTCATCCAGACCTGACCAATAGGTGCGGAGTTATAACGGTTTAAAGAGAACAAAGGAAAAAAAAATTTTTCTTTAACAATTTTTTTCTCCGAAATTGTGGCACGTAGAACAAAGGGAGCAAGGGCATTGGAAAGGGCTCGTCGCCCCCTACACGGCCATATTTTGTTCATCCAGATCTGACCAATAGGAGCCGAGTTATAACGGTTTAAAGGGAACAAAGGAAAAAAAAATTTTTTTTAACAATTTTTCTCTCCGAAACTGTAGCACCTAGAACAACCGGAGCGAGGGCATTGGAAGCCGCACCTCGCGACGTACACGCCCATATTTTTTTCATCCAGATCTGACCAATAGGAGCCGAGTTACAACGGTTTAAATGGTACAAAGGAAAATAATCTTTCTTTAACAATTTTTGTCTCCAAAACTATAGCACCTAGAACAACCAGGCAGGGGTCATTGGAAGGCGCACCTCGCGCCCTACGCGCCCATATTTTTTTCATCCAGATCTGACCAACAGGAACCGAGTTACAACGGTTTAAATGGAACAAAGGAAAATAATCCTTCTTTAACAATTTTCGTCTCCAAAACTATAGCACCTAGAACAACCGGACAGGGGTCATTGGAAGGCTCTCCCCGCGCCCTACACGGCCATATTTCTTTCAACCAGATCTGACCAATAGGAGCCGCGTTACAACGGTTTAAATGGAACAAAGGAAAATAATCTTTCTTTAACAATTTTTTTCTCCAAAACTATAGCACTTAGAACAACCGGACAGGGGTCATTGGAAGGCTCTCCTCGCGCCCTAAACGGCTATATTTTGTTCATCCAGATCTGACTAATAGGAGCCGAGTTATAACGGTTTAAAAGGAACAAAGAAAAAAAAAATTTTTTTTTAACAATTTTTTCCTCAGAAACTGTAGGACCTAGAACAACCGGAGCGAGGGCATTGGAAAGGACTCGTCGCGCCGTGCACGCCCATATTTTTTTCATCCAGATCTTACCAACTGGAGCCGAGTTATAACGGTTTAAAGGGAACAAAGGAAAAAAAAATTTTTTTTAACAATTTTTCTCTCCGAAACTGTAGCACCTAGAACAACCGGAGCGAGGGCATTGGAAAGGACTCGTCGCGCCGTACACGCCCATATTTTTTTCATCCAGATCTGACCAACTGGAGCCGAGTTATAACGGTTTAAAGGGAACAAAGGAAAAAAAAATTTTTTTTAACAATTTTTTCCTCCGAAACTGTAGCACCTAAAACAACCGGAGCGAAGGCTTTGGAACTGTTCGTCGCGCCCTAAGCGCCCATATTTTTTCCATCCAGACCTGACCAATAGGAGCCGAGTTATAACGGTTTAAATGGAACAAAGGAAAATAATCTTTCTTTAACAATTTTTTTCTCCAAAACTATAGCACCTAGAACAACCGGACCGAGGTCGTTGGAAAGGGCTCGTCGCGCCCTACGCGCCCATATTTTTTTCATCCAGATCTGACCAATAGGAGCCGAGTTATAACGTTTTAAAGGGAACAAAGGAAAAAAAAAATTTTCTTTAACAATTTTTTCCTCAGAAACTGTAGGACCTAGATCAACCGGAGCGAGGGCATTGGAAAGGACTCGTCGCGCCGTGCACGCCCATATTTTTTTCATCCAGATCTGACCAACTGGAGCCGAGTTATAACGGTTTAAAGGGAACAAAGAAAAAAAAAATTTTTTTTAACAATTTTTCTCTCCGAAACTGTAGCACCTAGAACAACTGGAGCGAGGGCTTTGGAAATGTTCGTCGCGCCCTAAGCGCCCATATTTTTTCCATCCAGACCTGACCAATAGGAGCCGAGTTATAACGGTTTAAATGGAACAAAGGAAAATAATCTTTCTGTAACAATTTTTTTCTCCAAAACTATAGCACCTAGAACAACCGGACCGAGGTTGTTGGAAAGGGCCCGTCGCGCCCTACAGGGGCATATATTTTTCATCCAGATCTGACCAATAGGAGCCGAGTTATAACGGTTTAAATGGAACAAAGGAAAAAAAAATTTTTCTTTAACAGTTTTTGTCTCCGAAACTGTGGCATCTAGAACAACTGGACCGAGGTCGTTGGAAGGGGCTCGTCGCGCCCTACGCGCCCATATTTTTTTCATCCAGATCTGACCAATAGGAGACGAGTTATAACGTTTTAAAGGGAACAAAGGAAAAAAAAAATTTTCTTTAACAATTTTTTCCTCAGAAACTGTAGGACCTAGAACAACCGGAGCGAGGGCATTGGAAAGGACTCGTCGCGCCGTGCACGCCCATATTTTTTTCATCCAGATCTGACCAACTGGAGCCGAGTTATAACGGTTTAAAGGGAACAAAGAAAAAAAAAATTTTTTTTAACAATTTTTCTCTCCCAAACTGTAGCACCTAGAACAACCGGAGCGAGGGCATTGGAAAGGACTCGTCGCGCCGTACACGCCCATATTTTTTTCATCCAGATCTGACCAACTGGAGCCGAGTTATAACGGTTTAAAGGGAACTATGGAAAAAAAAATTTTTTTTTAACAATTTTTTCCTCCGAAACTGTAGCACCTAAAACAACCGGAGCGAGGGCATTGGAAAGTGTTCGTCGCGCCCTAAGCGCCCATATTTTTTCCATCCAGACCTGACCAATAGGAGCCGAGTTATAACGGTTTAAATGGAACAAAGGAAAATAATCTTTCTTTAACAATTTTTTTCTCCAAAACTATAGCACCTAGAACAACCGGACCAAGGTTGTTGGAAAGGGCCCGTCGCGCCCTACAGGGGCATATATTTTTCATCCAGATCTGACCAATAGGAGCCGAGTTATAACGGTTTAAATGGAACAAAGGAAAAAAAAATTTTTCTTTAACAGTTTTTGTCTCCGAAACTGTGGCATCTAGAACAACTGGACCGAGGTCGTTGGAAAGGGCTCGTCGCGCCCTACGCGCCCATATATTTTTCATCCAGATCTGACCAATAGGAGCCGAGTTATAACGGTTTAAACGGAACAAAGGAAAAAAAAATTTTTTCTAACAATTTTTCTCTCCGAAACTGTAGCACCTAGAACAACCGGAGCGAGGGAATTGGAAAGGACTCGTCGCGCCGTACACGCCCATATTTTTTTCATCCAGATCTGACCAACTGGAGCCGAGTTATAACGGTTTAAAGGGAACAAAGGAAAAAAAAATTTTTTTTAACAATTTTTCTCTCCGAAACTATAGCACCTAGAACAACCGGAGCGAGGGCATTGGAAAGTGCTCGTCGCGCCGTACACGCCCATATTTTTTTCATCCAGATCTGTCCAATAGGAGCCGAGTTATAACGGTTTAAAGGGAACAAAGGAAAAAAAAAATTTTCTTTAACAATTTTTATCTCCGAAACTGTGACATCTAGAACAACTGGACCGAGGTCGTTGGAAAGGGCTCGTCGCGCCCTACGCGCCCATATTTTTTTCATCCATATCTGACCAATAGGAGCCGAGTTACAACGGTTTAAATGGAACAAAGAAAAATAATCTTTCTTTAATAATTTTTTTCTCCAAAACTATAGCACCTAGAACAACCGGACCGAGGTTGTTGGAAAGGGCCCGTCGCGCCCTACAGGGGCATATATTTTTCATCCAGATCTGACCAATAGGAGCCGAGTTACAACGATTTAAATGGAACAAAGGAAAAAAAAATTTTTCTTTATCAGTTTTTGTCTCCGAAACTGTGGCATCTAGAACAACTGGACCGAGGTCGTTGGAAAGGGCTCGTCGCGCCCTAACGCGCCCATATTTTTTTCATCCAGATCTGACCAATAGGAGCCGAGTTATAACGGTTTAAAGGGAACAAAGGAAAAAAAAAATTTTCTTTAACAATTTTTATCTCCGAAACTGTGGCATCTAGAAAAACTGGACCGAGGTCGTTGGAAAGGGCTCGTCGCGCCCTACGCGCCCATATTTTTTTCATCCATATCTGACCAATAGGAGCCGAGTTACAACGGTTTAAATGGAACAAAGGAAAATAATCTTTCTTTAATAATTTTTTTCTCCAAAACTATAGCACCTAGAACAACCAGACCGAGGTTGTTGGAAAGGGCCCGTCGCGCCCTACAGGGGCATATATTTTTCATCCAGACCTGACCAATAGGTGCGGAGTTATAACGGTTTAAAGAGAACAAAGGAAAAAAAAATTTTTCTTTAACAATTTTTTTCTCCGAAATTGTGGCACGTAGAACAAAGGGAGCAAGGGCATTGGAAAGGGCTCGTCGCCCCCTACACGGCCATATTTTGTTCATCCAGATCTGACCAATAGGAGCCGAGTTATAACGGTTTAAAGGGAACAAAGGAAAAAAAAATTTTTTTTAACAATTTTTCTCTCCGAAACTGTAGCACCTAGAACAACCGGAGCGAGGGCATTGGAAGCCGCACCTCGCGACGTACACGCCCATATTTTTTTCATCCAGATCTGACCAATAGGAGCCGAGTTACAACGGTTTAAATGGTACAAAGGAAAATAATCTTTCTTTAACAATTTTTGTCTCCAAAACTATAGCACCTAGAACAACCAGGCAGGGGTCATTGGAAGGCGCACCTCGCGCCCTACGCGCCCATATTTTTTTCATCCAGATCTGACCAACAGGAACCGAGTTACAACGGTTTAAATGGAACAAAGGAAAATAATCCTTCTTTAACAATTTTCGTCTCCAAAACTATAGCACCTAGAACAACCGGACAGGGGTCATTGGAAGGCTCTCCCCGCGCCCTACACGGCCATATTTCTTTCAACCAGATCTGACCAATAGGAGCCGCGTTACAACGGTTTAAATGGAACAAAGGAAAATAATCTTTCTTTAACAATTTTTTTCTCCAAAACTATAGCACTTAGAACAACCGGACAGGGGTCATTGGAAGGCTCTCCTCGCGCCCTAAACGGCTATATTTTGTTCATCCAGATCTGACTAATAGGAGCCGAGTTATAACGGTTTAAAAGGAACAAAGAAAAAAAAAATTTTTTTTTAACAATTTTTTCCTCAGAAACTGTAGGACCTAGAACAACCGGAGCGAGGGCATTGGAAAGGACTCGTCGCGCCGTGCACGCCCATATTTTTTTCATCCAGATCTTACCAACTGGAGCCGAGTTATAACGGTTTAAAGGGAACAAAGGAAAAAAAAATTTTTTTTAACAATTTTTCTCTCCGAAACTGTAGCACCTAGAACAACCGGAGCGAGGGCATTGGAAAGGACTCGTCGCGCCGTACACGCCCATATTTTTTTCATCCAGATCTGACCAACTGGAGCCGAGTTATAACGGTTTAAAGGGAACAAAGGAAAAAAAAATTTTTTTTAACAATTTTTTCCTCCGAAACTGTAGCACCTAAAACAACCGGAGCGAAGGCTTTGGAACTGTTCGTCGCGCCCTAAGCGCCCATATTTTTTCCATCCAGACCTGACCAATAGGAGCCGAGTTATAACGGTTTAAATGGAACAAAGGAAAATAATCTTTCTTTAACAATTTTTTTCTCCAAAACTATAGCACCTAGAACAACCGGACCGAGGTCGTTGGAAAGGGCTCGTCGCGCCCTACGCGCCCATATTTTTTTCATCCAGATCTGACCAATAGGAGCCGAGTTATAACGTTTTAAAGGGAACAAAGGAAAAAAAAAATTTTCTTTAACAATTTTTTCCTCAGAAACTGTAGGACCTAGATCAACCGGAGCGAGGGCATTGGAAAGGACTCGTCGCGCCGTGCACGCCCATATTTTTTTCATCCAGATCTGACCAACTGGAGCCGAGTTATAACGGTTTAAAGGGAACAAAGAAAAAAAAAATTTTTTTTAACAATTTTTCTCTCCGAAACTGTAGCACCTAGAACAACTGGAGCGAGGGCTTTGGAAATGTTCGTCGCGCCCTAAGCGCCCATATTTTTTCCATCCAGACCTGACCAATAGGAGCCGAGTTATAACGGTTTAAATGGAACAAAGGAAAATAATCTTTCTGTAACAATTTTTTTCTCCAAAACTATAGCACCTAGAACAACCGGACCGAGGTTGTTGGAAAGGGCCCGTCGCGCCCTACAGGGGCATATATTTTTCATCCAGATCTGACCAATAGGAGCCGAGTTATAACGGTTTAAATGGAACAAAGGAAAAAAAAATTTTTCTTTAACAGTTTTTGTCTCCGAAACTGTGGCATCTAGAACAACTGGACCGAGGTCGTTGGAAGGGGCTCGTCGCGCCCTACGCGCCCATATTTTTTTCATCCAGATCTGACCAATAGGAGACGAGTTATAACGTTTTAAAGGGAACAAAGGAAAAAAAAAATTTTCTTTAACAATTTTTTCCTCAGAAACTGTAGGACCTAGAACAACCGGAGCGAGGGCATTGGAAAGGACTCGTCGCGCCGTGCACGCCCATATTTTTTTCATCCAGATCTGACCAACTGGAGCCGAGTTATAACGGTTTAAAGGGAACAAAGAAAAAAAAAATTTTTTTTAACAATTTTTCTCTCCCAAACTGTAGCACCTAGAACAACCGGAGCGAGGGCATTGGAAAGGACTCGTCGCGCCGTACACGCCCATATTTTTTTCATCCAGATCTGACCAACTGGAGCCGAGTTATAACGGTTTAAAGGGAACTATGGAAAAAAAAATTTTTTTTTAACAATTTTTTCCTCCGAAACTGTAGCACCTAAAACAACCGGAGCGAGGGCATTGGAAAGTGTTCGTCGCGCCCTAAGCGCCCATATTTTTTCCATCCAGACCTGACCAATAGGAGCCGAGTTATAACGGTTTAAATGGAACAAAGGAAAATAATCTTTCTTTAACAATTTTTTTCTCCAAAACTATAGCACCTAGAACAACCGGACCAAGGTTGTTGGAAAGGGCCCGTCGCGCCCTACAGGGGCATATATTTTTCATCCAGATCTGACCAATAGGAGCCGAGTTATAACGGTTTAAATGGAACAAAGGAAAAAAAAATTTTTCTTTAACAGTTTTTGTCTCCGAAACTGTGGCATCTAGAACAACTGGACCGAGGTCGTTGGAAAAGGCTCGTCGCGCCCTACGCGCCCATATATTTTTCATCCAGATCTGACCAATAGGAGCCGAGTTATAACGGTTTAAACGGAACAAAGGAAAAAAAAATTTTTTCTAACAATTTTTCTCTCCGAAACTGTAGCACCTAGAACAACCGGAGCGAGGGAATTGGAAAGGACTCGTCGCGCCGTACACGCCCATATTTTTTTCATCCAGATCTGACCAACTGGAGCCGAGTTATAACGGTTTAAAGGGAACAAAGGAAAAAAAAATTTTTTTTAACAATTTTTCTCTCCGAAACTATAGCACCTAGAACAACCGGAGCGAGGGCATTGGAAAGTGCTCGTCGCGCCGTACACGCCCATATTTTTTTCATCCAGATCTGTCCAATAGGAGCCGAGTTATAACGGTTTAAAGGGAACAAAGGAAAAAAAAAATTTTCTTTAACAATTTTTATCTCCGAAACTGTGACATCTAGAACAACTGGACCGAGGTCGTTGGAAAGGGCTCGTCGCGCCCTACGCGCCCATATTTTTTTCATCCATATCTGACCAATAGGAGCCGAGTTACAACGGTTTAAATGGAACGAAGAAAAATAATCTTTCTTTAATAATTTTTTTCTCCAAAACTATAGCACCTAGAACAACCGGACCGAGGTTGTTGGAAAGGGCCCGTCGCGCCCTACAGGGGCATATATTTTTCATCCAGATCTGACCAATAGGAGCCGAGTTACAACGATTTAAATGGAACAAAGGAAAAAAAAATTTTTCTTTATCAGTTTTTGTCTCCGAAACTGTGGCATCTAGAACAACTGGACCGAGGTCGTTGGAAAGGGCTCGTCGCGCCCTAACGCGCCCATATTTTTTTCATCCAGATCTGACCAATAGGAGCCGAGTTATAACGGTTTAAAGGGAACAAAGGAAAAAAAAAATTTTCTTTAACAATTTTTATCTCCGAAACTGTGGCATCTAGAAAAACTGGATCGAGGTCGTTGGAAAGGGCTCGTCGCGCCCTACGCGCCCATATTTTTTCCATCCAGATCTGACCAATAGGAGCCGAGTTACAACGGTTTAAATGGAACAAAGGAAAATAATCTTTCTTTAACAATTTTTTTCTCCAAAACTATAGCACCTAGAACAACCGGACCGAGGTTGCTGGAAAGGGCCCGTCGCGCCCTACAGGGGCATATATTTTTCATCCAGATCTGACCAATAGGAGCCGAGTTATAACGGTTTAAATGGAACAAAGGAAAAAATAATTTTTATTTAACAATTTTTGTCTCCGAAACTGTGGCATCTACAACAACTGGACCGAGGTCATTGGAATGGGCTCGTCGCGCCCTACGCGCCCATATTTTTTTCATCCAGATCTGACCAATAGGAGCCGAGTTACAACGGTTTAAATGGAACAAAGGAAAATAATCTTTCTTTAACAATTTTTGTCTCCAAAACTATAGCACCTAGAACAACCGGACAGAGGTCATTGGAAGGCGCTCCTCGCGCCCTACTCGGTCATATTTCTTTCATCCAGATCTGACCAATACGAGCCGAGTTATAACGGTTTAAAGGGAACAAAGGAAAAAAAAATTTTTTTTAACAATTTTTCTCTCCGAAACTGTAGCACCTAGAACAACCGGAGCGAGGGCATTGGAAAGGACTCGTCGCGCCGTACACGCCCATATTTTTTTCATCCAGATTTGACCAACTGGAGCCGAGTTATAACGGTTTAAAGGGAACAAAGGAAAAAAATATTTTCTTTAACAATTTTTTCCTCCGAAACTGTAGCACCTAAAACAACCGGAGCGAGGGCATTGGAAAGTGCTCGTCGCGCCCTACGCGCCCTACGCGCCCATATTTTTTTCATCCAGACCTGACCAATAGGAGCCGAGTTATAACGGTTTAAAGGGAACAAAGGAAAAAAAAATTTTTTCTAACAATTTTTCTCTCCGAAACTGTAGCACCTAGAACAACCGGAGCGAGGGCATTGGAAAGGACTCGTCGCGCCGTACACGCCCATATTTTTTTCATCCAGATCTGACCAACTGGAGCCGAGTTATAACGGTTTAAAGGGAACAAAGGAAAAAAAAATTTTTATTAACAATTTTTCTCTCCGAAACTATAGCACCTAGAACAACCGGAGCGAGGGCATTGGAAAGTGCTCGTCGCACCGTACACGCCCATATTTTTTTCATCCAGATCTGACCAATAGGAGCCGAGTTATAACGGTTTAAAGGGAACAAAGGAAAAAAAAAATTTTCTTTAACAATTTTTATCTCCGAAACTGTGGCATCTAGAACAACTGGACCGAGGTCGTTGGAAAGGGCTCGTCGAGCCCTACGCGCCCATATTTTTTTCATCCATATCTGACCAATAGGAGCCGAGTTACAACGGTTTAAATGGAACAACGAAAAATAATCTTTCTTTAATAATTTTTTTCTCCAAAACTATAGCACCTAGAAAAACCGGACCGAGGTTGCTGGAAAGGGCCCGTCGCGCCCTACAGGGGCATATATTTTTCATCCAGATCTGACCAATAGGAGCCGAGTTACAACGATTTAAATGGAACAAAGGAAAAAAAAATTTTTCTTTAACAGTTTTTGTCTCCGAAACTGTGGCATCTAGAACAACTGGACCGAGGTCGTTGGAAAGGGCTCGTCGCGCCCTACGCGCCCATATTTTTTCCATCCAGATCTGACCAATAGGAGCCGAGTTACAACGGTTTAAATGGAACAAAGGAAAATAATCTTTCTTTAACAATTTTTTTCTCCAAAACTATAGCACCTAGAACAACCGGACCGAGGTTGTTGGAAAGGGCCCGTCGCGCCCTACAGGGGCATATTTCTTTCATCCAGATCTGACCAATAGGAGCCGAGTTATAACGGTTTAAAGGGAACAAAGGAAAAAAAAATTTTTTTTAACAATTTTTCTCTCCGAAACTATAGCACCTAGAACAACCGGAGCGAGGGCATTGGAAAGTGCTCGTCGCGCCGTACACGCCCATATTTTTTTCATCGAGATCTGACCAATAGGAGCCGAGTTACAACGGTTTAGATGGAACAAAGGAAAATAATCTTTCTTTAATAATTTTTTTCTCCAAAACTATAGCACCTAGAACAACCGGACCGAGGTTGTTGGAAAGGGCCCGTCGCGCCCTACAGAGGCATATATTTTTCATCCAGATCTGACCAATAGGAGCCGAGTTATAACGGTTTAAATGGAACAAAGGAAAAAAAAATTTTTCTTTAACAGTTTTTGTCTCCGAAACTGTGGCATCTAGAACAACTGGACCGAGGTCGTTGGAAAGGGCTCGTCGCGCCCTACGCGCCCATATTTTTTTCATCCAGATCTGACCAATAGGAGCCGAGTTATAACGGTTTAAAGGGAACAAAGGAAAAAAAAAATTTTCTTTAACAATTTTTATCTCCGAAACTGTGGCATCTAGAACAACCGGAGCGAGGGCATTGGAAAGGGCTCGTCGCGCCGTACACGCCCATATTTTTTTCATCCGGATCTGCCCAATATGAGCCGAGTTATAACGGATAAAGCGGAACATAGGAAAAAAAAATTTTTCTTTACCAATTTTTATCTCCGAAACTGTGGCATCTAGAACAACCGGAGCGAGGGCATTGGAAAGTGCTCGTCGCGCCGTACACGCCCATATTTTGTTCATCCAGATCTGACCAATAGGAGCTGAGTTATATCGGTTTAAAGGGAACAAAGGAAAAAAAAATTTTTTTTTAACAATTTTTTTCTCCGAAGCTATAGCACCTAGAACAACCGGAGCGAGGGCATTGGAAGGGACTCGTCCAGCCTTACACGCCCATATTTTTTTCATCCAGATCTGACCAACTGGAGCCGAGTTATAACGGTTTAAATGGAACAAAGGAAAAAAAAAATTTTCTTTAACAATTTTTATCTCCGAAACTGTGGCATCTAGGACAACTGGACCGAGGTCGTTGGAAAGGGCTCCTCGCGCCCTACGCGCCCATATTTTTTTCATCCAGATCTGACCAATAGGAGCCGAGTTACAACGGTTTAAATGGAACAAAGGAAAATAATCTTTCTTTAACAATTTTTTTCTCCAAAACTATAGCACCTAGAACAACCGTACCGAGGTTGTTGGAAAGGGCCCGTCGCGCCCTACTTGGGCATATATTTTTCATCCAGATCTGACCAATAGGAGCTGAGTTATAACGGTTTAAATGGAACAAAGGAAAAAAAAATTTTTTTTTAACAATTTTTTCCTCCGAAACTGTAGCACCTAAAACAACCGGAGCGAGGGCATTGAAAAGGACTCGTCCCGTCTTACACGCCCATATTTTTTTCATCCAGATCTGACCAATTGGAGCCGAGTTATAACGGTTTAAAGGGAACAAAGGAAAAAAAAATTTTTTTTAACAATTTTTCTCTCCGAAACTATAGCACCTAGAACAACCGGAGCGAGGGCATTGGAAAGGGCTCGTCGCGCCGTACACGCCTATATTTTTTCATCCAGATCTGACCAATAGGAGCCTAGTTATAACGGATAAAACGGAACAAAGGAAAAAAAATTTTTTTTTAACAATTTTTGTCTCCAAAACTATAGCACCTAGAACAACCGGACAGGGGTCATTGGAAGGCGCTCCTCGCACCGTACACGCCCATATTTTGTTCATCCAGATCAGACCAATAGGAGCAGAGTTATAACGGTTTAAAGGGAACAAAGGAAAAAAAAAATTTTTTTTAACAATTTTTATCTCCGAAACTGTGGCATCTAAAACAACTGGACCGAGGTCGTTGGAAAGGGCTCGTCGAGCCCTACGCGCCCATATTTTTTTCATCCAGATCTGACCAATAGGAGCCGAGTTACAACGGTTTAAATGGAACAAAGAAAATAATCTTTCTTTAACAATTTTTTTCTCCAAGACTATAGCACCTAGAACAACCGGACCGAGGTTGTTGGAAAGGGCCCGTCGCGCCCTACAGGGGCATATATTTTTCATCCAGATCTGACCAATAGGAGCCGAGTTATAACGGTTTAAATGGAACAAAGGAAAAAAAAATTTTTTTTTAACAATTTTTTCTTCCGAAACTGTAGCACCTAGAACAACCGGAGCGAGGGCATTGAAAAGGACTCGTCGCGCCGTACACGCACATATTTTTTTCATCCAGATCTGACCAACAGGAGCAGAGTTACAACGGATTAAATGGAACAAAGGAAAATAATCTTTCTTTAACAATTTTTTTCTCCAAAACTATAGCACCTAGAACAACCGGAGCGAGGGCATTGGAAAGGGCTCGTCGCGCCGTACACGCCCATATTTTTTTCATCCAGATCTGCCCAATATGAGCCGAGATATAACGGATAAAGCGGAACATAGGAAAAAAAAATTTTTCTTTAACAATTTTTATCTCCGAAACTGTGGCATCTAGAACAACCGGAGCGAGGGCATTGGAAAGTGCTCGTCGCGCCGTACACGCCCATATTTTGTTCATCCAGATCTGACCAATAGGAGCTGAGTTATAACGGTTTAAAGGGAACAAAGGAAAGAAAAATTTTCTTTAACAATTTTTCTCTCCGAAACTATAGCACCTAGATCAACCGGACAGGGGTCATTGGAAGGCGCTCCTCGCGCCCAACACGGCCATATTTCTTTCATCCAGATCTGACCAACAGTAGCCGCGTTACAGCCGTTTAAATGGAACAAAGGAAAATAATCTTTTTTTAACAATTTTTCTCTCCGAAACTATAGCACCTAGATCAACCGGACAGGGGTCATTGGAAGGAGCTCCTCGCGCCCTACACTGCCATATTTCTTTCATCCAGATCTGACCAACAGGAGCCGCGTTACAGCGGTTTAAATGGAACAAAGGAAAATAATCTTTCTTTAACAATTTTTTTTTCCAAAACTGTAGCACTTAGAACAACCGGACAGGGGTCATTGGTAGGCGCTCCTCGCGCCCTACACGGCCATATTTTGCTCATCCAGATCTGACCAATAGGAGCTGAGTTATATCGGTTTAAAGGGAACAAAGGAAAAAAAAATTTTTTTTTAACAATTTTTTTCTCCGAAACTATAGCACCTAGAACAACCGGAGCGAGGGCATTGGAAAGGACTCGTCCCGCCTTACAGGCCCATATTTTTTTCATCCAGATCTGACCAATAGGAGCCGAGTCATAACGGTTTAAAGGGAACAAAGGAAAAAAAAATTTTTCTTTAACAATTTTTTCTTCCGAAACTGTAGCACCTAGAACAACCGTAGCGAGAGCATTGGAAAGGACTCGTCGCGCCGTACACGCCCATATTTTTTTCATCCAGATCTGACCAACTGGAGCCGAGTTATAACGGTTTAAAGGGAACAAAGGAAAAAAAAATTTTTTTAACAATTTTTCTCTCCGAAACTGTAGCACCTAGAACAACCGGAGCGAGGGCATTGGAAAGGACTCGTCGCGCCGTACACGCCCATATTTTTTTCATCCAATTCTGACCAACTGGAGCCGAGTTACAACGGATTAAATGGAACAAAGGAAAATAATCTTTCTTTAACAATTTTTGTCTCCAAAACTATAGCACCTAGAACAACCGGAGCGAGGGCATTGGAAAGGGCTCGTCGCCTCCTACAAGACCATATTTTTTTCATCCAGATCTGACTAATAGGAGCCGAGTTATATCGGTTTAAAAGGAACAAAGGAAAAAAAAATTTTTCTTTAACAATTTTTTAATCCGAAACTATAGCACCTAGAACAACCGGAGCGAGGGCATTGGAAAGGACTCGTCGCGCCGTACACGCCCATATTTTTTTCATCCAGATCTGACCAACTGGAGCCGAGTTATAACGGTTTAAAGGGAACAAAGGAAAAAAAAATTTTTTTAACAATTTTTCTCTCCGAAACTGTAGCACCTAGAACAACCGGAGCGAGGGCATTGGAAAGGACTCGTCGCGCCGTACACGCCCATATTTTTTTCATCCAGATATGACCAACTGGAGCCGAGTTATAACGGTTTAAAGGGAACAAAGGAAAAAAAAATTTTCTTTAACAATTTTTCTCTCCGAAACTATAGCACCTAGAACAACCGGAGCGAGGGCATTGGAAAGTGCCCGTCGCGCCGTACACGCCCATATTTTTTTCATCCAGATCTGACCAATAGGAGCCGAGTTATAACGGTTTAAAGGGAACAAAGGAAAAAAAAAATTTTCTTTAACAATTTTTATCTCCGAAACTGTAGCACCTAGAACAACCGGAGCGAGGGCATTGGAAAGGACTCGTCGCGCCGTACACGCCCATATTTTTTTCATCCAGATCTGACCAACTGGAGCCGAGTTATAACGGTTTAAAGGGAACAAAGGAAAAAAAAATTTTTTTTAACAATTTTTCTCTCCGAAACTATAGCACCTAGAACAACCGGAGCGAGGGCATTGGAAAGTGCTCGTCGCGCCGTACACGCCCATATTTTTTTCATCCAGATCTGTCCAATAGGAGCCGAGTTATAACGGTTTAAAGGGAACAAAGGAAAAAAAAAATTTTCTTTAACAATTTTTATCTCCGAAACTGTGGCATCTAGAACAACTGGACCGAGGTCGTTGGAAAGGGCTCGTCGCGCCCTACGCGCCCATATTTTTTTCATCCATATCTGACCAATAGGAGCCGAGTTACAACGGTTTAAATGGAACAAAGAAAAATAATCTTTCTTTAATAATTTTTTTCTCCAAAACTATAGCACCTAGAACAACCGGACCGAGGTTGTTGGAAAGGGCCCGTCGCGCCCTACAGGGGCATATATTTTTCATCCAGATCTGACCAATAGGAGCCGAGTTACAACGATTTAAATGGAACAAAGGAAAAAAAAATTTTTCTTTAACAGTTTTTGTCTCCGAAACTGTGGCATCTAGAACAACTGGACCGAGGTCGTTGGAAAGGGCTCGTCGCGCCCTAACGCGCCCATATTTTTTGCATCCAGATCTGACCAATAGGAGCCGAGTTATAACGGTTTAAAGGGAACAAAGGAAAAAAAAAATTTTCTTTAACAATTTTTATCTCCGAAACTGTGGCATCTAGAACAACTGGATCGAGGTCGTTGGAAAGGGCTCGTCGCGCCCTACGCGCCCATATTTTTTCCATCCAGATCTGACCAATAGGAGCCGAGTTACAACGGTTTAAATGGAACAAAGGAAAATAATCTTTCTTTAACAATTTTTTTCTCCAAAACTATAGCACCTAGAACAACCGGACCGAGGTTGCTGGAAAGGGCCCGTCGCGCCCTACAGGGGCATATATTTTTCATCCAGATCTGACCAATAGGAGCCGAGTTATAACGGTTTAAATGGAACAAAGGAAAAAATAATTTTTATTTAACAATTTTTGTCTCCGAAACTGTGGCATCTAGAACAACTGGACCGAGGTCATTGGAATGGGCTCGTCGCGCCCTACGCGCCCATATTTTTTTCATCCAGATCTGACCAATAGGAGCCGAGTTACAACGGTTTAAATGGAACAAAGGAAAATAATCTTTCTTTAACAATTTTTGTCTCCAAAACTATAGCACCTAGAACAACCGGACAGAGGTCATTGGAAGGCGCTCCTCGCGCCCTACTCGGTCATATTTCTTTCATCCAGATCTGACCAATACGAGCCGAGTTATAACGGTTTAAAGGGGACAAAGGAAAAAAAAATTTTTTTTAACAATTTTTCTCTCCGAAACTGTAGCACCTAGAACAACCGGAGCGAGGGCATTGGAAAGGACTCGTCGCGCCGTACACGCCCATATTTTTTTCATCCAGATTTGACCAACTGGAGCCGAGTTATAACGGTTTAAAGGGAACAAAGGAAAAAAAAATTTTCTTTAACAATTTTTTCCTCCGAAACTGTAGCACCTAAAACAACCGGAGCGAGGGCATTGGAAAGTGCTCGTCGCGCCCTACGCGCCCTACGCGCCCATATTTTTTTCATCCAGACCTGACCAATAGGAGCCGAGTTATAACGGTTTAAAGGGAACAAAGGAAAAAAAAATTTTTTCTAACAATTTTTCTCTCCGAAACTGTAGCACCTAGAACAACCGGAGCGAGGGCATTGGAAAGGACTCGTCGCGCCGTACACGCCCATATTTTTTTCATCCAGATCTGACCAACTGGAGCCGAGTTATAACGGTTTAAAGGGAACAAAGGAAAAAAAAAATTTTCTTTAACAATTTTTATCTCCGAAACTGTGGCATCTAGAACAACTGGACCGAGGTCGTTGGAAAGGGCTCGTAGCGCCCTACGCGCCCATATTTTTTTCATCCATATCTGACCAATAGGAGCCGAGTTACAACGGTTTAAATGGAACAATGAAAAATAATCTTTCTTTAATAATTTTTTTCTCCAAAACTATAGCACCTAGAAAAACCGGACCGAGGTTGTTGGAAAGGGCCCGTCGCGCCCTACAGGGGCATATATTTTTCATCCAGATCTGACCAATAGGAGCCGAGTTACAACGATTTAAATGGAACAAAGGAAAAAAAAATTTTTCTTTAACAGTTTTTGTCTCCGAAACTGTGGCATCTAGAACAACTGGACCGAGGTCGTTGGAAAGGGCTCGTCGCGCCCTACGCGCCCATATTTTTTTCATCCACATCTGATCAATAGGAGCCTAGTTATAACGGTTTAAAGGGAACAATGGAAAAAAAAAATTTTCTTTAACAATTTTTATCTCTGAAACTGTGGCATCTAGAACAACTGGATCGAGGTCGTTGGAAAGGGCTCGTCGCGCCCTACGCGCCCATATTTTTTCCATCCAGATCTGACCAATAGGAGCCGAGTTACAACGGTTTAAATGGAACAAAGGAAAATAATCTTTCTTTAACAATTTTTTTCTCCAAAACTATAGCACCTAGAACAACAGGACCGAGGTTGTTGGAAAGGGCCCGTCGCGCCCTACAGGGGCATATTTCTTTCATCCAGATCTGACCAATAGGAGCCGAGTTATAACGGTTTAAAGGGAACAAAGGAAAAAAAAATTTTTTTTAACAATTTTTCTCTCCGAAACTATAGCACCTAGAACAACCGGAGCGAGGGCATTGGAAAGTGCTCGTCGCGCCGTACACGCCCATATTTTTTTCATCGAGATCTGACCAATAGGAGCCGAGTTACAACGGTTTAGATGGAACAAAGGAAAATAATCTTTCTTTAATAATTTTTTTCTCCAAAACTATAGCACCTAGAACAACCGGACCGAGGTTGTTGGAAAGGGCCCGTCGCGCCCTACAGGGGCATATATTTTTCATCCAGATCTGACCAATAGGAGCCGAGTTATAACGGTTTAAATGGAACAAAGGAAAAAAAAATTTTTCTTTAACAGTTTTTGTCTCCGAAACTGTGGCATCTAGAACAACTGGACCAAGGTCGTTGGAAAGGGCTCGTCGCGCCCTACGCGCCCATATTTTTTTCATCCAGATCTGACCAATAGGAGCCGAGTTATAACGGTTTAAAGGGAACAAAGGAAAAAAAAAATTTTCTTTAACAATTTTTATCTCCGAAACTGTGGCATCTAGAACAACCGGAGCGAGGGCATTGGAAAGGGCTCGTCGCGCCGTACACGCCCATATTTTTTTCATCCGGATCTGCCCAATATGAGCCGAGTTATAACGGATAAAGCGGAACATAGGAAAAAAAAATTTTTCTTTACCAATTTTTATCTCCGAAACTGTGGCATCTAGAACAACCGGAGCGAGGGCATTGGAAAGTGCTCGTCGCGCCGTACACGCCCATATTTTGTTCATCCAGATCTGACCAATAGGAGCTGAGTTATATCGGTTTAAAGGGAACAAAGGAAAAAAAAATTTTTCTTTAACAATTTTTTTCTCCGAAGCTATAGCACCTAGAACAACCGGAGCGAGGGCATTGGAAGGGACTCGTCCAGCCTTACACGCCCATATTTTTTTCATCCAGATCTGACCAACTGGAGCCGAGTTATAACGGTTTAAATGGAACAAAGGAAAAAAAAAATTTTCTTTAACAATTTTTATCTCCGAAACTGTGGCATCTAGGACAACTGGACCGAGGTCGTTCGAAAGGGCTCCTCGCGCCCTACGCGCCCATATTTTTTTCATCCAGATCTGACCAATAGGAGCCGAGTTACAACGGTTTAAATGGAACAAAGGAAAATAATCTTTCTTTAACAATTTTTTTCTCCAAAACTATAGCACCTAGAACAACCAAACCGAGGTTGTTGGAAAGGGCCCGTCGCGCCCTACTTGGGCATATATTTTTCATCCAGATCTGACCAATAGGAGCTGAGTTATAACGGTTTAAATGGAACAAAGGAAAAAAAAATTTTTTTTTAACAATTTTTTCCTCCGAAACTGTAGCACCTAAAACAACCGGAGCGAGGGCATTGGAAAGAGCTCGGCCCGCCCTACGCGCCCATATTTTTTTCATCCAGATCTGACCAATAGGAGCCGAGTTATAACGGTTTAAAGGGAACAAAGGAAAAAAAAATTTTTCTTTAACAATTTTTTTCTCCGAAATTGTGGCACCTAGAACAAACGGAGCAAGGGCATTGGAAAGGGCTCGTCGCCCCCTACTCGGCCATATTTTGTTCATCCAGATCTGACCAATAGGAGCCGAGTTCTAACGGTTTAAAGGGAACAAAGGAACAAAAAATTTTTCTTTAACAATATTTTTCTCCGAAACTATAGCACCTAGAACAACCGGAGCGAGGGCATTGGAAAGGGCTCGTCGCCTCCTACACGCCCATATTTTGTTCATCCAGTTCTGACCAATAGGAGCTGAGTTATATCGGTTTAAAGGGAACAAAGGAAAAAAAAATTTTTTTGTAACAATTTTTTTCTCCGAAAGTATAGCACCTAGAACAACCGGAGCGAGGGCATTGGAAAGGACTCGTCCCGTCTTACACGCCCATATTTTTTTCATCCAGATCTGACCAATTGGAGCCGAGTTATAACGGTTTAAAGGGAACAAAGGAAAAAAAAATTTTTTTTAACAATTTTTCTCTCCGAAACTATAGCACCTAGAACAACCGGAGCGAGGGCATTGGAAAGGGCTCGTCGCGCCGTACACGCCTATATTTTTTCATCCAGATCTGACCAATAGGAGCCTAGTTATAACGGATAAAACGGAACAAAGGAAAAAAAAATTTTTTTTTAACAATTTTTCTCTCCAAAACTATAGCACCTAGAACAACCGGACAGGGGTCATTGGAAGGCGCTCCTCGCACCGTACACGCCCATATTTTGTTCATCCAGATCTGACCAATAGGAGCTGAGTTATAACGGTTTAAAGGGAACAAAGGAAAAAAAAAATTTTTTTTAACAATTTTTATCTCCGAAACTGTGGCATCTAGAACAACTGGACCGAGGTCGTTGGAAAGGGCTCGTCGAGCCCTACGCGCCCATATTTTTTTCATCCAGATCTGACCAATAGGAGCCGAGTTACGACGGTTTAAATGGAACAAAGAAAATAATCTTTCTTTAACAATTTTTTTCTCCAAAACTATAGCACCTAGAACAACCGGACCGAGGTTGTTGGAAAGGGCCCGTCGCGCCCTACAGGGGCATATATTTTTCATCCAGATCTGACCAATAGGAGCCGAGTTATAACGGTTTAAATGGAACAAAGGAAAAAAAAATTTCCTTTAACAATTTTTATCTCCGAAACTGTGGCATCTAGGACAACTGGACCAAGGTCGTTGGAAAGGGCTCCTCGCGCCCTACGCGCCCATATTTTTTTCATCCAGATCTGACCAATAGGAGCCGAGTTACAACGGTTTAAATGGAACAAAGGAAAATAATCTTTCTTTAACAATTTTTTTCTCCAAAACTATAGCACCTAGAACAACCAAACCGAGGTTGTTGGAAAGGGCCCGTCGCGCCCTACAGGGGCATATATTTTTCATCCAGATCTGGCCAATAGGAGCTGAGTTATAACGGTTTAAATGGAACAAAGGAAAAAAAAATTTTTTTTTAACAATTTTTTCTTCCGAAACTGTAGCACCTAGAACAACCGGAGCGAGGGCATTGAAAAGGACTCGTCGCGCCGTACACGCCCATATTTTTTTCATCCAGATCTGACCAACAGGAGCAGAGTTACAACGGATTAAATGGAACAAAGGAAAATAATCTTTCTTTAACAATTTTTTTCTCCAAAACTATAGCACCTAGAACAACTGGAGCGAGGGCATTGGAAAGGGCTCGTCGCGCCGTACACGCCCATATTTTTTTCATCCGGATCTGCCCAATATGAGCCGAGTTATAACGGATAAAGCGGAACATAGGAAAAAAAAATTTTTCTTTACCAATTTTTATCTCCGAAACTGTGGCATCTAGAACAACCGGAGCGAGGGCATTGGAAAGTGCTCGTCGCGCCGTACACGCCCATATTTTGTTCATCCAGTTCTGACCAATAGGAGCTGAGTTATATCGGTTTAAAGGGAACAAAGGAAAAAAAAATTTTTTTTTAACAATTTTTTTCTCCGAAACTATAGCACCTAGAACAACCGGAGCGAGGGCATTGGAAAGGACTCGTCCCGTCTTACACGCCCATATTTTTTTCATCCAGATCTGACCAATTGGAGCCGAGTTATAACGGTTTAAAGGGAACAAAGGAAAAAAAAATTTTTTTTAACAATTTTTCTCTCCGAAACTATAGCACCTAGAACAACCGGAGCGAGGGCATTGGAAAGGGCTCGTCGCGCCGTACACGCCTATATTTTTTCATCCAGATCTGACCAATAGGAGCCTAGTTATAACGGATAAAACGGAACAAAGGAAAAAAAATTTTTTTTTAACAATTTTTGTCTCCAAAACTATAGCACCTAGAACAACCGGACAGGGGTCATTGGAAGGCGCTCCTCGCACCGTACACGCCCATATTTTGTTCATCCAGATCAGACCAATAGGAGCAGAGTTATAACGGTTTAAAGGGAACAAAGGAAAAAAAAAATTTTTTTTAACAATTTTTATCTCCGAAACTGTGGCATCTAAAACAACTGGACCGAGGTCGTTGGAAAGGGCTCGTCGAGCCCTACGCGCCCATATTTTTTTCATCCAGATCTGACCAATAGGAGCCGAGTTACAACGGTTTAAATGGAACAAAGAAAATAATCTTTCTTTAACAATTTTTTTCTCCAAAACTATAGCACCTAGAACAACCGGACCGAGGTTGTTGGAAAGGGCCCGTCGCGCCCTACAGGGGCATATATTTTTCATCCAGATCTGACCAATAGGAGCCGAGTTATAACGGTTTAAATGGAACAAAGGAAAAAAAAATTTCCTTTAACAATTTTTATCTCCGAAACTGTGGCATCTAGGACAACTGGACCAAGGTCGTTGGAAAGGGCTCCTCGCGCCCTACGCGCCCATATTTTTTTCATCCAGATCTGACCAATAGGAGCCGAGTTACAACGGTTTAAATGGAACAAAGGAAAATAATCTTTCTTTAACAATTTTTTTCTCCAAAACTATAGCACCTAGAACAACCAAACCGAGGTTGTTGGAAAGGGCCCGTCGCGCCCTACAGGGGCATATATTTTTCATCCAGATCTGGCCAATAGGAGCTGAGTTATAACGGTTTAAATGGAACAAAGGAAAAAAAAATTTTTTTTTAACAATTTTTTCTTCCGAAACTGTAGCACCTAGAACAACCGGAGCGAGGGCATTGAAAAGGACTCGTCGCGCCGTACACGCCCATATTTTTTTCATCCAGATCTGACCAACAGGAGCAGAGTTACAACGGATTAAATGGAACAAAGGAAAATAATCTTTCTTTAACAATTTTTTTCTCCAAAACTATAGCACCTAGAACAACTGGAGCGAGGGCATTGGAAAGGGCTCGTCGCGCCGTACACGCCCATATTTTTTTCATCCGGATCTGCCCAATATGAGCCGAGTTATAACGGATAAAGCGGAACATAGGAAAAAAAAATTTTTCTTTACCAATTTTTATCTCCGAAACTGTGGCATCTAGAACAACCGGAGCGAGGGCATTGGAAAGTGCTCGTCGCGCCGTACACGCCCATATTTTGTTCATCCAGTTCTGACCAATAGGAGCTGAGTTATATCGGTTTAAAGGGAACAAAGGAAAAAAAAATTTTTTTTTAACAATTTTTTTTCTCCGAAACTATAGCACCTAGAACAACCGGAGCGAGGGCATTGGAAAGGACTCGTCCCGTCTTACACGCCCATATTTTTTTCATCCAGATCTGACCAATTGGAGCCGAGTTATAACGGTTTAAAGGGAACAAAGGAAAAAAAAATTTTTTTTAACAATTTTTCTCTCCGAAACTATAGCACCTAGAACAACCGGAGCGAGGGCATTGGAAAGGGCTCGTCGCGCCGTACACGCCTATATTTTTTCATCCAGATCTGACCAATAGGAGCCTAGTTATAACGGATAAAACGGAACAAAGGAAAAAAAATTTTTTTTTAACAATTTTTGTCTCCAAAACTATAGCACCTAGAACAACCGGACAGGGGTCATTGGAAGGCGCTCCTCGCACCGTACACGCCCATATTTTGTTCATCCAGATCAGACCAATAGGAGCAGAGTTATAACGGTTTAAAGGGAACAAAGGAAAAAAAAAATTTTTTTTAACAATTTTTATCTCCGAAACTGTGGCATCTAAAACAACTGGACCGAGGTCGTTGGAAAGGGCTCGTCGAGCCCTACGCGCCCATATTTTTTTCATCCAGATCTGACCAATAGGAGCCGAGTTACAACGGTTTAAATGGAACAAAGAAAATAATCTTTCTTTAACAATTTTTTTCTCCAAAACTATAGCACCTAGAACAACCGGACCGAGGTTGTTGGAAAGGGCCCGTCGCGCCCTACAGGGGCATATATTTTTCATCCAGATCTGACCAATAGGAGCCGAGTTATAACGGTTTAAATGGAACAAAGGAAAAAAAAATTTCCTTTAACAATTTTTATCTCCGAAACTGTGGCATCTAGGACAACTGGACCGAGGTCGTTGGAAAGGGCTCCTCGCGCCCTACGCGCCCATATTTTTTTCATCCAGATCTGACCAATAGGAGCCGAGTTACAACGGTTTAAATGGAACAAAGGAAAATAATCTTTCTTTAACAATTTTTTTCTCCAAAACTATAGCACCTAGAACAACCAAACCGAGGTTGTTGGAAAGGGCCCGTCGCGCCCTACAGGGGCATATATTTTTCATCCAGATCTGGCCAATAGGAGCTGAGTTATAACGGTTTAAATGGAACAAAGGAAAAAAAAATTTTTTTTTAACAATTTTTTCTTCCGAAACTGTAGCACCTAGAACAACCGGAGCGAGGACATTGAAAAGGACTCGTCGCGCCGTACACGCCCATATTTTTTTCATCCAGATCTGACCAACAGGAGCAGAGTTACAACCGATTAAATGGAACAAAGGAAAATAATCTTTCTTTAACAATTTTTTTCTCCAAAACTATAGCACCTAGAACAACTGGAGCGAGGGCATTGGAAAGGGCTCGTCGCGCCGTACACGCCCATATTTTTTTCATCCGGATCTGCCCAATATGAGCCGAGTTATAACGGATAAAGCGGAACATAGGAAAAAAAAATTTTTCTTTACCAATTTTTATCTCCGAAACTGTGGCATCTAGAACAACCGGAGCGAGGGCATTGGAAAGTGCTCGTCGCGCCGTACACGCCCATATTTTGTTCATCCAGTTCTGACCAATAGGAGCTGAGTTATATCGGTTTAAAGGGAACAAAGGAAAAAAAAATTTTTTTTTAACAATTTTTTTCTCCGAAACTATAGCACCTAGAACAACCGGAGCGAGGGCATTGGAAAGGACTCGTCCCGTCTTACACGCCCATATTTTTTTCATCCAGATCTGACCAATTGGAGCCGAGTTATAACGGTTTAAAGGGAACAAAGGAAAAAAAAATTTTTTTTAACAATTTTTCTCTCCGAAACTATAGCACCTAGAACAACCGGAGCGAGGGCATTGGAAAGGGCTCGTCGCGCCGTACACGCCTATATTTTTTCATCCAGATCTGACCAATAGGAGCCTAGTTATAACGGATAAAACGGAACAAAGGAAAAAAAATTTTTTTTTAACAATTTTTGTCTCCAAAACTATAGCACCTAGAACAACCGGACAGGGGTCATTGGAAGGCGCTCCTCGCACCGTACACGCCCATATTTTGTTCATCCAGATCAGACCAATAGGAGCAGAGTTATAACGGTTTAAAGGGAACAAAGGAAAAAAAAAATTTTTTTTAACAATTTTTATCTCCGAAACTGTGGCATCTAAAACAACTGGACCGAGGTCGTTGGAAAGGGCTCGTCGAGCCCTACGCGCCCATATTTTTTTCATCCAGATCTGACCAATAGGAGCCGAGTTACAACGGTTTAAATGGAACAAAGAAAATAATCTTTCTTTAACAATTTTTTTCTCCAAAACTATAGCACCTAGAACAACCGGACCGAGGTTGTTGGAAAGGGCCCGTCGCGCCCTACAGGGGCATATATTTTTCATCCAGATCTGACCAATAGGAGCCGAGTTATAACGGTTTAAATGGAACAAAGGAAAAAAAAATTTCCTTTAACAATTTTTATCTCCGAAACTGTGGCATCTAGGACAACTGGACCGAGGTCGTTGGAAAGGGCTCCTCGCGCCCTACGCGCCCATATTTTTTTCATCCAGATCTGACCAATAGGAGCCGAGTTACAACGGTTTAAATGGAACAAAGGAAAATAATCTTTCTTTAACAATTTTTTTCTCCAAAACTATAGCACCTAGAACAACAGGACCGAGGTTGTTGGAAAGGGCCCGTCGCGCCCTACAGGGGCATATTTCTTTCATCCAGATCTGACCAATAGGAGCCGAGTTATAACGGTTTAAAGGGAACAAAGGAAAAAAAAATTTTTTTTAACAATTTTTCTCTCCGAAACTATAGCACCTAGAACAACCGGAGCGAGGGCATTGGAAAGTGCTCGTCGCGCCGTACACGCCCATATTTTTTTCATCGAGATCTGACCAATAGGAGCCGAGTTACAACGGTTTAGATGGAACAAAGGAAAATAATCTTTCTTTAATAATTTTTTTCTCCAAAACTATAGCACCTAGAACAACCGGACCGAGGTTGTTGGAAAGGGCCCGTCGCGCCCTACAGGGGCATATATTTTTCATCCAGATCTGACCAATAGGAGCCGAGTTATAACGGTTTAAATGGAACAAAGGAAAAAAAAATTTTTCTTTAACAGTTTTTGTCTCCGAAACTGTGGCATCTAGAACAACTGGACCGAGGTCGTTGGAAAGGGCTCGTCGCGCCCTACGCGCCCATATTTTTTTCATCCAGATCTGACCAATAGGAGCCGAGTTATAACGGTTTAAAGGGAACAAAGGAAAAAAAAAATTTTCTTTAACAATTTTTATCTCCGAAACTGTGGCATCTAGAACAACCGGAGCGAGGGCATTGGAAAGGGCTCGTCGCGCCGTACACGCCCATATTTTTTTCATCCGGATCTGCCCAATATGAGCCGAGTTATAACGGATAAAGCGGAACATAGGAAAAAAAAATTTTTCTTTACCAATTTTTATCTCCGAAACTGTGGCATCTAGAACAACCGGAGCGAGGGCATTGGAAAGTGCTCGTCGCGCCGTACACGCCCATATTTTGTTCATCCAGATCTGACCAATAGGAGCTGAGTTATATCGGTTTAAAGGGAACAAAGGAAAAAAAAATTTTTCTTTAACAATTTTTTTCTCCGAAGCTATAGCACCTAGAACAACCGGAGCGAGGGCATTGGAAGGGACTCGTCCAGCCTTACACGCCCATATTTTTTTCATCCAGATCTGACCAACTGGAGCCGAGTTATAACGGTTTAAATGGAACAAAGGAAAAAAAAAATTTTCTTTAACAATTTTTATCTCCGAAACTGTGGCATCTAGGACAACTGGACCGAGGTCGTTGGAAAGGGCTCCTCGCGCCCTACGCGCCCATATTTTTTTCATCCAGATCTGACCAATAGGAGCCGAGTTACAACGGTTTAAATGGAACAAAGGAAAATAATCTTTCTTTAACAATTTTTTTCTCCAAAACTATAGCACCTAGAACAACCAAACCGAGGTTGTTGGAAAGGGCCCGTCGCGCCCTACTTGGGCATATATTTTTCATCCAGATCTGACCAATAGGAGCTGAGTTATAACGGTTTAAATGGAACAAAGGAAAAAAAAATTTTTTTTTAACAATTTTTTCCTCCGAAACTGTAGCACCTAAAACAACCGGAGCGAGGGCATTGGAAAGTGCTCGGCCCGCCCTACGCGCCCATATTTTTTTCATCCAGATCTGACCAATAGGAGCCGAGTTATAACGGTTTAAAGGGAACAAAGGAAAAAAAAATTTTTCTTTAACAATTTTTTTCTCCGAAATTGTGGCACCTAGAACAAACGGAGCAAGGGCATTGGAAAGGGCTCGTCGCCCCCTACTCGGCCATATTTTGTTCATCCAGATCTGACCAATAGGAGCCGAGTTCTAACGGTTTAAAGGGAACAAAGGAACAAAAAATTTTTCTTTAACAATATTTTTCTCCGAAACTATAGCACCTAGAACAACCGGAGCGAGGGCATTGGAAAGGGCTCGTCGCCTCCTACACGCCCATATTTTGTTCATCCAGTTCTGACCAATAGGAGCTGAGTTATATCGGTTTAAAGGGAACAAAGGAAAAAAAAATTTTTTTGTAACAATTTTTTTCTCCGAAAGTATAGCACCTAGAACAACCGGAGCGAGGGCATTGGAAAGGACTCGTCCCGTCTTACACGCCCATATTTTTTTCATCCAGATCTGACCAATTGGAGCCGAGTTATAACGGTTTAAAGGGAACAAAGGAAAAAAAAATTTTTTTTAACAATTTTTCTCTCCGAAACTATAGCACCTAGAACAACCGGAGCGAGGGCATTGGAAAGGGCTCGTCGCGCCGTACACGCCTATATTTTTTCATCCAGATCTGACCAATAGGAGCCTAGTTATAACGGATAAAACGGAACAAAGGAAAAAAAAATTTTTTTTTAACAATTTTTCTCTCCAAAACTATAGCACCTAGAACAACCGGACAGGGGTCATTGGAAGGCGCTCCTCGCACCGTACACGCCCATATTTTGTTCATCCAGATCTGACCAATAGGAGCTGAGTTATAACGGTTTAAAGGGAACAAAGGAAAAAAAAAATTTTTTTTAACAATTTTTATCTCCGAAACTGTGGCATCTAGAACAACTGGACCGAGGTCGTTGGAAAGGGCTCGTCGAGCCCTACGCGCCCATATTTTTTTCATCCAGATCTGACCAATAGGAGCCGAGTTACGACGGTTTAAATGGAACAAAGAAAATAATCTTTCTTTAACAATTTTTTTCTCCAAAACTATAGCACCTAGAACAACCGGACCGAGGTTGTTGGAAAGGGCCCGTCGCGCCCTACAGGGGCATATATTTTTCATCCAGATCTGACCAATAGGAGCCGAGTTATAACGGTTTAAATGGAACAAAGGAAAAAAAAATTTCCTTTAACAATTTTTATCTCCGAAACTGTGGCATCTAGGACAACTGGACCAAGGTCGTTGGAAAGGGCTCCTCGCGCCCTACGCGCCCATATTTTTTTCATCCAGATCTGACCAATAGGAGCCGAGTTACAACGGTTTAAATGGAACAAAGGAAAATAATCTTTCTTTAACAATTTTTTTCTCCAAAACTATAGCACCTAGAACAACGAAACCGAGGTTGTTGGAAAGGGCCCGTCGCGCCCTACAGGGGCATATATTTTTCATCCAGATCTGGCCAATAGGAGCTGAGTTATAACGGTTTAAATGGAACAAAGGAAAAAAAAATTTTTTTTTAACAATTTTTTCTTCCGAAACTGTAGCACCTAGAACAACCGGAGCGAGGGCATTGAAAAGGACTCGTCGCGCCGTACACGCCCATATTTTTTTCATCCAGATCTGACCAACAGGAGCAGAGTTACAACGGATTAAATGGAACAAAGGAAAATAATCTTTCTTTAACAATTTTTTTCTCCAAAACTATAGCACCTAGAACAACTGGAGCGAGGGCATTGGAAAGGGCTCGTCGCGCCGTACACGCCCATATTTTTTTCATCCGGATCTGCCCAATATGAGCCGAGTTATAACGGATAAAGCGGAACATAGGAAAAAAAAATTTTTCTTTACCAATTTTTATCTCCGAAACTGTGGCATCTAGAACAACCGGAGCGAGGGCATTGGAAAGTGCTCGTCGCGCCGTACACGCCCATATTTTGTTCATCCAGTTCTGACCAATAGGAGCTGAGTTATATCGGTTTAAAGGGAACAAAGGAAAAAAAAATTTTTTTTTAACAATTTTTTTCTCCGAAACTATAGCACCTAGAACAACCGGAGCGAGGGCATTGGAAAGGACTCGTCCCGTCTTACACGCCCATATTTTTTTCATCCAGATCTGACCAATTGGAGCCGAGTTATAACGGTTTAAAGGGAACAAAGGAAAAAAAAATTTTTTTTAACAATTTTTCTCTCCGAAACTATAGCACCTAGAACAACCGGAGCGAGGGCATTGGAAAGGGCTCGTCGCGCCGTACACGCCTATATTTTTTCATCCAGATCTGACCAATAGGAGCCTAGTTATAACGGATAAAACGGAACAAAGGAAAAAAAATTTTTTTTTAACAATTTTTGTCTCCAAAACTATAGCACCTAGAACAACCGGACAGGGGTCATTGGAAGGCGCTCCTCGCACCGTACACGCCCATATTTTGTTCATCCAGATCAGACCAATAGGAGCAGAGTTATAACGGTTTAAAGGGAACAAAGGAAAAAAAAAATTTTTTTTAACAATTTTTATCTCCGAAACTGTGGCATCTAAAACAACTGGACCGAGGTCGTTGGAAAGGGCTCGTCGAGCCCTACGCGCCCATATTTTTTTCATCCAGATCTGACCAATAGGAGCCGAGTTACAACGGTTTAAATGGAACAAAGAAAAAAATCTTTCTTTAACAATTTTTTTCTCCAAAACTATAGCACCTAGAACAACCGGACCGAGGTTGTTGGAAAGGGCCCGTCGCGCCCTACAGGGGCATATATTTTTCATCCAGATCTGACCAATAGGAGCCGAGTTATAACGGTTTAAATGGAACAAAGGAAAAAAAAATTTCCTTTAACAATTTTTATCTCCGAAACTGTGGCATCTAGGACAACTGGACCGAGGTCGTTGGAAAGGGCTCCTCGCGCCCTACGCGCCCATATTTTTTTCATCCAGATCTGACCAATAGGAGCCGAGTTACAACGGTTTAAATGGAACAAAGGAAAATAATCTTTCTTTAACAATTTTTTTCTCCAAAACTATAGCACCTAGAACAACCAAACCGAGGTTGTTGGAAAGGGCCCGTCGCGCCCTACAGGGGCATATATTTTTCATCCAGATCTGGCCAATAGGAGCTGAGTTATAACGGTTTAAATGGAACAAAGGAAAAAAAAATTTTTTTTTAACAATTTTTTCTTCCGAAACTGTAGCACCTAGAACAACCGGAGCGAGGACATTGAAAAGGACTCGTCGCGCCGTACACGCCCATATTTTTTTCATCCAGATCTGACCAACAGGAGCAGAGTTACAACCGATTAAATGGAACAAAGGAAAATAATCTTTCTTTAACAATTTTTTTCTCCAAAACTATAGCACCTAGAACAACTGGAGCGAGGGCATTGGAAAGGGCTCGTCGCGCCGTACACGCCCATATTTTTTTCATCCGGATCTGCCCAATATGAGCCGAGTTATAACGGATAAAGCGGAACATAGGAAAAAAAAATTTTTCTTTACCAATTTTTATCTCCGAAACTGTGGCATCTAGAACAACCGGAGCAAGGGCATTGGAAAGTGCTCGTCGCGCCGTACACGCCCATATTTTGTTCATCCAGTTCTGACCAATAGGAGCTGAGTTATATCGGTTTAAAGGGAACAAAGGAAAAAAAAATTTTTTTTTAACAATTTTTTTCTCCGAAACTATAGCACCTAGAACAACCGGAGCGAGGGCATTGGAAAGGACTCGTCCCGTCTTACACGCCCATATTTTTTTCATCCAGATCTGACCAATTGGAGCCGAGTTATAACGGTTTAAAGGGAACAAAGGAAAAAAAAATTTTTTTTAACAATTTTTCTCTCCGAAACTATAGCACCTAGAACAACCGGAGCGAGGGCATTGGAAAGGGCTCGTCGCGCCGTACACGCCTATATTTTTTCATCCAGATCTGACCAATAGGAGCCTAGTTATAACGGATAAAACGGAACAAAGGAAAAAAAATTTTTTTTTAACAATTTTTGTCTCCAAAACTATAGCACCTAGAACAACCGGACAGGGGTCATTGGAAGGCGCTCCTCGCACCGTACACGCCCATATTTTGTTCATCCAGATCAGACCAATAGGAGCAGAGTTATAACGGTTTAAAGGGAACAAAGGAAAAAAAAAATTTTTTTTAACAATTTTTATCTCCGAAACTGTGGCATCTAAAACAACTGGACAGAGGTCGTTGGAAAGGGCTCGTCGAGCCCTACGCGCCCATATTTTTTTCATCCAGATCTGACCAATAGGAGCCGAGTTACAACGGTTTAAATGGAACAAAGAAAATAATCTTTCTTTAACAATTTTTTTCTCCAAAACTATAGCACCTAGAACAACCGGACCGAGGTTGTTGGAAAGGGCCCGTCGCGCCCTACAGGGGCATATATTTTTCATCCAGATCTGACCAATAGGAGCCGAGTTATAACGGTTTAAATGGAACAAAGGAAAAAAAAATTTCCTTTAACAATTTTTATCTCCGAAACTGTGGCATCTAGGACAACTGGACCGAGGTCGTTGGAAAGGGCTCCTCGCGCCCTACGCGCCCATATTTTTTTCATCCAGATCTGACCAATAGGAGCCGAGTTACAACGGTTTAAATGGAACAAAGGAAAATAATCTTTCTTTAACAATTTTTTTCTCCAAAACTATAGCACCTAGAACAACCAAACCGAGGTTGTTGGAAAGGGCCCGTCGCGCCCTACAGGGGCATATATTTTTCATCCAGATCTGACCAATAGGAGCTGAGTTATAACGGTTTAAATGGAACAAAGGAAAAAAAAATTTTTTTTTAACAATTATTTCTTCCGAAACTGTAGCACCTAGAACAACCGGAGCGAGGGCATTGAAAAGGACTCGTCGCGCCGTACACGCACATATTTTTTTCATCCAGATCTGACCAACAGGAGCAGAGTTACAACGGATTAAATGGAACAAAGGAAAATAATCTTTCTTTAACAATTTTTTTCTCCAAAACTATAGCACCTAGAACAACCGGAGCGAGGGCATTGGAAAGGGCTCGTCGCGCCGTACACGCCCATATTTTTTTCATCCAGATCTGCCCAATATGAGCCGAGATATAACGGATAAAGCGGAACATAGGAAAAAAAAATTTTTCTTTAACAATTTTTATCTCCGAAACTGTGGCATCTAGAACAACCGGAGCGAGGGCATTGGAAAGTGCTCGTCGCGCCGTACACGCCCATATTTTGTTCATCCAGATCTGACCAATAGGAGCTGAGTTATAACGGTTTAAAGGGAACAAAGGAAAGAAAAATTTTCTTTAACAATTTTTCTCTCCGAAACTATAGCACCTAGATCAACCGGACAGGGGTCATTGGAAGGCGCTCCTCGCGCCCAACACGGCCATATTTCTTTCATCCAGATCTGACCAACAGTAGCCGCGTTACAGCCGTTTAAATGGAACAAAGGAAAATAATCTTTTTTTAACAATTTTTCTCTCCGAAACTATAGCACCTAGATCAACCGGACAGGGGTCATTGGAAGGAGCTCCTCGCGCCCTACACTGGCATATTTCTTTCATCCAGATCTGACCAACAGGAGCCGCGTTACAGCGGTTTAAATGGAACAAAGGAAAATAATCTTTCTTTAACAATTTTTTTTTCCAAAACTGTAGCACTTAGAACAACCGGACAGGGGTCATTGGTAGGCGCTCCTCGCGCCCTACACGGCCATATTTTGCTCATCCAGATCTGACCAATAGGAGCTGAGTTATATCGGTTTAAAGGGAACAAAGGAAAAAAAAATTTTTTTTTAACAATTTTTTTCTCCGAAACTATAGCACCTAGAACAACCGGAGCGAGGGCATTGGAAAGGACTCGTCCCGCCTTACAGGCCCATATTTTTTTCATCCAGATCTGACCAATAGGAGCCGAGTCATAACGGTTTAAAGGGAACAAAGGAAAAAAAAATTTTTCTTTAACAATTTTTTCTTCCGAAACTGTAGCACCTAGAACAACCGGAGCGAGGGCATTGGAAAGGACTCGTCGCGCCGTACACGCCCATATTTTTTTCATCCAGATCTGACCAACTGGAGCCGAGTTATAACGGTTTAAAGGGAACAAAGGAAAAAAAAATTTTTTTAACAATTTTTCTCTCCGAAACTGTAGCACCTAGAACAACCGGAGCGAGGGCATTGGAAAGGACTCGTCGCGCCGTACACGCCCATATTTTTTTCATCCAATTCTGACCAACTGGAGCCGAGTTACAACGGATTAAATGGAACAAAGGAAAATAATCTTTCTTTAACAATTTTTGTCTCCAAAACTATAGCACCTAGAACAACCGGAGCGAGGGCATTGGAAAGGGCTCGTCGCCTCCTACAAGACCATATTTTTTTCATCCAGATCTGACTAATAGGAGCCGACTTATAACGGTTTAAAAGGAACAAAGGAAAAAAAAATTTTTCTTTAACAATTTTTTAATCCGAAACTATAGCACCTAGAACAACCGGAGCGAGGGCATTGGAAAGGACTCGTCGCGCCGTACACGCCCATATTTTTTTCATCCAGATCTGACCAACTGGAGCCGAGTTATAACGGTTTAAAGGGAACAAAGGAAAAAAAAATTTTTTTAACAATTTTTCTCTCCGAAACTGTAGCACCTAGAACAACCGGAGCGAGGGCATTGGAAAGGACTCGTCGCGCCGTACACGCCCATATTTTTTTCATCCAGATATGACCAACTGGAGCCGAGTTATAACGGTTTAAAGGGAACAAAGGAAAAAAAAATTTTCTTTAACAATTTTTCTCTCCGAAACTATAGCACCTAGAACAACCGGAGCGAGGGCATTGGAAAGTGCCCGTCGCGCCGTACACGCCCATATTTTTTTCATCCAGATCTGACCAATAGGAGCCGAGTTATAACGGTTTAAAGGGAACAAAGGAAAAAAAAAATTTTCTTTAACAATTTTTATCTCCGAAACTGTGGCATCTAGAACAACTGGACCGAGGTCGTTGGAAAGGGCTCGTCGCGCCCTACGCGCAAATATTTTTTTCATCCATATCTGACCAATAGGAGCCGAGTTACAACGGTTTAAATGGAACAAAGGAAAATAATCTTTCTTTAACAATTTTTTTCTCCAAAACTATAGCACCTAGAACAACCGGACCGAGGTTGTTGGAAAGGACCCGTCGCGCCCTACAGGGGCATATATTTTTCATCCAGATGTGACCAATAGGAGCCGAGTTATAACGGTTTAAATGGAACAAAGGAAAAAAAATTTTTCTTTAACAATTTTTGTCTCCGAAACTGTGGCATCTAGAACAACTGGACCGAGGTCATTGGAAAGGGCTCGTCGCGCCCTACGCGCCCATATTTTTTTCATCCAGAGCTGACCAATAGGAGCCGAGTTACAACGGTTTAAATGGAACAAAGGAAAATAATCTTTGTTTAACAATTTTTGTCTCCAAAACTATAGCACCTAGAACAACCGGACAGGGGTCATTGGAAGGTGCTCCTCGCGCCCTACACGGTCATATTTCTTTCATCCAGATCTGACCAATAGGATCCGAGTTATAACGGTTTAAAGGGAACAAAGGAAAAAAAAATTTTTTTTAACAATTTTTCTCTCCGAAACTATAGCTCCTAGAACAACCGGAGCGAGGGCTTTGGAAAGGGCTCGTCGCGCCGTACACGCCTATATTTTTTTCATCCAGATCTGCCCAATATGAGCCGAGTTATAACGGATAAAGCGGAACATAGGAAAAAAAAATTTTTATTTAACAATTTTTATCTCCGAAACTGTGGCATCTAGAACAACCGGAGCGGGGGCATTGGAAAGTGCTCGTCGCGCCGTACACGCCCATATTTTTTTCATCCAGATCTGACCAATAGGAGCCGAGTTAGAACGGTTTAAATGGAACAAAGGAAAATAATCTTTCTTTAACAATTTTTGTCTCCAAAACTATAGCACCTAGAACAACCGGACAGAGGTCATTGGAAGGCGCTCCTCGCGCCCTACACTGCCATATTTCTCTCATCCAGATCTGACCAATAGGAGCCGAGTTATAACGGTTTAAAGGGAACAAAGGAAAAAAAAATTTTCTTTAACAATTTTTCTCTCCGAAACTATAGCACCTAGATCAACCGGACAGGGGTCATTGGAAGGCGCTCCTCGCGCCCTACACGGCCATATTTCTTTCATCCAGATCTGACCAACAGTAGCCGCGTTACAGCCGTTTAAATGGAACAAAGGAAAATAATCTTTTTTTAACAATTTTTCTCTCCGAAACTATAGCACCTAGATCAACCGGACAGGGGTCATTGGAAGGAGCTCCTCGCGCCCTACACTGCCATATTTCTTTCATCCAGATCTGACCAACAGGAGCCGCGTTACAGCGGTTTAAATGGAACCAAGGAAAATAATCTTTCTTTAACAATTTTTTTCTCCAAAACTGTAGCACTTAGAACAACCGGACAGGGGTCATTGGTAGGCGCTCCTCGCGCCCTACACGGCCATATTTTGTTCATCCAGATCTGACCAATAGGAGCTGAGTTATATCGGTTTAAAGGGAACAAAGGAAAATAATCTTTGTTTAACAATTTTTGTCTCCAAAACTATAGCACCTAGAACAACCGGAGCGAGGGCATTGGAAAGGACTCGTCGCGCCGTACACGCCCATATTTTTTTCATCTAGATCTGACCAACTGGAGCTGAGTTATATCGGTTTAAAGGGAACAAAGGAAAATAATCTTTGTTTAACAATTTTTGTCTCCAAAACTATAGCACCTAGAACAACCGGAGCGAGGGCATTGGAAAGGACTCGTCGCGCCGTACACGCCCATATCTTTTTCATCCAGATATGACCAACTGGAGCCGAGTTATAACGGTTTAAAGGGAACAAAGGAAAAAAAAATTTTCTTTAACAATTTTTCTCTCCGAAACTATAGCACCTAGAACAACCGGAGCGAGGGCATTGGAAAGTGCCCGTCGCGCCGTACACGCCCATATTTTTTTCATCCAGATCTGACCAATAGGAGCCGAGTTATAACGGTTTAAAGGGAACGAAGGAAAAAAAAAATTTTCTTTAACAATTTTTATCTCCGAAACTGTGGCATCTAGAACAACTGGACCGAGGTCGTTGGAAAGGGCTCGTCGCGCCCTACGCGCACATATTTTTTTCATCCATATCTGACCAATAGGAGCCGAGTTACAACGGTTTAAATGGAACAAAGGAAAATAATCTTTCTTTAACAATTTTTTTCTCCAAAACTATAGCACCTAGAACAACCGGACCGAGGTTGTTGGAAAGGGCCCGTCGCGCCCTACAGGGGCATATAATTTTCATCCAAATGTGACCAATAGGAGCCGAGTTATAACGGTTTAAATGGAACAAAGGAAAAAAAATTTTTCTTTAACAATTTTTGTCTCCGAAACTGTGGCATCTAGAACAACTGGACCGAGGTCATTGGAAAGGGCTCGTCGCGCCCTACGCGCCCATATTTTTTTCATCCAGAGCTGACCAATAGGAGCCGAGTTACAACGGTTTAAATGGAACAAAGGAAAATAATCTTTGTTTAACAATTTTTGTCTCCAAAACTATAGCACCTAGAACAACCGGACAGGGGTCATTGGAAGGTGCTCCTCGCGCCCTACACGGTCATATTTCTTTCATCCAGATCTGACCAGTAGGAGCCGAGTTATAACGGTTTAAAGGGAACAAAGGAAAAAAAAAATTTTCTTTAACAATTTTTATCTCCGAAACTGTGGCACCTAGAACAAACGGAGCAAGGGCATTGGAAAGGGCTCGTCGCCCCCTACACGGCCATATTTTGCTCATCCAGATCTGACCAATAGGAGCCGAGTTATAACGGTTTAAATGGAACAAAGGAAAAAAAAATTTTCCTTTAAAATATTTTTCTCCGAAACTATAGCACCTAGAACAACCGGACAGGGGTCATTGGAAGGCGCTCCTCGCGCCCTACACTGCCATATTTCTTTCATCCAGATCTGACCAATAGGAGCCGAGTTATAACGGTTTAAAGGGAACAAAGGAAAAAAAAATTTTTTTGACAATTTTTCTCTCCGAAACTATAGCACCTAGAACAACCGGAGCGAGGGCTTTGGAAAGGGCTCGTCGCGCCGTACACGCCTATATTTTTTTCATCCATATCTGCCCAATATGAGCCGAGTTATAACGGATAAAGCGGAACATAGGAAAAAAAAATTTTTCTTTAACAATTTTTATCTCCGAAACTGTGGCATCTAGAACAACCGGAGCGAGGGCATTGGAAAGTGCTCGTCGCGCCGTACACGCCCATATTTTTTTCATCCAGATCTGACCAATAGGAGCCGAGTTAGAACGGTTTAAATGGAACAAAGGAAAATAATCTTTCTTTAACAATTTTTGTCTCCAAAACTATAGCACCTAGAACAACCGGACAGGGGTCATTGGAAGGCGCTCCTCGCGCCCTACACTGCCATATTTCTCTCATCCAGATCTGACCAATAGGAGCCGAGTTATAACGGTTTAAAGGGAATAAAGGAAAAAAAAATTTTCTTTAACAATTTTTCTCTCCGAAACTATAGCACCTAGATCAACCGGACAGGGGTCATTGGAAGGTGCTCCTCGCGCCCTACACGGCCATATTTCTTTCATCCAGATCTGACCAACAGTAGCCGCGTTACAGCCGTTTAAATGGAACAAAGGAAAATAATCTTTTTTTAACAATTTTTCTCTCCGAAACTATAGCACCTAGATCAACCGGACAGGGGTCATTGGAATGAGCTCCTCGCGCCCTACACTGCCATATTTCTTTCATCCAGATCTGACCAACAGGAGCCGCGTTACAGCGGTTTAAATGGAACAAAGGAAAATAATCTTTCTTTTACAATTTTTTTCTCCAAAACTGTAGCACTTAGAACAACCGGACAGGGGTCATTGGTAGGCGCTCCTCGCGCCCTACACGGCCATATTTTGTTCATCCAGATCTGACCAATAGGAGCTGAGTTATATCGGTTTAAAGGGAACAAAGGAAAAAAAAATTTTTTTTTAACAATTTTTTTCTCCGAAACTATAGCACCTAGAACAACCGGAGCGAGGGCATTGGAAAGGACTCGTCCCGCCTTACACGCCCATATTTTTTTCATCCAGATCTGACCAACCGGAGCCGAGTTATAACGGTTTAAAGGGAACAAAGGAAAAAAAAATTTTTCTTTAACAATTTTTTCTTCCGAAACTGTAGCACCTAGAACAACCGGAGCGAGGGCATTGGAAAGGACTCGTCGCGCCGTACACGCCCATATTTTTTTCATCCAGATCTGACCAACTGGAGCCGAGTTATAACGGTTGAAAGGGAACAAAGGAAAAAAAAATTTTTTTAACAATTTTTCTCTCCGAAACTGTAGCACCTAGAACAACCGGAGCGAGGGCATTGGAAAGGACTCGTCGCGCCGTACACGCCCATATTTTTTTCATCCAGATCTGACCAACTGGAGCCGAGTTACAACGGATTAAATGGAACAAAGGAAAATAATCTTTCTTTAACAATTTTTGTCTCCAAAACTATAGCACCTAGAACAACCGGAGCGAGGGCATTGGAAAGGGCTCGTTGCCTCCTACAAGACCATATTTTTTTCATCCAGATCTGACTAATAGGAGCCGAGTTATAACGTTTTAAAAGGAACAAAGGAAAAAAAAATTTTTCTTTAACAATTTTTTAATCCGAAACTATAGCACCTAGAACAACCGGAGCGAGGGCATTGGAAAGGACTCGTCGCGCCGTACACGCCCATATTTTTTTCATCCAGATCTGACCAACTGGAGCCGAGTTATAACGGTTTAAAGGGAACAAAGGAAAAAAAAATTTTTTTAACAATTTTTCTCTCCGAAACTGTAGCACATAGAACAACCGGAGCGAGGGCATTGGAAAGGACTCGTCGCGCCGTACACGCCCATATTTTTTTCATCCAGATATGACCAACTGGAGCCGAGTTATAACGGTTTAAAGGGAACAAAGGAAAAAAAATTTTCTTTAACAATTTTTCTCTCCGAAACTATAGCACCTAGAACAACCGGAGCGAGGGCATTGGAAAGTTCCCGTCGCGCCGTACACGCCCATATTTTTTTCATCCAGATCTGACCAATAGGAGCCGAGTTATAACGGTTTAAAGGGAACAAAGGAAAAAAAAAATTTTCTTTAACAATTTTTATCTCCGAAACTGTGGCATCTAGAACAACTGGACCGAGGTCGTTGGAAAGGGCTCGTCGCGCCCTACGCGCCCATATTTTTTTCATCCAGAGCTGACCAATAGGAGCCGAGTTACAACGGTTTAAATGGAACAAAGGAAAATAATCTTTCTTTAACAATTTTTTTCTCCAAAACTATAGCACCTAGAACAAGCGGACCGAGGTTGTTGGAAAGGGCCCGTCGCGCCCTACAGGGGCATATATTTTTCATCCAAAGGTGACCAATAGGAGCCGAGTTATAACGGTTTAAATGGAACAAAGGAAAAAAAATTTTTCTTTAACAATTTTTGTCTACGAAACTGTGGCATCTAGAACAACTGGACCGAGGTCATTGGAAAGGGCTCGTCGCGCCCTACGCGCCCATATTTTTTTCATCCAGAGCTGACCAATAGGAGCCGAGTTACAACGGTTTAAATGGAACAAAGGAAAATAATCTTTGTTTAACAATTTTTGTCTCCAAAACTATAGCACCTAGAACAACCGGACAGGGTTCATTGGAAGGTGCTCCTCGCGCCCTACACGGTCATATTTCTTTCATCCAGATCTGACCAATAGGAGCCGAGTTATAACGGTTTAAAGGGAACAAAGGAAAAAAAAAATTTTCTTTAACAATTTTTATCTCCGAAACTGTGGCACCTAGAACAAGCGGAGCAAGGGCATTGGAAAGGGCTCGTCGCCCCCTACACGGCCATATTTTGCTCATCCAGATCTGACCAATAGGAGCCGAGTTATAACGGTTTAAAGGGAACAAAGGAAAAAAAAATTTTCCTTTAAAATATTTTTCTCCGAAACTATAGCACCTAGAACAACCGGACAGGGGTCATTGGAAGGCGCTCCTCGCGCCCTACACTGCCATATTTCTCTCATCCAGATCTGACCAATAGGAGCCGAGTTATAACGGTTTAAAGGGAACAAAGGAACAAAAAATTTTTCTTTAACAATTTTTTCTTCCGAAACTGTAGCACCTAGAACAACCGGAGCTAGGGCATTGGAAAGGACTCGTCGCGCCGTACACGCCCATATTTTTTTCATCCAGATCTGACCAATAGGAGCCGAGTTATAACGGTTTAAAGGGAACAAAGGAAAAAAAAATTTTCTTTAACAATTTTTCTCTCCGAAAATATAGCACCTAGATCAACCGGACAGGGGTCATTGGAAGGCGCTCCTCGCGCCCTACACGGCCATATTTCTTTCATCCAGATCTGACCAACAGGAGCCGCGTTACAGCGGTTTAAATGGAACAAAGGAAAATAATCTTTCTTTAACAATTTTTTTCTCCAAAACTGTAGCACTTAGAACAACCGGACAGGGGTCATTGGAAGGCGCTCCTCGCGCCCTACACGGCCATATTTTGTTCATCCAGATCTGACCAATAGGAGCCGAGTAATAACGGTTTAAAGGGAACAAAGGAAAAAAAAATTTTCTTTTAACAATTTTTTCCTCCGAAACTGTAGCACTTAGAACAACCGGAGCGAGGGCATTGGAAAGGACTCGTCCCGCCGTACACGCCCATATTTTTTTCATCCAGATCTGACCAACTGGAACCGAGTTATAACGGTTTAAAGGGAACAAAGGAAAAAAAAATTTTTTTTTAACAATTTTTTCCTCCGAAACTGTAGCACTTAGAACAACCGGAGCGAGGGCATTGGAAAGGACTCGTCGCACCGTACACGCCCATATTTTTTTCATCCAGATCTGACCAACAGGAGCCGAGTTATAACGGTTTAAAGGGAACAAAGGAAAAAAAAATTTTTTTAACAATTTTTCTCTCCGAAACTGTAGCACCTAGAACAACCGGTGAGAGGGCATTGGAAAGGACTCGTCGCGCCGTACACGCCCATATTTTTTTCATCCAGAGCTGACCAATAGCAGCCGAGTTAGAACGGTTTAAATGGAACAAAGGAAAATAATCTTTCTTTAACAATTTTTGTCTCCAAAACTATAGCACCTAGAACAACCGGACAGGGGTCATTGGAAGGCGCTCCTCGCGCCCTACACTGCCATATTTCTTTCATCCAGATCTGACCAATAGGAGCTGAGTTATAACGGTTTAAAGGGAACAAAGGAAAAAAAAATTTTCTTTAACAATTTTTCTCTCCGAAACTATAGCACCTAGATCAACCGGACAGGGGTCATTGGAAGGCGCTCCTCGCGCCCTACACGGCCATATTTCTTTCATCCAGATCTGACCAACAGGAGCCGCGTTACAGCGGTTTAAATGGAACAAAGGAAAATAATCTTTTTTAACAATTTTTTTCTCCAAAACTGTAGCACTTAGAAGAACCAGACCGAGGTTGTTGGAAAGGGCCCGTCACGCCCTACAGGGGCATATATTTTTCATCCAGATCTGACCAATAGGAGCCGAGTTATAACGGTTTAAAGGGAACAAAGGAAAAAAAAATTTTTTTTAAACAATTTGTTCCTCCGAAACTGTAGCACCTACAACCACCGGAGCGAGGGCATTGGAAAGTGCTCGTCGCGCCCTACGCGCCCATATTTTTTTCATCCAGATCTGAACAATAGGAGCCGAGTTATAACGTATTAAAGGGAACAAAGGAAAAAAAAATTTTTCTTTAACAATTTTTTTCTCCGAAATTGTGGCACCTAGAACAAACGGAGCGAGGGCATTGGAATGGGCTCGTCGCCCCCTACATGCCATATTTTGCTCATCCAGATCTGACCAATAGGAGCCGAGTTATAACGGTTTAAAGGGAACAAAGGAAAAAAAAATTTTTCTTTAACAATATTTTTCTCCGAAACTATAGCACCTAGAACAACCGGAGCGAGGGCATTGGAAAGGACTCGTCGCGCCGTACACGCCCATATTTTTTTCATCCAGATCTGACCAACTGGAGCCGAGTTATAACGGTTTAAAGGGAACAAAGGAAAAAAAAATTTTTTTAACAATTTTTCTCTCCGAAACTGTAGCACCTAGAACAACCGGAGCGAGGGCATTGGAAAGGACTCGTCGCGCCGTACACGCCCATATTTTTTTCATCCATATATGACCAACTGGAGCCGAGTTATAACGGTTTAAAGGGAACAAAGGAAAAAAAAATTTTCTTTAACAATTTTTCTCTCCGAAACTATAGCACCTAGAACAACCGGACAGGGGTCATTGGAAGGCGCTCCTCGCGCCCTACACTGCCATATTTCTTTCATCCAGATCTGACCAATAGGAGCTGAGTTATAACGGTTTAAAGGGAACAAAGGAAAAAAAAATTTTCTTTAACAATTTTTCTCTCCGAAACTATAGCACCTAGATCAACCGGACAGGGGTCATTGGAAGGCGCTCCTCGCGCCCTACACGGCCATATTTCTTTCATCCAGATCTGACCAACAGGAGCCGCGTTACAGCGGTTTAAATGGAACAAAGGAAAATAATCTTTTTTAACAATTTTTTTCTCCAAAACTGTAGCACTTAGAAGAACCAGACCGAGGTTGTTGGAAAGGGCCCGTCACGCCCTACAGGGGCATATATTTTTCATCCAGATCTGACCAATAGGAGCCGAGTTATAACGGTTTAAAGGGAACAAAGGAAAAAAAAATTTTTTTTAAACAATTTGTTCCTCCGAAACTGTAGCACCTAAAACAACCGGAGCGAGGGCATTGGAAAGTGCTCGTCGCGCCCTACGCGCCCATATTTTTTTCATCCAGATCTGAACAATAGGAGCCGAGTTATAACGTATTAAAGGGAACAAAGGAAAAAAAAATTTTTCTTTAACAATTTTTTTCTCCGAAATTGTGGCACCTAGAACAAACGGAGCGAGGGCATTGGAATGGGCTCGTCGCCCCCTACATGCCATATTTTGCTCATCCAGATCTGACCAATAGGAGCCGAGTTATAACGGTTTAAAGGGAACAAAGGAAAAAAAAATTTTTCTTTAACAATATTTTTCTCCGAAACTATAGCACCTAGAACAACCGGAGCGAGGGCATTGGAAAGGACTCGTCGCGCCGTACACGCCCATATTTTTTTCATCCAGATCTGACCAACTGGAGCCGAGTTATAACGGTTTAAAGGGAACAAAGGAAAAAAAAATTTTTTTAACAATTTTTCTCTCCGAAACTGTAGCACCTAGAACAACCGGAGCGAGGGCATTGGAAAGGACTCGTCGCGCCGTACACGCCCATATTTTTTTCATCCATATATGACCAACTGGAGCCGAGTTATAACGGTTTAAAGGGAACAAAGGAAAAAAAAATTTTCTTTAACAATTTTTCTCTCCGAAACTATAGCACCTAGAACAACCGGAGCGAGGGCATTGGAAAGTGCCCGTCGCGCCGTACACGCCCATATTTTTTTCATCCAGATCTGACCAATAGGAGCCGAGTTATAACGGTTTAAAGGGAACAAAGGAAAAAAAAAATTTTCTTTAACAATTTTTATCTCCGAAACTATAGCACCTAGAACAACCGGAGCGAGGGCTTTGTAAAGGGCACGTCGCGCCGTACACGCCTATATTTTATCATCCAGATCTGACCAATAGGAGCCGAGTTATAAAGGATAAAACGGAACAAAGGAAAAAAAAATTTTTTTTTAACTATTTTTGTCTCCAAAACAATAGCACCTAGAACAACCGGACAGGGGTCATTGGAAGGCGCTCCTCGCGCCCTACACGGTCATATTTCTTTCATCCAGATCTGACCAATAGGAGCCGAGTTATAACGGTTTAAAGGGAACAAAGGAAAAAAAAAATTTTCTTTAACAATTTTTATCTCCGAAACTGTGGCATCTAGAACAACTGGACCGAGGTCGTTAGAAAGGGCTCCTCGCGCCCTACGCGCACATATTTTGTTCATCCATATCTGACCAATAGGAGCCGAGTTACAACGGTTTAAATGGAACAAAGGAAAATAATCTTTCTTTAACAATTTTTTTCTCCAAAACTATAGCACCTAGAACAACCGGACCGAGGTTGTTGGAAAGGGCCCGTCGCGCCCTACAGGGGCATATATTTTTCATCCAAATGTGACCAATAGGAGCCGAGTTATAACGGTTTAAATGGAACAAAGGAAAAAAAATTTTTCTTTAACAATTTTTGTCTCCGAAACTGTGGCATCTAGAACAACTGGACCGAGGTCATTGGAAAGGGCTCGTCGCGCCCTACGCGCCCATATTTTTTTCATCCAGAGCTGACCAATAGGAGCCGAGTTACAACGGTTTAAATGGAACAAAGGAAAATAATCTTTGTTTAACAATTTTTGTCTCCAAAACTATAGCACCTAGAACAACCGGACAGGGGTCATTGGAAGGCGCTCCTCGCGCCCTACACTGCCATATTTCTTTCATCCAGATCTGACCAATAGGAGCCGAGTTATAACGGTTTAAAGGGAACAAAGGAAAAAAAAATTTTTTTTAACAATTTTTCTCTCCGAAACTATAGCACCTAGAACAACCGGAGCGAGGGCTCTGGAAAGGGCTCGTCGCGCCGTACACGCCTATATTTTTTTCATCCAGATCTGCCCAATATGAGCCGAGTTATAACGGATAAAGCGGAACATAGGAAAAAAAAATTTTTCTTTAACAATTTTTATCTCCGAAACTGTGGCATCTAGAACAACCGGTGCGAGGGCATTGGAAAGTGCTCGTCGCGCCGTACACGCCCATATTTTTTTCATCCAGATCTGACCAATAGGAGCCGAGTTAGAACGGTTTAAATGGAACAAAGGAAAATAATCTTTCTTTAACAATTTTTGTCTCCAAAACTATAGCACCTAGAACAACCGGACAGGGGTCATTGGAAGGCGCTCCTCGCGCCCTACACTGCCATATTTCTCCCATCCAGATCTGACCAATAGGAGCCGAGTTATAACGGTTTAAAGGGAACAAAGGAAAAAAAAATTTTCTTTAACAATTTTTCTCTCCGAAACTATAGCACCTAGATCAACCGGACAGGGGTCATTGGAAGGAGCTCCTCGCGCCCTACACTGCCATATTTCTTTCATCCAGATCTGACCAACAGGAGCCGCGTTACAGCGGTTTAAATGGAACAAAGGAAAATAATCTTTCTTTAACAATTTTTTTCTCCAAAACTGTAGCACTTAGAACAACCGGACAGGGGTCATTGGTAGGCGCTCCTCGCGCCCTACACGGCCATATTTTGTTCATCCAGATCTGACCAATAGGAGCTGAGTTATATCGGTTTAAAGGGAACAAAGGAAAAAAAAATTTTTTTTTAACAATTTTTTTCTCCGAAACTATAGCACCTAGAACAACCGGAGCGAGGGCATTGGAAGGCGCTCCTCGCGCCCTACACGGTCATATTTCTTTCATCCAGATCTGACCAATAGGAGCCGAGTTATAACGGTTTAAAGGGAACAAAGGAAAAAAAAAATTTTCTTTAACAATTTTTATCTCCGAAACTGTGGCATCTAGAACAACTGGACCGAGGTCGTTGGAAAGGGCTCCTCGCGCCCTACGCGCCCATATTTTTTTCATCCAGATCTGACCAATAGGAGCCGAGTTATAACGGTTTAAAGGGAACAAAGGAAAAAAAATTTTTCTTTAACAATTTTTTTCTCCGAAATTGTGGCACCTAGAACAAACGGAGCAAGGGCATTGGAAAGGGCTCGTCGCCCCCTACACGGCCATATTTTGTTCATCCAGACCTGACCAATAGGAGCCGAGTTATAACGGTTTAAAGGGAACAAAGGAAAAAAAAATTTTTCTTTAACAATATTTTTCTCCGAAACTATAGCACCTAGAACAACCGGAGCGAGGGCATTGGAAAGGGCTCGTCGCCTCCTACACGCCCATATTTTTTTCATCCAGATCTGACCAACAGGAGCAGAGTTACAACGGATTAAATGGAACAAAGGAAAATAATCTTTCTTTAACAATTTTTTTCTTCAAAACTATAGCAGCTAGAACAACCGTAGCGAGGGCATTGGAAAGGGCTCGTCGCGCCGTACACGCCCATATTTTTTTCATCCAGATCTGACCAATAGGAGCCGAGTTAGAACGGTTTAAATGGAACAAAGGAAAATAATCTTTCTTTAACAATTTTTGTCTCCAAAACTATAGCACCTAGAACAACCGGACAGGGGTCATTGGAAGGCGCTCCTCGCGCCCTACACTGCCATTTTTCTTTCATCCAGATCTGACCAATAGGAGCCGAGTTATAACGGTTTAAAGGGAACAAAGGAAAAAAAAATTTTCTTTAACAATTTTTCTCTCCGAAACTATAGCACCTAGATCAACCGGACAGGGGTCATTGGAAGGCGCTCCTCGCGCCCTACACGGCCATATTTCTTTCATCCAGATCTGACCAACAGGAGCCGCGTTACAGCGGTTTAAATGGAACAAAGGAAAATAATCTTTCTTTAACAATTTTTTTCTCCAAAACTGTAGCACTTAGAACAACCGGACAGGGGTCATTGGAAGGCGCTCCTCGCGCCCTACACGGCCATATTTTGTTCATCCAGATCTGACCAATAGGAGCCGAGTAATAACGGTTTAAAGGGAACAAAGGAAAAAAAAATTTTCTTTTAACAATTTTTTCCTCCGAAACTGTAGCACTTAGAACAACCGGAGCGAGGGCATTGGAAAGGACTCTTCCCGCCGTACACGCCCATATTTTTTTCATCCAGATCTGACCAACTGGAACCGAGTTATAACGGTTTAAAGGGAACAAAGGAAAAAAAAATTTTTTTTTAACAATTTTTTCCTCCGAAACTGTAGCACTTAGAACAACCGGAGCGAGGGCATTGGAAAGGACTCGTCGCGCCGTACACGCCCATATTTTTTTCATCCAGATCTGACCAACTGGAGCCGAGTTATAACGGTTTAAAGGGAACAAAGGAAAAAAAAATTTTTTTAACAATTTTTCTCTCCGAAACTGTAGCACCTAGAACAACCGGTGAGAGGGCATTGGAAAGGACTCGTCGCGCCGTACACGCCCATATTTTTTTCATCCAGAGCTGACCAATAGCAGCCGAGTTAGAACGGTTTAAATGGAATAAAGAAAATAATCTTTCTTTAACAATTTTTTTCTCCAAAACTATAGCACCTAGAACAACCGGACCGAGGTTGCTGGAAAGGGCCCGTCGCGCCGTACACGCCCATATTTTTTTCATCCAGATCCGACCAATAGGAGCCGAGTTAGAACGGTTTAAATGGAACAAAGGAAAATAATCTTTCTTTAACAATTTTTGTCTCCAAAACTATAGCACAAAGAACAACCGGACAGGGGTCATTGGAAGGCGCTCATCGCGCCCTACACTGCCATATTTCTTTCATCCAGATCTGACCAACAGGAGCCGAGTTATAACGGTTTAAAGGGAACAAAGGAAAAAAAAATTTTCTTTAACAATTTTTCTCTCCGAAACTATAGCACCTAGATCAACCGGACAGGGGTCATTGGAAGGCGCTCCTCGCACCCTACACGGCTATATTTCTTTCATCCAGATCTGACCAACAGGAGCCGCGTTACAGCGGTTTAAATGGAACAAAGGAAAATAATCTTTCTTTAACAATTTTTTTCTCCAAAACTGTAGCACCTAGAACAACCGGACAGGGGTCATTGGAAGGCGCTCCTCGCGCCCTACACGGCCATATTTTGTTCATCCAGATCTGACCAATAGGAGCTGAGTTATATCGGTTTAAAGGGAACAAAGGAAAAAAAAATTTTTCTTTAACAATTTTTTTCTCCAAAACTATAGCACCTACAACAACCGGACCGAGGTTGCTGGAAAGGGACCGTCGCGCCGTACACGCCCATATTTTTTTCATCCAGATCTGACCAACAGGAGCAGAGTTACAACGGATTAAATGGAACAAAGGAAAATAATCTTTCTTTAACAATTTTTTTCTTCAAAACTATAGCACCTAGAACAACCGTAGCGAGGGCATTGGAAAGGGCTCGTCGCGCCGTACACGCCCATATTTTTTTCATCCAGATCTGACCAATAGGAGCCGAGTTAGAACGGTTTAAATGGAACAAAGGAAAATAATCTTTCTTTAACAATTTTTGTCTCCAAAACTATAGCACCTAGAACAACCGGACAGGGGTCATTGGAAGGCGCTCCTCGCGCCCTACACTGCCATTTTTCTTTCATCCAGATCTGACCAATAGGAGCCGAGTTATAACGGTTTAAAGGGAACAAAGGAAAAAAAAATTTTCTTTAACAATTTTTCTCTCCGAAACTATAGCACCTAGATCAACCGGACAGGGGTCATTGGAAAGGACTCTTCCCGCCGTACACGCCCATATTTTTTTCATCCAGATCTGACCAACTGGAACCGAGTTATAACGGTTTAAAGGGAACAAAGGAAAAAAAAATTTTTTTTTAACAATTTTTTCCTCCGAAACTGTAGCACTTAGAACAACCGGAGCGAGGGCATTGGAAAGGACTCGTCGCGCCGTACACGCCCATATTTTTTTCATCCAGATCTGACCAACTGGAGCCGAGTTATAACGGTTTAAAGGGAACAAAGGAAAAAAAAATTTTTTTAACAATTTTTCTCTCCGAAACTGTAGCACCTAGAACAACCGGTGAGAGGGCATTGGAAAGGACTCGTCGCGCCGTACACGCCCATATTTTTTTCATCCAGAGCTGACCAATAGCAGCCGAGTTAGAACGGTTTAAATGGAATAAAGAAAATAATCTTTCTTTAACAATTTTTTTCTCCAAAACTATAGCACCTAGAACAACCGGACCGAGGTTGCTGGAAAGGGCCCGTCGCGCCGTACACGCCCATATTTTTTTCATCCAGATCCGACCAATAGGAGCCGAGTTAGAACGGTTTAAATGGAACAAAGGAAAATAATCTTTCTTTAACAATTTTTGTCTCCAAAACTATAGCACAAAGAACAACCGGACAGGGGTCATTGGAAGGCGCTCATCGCGCCCTACACTGCCATATTTCTTTCATCCAGATCTGACCAACAGGAGCCGAGTTATAACGGTTTAAAGGGAACAAAGGAAAAAAAAATTTTCTTTAACAATTTTTCTCTCCGAAACTATAGCACCTAGATCAACCGGACAGGGGTCATTGGAAGGCGCTCCTCGCACCCTACACGGCTATATTTCTTTCATCCAGATCTGACCAACAGGAGCCGCGTTACAGCGGTTTAAATGGAACAAAGGAAAATAATCTTTCTTTAACAATTTTTTTCTCCAAAACTGTAGCACCTAGAACAACCGGACAGGGGTCATTGGAAGGCGCTCCTCGCGCCCTACACGGCCATATTTTGTTCATCCAGATCTGACCAATAGGAGCTGAGTTATATCGGTTTAAAGGGAACAAAGGAAAAAAAAATTTTTCTTTAACAATTTTTTTCTCCAAAACTATAGCACCTAGAACAACCGGACCGAGGTTGCTGGAAAGGGCCCGTCGCGCCGTACACGCCAATATTTTTTTCATCCAGATCTGACCAACAGGAGCAGAGTTACAACGGATTAAATGGAACAAAGGAAAATAATCTTTCTTTAACAATTTTTTTCTTCAAAACTATAGCACCTAGAACAACCGTAGCGAGGGCATTGGAAAGGGCTCGTCGCGCCGTACACGCCCTAATTTTTTTCATCCAGATCTGCTCAATATGAGTCGAGTTATAACGGATAAAGCGGAACATAGGAAAAAAAGTTTTTCTTTAACAATTTTTATCTCCGAAACTGTGGCATCTAGAACAACCGGAGTGGGGGCATTGGAAAGTGCTCGTCGCGCCGTACACGCCCATATTTTTTTCATCCAGATCTGACCAATAGGAGCCGAGTTAGAACGGTTTAAATGGAACAAAGGAAAATAATCTTTCTTTAACAATTTTTGTCTCCAAAACTATAGCACCTAGAACAACCGGACAGGGGTCATTGGAAGGCGCTCCTCGCGCCCTACACTGCCATTTTTCTTTCATCCAGATCTGACCAATAGGAGCCGAGTTATAACGGTTTAAAGGGAACAAAGGAAAAAAAAATTTTCTTTAACAATTTTTCTCTCCGAAACTATAGCACCTAGATCAACCGGACAGGGGTCATTGGAAAGGACTCTTCCCGCCGTACACGCCCATATTTTTTTCATCCAGATCTGACCAACTGGAACCGAGTTATAACGGTTTAAAGGGAACAAAGGAAAAAAAAATTTTTTTTTAACAATTTTTTCCTCCGAAACTGTAGCACTTAGAACAACCGGAGCGAGGGCATTGGAAAGGACTCGTCGCGCCGTACACGCCCATATTTTTTTCATCCAGATCTGACCAACTGGAGCCGAGTTATAACGGTTTAAAGGGAACAAAGGAAAAAAAAATTTTTTTAACAATTTTTCTCTCCGAAACTGTAGCACCTAGAACAACCGGTGAGAGGGCATTGGAAAGGACTCGTCGCGCCGTACACGCCCATATTTTTTTCATCCAGAGCTGACCAATAGCATCCGAGTTAGAACGGTTTAAATGGAATAAAGAAAATAATCTTTCTTTAACAATTTTTTTCTCCAAAACTATAGCACCTAGAACAACCGGACCGAGGTTGCTGGAAAGGGCCCGTCGCGCCGTACACGCCCATATTTTTTTCATCCAGATCCGACCAATAGGAGCCGAGTTAGAACGGTTTAAATGGAACAAAGGAAAATAATCTTTCTTTAACAATTTTTGTCTCCAAAACTATAGCACAAAGAACAACCGGACAGGGGTCATTGGAAGGCGCTCATCGCGCCCTACACTGCCATATTTCTTTCATCCAGATCTGACCAACAGGAGCCGAGTTATAACGGTTTAAAGGGAACAAAGGAAAAAAAAATTTTCTTTAACAATTTTTCTCTCCGAAACTATAGCACCTAGATCAACCGGACAGGGGTCATTGGAAGGCGCTCCTCGCACCCTACACGGCTATATTTCTTTCATCCAGATCTGACCAACAGGAGCCGCGTTACAGCGGTTTAAATGGAACAAAGGAAAATAATCTTTCTTTAACAATTTTTTTCTCCAAAACTGTAGCACCTAGAACAACCGGACAGGGGTCATTGGAAGGCGCTCCTCGCGCCCTACACGGCCATATTTTGCTCATCCAGATCTGACCAATAGGAGCTGAGTTATATCGGTTTAAAGGGAACAAAGGAAAAAAAAATTTTTCTTTAACAATTTTTTTCTCCAAAACTATAGCACCTAGAACAACCGGACCGAGGTTGCTGGAAAGGGCCCGTCGCGCCGTACACGCCCATATTTTTTTCATCCAGATCTGACCAACAGGAGCAGAGTTACAACGGATTAAATGGAACAAAGGAAAATAATCTTTCTTTAACAATTTTTTTCTTCAAAACTATAGCACCTAGAACAACCGTAGCGAGGGCATTGGAAAGGGCTCGTCGCGCCGTACACGCCCTAATTTTTTTCATCCAGATCTGCTCAATATGAGCCGAGTTATAACGGATAAAGCGGAACATAGGAAAAAAAGTTTTTCTTTAACAATTTTTATCTCCGAAACTGTGGCATCTAGAACAACCGGAGTGGGGGCATTGGAAAGTGCTCGTCGCGCCGTACACGCCCATATTTTTTTCATCCAGATCTGACCAATAGGAGCCGAGTTAGAACGGTTTAAATGGAACAAAGGAAAATAATCTTTCTTTAACAATTTTTGTCTCCAAAACTATAGCACCTAGAACAACCGGACAGGGGTCATTGGAAGGCGCTCCTCGCGCCCTACACTGCCATTTTTCTTTCATCCAGATCTGACCAATAGGAGCCGAGTTATAACGGTTTAAAGGGAACAAAGGAAAAAAAAATTTTCTTTAACAATTTTTCTCTCCGAAACTATAGCACCTAGATCAACCGGACAGGGGTCATTGGAAGGCGCTCCTCGCGCCCTACACGGCCATATTTCTTTCATCCAGATCTGACCAACAGGAGCCGCGTTACAGCGGTTTAAATGGAACAAAGGAAAATAATCTTTCTTTAACAATTTTTTTCTCCAAAACTGTAGCACTTAGAACAACCGGACAGGGGTCATTGGAAGGCGCTCCTCGCGCCCTACACGGCCATATTTTGTTCATCCAGATCTGACCAATAGGAGCCGAGTAATAACGGTTTAAAGGGAACAAAGGAAAAAAAAATTTTCTTTTAACAATTTTTTCCTCCGAAACTGTAGCACTTAGAACAACCGGAGCGAGGGCATTGGAAAGGACTCTTCCCGCCGTACACGCCCATATTTTTTTCATCCAGATCTGACCAACTGGAACCGAGTTATAACGGTTTAAAGGGAACAAAGGAAAAAAAAATTTTTTTTTAACAATTTTTTCCTCCGAAACTGTAGCACTTAGAACAACCGGAGCGAGGGCATTGGAAAGGACTCGTCGCGCCGTACACGCCCATATTTATTTCATCCAGATCTGACCAACTGGAGCCGAGTTATAACGGTTTAAAGGGAACAAAGGAAAAAAAAATTTTTTTAACAATTTTTCTCTCCGAAACTGTAGCACCTAGAACAACCGGTGAGAGGGCATTGGAAAGGACTCGTCGCGCCGTACACGCCCATATTTTTTTCATCCAGAGCTGACCAATAGCAGCCGAGTTAGAACGGTTTAAATGGAATAAAGAAAATAATCTTTCTTTAACAATTTTTTTCTCCAAAACTATAGCACCTAGAACAACCGGACCGAGGTTGCTGGAAAGGGCCCGTCGCGCCGTACACGCCCATATTTTTTTCATCCAGATCTGACCAATAGGAGCCGAGTTAGAACGGTTTAAATGGAACAAAGGAAAATAATCTTTCTTTAACAATTTTTGTCTCCAAAACTATAGCACAAAGAACAACCGGACAGGGGTCATTGGAAGGCGCTCATCGCGCCCTACACTGCCATATTTCTTTCATCCAGATCTGACCAACAGGAGCCGAGTTATAACGGTTTAAAGGGAACAAAGGAAAAAAAAATTTTCTTTAACAATTTTTCTCTCCGAAACTATAGCACCTAGATCAACCGGACAGGGGTCATTGGAAGGCGCTCCTCGCACCCTACACGGCTATATTTCTTTCATCCAGATCTGACCAACAGGAGCCGCGTTACAGCGGTTTAAATGGAACAAAGGAAAATAATCTTTCTTTAACAATTTTTTTCTCCAAAACTGTAGCACCTAGAACAACCGGACAGGGGTCATTGGAAGGCGCTCCTCGCGCCCTACACGGCCATATTTTGTTCATCCAGATCTGACCAATAGGAGCTGAGTTATATCGGTTTAAAGGGAACAAAGGAAAAAAAAATTTTTCTTTAACAATTTTTTTCTCCAAAACTATAGCACCTAGAACAACCGGACCGAGGTTGCTGGAAAGGGCCCGTCGCGCCGTACACGCCCATATTTCTTTCATCCAGATCTGACCAACAGGAGCCGCGTTACAGCGGTTTAAATGGAACAAAGGAAAATAATCTTTCTTTAACAATTTTTGTCTCCAAAACTATAGCACCTAGAACAACCGGAGCGAGGGCATTGGAAAGGGCTCGTCGCCTCCTACAAGACCATATTTTTTTCATCCAGATCTGACTAATAGGAGCCGAGTTATAACGGTTTAAAAGGAACAAAGGAAAAAAAAATTTTTCTTTAACAATTTTTTAATCCGAAACTATAGCACCTAGAACAACCGGACAGGGGTCATTGGAAGGCGCTCCTCGCGCCCTACACGGCTATATTTCTTTCATCCAGATCTGACCAACAGGAGCCGCGTTACAGCGGTTTAAATGGAACAAAGGAAAATAATCTTTCTTTAACAATTTTTGTCTCCAAAACTATAGCACCTAGAACAACCGGAGCGAGGGCATTGGAAAGGACTCGTCGCGCCGTACACGCCCATATTTTTTTCATCCAGATCTGACCAACTGGAGCCGAGTTATAACGGTTTAAAGGGAACAAAGGAAAAAAAAATTTCTTTAACAATTTTTCTCTCCGAAACTGTAGCACCTAGAACAACCGGAGCGAGGGCATTGGAAAGGACTCGTCGCGCCGTACACGCCCATATTTTTTTCATCCAGATCTGACCAACAGGAGCAGAGTTACAACGGATTAAATAGAACAATGGAAAATAATCTTTCTTTAACAATTTTTCTCTCCAAAACTATAGCACCTAGAGCAACCGGACAGGGGTCATTGGAAGGCGCTCCTCGCGCCCTACACTGCCAAATTTCTTTCATCCAGATCTGACCAATAGGAGCCGAGTTAGAACGGTTTAAATGGAACAAAGGAAAATAATCTTTCTTTAACAATTTTTGTCTCCAAAACTATAGCACCTAGAACAACCGGACAGGGGTCATTGGAAGGCGCTCATCGCGCCCTACACTGCCATATTTCTTCCATCCAGATCTGACCAACAGGAGCCGAGTTATAACGGTTTAAAGGGAACAAAGGAAAAAAAAATTTTTTTAACAATTTTTCTCTCCGAAACTGTAGAACCTAGAACAACCGGAGCGAGGGCATTGGAAAGGACTCGTCGCGCCGTACACGCCCATATTTTTTTCATCCAGATCTGACCAATAGGAGCCGAGTTAGAACGGTTTAAATGGAACAAAGGAAAATAATCTTTCTTTAACAATTTTTTCTTCCGAAACTGTAGCACCTAGGACAACCGGAGCGAGGGCATTGGAAAGGACTCGTCGCGCCGTACACGCCCATATTTTTTTCATCCAGATCTGACCAACTGGAGCCGAGTTATAACGGTTTAAAGGGAACAAAGGAAAAAAAAATTTTTTTAACAATTTTTCTCTCCGAAACTGTAGCACCTAGAACAACCGGAGCGAGGGCATTGGAAAGGACTCGTCGCGCCGTACACGCCCATATTTTTTTCATCCAGATCTGACCAACTGGAGCCGAGTTACAACGGATTAAATGGAACAAAGGAAAATAATCTTTCTTTAACAATTTTTGTCTCCAAAACTATAGCACCTAGAACAACCGGAGCGAGGGCATTGGAAAGGGCTCGTCGCCTCCTACAAGACCATATTTTTTTCATCCAGATCTGACTAATAGGAGCCGAGTTATAACGGTTTAAAAGGAACAAAGGAAAAAAAAATTTTTCTTTAACAATTTTTTAATCCGAAACTATAGCACCTAGAACAACCGGAGCGAGGGCATTGGAAAGGACTCGTCGCGCCGTACACGCCCATATTTTTTTCATCCAGATCTGACCAACTGGAGCCGAGTTATAACGGTTTAAAGGGAACAAAGGAAAAAAAAATTTTTTTAACAATTTTTCTCTCCGAAACTGTAGAACCTAGAACAACCGGAGCGAGGGCATTGGAAAGGACTCGTCGCGCCGTACACGCCCATATTTTTTTCATCCAGATATGACCAACTGGTGCCGAGTTATAACGGTTTAAAGGGAACAAAGGAAAAAAAAATTTTCTTTAACAATTTTTCTCTCCGAAACTATAGCACCTAGAACAACCGGAGCGAGGGCATTGGAAAGTGCCCGTCGCGCCGTACACGCCCATATTTTTTTCATCCAGATCTGACCAATAGGAGCCGAGTTATAACGGTTTAAAGGGAACAAAGGAAAAAAAAATTTTCTTTTAACAATTTTTTCCTCCGAAACTGTAGCACTTAGAACAACCGGAGCGAGGGCATTGGAAAGGACTCGTCCCGCCGTACACGCCCATATTTTTTTCATCCAGATCTGACTAACTGGAACCGAGTTATAACGGTTTAAAGGGAACAAAGGAAAAAAAAATTTTTTTTTAACAATTTTTTCCTCCGAAACTGTAGCACTTAGAACAACCGGAGCGAGGGCATTGGAAAGGACTCGTCGCCCCCTACACGGCCATAGTTTGCTCATCCAGATCTGACCAATAGGAGCCGAGTTATAACGGTTTAAAGGGAACAAAGGAAAAAAAAATTTTTCTTTAACAATATTTTTCTCCGAAACTATAGCACCTAGAACAACCGGACAGGGGTCATTGGAAGGCGCTCCTCGCGCCCTACACTGCCATATTTCTCTCATCCAGATCTGACGAATAGGAGCCGAGTTATAACTGTTTAAAGGGAACAAAGGAAAAAAAAATTTTTTTTAACTATTTTTCTCTCCGAAACTATAGCACCTAGAACAACCGGAGCGAGGGCTTTGGAAAGGGCTCGTCGCGCCGTACACGCCTATATTTTTTTCATCCAGATCTGCCCAATATGAGCCGAGTTATAACGGATAAAGCGGAACATAGGAAAAAAAAATTTTTCTTTAACAATTTTTATCTCCGAAACTGTGACATCTAGAACAACTGGACCGAGGTCGTTGGAAAGGGCTCGTCGCGCCCTACGCGCCCATATTTTTTTCATCCAGATCTGACCAATAGGAGCCGAGTTACAACGGTATAAATGGAACAAAGGAAAATAATCTTTCTTTAACAATTTTTTTCTCCAAAACTGTAGCACCTAGAACAACCAGACCGAGGTTGTTGGAAAGGGCCCGTCACGCCCTACAGGGGCATATATTTTTCATCCAGATCTGACCAATAGGAGCCGAGTTATAACGGTTTAAAGGGAACAAAGGAAAAAAAAATTTTTTTTAAACAATTTTTTCCTCCGAAACTGTAGCACCTAAAACAACCGGAGCGAGGGCATTGGAAAGTGCTCGTCGCGCCCTACGCGCCCATATTTTTTTCATCCAGATCTGACCAATAGGAGCCGAGTTATAACGGTTTAAAGGGAACAAAGGAAAAAAAAATTTTTCTTTAACAATTTTTTTCTCCGAAATTGTGGCACCTAGAACAAACGGAGCAAGGGCATTGGAAAGGGCTCGTCGCCCCCTACACGGCCATATTTTGCTCATCCAGATCTGACCAATAGGAGCCGAGTTATAACGGTTTAAAGGGAACAAAGGAAAAAAAAATTTTTCTTTAACAATATTTTTCTCCGAAACTATTGCACCTAGAACAACCGGACAGGGGTCATTGGAAGGCGCTCCTCGCGCCCTACACTGCCATATTTCTCTCATCCAGATCTGACCAACAGGAGCCGCGTTACAGCCGTTTAAATGGAACAAAGGAAAATAATCTTTTTTTAACAATTTTTCTCTCCGAAACTATAGCACCTAGAACAACCGGAGCGAGGGCTTTGGAATGGGCTCGTCGCTCCGTACACGTCTATATTTTTTTCATCCAGATCTGCCCAATATGAGCCGAGTTATAACGGTTTAAAGGGAACAAAGGAAAAAAAAATTTTTTTTTAACAATTTTTTCCTCCGAAACTGTAGCACCTAAAACAACCAGAGCGACGGCATTGGAAAGTGCTCGTCGCGCCGTACACGCCCATATTTTTTTCATCCAGATCTGATCAATAGGAGCCGAGTTATAACGGTTTAAAGGGAACAAAGGAAAAAAAAATTTTTTCTAACAATTTTTCTCTCCGAAACTATAGCACCTAGATCAACCGGACAGGGGTCATTGGTAGGCGCTCCTCGCGCCCTACACGGCCATATTTTGTTCATCCAGATCTGACCAATAGGAGCTGAGTTATATCGGTTTAAAGGGAACAAAGGAAAAAAAAATTTTTTTTTAACAATTTTTTTCTCCGAAACTATAGCACCTAGAACAACCGGAGCGAGGGCATTAGAAAGGACTCGTCCCGCCTTACACGCCCATATTTTTTTCATCCAGATCTGACCAACTGTAGCCGAGTTATAACGGTTTAAAGGGAACAAAGGAAAAAAAAATTTTTTTTAACAATTTTTCTCTCCGAAACTATAGCACCTAGAACAACCGGAGCGAGGGCTTTGTAAAGGGCTCGTCGCGCGGTACACGCCTATATTTTTTCATCCAGATCTGACCAATAGGAGCCGAGTTATAAAGGATAAAACGGAACAAAGGAAAAAAAAATTTTTTTTTAACAATTTTTGTCTCCAAAACAATAGCACCTAGAACAACCGGACAGGGGTCATTGGAAAGCGCTCCTCGCGCCCTACACTGCCATATTTCTTTCATCCAGATCTGACCAACGGGAGCCGCGTTACAGCGGTTTAAATGGAACAAAGGAAAATAATCTTTCTTTAACAATTTTTTTCTCCAAAACTGTAGCACCTAGAACAACCAGACCGAGGTTGTTGGAAAGGGCCCGTCACGCCCTACAGGGGCATATATTTTTCATCCAGATCTGACCAATAGGAGCCGAGTTATAACGGTTTAAAGGGAACAAAGGAAAAAAAAATTTTTTTTAAACAATTTTTTCCTCCGAAACTGTAGCACCTAAAACAACCGGAGCGAGGGCATTGGAAAGTGCTCGTCGCGCCCTACGCGCCCATATTTTTTTCATCCAGATCTGACCAATAGGAGCCGAGTTATAACGGTTTAAAGGGAACAAAGGAAAAAAAAATTTTTCTTTAACAATTTTTTTCTCCGAAATTGTGGCACCTAGAACAAACGGAGCAAGGGCATTGGAAAGGGCTCGTCGCCCCCTACACGGCCATATTTTGCTCATCCAGATCTGACCAATAGGAGCCGAGTTATAACGGTTTAAAGGGAACAAAGGAAAAAAAAATTTTTCTTTAACAATATTTTTCTCCGAAACTATAGCACCTAGAACAACCGGACAGGGGTCATTGGAAGGCGCTCCTCGCGCCCTACACTGCCATATTTCTCTCATCCAGATCTGACCAACAGGAGCCGCGTTACAGCCGTTTAAATGGAACAAAGGAAAATAATCTTTTTTTAACAATTTTTCTCTCCGAAACTATAGCACCTAGAACAACCGGAGCGAGGGCTTTGGAAAGGGCTCGTCGCTCCGTACACGCCTATATTTTTTTCATCCAGATCTGCCCAATATGAGCCGAGTTATAACGGTTTAAAGGGAACAAAGGAAAAAAAAATTTTTTTTTAACAATTTTTTCCTCCGAAACTGTAGCACCTAAAACAACCAGAGCGACGGCATTGGAAAGTGCTCGTCGCGCCGTACACGCCCATATTTTTTTCATCCAGATCTGATCAATAGGAGCCGAGTTATAACGGTTTAAAGGGAACAAAGGAAAAAAAAATTTTTTCTAACAATTTTTCTCTCCGAAACTATAGCACCTAGATCAACCGGACAGGGGTCATTGGAAGGAGCTCCTCGCGCCCTACACTGCCATATTTCTTTCATCCAGATCTGACCAACAGGAGCCGCGTTACAGCGGTTTAAATGGAACAAAGGAAAATAATCTTTCTTTAACAATTTTTTTCTCCAAAACTGTAGCACTTAGAACAACCGGACAGGGGTCATTGGTAGGCGCTCCTCGCGCCCTACACGGCCATATTTTGTTCATCCAGATCTGACCAATAGGAGCTGAGTTATATCGGTTTAAAGGGAACAAAGGAAAAAAAAATTTTTTTTTAACAATTTTTTTCTCCGAAACTATAGCACCTAGAACAACCGGAGCGAGGGCATTAGAAAGGACTCGTCCCGCCTTACACGCCCATATTTTTTTCATCCAGATCTGACCAACTGGAGCCGAGTTATAACGGTTTAAAGGGAACAAAGGAAAAAAAAATTTTTTTTAACAATTTTTGTCTCCAAAACAATAGCACCTAGAACAACCGGACAGGGGTCATTGGAAAGCGCTCCTCGCGCCCTACACTGCCATATTTCTTTCATCCAGATCTGACCAACGGGAGCCGCGTTACAGCGGTTTAAATGGAACAAAGGAAAATAATCTTTCTTTAACAATTTTTTTCTCCAAAACTGTAGCACTTAGAACAACCGGACAGGGGTTATTGGAAGGCGCTCCTCGCGCCCTACACGGTCATATTTCTTTCATCCAGATCTGACCAATAGGAGCCGAGTTATAACGGTTTAAAGGGAACAAAGGAAAAAAAAAATTTTCTTTAACAGTTTTTATCTCCGAAACTGTGGCATCTAGGACAACTGGACCGAGGTCGTTGGAAAGGGCTACTCGCGCCCTACGCGCCCATATTTTTTTCATCCAGATCTGACAAATAGGAGCCGAGTTATAACGGTTTAAAGGGAACAAAGGAAAAAAAAATTTTTCTTTAACAATTTTTTTCTCCGAAATTGTGGCACCTAGAACAAACGGAGCAAGGGCACTGGAAAGGGCTCGTCGCCCCCTACACGGCCATATTTTGTTCATCCAGATCTGACCAATAGGAGCCGAGTTATAACGGTTTAAAGGGAACAAAGGAAAAAAAATTTTTTTTAACAATATTTTTCTCCGAAACTATAGCACCTAGAACAACCGGAGCGAGGGCATTGGAAAGTGCTCGTCGCGCCGTACACGCGCATATTTTTTTCATCCAAATCTGGCCAATAGGAGCCGAGTTAGAACGGTTTAAATGGAACAAAGGAAAATAATCTTTCTTTAACAATTTTTGTCTCCAAAACTATAGCACCTAGAACAACCGGACAGGGGTCATTGGAAGGCGCTCCTCGCGCCCTACACTGCCATATTTCCTTCATCCAGATCTGACCAACAGGAGCCGAGTTATAACGGTTTAAAGGGAACAAAGGAAAAAAAAATTTTCTTTAACAATTTTTCTCTCCGAAACTATAGCACCTAGATCAACCGGACAAGGGTCATTGGAAGGCGCTCCTCGCGCCCTACACGGCCATATTTCTTTCATCCAGATCTGACCAACAGGAGCCGCGTTACAGCGGTTTAAATGGAACAAAGGAAAATAATCTTTCTTTAACAATTTTTTTCTCCAAAACTGTAGCACTTAGAACAACCCGACAGGGGTCATTGGAAGGCGCTCCTCGCGCCCTACACGGCCATATTTTGTTCATCCAGATCTGACCAATAGGAGCTGAGTTATATCGGTTTTTAGGGAACAAAGGAAAAAAAAATTTTTCTTTAACAATTTTTTTCTCCTAAACTATAGCACCTAGAACAACCGGAGCGAGGGCATTGGAAAGGGCTCGTCGCCTCCTACACGACCATATTTTTTTCATCCAGATCTGACCAACTGGAGCCGAGTTATAACGGTTTAAAGGGAACAAAGGAAAAAAAATTTTTTTTTAACAATTTTTCTCTCCAAAACTATAGCACCTAGAACAACCGGAGCGAGGGCATTGGAAAGGGCTCGTCGCGCCCGACGCGCCCATATTTTTTTCATCCAGATCTGACCAATAGGAGCCGAGTTACAACGGTTTAAATGGAACAAAGGAAAATAATCTTTCTTTAACAATTTTTGTCTCCAAAACTATAGCACCTAGAACAACCGGACAGGGGTCATTGGAAGGCGCTCCTCGCGCCCTACACGCCCATATTTTTTTCATCCAGATCTGACCAACTGGAGCCGAGTTATAACGGTTTAAAGGGAACAAAGGAAAAAAAAATTTTTCTTTAACAATTTCTTTTTCCGTAACAATAGCACCTAGAACAACCGGAGCGAGGGCATTGGAAAGGGCTCGTCGCCTCCTACACGCCCATATTTTTTTCATCTAGATCTGACTAATAGGAGCCGCGTTACAACGGTTTAAATGGAACAAAGGAAAATAATCTTTCTTTAACAATTTTTTTCTCCAAAACTATAGCACTTAGAACAACCAGACAGGGGTCATTGGAAGGCGCTCCTCGCGCCCTAAACTGCCAAATTTCTTTCATCCAGATCTGACCAATAGGAGCCGAGTTATAACGGTTTAAAGGGAACAAAGGAAAAAAAAATTTCTTTTTAACAATTTTTTCCTCCGAAACTGTAGCACCTAGAACAACCGGAGCGAGGGCTTTGGAAAGGACTCGTCGCGCCGTACACGCCCATATTTTTTTCATCCAGATCTGACCAACAGGAGCAGAGTTACAAAGGATTAAATGGAACAATGGAAAATAATCTTTCTTTAACAATTTTTGTCTCCAAAACTATAGCACCTAGAGCAACCGGACAGGGGTCATTGGAAGGCGCTCCTCGCGCCCTAAACTGCCAAATTTCTTTCATCCAGATCTGACCAATAGGAGCCGAGTTACAACGGTTTAAATGGAATAAAGAAAATAATCTTTCTTTAACAATTTTTTTCTCCAAAACTATAGCACCTAGAACAACCGGACCGAGGTTGCTGGAAAGGGCCCGTCGCGCCGTACACGCCCATATTTTTTTCATCCAGATCTGACCAATAGGAGACGAGTTAGAACGGTTTAAATGGAACAAAGGAAAATAATCTTTCTTTAACAATTTTTGTCTCCAAAACTATAGCACCTAGAACAACCGGACAGGGGTCATTGGAAGGCGCTCATCGCGCCCTACACTGCCATATTTCTTTCATCCAGATCTGACCAACAAGAGCCGAGTTATAACGGTTTAAAGGGAACAAAGGAAAAAAAAATTTTCTTTAACAATTTTTCTCTCCGAAACTATAGCACCTAGATCAACCGGACAGGGGTCATTGGAAGGCGCTCCTCGCGCCCTACACGGCCATATTTCTTTCATCCAGATCTGACCAACAGGAGCCGCGTTACAGCGGTTTAAATGGAACAAAGGAAAATAATCTTTCTTTAACAATTTTTTTCTCCAAAACTGTAGCACTTAGAACAACCGGACAGGGGTCATTGGAAGGCGCTCCTCGCGCCCTACACGGCCATATTTTGTTCATCCAGATCTGACCAATAGGAGCTGAGTTATATCGGTTTAAAGGGAACAAAGGAAAAAAAAATTTTTCTTTAACAATTTTTTTCTCCTAAACTATAGCACCTAGAACAACCGGAGCGAGGGCATTGGAAAAGGCTCGTCGCCTCCTACACGACCATATTTTTTTCATCCAGATCTGACCAACTGGAGCCGAGTTATAACGGTTTAAAGGGAACAAAGGAAAAAAAATTTTTTTTTAACAATTTTTCTCTCCAAAACTATAGCACCTAGAACAACCGGAGCGAGGGCATTGGAAAGGGCTCGTCGCGCCCTACGCGCCCATATTTTTTTCATCCAGATCTGACCAATAGGAGCCCAGTTACAACGGTTTAAATGGAACAAAGGAAAATAATCTTTCTTTAACAATTTTTTTCTCCAAAACTGTAGCACTTAGAACAACCGGACAGGGGTCATTGGAAGGCGCTCCTCGCGCCCTACACGGCCATATTTCTTTCATCCAGATCTGACCAATAGGAGCCGAGTTATAACGGTTTAAAGGGAACAAAGGAAAAAAAAATTTTTCTTTAACAATTTCTTTTTCCGTAACAATAGCACCTAGAACAACCGGAGCGAGGGCATTGGAAAGGGCTCGTCGCCTCCTACACGACCATATTTTTTTCATCCAGATCTGACTAATAGGAGCCGAGTTATAACGGTTTAAAGGGAACAAAGGAAAAAAAATTTTTTTTTAACAATTTTTCTCTCCAAAACTATAGCACCTAGAACAACCGGAGCGAGGGCATTGGAAAGGGCTCGTCGCGCCCTACGCGCCCATATTTTTTTCATCCAGATCTGACCAATAGGAGCCGAGTTAGAACGGTTTAAATGGAACAAAGGAAAATAATCTTTCTTTAACAATTTTTGACTCCAAAACTATAGCACCTAGAACAACCGGACAGGGGTCATTGGAAGGCGCTCATCGCGCCCTACACTGCCATATTTCTTTCATCCAGATCTGACCAACAGGAGCCGAGTTATAACGGTTTAAAGGGAACAAAGGAAAAAAAAATTTTCTTTAACAATTTTTCTCTCCGAAACTATAGCACCTAGATCAACCGGACAGGGGTCATTGGAAGGCGCTCCTCGCGCCCTACACGGCCATATTTCTTTCATCCAGATCTGACCAACTGGAGCCGAGTTATAACGGTTTAAAGGGAACAAAGGAAAAAAAAATTTTTTTTTAACAATTTTTTTCTCCGAAACTGTGGCACCTAGAACAACCGGACCGAGGTCCTTGGAAATGGCTCGTCGCGCCCTACAGGGGCATATACTTTTCATCCAGATCTGACCAATAGGATCCGAGTTATAACGGTTTAAAGGGAACAAAGGAACAAAAAATTTTTCTTTAACAATTTTTTCTTCCGAAACTGTAGCAACTAGAACAACCGGAGCGAGGGCATTGGAAAGGACTCGTCGCGCCGTACACGCCCATATTTTTTTCATCCAGATCTGACCAACCGGAGCAGAGTTACAACGGATTAAATGGAACAAAGGAAAATAATCTTTCTTTAACAATTTTTTTCTCCAAAACTATAGCACCTAGAACAACCGGAGCGAGGGCATTGGAAAGGGCTCGTCGCGCCGTACACGCCCATATTTTTTTCATCCAGATCTGAGCAATATGAGCCGAGTTATAACGGATAAAGCGGAACATAGGAAAAAAAAATGTTTCTTTAACAATTTTTATCTCCGAAACTGTGGCATCTAGAACAACCGTAGCGAGGACATTGGAAAGTGCTCGTCGCGCCGTACACGCCCATATTTTTTTCATCCAGATCTGACCAATAGGAGCCGAGTTAGAACGGTTTAAATGGAACAAAGGAAAATAATCTTTCTTTAACAATTTTTGTCTCCAAAACTATAGCACCTAGAACAACCGGACAGGGGTCATTGGAAGGCGCTCCTCGCGCCCTACACTGCCATATTTCTTTCATCCAAATCTGACCAATAGGAGCCGAGTTATAACGGTTTAAAGGGAACAAAGGAAAAAAAAGTTTTTTTTAACAATTTTTCTCTCCGAAACTATAGCACCTAGAACAACCTGACAGGGGTCATTGGAAGGCGATCCTCGCGCCCTACACGGCCATATTTCTTTCATCCAGATCTGACCAATATGAGCTGAGTTATATCGGTTTAAAGGGAACAAAGGAAAAAAAAATTTTTTTTTAACAATTTTTTTCTCCGAAACTATAGCACCTAGAACAACCGGAGCGAGGGCATTGGAAAGGACTCCTCGCGCCTTACACGCCCATATTTTTTTCATCCAGATTTGACCAACTGGAACCGAGTTATAACGGTTTAAAGGGAACAAAGGAAAACAAAATTTTTTTTAACAATTTTTCTCTCCGAAACTATACCACCTAGAACAACCGGAGCTAGGGCATTGGAAAGTGCTCGTCGCGCCGTACACGCCTATATTTTTTCATCCAGATCTGACCAATAGGAGCCGAGTTATAACGGATAAAACGGAACAAAGGAAAAAAAAATTTCTTTTTAACAATTTTTTCCTCCGAAACTGTAGCACCTAGAACAACCGGAGCGAGGGCATTGGAAAGGGCTCGTCGCGCCGTACACGCCCATATTTTTTTCATCCAGATCTGACCAATATGAGCCGAGTTATAACGGATAAAGCGGAACATAGGAAAAAAAAATTTTTCTTTAACAATTTTTATCTCCGAAACTGTGGCATCTAGAACAACCGGCGCGAGGGCATTGGAAAGTGCTCGTCGCGCCGTACACGCCCATATTTTTTTCATCCAGATCTGCCCAATAGGAGCCGAGTTAGAACGGTTTAAATGGAACAAAGGAAAATAATCTTTCTTTAACAATTTTTGTCTCCAAAACTATAGCACCTAGAACAACCAGACAGGGGTCATGGGAAGGCGCTCCTCGCGCCCTACACGGCCATATTTCTTTCATCCAGATCTGACCAATAGGAGCCGAGTTATAACGGTTTAAAGGGAACAAAGGAAAAAAAAATTTTTTTTAACAATTTTTCTCTCCGAAACTATAGCATCTAGAACAATCGGAGCGAGGGCATTGGAAAGTGCTCGTCGCGCCGTACACGCCCATATTTTTTTCATCCAGATCTGCCCAATAGGAGCCGAGTTAGAACGGTTTAAATGGAACAAAGGAAAATAAACTTTCTTTAACAATTTTTGTCTCCAAAACTATAGCACCTAGAACAACCAGACAGGGGTCATGGGAAGGCGCTCCTCGCGCCCTACACGGCCATATTTCTTTCATCCAGATCAGACCAATAGGAGCCGAGTTATAACGGTTTAAAGGGAACAAAGGAAAAAAAAATTTTTTTTAACAATTTTTCTCTCAGAAACTATAGCACCTAGATCAACCGGACAGGGGTCATTGGAAGGCGCTCCTCGCGCCCTACACGGCCATATTTCTTTCATCCAGATCTGACCAATAGGAGCCGAGTTATAACGGTTTAAAGGGAACAAAGGAAAAAAAATTTTTCTTTAACAATTTCTTTTTCCGTAACAATAGCACCTAGAACAACCGGAGCGAGGGCATTGGAAAGGGCTCGTCGCCTCCTACACGACCATATTTTTTTCATCCAGATCTGACTAATAGGAGCCGAGTTATAACGGTTTAAAGGGAACAAAGGAAAAAAAAATTTTTCTTTAACAATTTTTTTCTCCTAAACTATAGCACCTAGAACAACCGGAGCGAGGGCATTGGAAAGGGCTCGTCGCCTCCTACACGACCATATTTTTTTCATCCAGATCTGACCAACTGGAGCCGAGTTATAACGGTTTAAAGGGAACAAAGGAAAAAGAAATTTTTTTTAACAATTTTTCTCTCCAAAACTATAGCACCTAGAACAACCGGAGCGAGGGCATTGGAAAGGGCTCGTCGCGCCCTACGCGCCCATATTTATTTCATCCAGATCTGACTAATAGGAGCCGAGTTACAACGGTTTAAATGGAACAAAGGAAAATAATCTTTCTTTAACAATTTTTGTCTCCAAAACTATAGCACCTAGAACAACCGGACAGGGGTCATTGGAAGGCGCTCCTCGCGCCCTACACGGCCATATTTTTTTCATCCAGATCTGACTAATAGGAGCCGAGTTATAACGGTTTAAAGGGAACAAAGGAAAAAAAAATTTTTTTTTAACAATTTTTTCCTCCGAAACTGTAGCACCTAGAACAACCGGAGCGAGGGCGTTGGAAAGGACTCGTCGCGCCGTACACGCCCATATTTTTTTCATACAGATCTGACCAACTGGAGCCGAGTTATAACGGTTTAAAGGGAACAAAGGAAAAAAAAATTTTTCTTTAACAATTACTTTTTCCGTAACAATAGCACCTAGAACAACCGGAGCGAGGGCATTGGAAAGGGCTCGTCGCCTCCTACACGCCCATATTTTTTTCATCCAGATCTGACCAACTGGAGCCGAGTTATAACGGTTTAAACGGAACAAAGGAAAAACAAAATTTTTTTTAACAATTTTTCTCTCCGAAACTATACCACCAAGAACAACCGGAGCGAGGGCATTGGAAAGTGCTCGTCGCGCCGTACACGCCTATATTTTTTCATCCAGATCTGACCAGTAGGAGCCGAGTTAGAACGGTTTAAATGGAACAAAGGAAAATAATCTTTCTTTAACAATTTTTGTCTCCAAAACTATAGCACCTAGAACAACCAGACAGAGGTCATTGGAAGGCGCTCCTCGCGCCCTACACGGCCATATTTCTTTCATCCAGATCTGACCAATAGGAGCCGAGTTATAACGGTTTAAAGGGAACAAAGGAAAAAAAAATTTTTTTTAACAATTTTTCTCTCCGAAACTATAGCACCTAGATCAACCGGACAGTGGTCATTGGAAGGCGCTCCTCGCGCCCTACACGGCCATATTTCTTTCATCCAGATCTGACCAACAGGAGCCGCGTTACAACGGTTTAAATGGAACAAAGGAAAATAATCTTTCTTTAACAATTTTTTTCTCCAAAACTATAGCACATAGAACAACTGGAGCGAGGGCATTGGAAAGGGCTCGTCGCGCCGTACACGCCCATATTTTTTTCATCCAGATCTGACCAACCGGAGCAGAGTTACAACGGATTAAATGGAACAAAGGAAAATAATCTTTCTTTAACAATTTTTTTCTCCAAAACTATAGCACATAGAACAACTGGAGCGAGGGCATTGGAAAGGGCTCGTCGCGCCGTACACGCCCATATTTTTTTCATCCAGATCTGACCAATATGAGCCGAGTTATAACGGATAAAGCGGAACATAGGAAAAAAAAATTTTTCTTTAACAATTTTTATCTCCGAAACTGTGGCATCTAGAACAACCGTAGCGAGGACATTGGAAAGTGCTCGTCGCGCCGTACACGCCCATATTTTTTTCATCCAGATGTGACCAATAGGAGCCGAGTTAGAACGGTTTAAATGGAACAAAGGAAAATAATCTTTCTTTAACAATTTTTGTCTCCAAAACTATAGCACCTAGAACAACCGGACAGGGGTCATTGGAAGGCGCTCCTCGCGCCCTACACTGCCATATTTCTTTCATCCAGATCTGACCAATAGGAGCCGAGTTATAACGGTTTAAAGGGAACAAAGGAAAAAAAAGTTTTTTTTAACAATTTTTCTCTCCGAAACTATAGCACCTAGAACAACCTGACAGGGGTCATTGGAAGGCGATCCTCGCGCCCTACACGGCCATATTTCTTTCATCCAGATCTGACCAATGTGAGCTGAGTTATATCGGTTTAAAGGGAACAAAGGAAAATAATCTTTCTTTAACAATTTTTTTCTCCGAAACTATAGCACCTAGAACAACCGGAGCGAGGGCATTGGAAAGGACTCCTCGCGCCTTACACGCCCATATTTTTTTCATCCAGATTTGACCAACTGGAGCCGAGTTATAACGGTTTAAAGGGAACAAAGGAAAACAAAATTTTTTTTAACAATTTTTCTCTCCGAAACTATACCACCTAGAACAACCGGAGCGAGGGCATTGGAAAGTGCTCGTCGCGCCGTACACGCCTATATTTTTTCATCCAGATCTGACCAATAGGAGCCGAGTTATAACGGATAAAACGGAACAAAGGAAAAAAAAATTTCTTTTTAACAATTTTTTCCTCCGAAACTGTAGCACCTAGAACAACCGGAGCGAGGGCATTGGAAAGGGCTCGTCGCGCCGTACACGCCCATATTTTTTTCATCCAGATCTGACCAATATGAGCCGAGTTATAACGGATAAAGCGGAACATAGGAAAAAAAAATTTTTCTTTAACAATTTTTATCTCCGAAACTGTGGCATCTAGAACAACCGGCGCGATGGCATTGGAAAGTGCTCGTCGCGCCGTACACGCCCATATTTTTTTCATCCAGATCTGCCCAATAGGAGCCGAGTTAGAACGGTTTAAATGGAACAAAGGAAAATAATCTTTCTTTAACAATTTTTGTCTCCAAAACTATAGCACCTAGAACAACCAGACAGGGGTCATGGGAAGGCGCTCCTCGCGCCCTACACGGCCATATTTCTTTCATCCAGATCTGACCAATAGGAGCGAGTTATAACGGTTTAAAGGGAACAAAGGAAAAAAAAATTTTTTTTAACAATTTTTCTCTCCGAAACTATAGCATCTAGAACAATCGTAGCGAGGGCATTGGAAAGTGCTCGTCGCGCCGTACACGCCCATATTTTTTTCATCCAGATCTGCCCAATAGGAGCCGAGTTAGAACGGTTTAAATGGAACAAAGGAAAATAAACTTTCTTTAACAATTTTTGTCTCCAAAACTATAGCACCTAGAACAACCAGACAGGGGTCATGGGAAGGCGCTCCTCGCGCCCTACACGGCCATATTTCTTTCATCCAGATCAGACCAATAGGAGCCGAGTTATAACGGTTTAAAGGGAACAAAGGAAAAAAAAATTTTTTTTAACAATTTTTCTCTCAGAAACTATAGCACCTAGATCAACCGGACAGGGGTCATTGGAAGGCGCTCCTCGCGCCCTACACGGCCATATTTCTTTCATCCAGATCTGACCAATAGTAGCCGAGTTATAACGGCTTAAAGGGAACAAAGGAAAAAAAAATTTTTCCTTAACAATTTCTTTTTCCGTAACAATAGCACCTAGAACAACCGGGGCGAGGGCATTGGAAAGGGCTCGTCGCCTACTACACGACCATATTTTTTTCATCCAGATATGACTAATAGGAGCCGAGTTATAACGGTTTAAAGGGAACAAAGGAAAAAAAAATTTTTTTTTAACAATTTTTCTCTCCAAAACTATAGCACCTAGAACAACCGGAGCGAGGGCATTGGAAAGGGCTCGTCGCGCCCTACGCGCCCATATTTTTTTCATCCAGATCTGACCAATAGGAGCCCAGTTACAACGGTTTAAATGGAACAAAGGAAAATAATCTTTCTTTAACAATTTTTGTCTCCAAAACTATAGCACCTAGAACAACCGGACAGGGGTCATTGGAAGGCGCTCCTCGCGCCCTACACGGCCATATTTCTTTCATCCAGATCTGACCAATAGGAGCCGAGTTATAACGGTTTAAAGGGAACAAAGGAAAAAAAAATTTTTCTTTAACAATTTCTTTTTCCGTAACAATAGCACCCAGAACAACCGGAGCGAGGGCATTGGAAAGGGCTCGTCGCCTCCTACACGACCATATTTTTTTCATCCAGATCTGACTAATAGGAGCCGAGTTATAACGGTTTAAAGGGAACAAAGGAAAAAAAAATTTTTCTTTAACAATTTTTTTCTCCAAAACTATAGCACCTAGAACAACCGGACAGGGGTCATTGGAAGGCGCTCCTCGCGCCCTACACGGCCATATTTTTTTCATCCAGATCTGACTAATAGGAGCCGAGTTATAACGGTTTAAAGGGAACAAAGGAAAAAAAAATTTTTTTTTAACAATTTTTTCCTCCGAAACTGTAGCACCTAGAACAACCGGAGCGAGGGCGTTGGAAAGGACTCGTCGCGCCGTACACGCCCATATTTTTTTCATACAGATCTGACCAACTGGAGCCGAGTTATAACGGTTTAAAGGGAACAAAGGAAAAAAAAATTTTTCTTTAACAATTACTTTTTCCGTAACAATAGCACCTAGAACAACCGGAGCGAGGGCATTGGAAAGGGCTCGTCGCCTCCTACACGCCCATATTTTTTTCATCCAGATCTGACCAACTGGAGCCGAGTTATAACGGTTTAAACGGAACAAAGGAAAAACAAAATTTTTTTTAACAATTTTTCTCTCCGAAACTATACCACCTAGAACAACCGGAGCGAGGGCATTGGAAAGTGCTCGTCGCGCCGTACACGCCTATATTTTTTCATCCAGATCTGACCAATAGGAGCCGAGTTAGAACGGTTTAAATGGAACAAAGGAAAATAATCTTTCTTTAACAATTTTTGTCTCCAAAACTATAGCACCTAGAACAACCAGACAGAGGTCATTGGAAGGCGCTCCTCGCGCCCTACACGGCCATATTTCTTTCATCCAGATCTGACCAATAGGAGCCGAGTTATAACGGTTTAAAGGGAACAAAGGAAAAAAAAATTTTTTTTAACAATTTTTCTCTCCGAAACTATAGCACCTAGATCAACCGGACAGTGGTCATTGGAAGGCGCTCCTCGCGCCCTACACGGCCATATTTCTTTCATCCAGATCTGACCAACAGGAGCCGCGTTACAACGGTTTAAATGGAACAAAGGAAAATAATCTTTCTTTAACAATTTTTTTCTCCAAAACTGTAGCAACTAGAACAACCGGAGCGAGGGCATTGGAAAGGACTCGTCGCGCCGTACAGGCCCATATTTTTTTCATCCAGATCTGACCAACCGGAGCAGAGTTACAACGGATTAAATGGAACAAAGGAAAATAATCTTTCTTTAACAATTTTTTTCTCCAAAACTATAGCACATAGAACAACTGGAGCGAGGGCATTGGAAAGGGCTCGTCGCGCCGTACACGCCCATATTTTTTTCATCCAGATCTGACCAATATGAGCCGAGTTATAACGGATAAAGCGGAACATAGGAAAAAAAAATTTTTCTTTAACAATTTTTATCTCCGAAACTGTGGCATCTAGAACAACCGTAGCGAGGACATTGGAAAGTGCTCGTCGCGCCGTACACGCCCATATTTTTTTCATCCAGATCTGACCAATAGGAGCCGAGTTAGAACGGTTTAAATGGAACAAAGGAAAATAATCTTTCTTTAACAATTTTTGTCTCCAAAACTATAGCACCTAGAACAACCGGACAGGGGTCATTGGAAGGCGCTCCTCGCGCCCTACACTGCCATATTTCTTTCATCCAGATCTGTCCAATAGGAGCCGAGTTATAACGGTTTAAAGGGAACAAAGGAAAAAAAAGTTTTTTTTAACAATTTTTCTCTCCGAAACTATAGCACCTAGAACAACCTGACAGGGGTCATTGGAAGGCGATCCTCGCGCCCTACACGGCCATATTTCTTTCATCCAGATCTGACCAATGTGAGCTGAGTTATATCGGTTTAAAGGGAACAAAGGAAAAAAAAATTTTTTTTTAACAATTTTTTTCTCCGAAACTATAGCACCTAGAACAACCGGAGCGAGGGCATTGGAAAGGACTCCTCGCGCCTTACACGCCCATATTTTTTTCATCCAGATTTGACCAACTGGAGCCGAGTTATAACGGTTTAAAGGGAACAAAGGAAAACAAAATTTTTTTTAACAATTTTTCTCTCCGAAACTATACCACCTAGAACAACCGGAGCGAGGGCATTGGAAAGTGCTCGTCGCGCCGTACACGCCTATATTTTTTCATCCAGATCTGACCAATAGGAGCCGAGTTATAACGGATAAAACGGAACAAAGGAAAAAAAAATTTCTTTTTAACAATTTTTTCCTCCGAAACTGTAGCACCTAGAACAACCGGAGCGAGGGCATTGGAAAGGGCTCGTCGCGCCGTACACGCCCATATTTTTTTCATCCAGATCTGACCAATATGAGCCGAGTTATAACGGATAAAGCGGAACATAGGAAAAAAAAATTTTTCTTTAACAATTTTTATCTCCGAAACTGTGGCATCTAGAACAACCGGCGCGATGGCATTGGAAAGTGCTCGTCGCGCCGTACACGCCCATATTTTTTTCATCCAGATCTGCCCAATAGGAGCCGAGTTAGAACGGTTTAAATGGAACAAAGGAAAATAATCTTTCTTTAACAATTTTTGTCTCCAAAACTATAGCACCTAGAACAACCAGACAGGGGTCATGGGAAGGCGCTCCTCGCGCCCTACACGGCCATATTTCTTTCATCCAGATCTGACCAATAGGAGCCGAGTTATAACGGTTTAAAGGGAACAAAGGAAAAAAAAATTTTTTTTAACAATTTTTCTCTCCGAAACTATAGCATCTAGAACAATCGGAGCGAGGGCATTGGAAAGTGCTCGTCGCGCCGTACACGCCCATATTTTTTTCATCCAGATCTGCCCAATAGGAGCCGAGTTAGAACGGTTTAAATGGAACAAAGGAAAATAAACTTTCTTTAACAATTTTTGTCTCCAAAACTATAGCACCTAGAACAACCAGACAGGGGTCATGGGAAGGCGCTCCTCGCGCCCTACACGGCCATATTTCTTTCATCCAGATCAGACCAATAGGAGCCGAGTTATAACGGTTTAAAGGGAACAAAGGAAAAAAAAATTTTTTTTAACAATTTTTCTCTCAGAAACTATAGCACCTAGATCAACCGGACAGGGGTCATTGGAAGGCGCTCCTCGCGCCCTACACGGCCATATTTCTTTCATCCAGATCTGACCAATAGTAGCCGAGTTATAACGGCTTAAAGGGAACAAAGGAAAAAAAAATTTTTCCTTAACAATTTCTTTTTCCGTAACAATAGCACCTAGAACAACCGGGGCGAGGGCATTGGAAAGGGCTCGTCGCCTCCTACACGACCATATTTTTTTCATCCAGATCTGACTAATAGGAGCCGAGTTATAACGGTTTAAAGGGAGCAAAGGAAAAAAAAATTTTTTTTTAACAATTTTTCTCTCCAAAACTATAGCACCTAGAACAACCAGAGCGAGGGCATTGGAAAGGGCTCGTCGCGCCCTACGCGCCCATATTTTTTTCATCCAGATCTGACCAATAGGAGCCCAGTTACAACGGTTTAAATGGAACAAAGGAAAATAATCTTTCTTTAACAATTTTTGTCTCCAAAACTATAGCACCTAGAACAACCGGACAGGGGTCATTGGAAGGCGCTCCTCGCGCCCTACACGGCCATATTTCTTTCATCCAGATCTGACCAATAGGAGCCGAGTTATAACGGTTTAAAGGGAACAAAGGAAAAAAAAATTTTTCTTTAACAATTTCTTTTTCCGTAACAATAGCACCTAGAACAACCGGAGCGAGGGCATTGGAAAGGGCTCGTCGCCTCCTACACGACCATATTTTTTTCATCCAGATCTGACTAATAGGAGCCGAGTTATAACGGTTTAAAGGGAGCAAAGGAAAAAAAAATTTTTTTTTAACAATTTTTCTCTCCAAAACTATAGCACCTAGAACAACCGGAGCGAGGGCATTGGAAAGGGCTCGTCGCGCCCTACGCGCCCATATTTTTTTCATCCAGATCTGACCAATAGGAGCCCAGTTACAACGGTTTAAATGGAACAAAGGAAAATAATCTTTCTTTAACAATTTTTGTCTCCAAAACTATAGCACCTAGAACAACCGGACAGGGGTCATTGGAAGGCGCTCCTCGCGCCCTACACGGCCATATTTCTTTCATCCAGATCTGACCAATAGGAGCCGAGTTATAACGGTTTAAAGGGAACAAAGGAAAAAAAATTTTTTTTAACAATTTTTCTCTCCGAAACTATAGCACCTAGATCAACCGGACAGTGGTCATTGGAAGGCGCTCCTCGCGCCCTACACGGCCATATTTCTTTCATCCAGATCTGACCAACAGGAGCCGCGTTACAACGGTTTAAATGGAACAAAGGAAAATAATCTTTCTTTAACAATTTTTTTCTCCAAAACTGTAGCAACTAGAACAACCGGAGCGAGGGCATTGGAAAGGACTCGTCGCGCCGTACAGGCCCATATTTTTTTCATCCAGATCTGACCAACCGGAGCAGAGTTACAACGGATTAAATGGAACAAAGGAAAATAATCTTTCTTTAACAATTTTTTTCTCCAAAACTATAGCACATAGAACAACCGGAGCGAGGGCATTGGAAAGGGCTCGTCGCGCCGTACACGCCCATATTTTTTTCATCCAGATCTGACCAATATGAGCCGAGTTATAACGGATAAAGCGGAACATAGGAAAAAAAAATTTTTCTTTAACAATTTTTATCTCCGAAACTGTGGCATCTAGAACAACCGGAGCGAGGACATTGGAAAGTGCTCGTCGCGCCGTACACGCCCATATTTTTTTCATCCAGATCTGACGAATAGGAGCCGAGTTAGAACGGTTTAAATGGAACAAAGGAAAATAATCTTTCTTTAACAATTTTTGTCTCCAAAACTATAGCACCTAGAACAACCGGACAGGGGTCATTGGAAGGCGCTCCTCGCGCCCTACACTGCTATATTTCTTTCATCCAGATCTGACCAATAGGAGCCGAGTTATAACGGTTTAAAGGGAACAAAGGAAAAAAAAATTTTTTTTAACAATTTTTCTCTCCGAAACTATAGCACCTAGAACAACCTGACAGGGGTCATTGGAAGGCGCTCCTCGCGCCCTACACGGCCATATTTCTTTCATCCAGATCTGACCAATATGAGCTGAGTTATATCGGTTTAAAGGGAACAAAGGAAAAAAAAATTTTTTTTTAACAATTTTTTTCTCCGAAACTATAGCACCTAGAACAACCGGAGCGAGGGCATTGGAAAGGACTCCTCGCGCCTTACACGCCCATATTTTTTTCATCCAGATTTGACCAACTGGAGCCGAGTTATAACGGTTTAAAGGGAACAAAGGAAAACAAAATTTTTTTTAACAATTTTTCTCTCCGAAACTATACCACCTAGAACAACCGGAGCGAGGGCATTGGAAAGTGCTCGTCGCGCCGTACACGCCAATATTTTTTCATCCAGATCTGACCAATAGGAGCCGAGTTATAACGGATAAAACGGAACAAAGGAAAAAAAAATTTCTTTTTAACAATTTTTTCCTCCGAAACTGTAGCACCTAGAACAACCGGAGCGAGGGCATTGGAAAGTGCTCGTCGCGCCGTACACGCCCATATTTTTTTCATCCAGATCTGCCCAATAGGAGCCGAGTTAGAACTGTTTAAATGGAACAAAGGAAAATAATCTTTCTTTAACAATTTTTGTCTCCAAAACTATAGCACCTAGAACAACCAGACAGGGGTCATTGGAAGGCGCTCCTCGCGCCCTACACGGCCATATTTCTTTCATCCAGATCTGACCAATAGGAGCCGAGTTATAACGGTTTAAAGGGAACTAAGGAAAAAAAAATTTTTTTTAACAATTTTTCTCTCCGAAACTGTAGCATCTAGAACAACCGGAGCGAGGGCATTGGAAAGTGCTCGTCGCGCCGTACACGCCCATATTTTTTTCATCCAGATCTGCCCAATAGGAGCCGAGTTAGAACGGTTTAAATGGAACAAAGGAAAAAAAAATTTTTCCTTAACAATTTCTTTTTCCGTAACAATAGCACCTAGAACAACCGGGGCGAGGGCATTGGAAAGGGCTCGTCGCCTCCTACACGACCATATTTTTTTCATCCAGATCTGACTAATAGGAGCCGAGTTATAACGGTTTAAAGGGAGCAAAGGAAAAAAAAATTTTTTTTTAACAATTTTTCTCTCCAAAACTATAGCACCTAGAACAACCGGAGCGAGGGCATTGGAAAGGGCTCGTCGCGCCCTACGCGCCCATATTTTTTTCATCCAGATCTGACCAATAGGAGCCCAGTTACAACGGTTTAAATGGAACAAAGGAAAATAATCTTTCTTTAACAATTTTTGTCTCCAAAACTATAGCACCTAGAACAACCGGACAGGGGTCATTGGAAGGCGCTCCTCGCGCCCTACACGGCCATATTTCTTTCATCCAGATCTGACCAATAGGAGCCGAGTTATAACGGTTTAAAGGGAACAAAGGAAAAAAAAATTTTTCTTTAACAATTTCTTTTTCCGTAACAATAGCACCTAGAACAACCGGAGCGAGGGCATTGGAAAGGGCTCGTCGCCTCCTACACGACCATATTTTTTTCATCCAGATCTGACTAATAGGAGCCGAGTTATAACGGTTTAAAGGGAACAAAGGAAAAAAAAATTTTTCTTTAACAATTTTTTTCTCCTAAACTATAGCACCTAGAACAACCGGAGCGAGGGCATTGGAAAGGGCTCGTCGCCTCCTACACGACCATATTTTTTTCATCCAGATCTGACCAACTGGAGCCGAGTTATAACGGTTTAAAGGGAACAAAGGAAAAAGAAATTTTTTTTAACAATTTTTCTCTCCAAAACTATAGCACCTAGAACAACCGGAGCGAGGGCATTGGAAAGGGCTCGTCGCGCCCTACGCGCCCATATTTATTTCATCCAGATCTGACTAATAGGAGCCGAGTTACAACGGTTTAAATGGAACAAAGGAAAATAATCTTTCTTTAACAATTTTTGTCTCCAAAACTATAGCACCTAGAACAACCGGACAGGGGTCATTGGAAGGCGCTCCTCGCGCCCTACACGGCCATATTTTTTTCATCCAGATCTGACTAATAGGAGCCGAGTTATAACGGTTTAAAGGGAACAAAGGAAAAAAAAATTTTTTTTTAACAATTTTTTCCTCCGAAACTGTAGCACCTAGAACAACCGGAGCGAGGGCGTTGGAAAGGACTCGTCGCGCCGTACACGCCCATATTTTTTTCATACAGATCTGACCAACTGGAGCCGAGTTATAACGGTTTAAAGGGAACAAAGGAAAAAAAAATTTTTCTTTAACAATTGCTTTTTCCGTAACAATAGCACCTAGAACAACCGGAGCGAGGGCATTGGAAAGGGCTCGTCGCCTCCTACACGCCCATATTTTTTTCATCCAGATCTGACCAACTGGAGCCGAGTTATAACGGTTTAAACGGAACAAAGGAAAAACAAAATTTTTTTTAACAATTTTTCTCTCCGAAACTATACCACCTAGAACAACCGGAGCGAGGGCATTGGAAAGTGCTCGTCGCGCCGTACACGCCTATATTTTTTCATCCAGATCTGACCAATAGGAGCCGAGTTAGAACGGTTTAAATGTAACAAAGGAAAATAATCTTTCTTTAACAATTTTTGTCTCCAAAACTATAGCACCTAGAACAACCAGACAGAGGTCATTGGAAGGCGCTCCTCGCGCCCTACACGGCCATATTTCTTTCATCCAGATCTGACCAATAGGAGCCGAGTTATAACGGTTTAAAGGGAACAAAGGAAAAAAAAATTTTTTTTAACAATTTTTCTCTCCGAAACTATAGCACCTAGATCAACCGGACAGTGGTCATTGGAAGGCGCTCCTCGCGCCCTACACGGCCATATTTCTTTCATCCAGATCTGACCAACAGGAGCCGCGTTACAACGGTTTAAATGGAACAAAGGAAAATAATCTTTCTTTAACAATTTTTTTCTCCAAAACTGTAGCAACTAGAACAACCGGAGCGAGGGCATTGGAAAGGACTCGTCGCGCCGTACAGGCCCATATTTTTTTCATCCAGATCTGACCAACCGGAGCAGAGTTACAACGGATTAAATGGAACAAAGGAAAATAATCTTTCTTTAACAATTTTTTTCTCCAAAACTATAGCACATAGAACAACCGGAGCGAGGGCATTGGAAAGGGCTCGTCGCGCCGTACACGCCCATATTTTTTTCATCCAGATCTGACCAATATGAGCCGAGTTATAACGGATAAAGCGGAACATAGGAAAAAAAAATTTTTCTTTAACAATTTTTATCTCCGAAACTGTGGCATCTAGAACAACCGGAGCGAGGACATTGGAAAGTGCTCGTCGCGCCGTACACGCCCATATTTTTTTCATCCAGATCTGACGAATAGGAGCCGAGTTAGAACGGTTTAAATGGAACAAAGGAAAATAATCTTTCTTTAACAATTTTTGTCTCCAAAACTATAGCACCTAGAACAACCGGACAGGGGTCATTGGAAGGCGCTCCTCGCGCCCTACACTGCTATATTTCTTTCATCCAGATCTGACCAATAGGAGCCGAGTTATAACGGTTTAAAGGGAACAAAGGAAAAAAAAATTTTTTTAAACAATTTTTCTCTCCGAAACTATAGCACCTAGAACAACCTGACAGGGGTCATTGGAAGGCGCTCCTCGCGCCCTACACGGCCATATTTCTTTCATCCAGATCTGACCAATATGAGCTGAGTTATATCGGTTTAAAGGGAACAAAGGAAAAAAAAATTTTTTTTTAACAATTTTTTTCTCCGAAACTATAGCACCTAGAACAACCGGAGCGAGGGCATTGGAAAGGACTCCTCGCGCCTTACACGCCCATATTTTTTTCATCCAGATTTGACCAACTGGAGCCGAGTTATAACGGTTTAAAGGGAACAAAGGAAAACAAAATTTTTTTTAACAATTTTTCTCTCCGAAACTATACCACCTAGAACAACCGGAGCGAGGGCATTGGAAAGTGCTCGTCGCGCCGTACACGCCTATATTTTTTCATCCAGATCTGACCAATAGGAGCCGAGTTATAACGGATAAAACGGAACAAAGGAAAAAAAAATTTCTTTTTAACAATTTTTTCCTCCGAAACTGTAGCACCTAGAACAACCGGAGCGAGGGCATTGGAAAGTGCTCGTCGCGCCGTACACGCCCATATTTTTTTCATCCAGATCTGCCCAATAGGAGCCGAGTTAGAACTGTTTAAATGGAACAAAGGAAAATAATCTTTCTTTAACAATTTTTGTCTCCAAAACTATAGCACCTAGAACAACCAGACAGGGGTCATTGGAAGGCGCTCCTCGCGCCCTACACGGCCATATTTCTTTCATCCAGATCTGACCAATAGGAGCCGAGTTATAACGGTTTAAAGGGAACAAAGGAAAAAAAAATTTTTTTTAACAATTTTTCTCTCCGAAACTATAGCATCTAGAACAACCGGAGCGAGGGCATTGGAAAGTGCTCGTCGCGCCGTACACGCCCATATTTTTTTCATCCAGATCTGCCCAATAGGAGCCGAGTTAGAACGGTTTAAATGGAACAAAGGAAAATAATCTTTCTTTAACAATTTTTGTCTCCAAAACTATAGCACCTAGAACAACCAGACAGGGGTCATGGGAAGGCGCTCCTCGCGCCCTACACGGCCATATTTCTTTCATCCAGATCTGACCAATAGGAGCCGAGTTATAACGGTTTAAAGGGAACAAAGGAAAAAAAAATTTTTTTTAACAATTTTTCTCTCCGAAACTATAGCATCTAGAACAATCGGAGCGAGGGCATTGGAAAGTGCTCGTCGCGCCGTACACGCCCATATTTTTTTCATCCAGATCTGCCCAATAGGAGCCAAGTTAGAACGGTTTAAATGGAACAAAGGAAAATAATCTTTCTTTAACAATTTTTGTCTCCAAAACTATAGCACCTAGAACAACCAGACTGGGGTCATGGGAAGGCGCTCCTCGCGCCCTACACGGCCATATTTCTTTCATCCAGATCTGACCAATAGGAGCCGAGTTATAACGGTTTAAAGGGAACAAAGGAAAAAAAAATTTTTTTTAACAATTTTTCTCTCAGAAACTATAGCACCTAGATCAACCGGACAGGGGTCATTGGAAGGCGCTCCTCGCGCCCTACACGGCCATATTTCTTTCATCCAGATCTGACCAACAGGAGCCGCGTTACAACGGTTTAAATGGAACAAAGGAAAATAATCTTTCTTTAACATTTTTTTTCTCCAAAACTGTAGCACTTAGAACAACGGGACAGGGGTCATTGGAAGGCGCTCCTCGCGCCCTACACGGCCATATTTTGTTCATCCAGATCTGACCAATAGGAGCCGAGTTATAACGGATAAAACGGAACAAAGGAAAAAAAAATTTTTCTTTAACAATTTTTTTCTCCGAAACTGTGGCACCTAGAACAACCGGACCGAGGTCCTTGGAAAGGGCTCGTCGCGCCCTACAGGGGCATATATTTTTCATCCAGATCTGACCAATAGGAGACGAGTTATAACGGTTTAAATGGAACAAAGGAAAAAAAAATTTTTCTTTAACAATTTTTGTCTCCGAAACTGTGGCATCTAGAACAACTGGACCGAGGTCATTGGAAAGGACTCGTCGCGCCGTACACGCCCATATTTTTTTCATACAGATCTGACCAACAGGAGCAGAGTTACAACGGATTAAATGGAACAAAGGAAAATAATCTTTCTTTAACAATTTTTCTCTCCGAAACTATAGCACCTAGATCAACCGGACAGGGGTCATTGGAAGGCGCTCCTCGCGCCCTACACGGCCATATTTCTTTCATCCAGATCTGACCAATAGGAGCCGAGTTATAACGGTTTAAAGGGAACCAAGGAAAAAAAAATTTCTCTTTAACAATTTCTTTCTCTGTAACAATAGCACCTAGAAAAACCGGAGCGAGTGCATTGGAAAGGGCTCGTCGCCTCCTACACGCCCATATTTTTTTCATCCAGATCTGACTAATAGGAGCCGAGTTATAACGGTTTAAAGGGAACAAAGGAAAAAAAAATTTTTCTTTAACAATTTCTTTTTCCGTAACAATAGCACCTAGAACAACCGGAGCGAGGGCATTGGAAAGGGCTCGTCGCGCCATACACGCCCATATTTTTTTCATCCAGATCTGACCAATATGAGCCGAGTTATAACGGATAAAGCGGAACATAGGAAAAAAAAATTTTTCTTTAACAATTTTTATCTCCGAAACTGTGGCATCTAGAACAACAGGAGCGAGGACATTGGAAAGTGCTCGTCGCGCCGTACACGCCCATATTTTTTTCATCCAGATCTGACCAATAGGAGCCGAGTTAGAACGGTTTAAATGGAACAAAGGAAAATAATCTTTCTTTAACAATTTTTGTCTCCAAATCTATAGCACCTAGAACAACCGGACAGGGGTCATTGGAAGGCGCTCCTCGCGCCCTACACCGCCATATTTCTTTCATCCAGATCTGACCAACAGGAGCCGAGTTATAACGGTTTAAAGGGAACAAAGGAAAAAAAAATTTTCTTTAACAATTTTTCTCTCCGAAACTGTAGCATCTAGAACAACCGGAGCGAGGGCATTGGAAAGTGCTCGTCGCGCCGTACACGCCCATATTTTTTTCATCCAGATCTGCCCAATAGGAGCCGAGTTAGAACGGTTTAAATGGAACAAAGGAAAATAATCTTTCTTTAACAATTTTTGTCTCCAAAACTATAGCACCTAGAACAACCTGACAGGGGTCATTGGAAGGCGCTCCTCGCGCCCTACACGGCCATATTTCTTTCATCCAGATCTGACCAATAGGAGCCGAGTTATAACGGTTTAAAGGGAACAAAGGAAAAAAAAATTTTTTTTAACAATTTTTCTCTCCGAAACTATAGCATCTAGAACAATCGGAGCGAGGGCATTGGAAAGTGCTCGTCGCGCCGTACACGCCCATATTTTTTTCATCCAGATCTGCCCAATAGGAGCCAAGTTAGAACGGTTTAAATGGAACAAAGGAAAATAATCGTTCTTTAACAATTTTTGTCTCCAAAACTATAGCACCTAGAACAACCAGACAGGGGTCATGGGAAGGCGCTCCTCGCGCCCTACACGGCCATATTTCTTTCATCCAGATCTGACCAATAGGAGCCGAGTTATAACGGTTTAAAGGGAACAAAGGAAAAAAAAATTTTTTTTAACAATTTTTCTCTCAGAAACTATAGCACCTAGATCAACCGGACAGGGGTCATTGGAAGGCGCTCCTCGCGCCCTACACGGCCATATTTCTTTCATCCAGATCTGACCAACAGGAGCCGCGTTACAACGGTTTAAATGGAACAAAGGAAAATAATCTTTCTTTAACAATTTTTTTCTCCAAAACTGTAGCACTTAGAACAACGGGACAGGGGTCATTGGAAGGCGCTCCTCGCGCCCTACACGGCCATATTTTGTTCATCCAGATCTGACCAATAGGAGCCGAGTTATAACGGATAAAACGGAACAAAGGAAAAAAAAATTTTTCTTTAACAATTTTTTTCTCCGAAACTGTGGCACCTAGAACAACCGGACCGAGGTCCTTGGAAAGGGCTCGTCGCGCCCTACAGGGGCATATATTTTTCATCCAGATCTGACCAATAGGAGACGAGTTATAACGGTTTAAATGGAACCAAGGAAAAAAAAATTTTTCTTTAACAATTTCTTTCTCTGTAACAATAGCACCTAGAAAAACCGGAGCGAGGGCATTGGAAAGGGCTCGTCGCCTCCTACACGCCCATATTTTTTTCATCCAGATCTGACTAATAGGAGCCGAGTTATAACGGTTTAAAGGGAACAAAGGAAAAAAAAATTTTTCTTTAACAATTTCTTTTTCCGTAACAATAGCACCTAGAACAACCGGAGCGAGGGCATTGGAAAGGGCTCGTCGCGCCGTACACGCCCATATTTTTTTCATCCAGATCTGACCAATATGAGCCGAGTTATAACGGATAAAGCGGAACATAGGAAAAAAAAATTTTTCTTTAACAATTTTTATCTCCGAAACTGTGGCATCTAGAACAACAGGAGCGAGGACATTGGAAAGTGCTCGTCGCGCCGTACACGCCCATATTTTTTTCATCCAGATCTGACCAATAGGAGCCGAGTTAGAACGGTTTAAATGGAACAAAGGAAAATAATCTTTCTTTAACAATTTTTGTCTCCAAATCTATAGCACCTAGAACAACCGGAAAGGGGTCATTGGAAGGCGCTCCTCGCGCCCTACACCGCCATATTTCTTTCATCCAGATCTGACCAACAGGAGCCGAGTTATAACGGTTTAAAGGGAACAAAGGAAAAAAAAATTTTCTTTAACAATTTTTCTCTCCGAAACTGTAGCATCTAGAACAACCGGAGCGAGGGCATTGGAAAGTGCTCGTCGCGCCGTACACGCCCATATTTTTTTCATCCAGATCTGCCCAATAGGAGCCGAGTTAGAACGGTTTAAATGGAACAAAGGAAAATAATCTTTCTTTAACAATTTTTGTCTCCAAAACTATAGCACCTAGAACAACCAGACAGGGGTCATTGTAAGGCGCTCCTCGCGCCCTACCCGGCCATATTTCTTTCATCCAGATCTGACCAATAGGAGCCGAGTTATAACGGTTTAAAGGGAACAAAGGAAAAAAAAATTTTTTTTAACAATTTTTCTCTCAGAAACTATAGCACCTAGATCAACCGGACAGGGGTCATTGGAAGGCGCTCCTCGCGCCCTACACGGCCATATTTCTTTCATCCAGATCTGACCAACAGGAGCCGCGTTACAACGGTTTAAATGGAACAAAGGAAAATAATCTTTCTTTAACAATTTTTTTCTCCAAAACTGTAGCACTTAGAACAACCGGACAGGGGTCATTGGAAGGCGCTCCTCGCGCCCTACACGGCCATATTTTGTTCATCCAGATCTGACCAATAGGAGCCGAGTTATAACGGTTTAAAGGGAACAAAGGAAAAAAAAATTTTTTTTAACAATTTTTCTCTCCGAAACTATAGCACCTAGAACAACCTGACAGGGGTCATTGGAAGGCGCTCCTCGCGCCCTACACGGCCATATTTCTTTCATCCAGATCTGACCAATATGAGCTGAGTTATATCGGTTTAAAGGGAACAAAGGAAAAAAAAATTTTTTTTAACAATTTTTTTCTCCGAAACTATAGCACCTAGAACAACCGGAGCGAGGGCATTGGAAAGGACTCCTCGCGCCTTACACGCCCATATTTTTTTCATCCAGATTTGACCAACTGGAGCCGAGTTATAACGGTTTAAAGGGAACAAAGGAAAACAAAATTTTTTTTAACAATTTTTCTCTCCGAAACTATACCACCTAGAACAACCGGAGCGAGGGCATTGGAAAGTGCTCGTCGCGCCGTACACGCCAATATTTTTTCATCCAGATCTGACCAATAGGAGCCGAGTTATAACGGATAAAACGGAACAAAGGAAAAAAAAATTTCTTTTTAACAATTTTTTCCTCCGAAACTGTAGCACCTAGAACAACCGGAGCGAGGGCATTGGAAAGTGCTCGTCGCGCCGTACACGCCCATATTTTTTTCATCCAGATCTGCCCAATAGGAGCCGAGTTAGAACTGTTTAAATGGAACAAAGGAAAATAATCTTTCTTTAACAATTTTTGTCTCCAAAACTATAGCACCTAGAACAACCAGACAGGGGTCATTGGAAGGCGCTCCTCGCGCCCTACACGGCCATATTTCTTTCATCCAGATCTGACCAATAGGAGCCGAGTTATAACGGTTTAAAGGGAACTAAGGAAAAAAAAATTTTTTTTAACAATTTTTCTCTCCGAAACTGTAGCATCTAGAACAACCGGAGCGAGGGCATTGGAAAGTGCTCGTCGCGCCGTACACGCCCATATTTTTTTCATCCAGATCTGCCCAATAGGAGCCGAGTTAGAACGGTTTAAATGGAACAAAGGAAAAAAAAATTTTTCCTTAACAATTTCTTTTTCCGTAACAATAGCACCTAGAACAACCGGGGCGAGGGCATTGGAAAGCGCTCGTCGCCTCCTACACGACCATATTTTTTTCATCCAGATCTGACTAATAGGAGCCGAGTTATAACGGTTTAAAGGGAGCAAAGGAAAAAAAAATTTTTTTTTAACAATTTTTCTCTCCAAAACTATAGCACCTAGAACAACCGGAGCGAGGGCATTGGAAAGGGCTCGTCGCGCCCTACGCGCCCATATTTTTTTCATCCAGATCTGACCAATAGGAGCCCAGTTACAACGGTTTAAATGGAACAAAGGAAAATAATCTTTCTTTAACAATTTTTGTCTCCAAAACTATAGCACCTAGAACAACCGGACAGGGGTCATTGGAAGGCGCTCCTCGCGCCCTACACGGCCATATTTCTTTCATCCAGATCTGACCAATAGGAGCCGAGTTATAACGGTTTAAAGGGAACAAAGGAAAAAAAAATTTTTCTTTAACAATTGCTTTTTCCGTAACAATAGCACCTAGAACAACCGGAGCGAGGGCATTGGAAAGGGCTCGTCGCGCCGTACACGCCCATATTTTTTTCATCCAGATCTGACCAATATGAGCCGAGTTATAACGGATAAAGCGGAACATAGGAAAAAAAAATTTTTCTTTAACAATTTTTATCTCCGAAACTGTGGCATCTAGAACAACCGGAGCGAGGACATTGGAAAGTGCTCGTCGCGCCGTACACGCCCATATTTTTTTCATCCAGATCTGACGAATAGGAGCCGAGTTAGAACGGTTTAAATGGAACAAAGGAAAATAATCTTTCTTTAACAATTTTTGTCTCCAAAACTATAGCACCTAGAACAACCGGACAGGGGTCATTGGAAGGCGCTCCTCGCGCCCTACACTGCTATATTTCTTTCATCCAGATCTGACCAATAGGAGCCGAGTTATAACGGTTTAAAGGGAACAAAGGAAAAAAAAATTTTTTTAAACAATTTTTCTCTCCGAAACTATAGCACCTAGAACAACCTGACAGGGGTCATTGGAAGGCGCTCCTCGCGCCCTACACGGCCATATTTCTTTCATCCAGATCTGACCAATATGAGCTGAGTTATATCGGTTTAAAGGGAACAAAGGAAAAAAAAATTTTTTTTTAACAATTTTTTTCTCCGAAACTATAGCACCTAGAACAACCGGAGCGAGGGCATTGGAAAGGACTCCTCGCGCCTTACACGCCCATATTTTTTTCATCCAGATTTGACCAACTGGAGCCGAGTTATAACGGTTTAAAGGGAACAAAGGAAAACAAAATTTTTTTTAACAATTTTTCTCTCCGAAACTATACCACCTAGAACAACCGGAGCGAGGGCATTGGAAAGTGCTCGTCGCGCCGTACACGCCTATATTTTTTCATCCAGATCTGACCAATAGGAGCCGAGTTATAACGGATAAAACGGAACAAAGGAAAAAAAAATTTCTTTTTAACAATTTTTTCCTCCGAAACTGTAGCACCTAGAACAACCGGAGCGATGGCATTGGAAAGTGCTCGTCGCGCCGTACACGCCCATATTTTTTTCATCCAGATCTGCCCAATAGGAGCCGAGTTAGAACTGTTTAAATGGAACAAAGGAAAATAATCTTTCTTTAACAATTTTTGTCTCCAAAACTATAGCACCTAGAACAACCAGACTGGGGTCATGGGAAGGCGCTCCTCGCGCCCTACACGGCCATATTTCTTTCATCCAGATCTGACCAATAGGAGCCGAGTTATAACGGTTTAAAGGGAACAAAGGAAAAAAAAATTTTTTTTAACAATTTTTCTCTCAGAAACTATAGCACCTAGATCAACCGGACAGGGGTCATTGGAAGGCGCTCCTCGCGCCCTACACGGCCATATTTCTTTCATCCAGATCTGACCAACAGGAGCCGCGTTACAACGGTTTAAATGGAACAAAGGAAAATAATCTTTCTTTAACATTTTTTTTCTCCAAAACTGTAGCACTTAGAACAACGGGACAGGGGTCATTGGAAGGCGCTCCTCGCGCCCTACACGGCCATATTTTGTTCATCCAGATCTGACCAATAGGAGCCGAGTTATAACGGATAAAACGGAACAAAGGAAAAAAAAATTTTTCTTTAACAATTTTTTTCTCCGAAACTGTGGCACCTAGAACAACCGGACCGAGGTCCTTGGAAAGGGCTCGTCGCGCCCTACAGGGGCATATATTTTTCATCCAGATCTGACCAATAGGAGACGAGTTATAACGGTTTAAATGGAACAAAGGAAAAAAAAATTTTTCTTTAACAATTTTTGTCTCCGAAACTGTGGCATCTAGAACAACTGGACCGAGGTCATTGGAAAGGACTCGTCGCGCCGTACACGCCCATATTTTTTTCATACAGATCTGACCAACAGGAGCAGAGTTACAACGGATTAAATGGAACAAAGGAAAATAATCTTTCTTTAACAATTTTTCTCTCCGAAACTATAGCACCTAGATCAACCGGACAGGGGTCATTGGAAGGCGCTCCTCGCGCCCTACACGGCCATATTTCTTTCATCCAGATCTGACCAATAGGAGCCGAGTTATAACGGTTTAAAGGGAACCAAGGAAAAAAAAATTTCTCTTTAACAATTTCTTTCTCTGTAACAATAGCACCTAGAAAAACCGGAGCGAGGGCATTGGAAAGGGCTCGTCGCCTCCTACACGCCCATATTTTTTTCATCCAGATCTGACTAATAGGAGCCGAGTTATAACGGTTTAAAGGGAACAAAGGAAAAAAAAATTTTTCTTTAACAATTTCTTTTTCCGTAACAATAGCACCTAGAACAACCGGAGCGAGGGCATTGGAAAGGGCTCGTCGCGCCATACACGCCCATATTTTTTTCATCCAGATCTGACCAATATGAGCCGAGTTATAACGGATAAAGCGGAACATAGGAAAAAAAAATTTTTCTTTAACAATTTTTATCTCCGAAACTGTGGCATCTAGAACAACAGGAGCGAGGACATTGGAAAGTGCTCGTCGCGCCGTACACGCCCATATTTTTTTCATCCAGATCTGACCAATAGGAGCCGAGTTATAACGGTTTAAATGGAACAAAGGAAAATAATCTTTCTTTAACAATTTTTGTCTCCAAAACTATAGCACCTAGAACAACCGGACAGGGGTCATTGGAAGGCGCTCCTCGCGCCCTACACCGCCATATTTCTTTCATCCAGATCTGACCAACAGGAGCCGAGTTATAACGGTTTAAAGGGAACAAAGGAAAAAAAAATTTTCTTTAACAATTTTTCTCTCCGAAACTGTAGCATCTAGAACAACCGGAGCGAGGGCATTGGAAAGTGCTCGTCGCGCCGTACACGCCCATATTTTTTTCATCCAGATCTGCCCAATAGGAGCCGAGTTAGAACGGTTTAAATGGAACAAAGGAAAATAATCTTTCTTTAACAATTTTTGTCTCCAAAACTATAGCACCTAGAACAACCTGACAGGGGTCATTGGAAGGCGCTCCTCGCGCCCTACACGGCCATATTTCTTTCATCCAGATCTGACCAATAGGAGCCGAGTTATAACGGTTTAAAGGGAACAAAGGAAAAAAAAATTTTTTTTAACAATTTTTCTCTCCGAAACTATAGCATCTAGAACAATCGGAGCGAGGGCATTGGAAAGTGCTCGTCGCGCCGTACACGCCCATATTTTTTTCATCCAGATCTGCCCAATAGGAGCCAAGTTAGAACGGTTTAAATGGAACAAAGGAAAATAATCGTTCTTTAACAATTTTTGTCTCCAAAACTATAGCACCTAGAACAACCAGACAGGGGTCATGGGAAGGCGCTCCTCGCGCCCTACACGGCCATATTTCTTTCATCCAGATCTGACCAATAGGAGCCGAGTTATAACGGTTTAAAGGGAACAAAGGAAAAAAAAATTTTTTTTAACAATTTTTCTCTCAGAAACTATAGCACCTAGATCAACCGGACAGGGGTCATTGGAAGGCGCTCCTCGCGCCCTACACGGCCATATTTCTTTCATCCAGATCTGACCAACAGGAGCCGCGTTACAACGGTTTAAATGGAACAAAGGAAAATAATCTTTCTTTAACAATTTTTTTCTCCAAAACTGTAGCACTTAGAACAACGGGACAGGGGTCATTGGAAGGCGCTCCTCGCGCCCTACACGGCCATATTTTGTTCATCCAGATCTGACCAATAGGAGCCGAGTTATAACGGATAAAACGGAACAAAGGAAAAAAAAATTTTTCTTTAACAATTTTTTTCTCCGAAACTATAGCACCTAGAACAACCTGACAGGGGTCATTGGAAGGCGCTCCTCGCGCCCTACACGGCCATATTTCTTTCATCCAGATCTGACCAATAGGAGCCGAGTTATAACGGTTTAAAGGGAACAAAGGAAAAAAAAATTTTTCTTTAACAATTTCTTTTTCCGTAACAATAGCACCTAGAACAACCGGAGCGAGGGCATTGGAAAGGGCTCGTCGCGCCATACACGCCCATATTTTTTTCATCCAGATCTGACCAATATGAGCCGAGTTATAACGGATAAAGCGGAACATAGGAAAAAAAAATTTTTCTTTAACAATTTTTATCTCCGAAACTGTGGCATCTAGAACAACAGGAGCGAGGACATTGGAAAGTGCTCGTCGCGCCGTACACGCCCATATTTTTTTCATCCAGATCTGACCAATAGGAGCCGAGTTAGAACGGTTTAAATGGAACAAAGGAAAATAATCTTTCTTTAACAATTTTTGTCTCCAAATCTATAGCACCTAGAACAACCGGACAGGGGTCATTGGAAGGCGCTCCTCGCGCCCTACACCGCCATATTTCTTTCATCCAGATCTGACCAACAGGAGCCGAGTTATAACGGTTTAAAGGGAACAAAGGAAAAAAAAATTTTCTTTAACAATTTTTCTCTCCGAAACTGTAGCATCTAGAACAACCGGAGCGAGGGCATTGGAAAGTGCTCGTCGCGCCGTACACGCCCATATTTTTTTCATCCAGATCTGCCCAATAGGAGCCGAGTTAGAACGGTTTAAATGGAACAAAGGAAAATAATCTTTCTTTAACAATTTTTGTCTCCAAAACTATAGCACCTAGAACAACCTGACAGGGGTCATTGGAAGGCGCTCCTCGCGCCCTACACGGCCATATTTCTTTCATCCAGATCTGACCAATAGGAGCCGAGTTATAACGGTTTAAAGGGAACAAAGGAAAAAAAAATTTTTTTTAACAATTTTTCTCTCCGAAACTATAGCATCTAGAACAATCGGAGCGAGGGCATTGGAAAGTGCTCGTCGCGCCGTACACGCCCATATTTTTTTCATCCAGATCTGCCCAATAGGAGCCAAGTTAGAACGGTTTAAATGGAACAAAGGAAAATAATCGTTCTTTAACAATTTTTGTCTCCAAAACTATAGCACCTAGAACAACCAGACAGGGGTCATGGGAAGGCGCTCCTCGCGCCCTACACGGCCATATTTCTTTCATCCAGATCTGACCAATAGGAGCCGAGTTATAACGGTTTAAAGGGAACAAAGGAAAAAAAAATTTTTTTTAACAATTTTTCTCTCAGAAACTATAGCACCTAGATCAACCGGACAGGGGTCATTGGAAGGCGCTCCTCGCGCCCTACACGGCCATATTTCTTTCATCCAGATCTGACCAACAGGAGCCGCGTTACAACGGTTTAAATGGAACAAAGGAAAATAATCTTTCTTTAACAATTTTTTTCTCCAAAACTGTAGCACTTAGAACAACGGGACAGGGGTCATTGGAAGGCGCTCCTCGCGCCCTACACGGCCATATTTTGTTCATCCAGATCTGACCAATAGGAGCCGAGTTATAACGGATAAAACGGAACAAAGGAAAAAAAAATTTTTCTTTAACAATTTTTTTCTCCGAAACTGTGGCACCTAGAACAACCGGACCGAGGTCCTTGGAAAGGGCTCGTCGCGCCCTACAGGGGCATATATTTTTCATCCAGATCTGACCAATAGGAGACGAGTTATAACGGTTTAAATGGAACCAAGGAAAAAAAAATTTTTCTTTAACAATTTCTTTCTCTGTAACAATAGCACCTAGAAAAACCGGAGCGAGGGCATTGGAAAGGGCTCGTCGCCTCCTACACGCCCATATTTTTTTCATCCAGATCTGACTAATAGGAGCCGAGTTATAACGGTTTAAAGGGAACAAAGGAAAAAAAAATTTTTCTTTAACAATTTCTTTTTCCGTAACAATAGCACCTAGAACAACCGGAGCGAGGGCATTGGAAAGGGCTCGTCGCGCCGTACACGCCCATATTTTTTTCATCCAGATCTGACCAATATGAGCCGAGTTATAACGGATAAAGCGGAACATAGGAAAAAAAAATTTTTCTTTAACAATTTTTATCTCCGAAACTGTGGCATCTAGAACAACAGGAGCGAGGACATTGGAAAGTGCTCGTCGCGCCGTACACGCCCATATTTTTTTCATCCAGATCTGACCAATAGGAGCCGAGTTAGAACGGTTTAAATGGAACAAAGGAAAATAATCTTTCTTTAACAATTTTTGTCTCCAAATCTATAGCACCTAGAACAACCGGAAAGGGGTCATTGGAAGGCGCTCCTCGCGCCCTACACCGCCATATTTCTTTCATCCAGATCTGACCAACAGGAGCCGAGTTATAACGGTTTAAAGGGAACAAAGGAAAAAAAAATTTTCTTTAACAATTTTTCTCTCCGAAACTGTAGCATCTAGAACAACCGGAGCGAGGGCATTGGAAAGTGCTCGTCGCGCCGTACACGCCCATATTTTTTTCATCCAGATCTGCCCAATAGGAGCCGAGTTAGAACGGTTTAAATGGAACAAAGGAAAATAATCTTTCTTTAACAATTTTTGTCTCCAAAACTATAGCACCTAGAACAACCAGACAGGGGTCATTGTAAGGCGCTCCTCGCGCCCTACCCGGCCATATTTCTTTCATCCAGATCTGACCAATAGGAGCCGAGTTATAACGGTTTAAAGGGAACAAAGGAAAAAAAAATTTTTTTTAACAATTTTTCTCTCAGAAACTATAGCACCTAGATCAACCGGACAGGGGTCATTGGAAGGCGCTCCTCGCGCCCTACACGGCCATATTTCTTTCATCCAGATCTGACCAACAGGAGCCGCGTTACAACGGTTTAAATGGAACAAAGGAAAATAATCTTTCTTTAACAATTTTTTTCTCCAAAACTGTAGCACTTAGAACAACCGGACAGGGGTCATTGGAAGGCGCTCCTCGCGCCCTACACGGCCATATTTTGTTCATCCAGATCTGACCAATAGGAGCCGCGTTATAACGGATAAAACAGAACAAAGGAAAAAAAAATTTTTCTTTAACAATTTTTTTCTCCGAAACTGTGGGACCTAGAACAACCGGACCGAGGTCCTTGGAAAGGGCTCGTCGCGCCCTACAGGGGCATATATTTTTCATCCAGATCTGACCAATAGGAGACGAGTTATAACGGTTTAAATGGAACAAAGGAAAAAAAAATTTTTCTTTAACAATTTTTGTCTCCGAAACTGTGGCATCTAGAACACCTGGACCGAGGTCATTGGAAAGGACTCGTCGCGCCGTACACGCCCATATTTTTTTCATCCAGATCTGACCAACAGGAGCAGAGTTACAACGGATTAAATGGAACAAAGGAAAATAATCTTTCTTTAACAATTTTTCTCTCCGAAACTATAGCACCTAGATCAACCGGACAGGGGTCATTGGAAGGCGCTCCTCGCGCCCTACACGGCCATATTTCTTTCATCCAGATCTGACCAATAGGAGCCGAGTTATAACGGTTTAAAGGGATCCAAGGAAAAAAAAATTTTTCTTTAACAATTTCTTTCTCCGTAACAATAGCACCTAGAACAACCGGAGCGAGGGCATTGGAAAGGGCTCGTCGCCTCCTACACGCCCATATTTTTTTCATCCAGATCTGACTAATAGGAGCCGAGTTATAACGGTTTAAAGGGGACAAAGGAAAAAAAAATTTTTTTTAACAATTTTTCTCTCCGAAACTATAGCACCTAGATCAACCGGACAGGGGTCATTGGAAGGCGCTCCTCGCGCCCTACACGGCCATATTTCTTTCATCCAGATCTGACCAATAGGAGCCGAGTTATAACGGTTTAAAGGGAACCAAGGAAAAAAAAATTTTTCTTTAACAATTTCTTTCTCCGTAACAATAGCACCTAGAACAACCGGACAGGGGTCATTGGAAGGCGCTCCTCGCGCCCTACACTGCCATATTTCTTTCATCCAGATCTGACCAATAGGAGCCGAGCTATAACGGTTTAAAGGGAACAAAGGAAAAAAAAATTTTTTTTAACAATTTTTCTCTCCGAAACTATAGCACCTAGATCAACCGGACAGGGGTCATTGGAAGGCGCACCTCGCGCCCTACACGGCCATATTTCTTTCATCCAGATCTGACCAATAGGAGCTGAGTTATATCGGTTTAAAGGGAACAAAGGAAAAAAAAATTTTTCTTTAACAATTTTTTTCTCCGAAACTATAGCACATAGAACAACCGGAGCGAGGGCATTGGAAAGGACTCCTCGCGCCTTACACGCCCATATTTTTTTCATCCAGATCTGACCAACTGGAGCCGAGTTATACCGGTTTAAAGGGAACAAAGGAAAACAAAATTTTTTTTAACAATTTTTCTCTCCGAAACTATAGCACCTAGAACAACCGTAGCGAGGGCATTGGAAAGGGCTCGTCGCGCCGTACACGCCTGTATTTTTTCATCCAGATCTGACCAATAGGAGCCGAGTTATAACGGTTTAAATGGAACCAAGGAAAAAAAAATTTTTCTTTAACAATTTCTTTCTCCGTAACAATAGCACCTAGAACAACCGTAGCGAGGGCATTGGAAAGGGCTCGTCGCGCCGTACACGCCTGTATTTTTTCATCCAGATCTGACCAATAGGAGCCGAGTTATAACGGTTTAAATGGAACCAAGGAAAAAAAAATTTTTCTTTAACAATTTCTTTCTCCGTAACAATAGCACCTAGAACAACCGGACAGGGGTCATTGGAAGGCGCTCCTCGCGCCCTACACTGCCATATTTCTTTCATCCAGATCTGACCAATAGGAGCCGAGTTATAACGGTTTAAAGGGAACCAAGGAAAAAAAAATTTTTCTTTAACAATTTCTTTCTCCGTAACAATAGCACCTAGAACAACCGGAGCGAGGGCATTGGAAAGGGCTCGTCGCCTCCTACACGCCCATATTTTTTTCATCCAGATCTGACTAATAGGAGCCGAGTTATAACGGTTTAAAGGGGACAAAGGAAAAAAAAATTTTTTTTAACAATTTTTCTCTCCGAAACTATAGCACCTAGATCAACCGGACAGGGGTCATTGGAAGGCGCTCCTCGCGCCCTACTCGGCCATATTTCTTTCATCCAGATCTGACCAACAGGAGCCGCGTTACAACGGTTTAAATGGAACAAAGGAAAATAATCTTTCTTTAACAATTTTTGTCTCCAAAACTATAGCACCTAGAACAACCGGACAGGGGTCATTGGAAGGCGCTCCTCGCGCCCTACACTGCCATATTTCTTTCATCCAGATCTGACCAATAGGAGCCGAGCTATAACGGTTTAAAGGGAACAAAGGAAAAAAAAATTTTTTTTAACAATTTTTCTCTCCGAAACTATAGCACCTAGAACAACCGGACAGGGGTCATTGGAAGGCGCTCCTCGCGCCCTACTCGGCCATATTTCTTTCATCCAGATCTGACCAACAGGAGCCGCGTTACAACGGTTTAAATGGAACAAAGGAAAATAATCTTTCTTTAACAATTTTTGTCTCCAAAACTATAGCACCTAGAACAACCGGACAGGGGTCATTGGAAGGCGCTCCTCGCGCCCTACACTGCCATATTTCTTTCATCCAGATCTGACCAATAGGAGCCGAGCTATAACGGTTTAAAGGGAACAAAGGAAAAAAAAATTTTTTTTAACAATTTTTCTCTCCGAAACTATAGCACCTAGAACAACCGGACAGGGGTCATTGGAAGGCGCTCCTCGCGCCCTACACGGCCATATTTTGCTCATCCAGATCTGACCAATAGGAGCGGAGTTATAACGGTTTAAAGGGAACAAAGGAAAAAAAAATTTCTTTTTAACAATTTTTTCCTCCGAAATTGTAGCACCTAGAACAACTGGAGCGAGGGCATTGGAAAGGGCTCGTCGCGCCGTACACGCCCATATTTTTTTCATCCAGATCTGACCAATATGAGCCGAGTTATAACGGATAAAGCGGAACATAGGAAAAAGAAATTTTTCTTTAACAATTTTTATCTCCGAAACTGTGGCATCTAGAACAACCGGAGCGAGGGCATTGGAAAGTGCTCGTCGCGCCCTACACGGCCATATTTCTTTCATCCAGATCTGACTAACAGGAGCCGCGTTACAACGGTTTAAATGGAACAAAGGAAAATAATCTTTCTTTAACAATTTTTGTCTCCAAAACTATACCACCTAGAACAACCAGACAGGGGTCATTGGAAGGCGCTCCTCGCGCCCTACACGGCCATATTTCTTTCATCCAGATCTGACCAATAGGAGCCGAGTTAAAACGGTTTAAAGGGAACAAAGGAAAAAAAATTTTTTTTAACAATTTTTCTCTCCGAAACTATAGCATCTAGAACAACTGGAGCGAGGGCATTGGAAAGTGCTCGTCGCGCCGTACACGCCCATATTTTTTTCATCCAGATCTGCCCAATTGGAGCCGAGTTAGAACGGTTTAAATGGAACAAAGGAAAATAATCTTTCTTTAACAATTTTTGTCTCCGAAACTATAGCACCTAGAACAACCGGAGCGAGGGCATTGGAAAGGACTCGTCGCGCCGTACACGCCCATATCTTTTTCATCCAGATATGACCAACTGGAGCCGAGTTATAACGGTTTATAGGGATCAAAGGAAAAAAAAATTTTCTTTAACAATTTTTCTCTCCGAAACTATAGCACCTAGAACAACCGGAGCCAGGGCATTGGAAAGTGCCCGTCGCGCCGTACACGCCCATATTTTTTTCATCCAGATCTGACCAATAGGAGCCGAGTTACAACGGTTTAAATGGAACAAAGGAAAATAATCTTTGTTTAACAATTTTTGTCTCCAAAACTATAGCACCTAGAACAACCGGACAGGGGTCATTGGAAGGTGCTCCTCGCGCCCTACACGGTCATATTTCTTTCATCCAGATCTGACCAGTAGGAGCCGAGTTATAACGGTTTAAAGGGAACAAAGGAAAAAAAAAATTTTCTTTAACAATTTTTATCTCCGAAACTGTGGCACCTACAACAAACGGAGCAAGGGCATTGGAAAGGGCTCGTCGCCCCCTACACGGCCATATTTTGCTCATCCAGATCTGACCAATAGGAGCCGAGTTATAACGGTTTAAAGGGAACAAAGGAAAAAAAAATTTTCTTTAACAATTTTTCTCTCCGAAACTATAGCACCTAGATCAACCGGACAGGGGTCGTTGGAAGGTGCTCCTCGCGCCCTACACGGCCATATTTCTTTCATCCAGATCTGACCAACAGTAGCCGCGTTACAGCCGTTTAAATGGAACAAAGGAAAATAATCTTTTTTTAACAATTTTTCTCTCCGAAACTATAGCACCTAGATCAACCGGACAGGGGTCATTGGAATGAGCTCCTCGCGCCCTACACTGCCATATTTCTTTCATCCAGATCTGACCAACAGGAGCCGCGTTACAGCGGTTTAAATGGAACAAAGGAAAATAATCTTTCTTTAACAATTTTTTTCTCCAAAACTGTAGCACTTAGAACAACCGGACAGGGGTCATTGGTAGGCGCTCCTCGCGCCCTACACGGCCATATTTTGTTCATCCAGATCTGACCAATAGGAGCTGAGTTATATCGGTTTAAAGGGAACAAAGGAAAAAAAAATTTTTTTTTAACAATTTTTTTCTCCGAAACTATAGCACCTAGAACAACCGGAGCGAGGGCATTGGAAAGGACTCGTCCCGCCTTACACGCCCATATTTTTTTCATCCAGATCTGACCAACTGGAGCCGAGTTATAACGGTTTAAAGGGAACAAAGGAAAAAAAAATTTTTCTTTAACAATTTTTTCTTCCGAAACTGTAGCACCTAGAACAACCGGAGCGAGGGCATTGGAAAGGACTCGTCGCGCCGTACACGCCCATATTTTTTTCATCCAGATCTGACCAACTGGAGCCGAGTTATAACGGTTGAAAGGGAACAAAGGAAAAAAAAATTTTTTTAACAATTTTTCTCTCCGAAACTGTAGCACCTAGAACAACCGGAGCGAGGGCATTGGAAAGGACTCGTCGCGCCGTACACGCCCATATTTTTTTCATCCAGATCTGACCAACTGGAGCCGAGTTACAACGGATTAAATGGAACAAAGGAAAATAATCTTTCTTTAACAATTTTTGTCTCCAAAACTATAGCACCTAGAACAACCGGAGCGAGGGCATTGGAAAGGGCTCGTTGCCTCCTACAAGACCATATTTTTTTCATCCAGATCTGACTAATAGGAGCCGAGTTATAACGGTTTAAAAGGAACAAAGGAAAAAAAAATTTTTCTTTAACAATTTTTTAATCCGAAACTATAGCACCTAGAACAACCGGAGCGAGGGCATTGGAAAGGACTCGTCGCGCCGTACACGCCCATATTTTTTTCATCCAGATCTGACCAACTGGAGCCGAGTTATAACGGTTTAATGGGAACAAAGGAAAAAAAAATTTTTTTAACAATTTTTCTCTCCGAAACTGTAGCACCTAGAACAACCGGAGCGAGGGCATTGGAAAGGACTCGTCGCGCCGTACACGCCCATATTTTTTTCATCCAGATATGACCAACTGGAGCCGAGTTATAACGGTTTAAAGGGAACAAAGGAAAAAAAAATTTTCTTTAACAATTTTTCTCTCCGAAACTATAGCACCTAGAACAACCGGAGCGAGGGCATTGGAAAGTGCCCGTCGCGCCGTACACGCCCATATTTTTTTCATCCAGATCTGACCAATAGGAGCCGAGTTATAACGGTTTAAAGGGAACAAAGGAAAAAAAAAATTTTCTTTAACAATTTTTATCTCCGAAACTGTGGCATCTAGAACAACTGGACCGAGGTCGTTGGAAAGGGCTCGTCGCGCCCTACGCGCCCATATTTTTTTCATCCAGAGCTGACCAATAGGAGCCGAGTTACAACGGTTTAAATGGAACAAAGGAAAATAATCTTTCTTTAACAATTTTTTTCTCCAAAACTATAGCACCTAGAACAACCGGACCGAGGTTGTTGGAAAGGGCCCGTCGCGCCCTACAGGGGCATATATTTTTCATCCAAATGTGACCAATAGGAGCCGAGTTATAACGGTTTAAATGGAACAAAGGAAAAAAAATTTTTCTTTAACAATTTTTGTCTACGAAACTGTGGCATCTAGAACAACTGGACCGAGGTCATTGGAAAGGGCTCGTCGCGCCCTACGCGCCCATATTTTTTTCATCCAGAGCTGACCAATAGGAGCCGAGTTACAACGGTTTAAATGGAACAAAGGAAAATAATCTTTGTTTAACAATTTTTGTCTCCAAAACTATAGCACCTAGAACAACCGGATAGGGGTCATTGGAAGGTGCTCCTCGCGCCCTACACGGTCATATTTCTTTCATCCAGATCTGACCAATAGGAGCCGAGTTATAACGGTTTAAAGGGAACAAAGGAAAAAAAAAATTTTCTTTAACAATTTTTATCTCCGAAACTGTGGCACCTAGAACAAGCGGAGCAAGGGCATTGGAAAGGGCTCGTCGCCCCCTACACGGCCATATTTTGCTCATCCAGATCTGACCAATAGGAGCCGAGTTATAACGGTTTAAAGGGAACAAAGGAAAAAAAAATTTTCCTTTAAAATATTTTTCTCCGAAACTATAGCACCTAGAACAACCGGACAGGGGTCATTGGAAGGCGCTCCTCGCGCCCTACACTGCCATATTTCTCTCATCCAGATCTGACCAATAGGAGCCGAGTTATAACGGTTTAGAGGGAACAAAGGAACAAAAAATTTTTCTTTAACAATTTTTTCTTCCGAAACTGTAGCACCTAGAACAACCGGAGCTAGGGCATTGGAAAGGACTCGTCGCGCCGTACACGCCCATATTTTTTTCATCCAGATCTGACCAATAGGAGCCGAGTTATAACGGTTTAAAGGGAACAAAGGAAAAAAAAATTTTCTTTAACAATTTTTCTCTCCGAAAATATAGCACCTAGATCAACCGGACAGGGGTCATTGGAAGGCGCTCCTCGCGCCCTACACGGCCATATTTCTTTCATCCAGATCTGACCAACAGGAGCCGCGTTACAGCGGTTTAAATGGAACAAAGGAAAATAATCTTTCTTTAAAAATTTTTTTCTCCAAAACTGTAGCACTTAGAACAACCGGACAGGGATCATTGGCAGGCGCTCCTCGCGCCCTACACGGCCATATTTTGTTCATCCAGATCTGACCAATAGGAGTCGAGTAATAACGGTTTAAAGGGAACAAAGGAAAAAAAAATTTTCTTTTAACAATTTTTTCCTCCGAAACTGTAGCACTTAGAACAACCGGAGCGAGGGCATTGGAAAGGACTCGTCCCGCCGTACACGCCCATATTTTTTTCATCCAGATCTGACAAACTGGAACCGAGTTATAACGGTTCAAAGGGAACAAAGGAAAAAAAAATTTTTTTTTAACAATTTTTTCCTCCGAAACTGTAGCACTTAGAACAACCGGAGCGAGGGCATTGGAAAGGACTCGTCGCGCCGTACACGCCCATATTTTTTTCATCCAGATCTGACCAACTGGAGCCGAGTTATAACGGTTTAAAGGGAACAAAGGAAAAAAAAATTTTTTTAACAATTTTTCTCTCCGAAACTGTAGCACCTAGAACAACCGGTGAGAGGGCATTGGAAAGGACTCGTCGCGCCGTACATGCCCATATTTTTTTCATCCAGAGCTGACCAATAGCAGCCGAGTTAGAACGGTTTAAATGGAACAAAGGAAAATAATCCTTCTTTAACAATTTTTGTCTCCAAAACTATAGCACCTAGAACAACCGGACAGGGGTCATTGGAAGGCGCTCCTCGCGCCCTACACTGCCATATTTCTTTCATCCAGATCTGACCAATAGGAGCTGAGTTATAACGGTTTAAATGGAACAAAGGAAAAAAAAATTTTCTTTAACAATTTTTCTCTCCGAAACTATAGCACCTAGATCAACCGGACAGGGGTCATTGGAAGGCGCTCCTCGCGCCCTACACGGCCATATTTCTTTCATCCAGATCTGACCAACAGGAGCCGCGTTACAGCGGTTTAAATGGAACAAAGGAAAATAATCTTTTTTAACAATTTTTTTCTCCAAAACTGTAGCACTTAGAAGAACCAGACCGAGGTTGTTGGAAAGGGCCCGTCACGCCCTACAGGGGCATATATTTTTCATCCAGATCTGACCAATAGGAGCCGAGTTATAATGGTTTAAAGGGAACAAAGGAAAAAAAAATTTTTTTTAAACAATTTTTTCCTCCGAAACTGTAGCAGCTAAAACAACCGGAGCGAGGGCATTGGAAAGTGCTCGTCGCGCCCTACGCGCCCATATTTTTTTCATCCAGATCTGAACAATAGGAGCCGAGTTATAACGGTTTAAAGGGAACAAAGGAAAAAAAAATTTTTCTTTAACAATTTTTTTCTCCGAAATTGTGGCACCTAGAACAAACGGAGCGAGGGCGTTGGAATGGGCTCGTCGCCCCCTACACGGCCATATTTTGCTCATCCAGATCTGACCAATAGGAGCCGAGTTATAACGGTTTAAAGGGAACAAAGGAAAAAAAAATTTTTCTTTAACAATATTTTCCTCCGAAACTGTAGCAGCTAAAACAACCGGAGCGAGGGCATTGGAAAGTGCTCGTCGCGCCCTACGCGCCCATATTTTTTTCATCCAGATCTGAACAATAGGAGCCGAGTTATAACGGTTTAAAGGGAACAAAGGAAAAAAAAATTTTTCTTTAACAATTTTTATCTCCGAAACTGTGGCATCTAGAACAACTGGACCGAGGTCGTTGGAAAGGGCTCGTCGCGCCCTACGCGCACATATTTTTTTCATCCATATCTGACCAATAGGAGCCGAGTTACAACGGTTTAAATGGAACAAAGGAAAATAATCTTTCTTTAACAATTTTTGTCTCCAAAACTATAGCACCTAGAACAACCGGAGCGAGGGCATTGGAAAGGGCTCGTCGCCTCCTACAAGACCATATTTTTTTCATCCAGATCTGACTAATAGGAGCCGAGTTATAACGGTTTAAAAGGAACAAAGGAAAAAAAAATTTTTCTTTAACAATTTTTTAATCCGAAACTATAGCACCTAGAACAACCGGAGCGAGGGCATTGGAAAGGACTCGTCGCGCCGTACACGCCCATATTTTTTTCATCCAGATCTGACCAACTGGAGCCGAGTTATAACGGTTTAAAGGGAACAAAGGAAAAAAAAATTTTTTTAACAATTTTTCTCTCCGAAACTGTAGCACCTAGAACAACCGGAGCGAGGGCATTGGAAAGGACTCGTCGCGCCGTACACGCCCATATTTTTTTCATCCAGATATGACCAACTGGAGCCGAGTTATAACGGTTTAAAGGGAACAAAGGAAAAAAAAATTTTCTTTAACAATTTTTCTCTCCGAAACTATAGCACCTAGAACAACCGGAGCGAGGGCATTGGAAAGGACTCGTCGCGCCGTACACGCCCATATTTTTTTCATCCAGATCTGACCAACTGGAGCCGAGTTATAACGGTTTAAAGGGAACAAAGGAAAAAAAAATTTTTTTAACAATTTTTCTCTCCGAAACTGTAGCACCTAGAACAACCGGTGAGAGGGCATTGGAAAGGACTCGTCGCGCCGTACACGCCCATATTTTTTTCATCCAGAGCTGACCAATAGCAGCCGAGTTAGAACGGTTTAAATGGAACAAAGGAAAATAATCTTTCTTTAACAATTTTTGTCTCCAAAACTATAGCACCTAGAACAACTGGAGCGAGGGCATTGGAAAGTGCTCGTCGCGCCGTACACGCCCATATTTTTTTCATCCAGATCTGCCCAATTGGAGCCGAGTTAGAACGGTTTAAATGGAACAAAGGAAAATAATCTTTCTTTAACAATTTTTGTCTCCAAAACTATACCACCTAGAACAACCAGACAGGGGTCATTGGAAGGCGCTCCTCGCGCCCTACACGGCCATATTTCTTTCATCCAGATCTGACCAATAGGAGCCGAGTTAAAACGGTTTAAAGGGAACAAAGGAAAAAAAATTTTTTTTAACAATTTTTCTCTCCGAAACTATAGCATCTAGAACAACTGGAGCGAGGGCATTGGAAAGTGCTCGTCGCGCCGTACACGCCCATATTTTTTTCATCCAGATCTGCCCAATTGGAGCCGAGTTAGAACGGTTTAAATGGAACAAAGGAAAATAATCTTTCTTTAACAATTTTTGTCTCCGAAACTATAGCACCTAGAACAACCGGAGCGAGGGCATTGGAAAGGACTCGTCGCGCCGTACACGCCCATATCTTTTTCATCCAGATATGACCAACTGGAGCCGAGTTATAACGGTTTATAGGGATCAAAGGAAAAAAAAATTTTCTTTAACAATTTTTCTCTCCGAAACTATAGCACCTAGAACAACCGGAGCCAGGGCATTGGAAAGTGCCCGTCGCGCCGTACACGCCCATATTTTTTTCATCCAGATCTGACCAATAGGAGCCGAGTTACAACGGTTTAAATGGAACAAAGGAAAATAATCTTTGTTTAACAATTTTTGTCTCCAAAACTATAGCACCTAGAACAACCGGACAGGGGTCATTGGAAGGTGCTCCTCGCGCCCTACACGGTCATATTTCTTTCATCCAGATCTGACCAGTAGGAGCCGAGTTATAACGGTTTAAAGGGAACAAAGGAAAAAAAAAATTTTCTTTAACAATTTTTATCTCCGAAACTGTGGCACCTAGAACAAACGGAGCAAGGGCATTGGAAAGGGCTCGTCGCCCCCTACACGGCCATATTTTGCTCATCCAGATCTGACCAATAGGAGCCGAGTTATAACGGTTTAAAGGGAACGAAGGAAAAAAAAATTTTCTTTAACAATTTTTCTCTCCGAAACTATAGCACCTAGATCAACCGGACAGGGGTCGTTGGAAGGTGCTCCTCGCGCCCTACACGGCCATATTTCTTTCATCCAGATCTGACCAACAGTAGCCGCGTTACAGCCGTTTAAATGGAACAAAGGAAAATAATCTTTTTTTAACAATTTTTCTCTCCGAAACTATAGCACCTAGATCAACCGGACAGGGGTCATTGGAATGAGCTCCTCGCGCCCTACACTGCCATATTTCTTTCATCCAGATCTGACCAACAGGAGCCGCGTTACAGCGGTTTAAATGGAACAAAGGAAAATAATCTTTCTTTAACAATTTTTTTCTCCAAAACTGTAGCACTTAGAACAACCGGACAGGGGTCATTGGTAGGCGCTCCTCGCGCCCTACACGGCCATATTTTGTTCATCCAGATCTGACCAATAGGAGCTGAGTTATATCGGTTTAAAGGGAACAAAGGAAAAAAAAATTTTTTTTTAACAATTTTTTTCTCCGAAACTATAGCACCTAGAACAACCGGAGCGAGGGCATTGGAAAGGACTCGTCCCGCCTTACACGCCCATATTTTTTTCATCCAGATCTGACCAACTGGAGCCGAGTTATAACGGTTTAAAGGGAACAAAGGAAAAAAAAATTTTTCTTTAACAATTTTTTCTTCCGAAACTGTAGCACCTAGAACAACCGGAGCGAGGGCATTGGAAAGGACTCGTCGCGCCGTACACGCCCATATTTTTTTCATCCAGATCTGACCAACTGGAGCCGAGTTATAACGGTTGAAAGGGAACAAAGGAAAAAAAAATTTTTTTAACAATTTTTCTCTCCGAAACTGTAGCACCTAGAACAACCGGAGCGAGGGCATTGGAAAGGACTCGTCGCGCCGTACACGCCCATATTTTTTTCATCCAGATCTGACCAACTGGAGCCGAGTTACAACGGATTAAATGGAACAAAGGAAAATAATCTTTCTTTAACAATTTTTGTCTCCAAAACTATAGCACCTAGAACAACCGGAGCGAGGGCATTGGAAAGGGCTCGTTGCCTCCTACAAGACCATATTTTTTTCATCCAGATCTGACTAATAGGAGCCGAGTTATAACGGTTTAAAAGGAACAAAGGAAAAAAAAATTTTTCTTTAACAATTTTTTAATCCGAAACTATAGCACCTAGAACAACCGGAGCGAGGGCATTGGAAAGGACTCGTCGCGCCGTACACGCCCATATTTTTTTCATCCAGATCTGACCAACTGGAGCCGAGTTATAACGGTTTAATGGGAACAAAGGAAAAAAAAATTTTTTTAACAATTTTTCTCTCCGAAACTGTAGCACCTAGAACAACCGGAGCGAGGGCATTGGAAAGGACTCGTCGCGCCGTACACGCCCATATTTTTTTCATCCAGATATGACCAACTGGAGCCGAGTTATAACGGTTTAAAGGGAACAAAGGAAAAAAAAATTTTCTTTAACAATTTTTCTCTCCGAAACTATAGCACCTAGAACAACCGGAGCGAGGGCATTGGAAAGTGCCCGTCGCGCCGTACACGCCCATATTTTTTTCATCCAGATCTGACCAATAGGAGCCGAGTTATAACGGTTTAAAGGGAACAAAGGAAAAAAAAAATTTTCTTTAACAATTTTTATCTCCGAAACTGTGGCATCTAGAACAACTGGACCGAGGTCGTTGGAAAGGGCTCGTCGCGCCCTACGCGCCCATATTTTTTTCATCCAGAGCTGACCAATAGGAGCCGAGTTACAACGGTTTAAATGGAACAAAGGAAAATAATCTTTCTTTAACAATTTTTTTCTCCAAAACTATAGCACCTAGAACAACCGGACCGAGGTTGTTGGAAAGGGCCCGTCGCGCCCTACAGGGGCATATATTTTTCATCCAAATGTGACCAATAGGAGCCGAGTTATAACGGTTTAAATGGAACAAAGGAAAAAAAATTTTTCTTTAACAATTTTTGTCTACGAAACTGTGGCATCTAGAACAACTGGACCGAGGTCATTGGAAAGGGCTCGTCGCGCCCTACGCGCCCATATTTTTTTCATCCAGAGCTGACCAATAGGAGCCGAGTTACAACGGTTTAAATGGAACAAAGGAAAATAATCTTTGTTTAACAATTTTTGTCTCCAAAACTATAGCACCTAGAACAACCGGATAGGGGTCATTGGAAGGTGCTCCTCGCGCCCTACACGGTCATATTTCTTTCATCCAGATCTGACCAATAGGAGCCGAGTTATAACGGTTTAAAGGGAACAAAGGAAAAAAAAAATTTTCTTTAACAATTTTTATCTCCGAAACTGTGGCACCTAGAACAAGCGGAGCAAGGGCATTGGAAAGGGCTCGTCGCCCCCTACACGGCCATATTTTGCTCATCCAGATCTGACCAATAGGAGCCGAGTTATAACGGTTTAAAGGGAACAAAGGAAAAAAAAATTTTCCTTTAAAATATTTTTCTCCGAAACTATAGCACCTAGAACAACCGGACAGGGGTCATTGGAAGGCGCTCCTCGCGCCCTACACTGCCATATTTCTCTCATCCAGATCTGACCAATAGGAGCCGAGTTATAACGGTTTAGAGGGAACAAAGGAACAAAAAATTTTTCTTTAACAATTTTTTCTTCCGAAACTGTAGCACCTAGAACAACCGGAGCTAGGGCATTGGAAAGGACTCGTCGCGCCGTACACGCCCATATTTTTTTCATCCAGATCTGACCAATAGGAGCCGAGTTATAACGGTTTAAAGGGAACAAAGGAAAAAAAAATTTTCTTTAACAATTTTTCTCTCCGAAAATATAGCACCTAGATCAACCGTACAGGGGTCATTGGAAGGCGCTCCTCGCGCCCTACACGGCCATATTTCTTTCATCCAGATCTGACCAACAGGAGCCGCGTTACAGCGGTTTAAATGGAACAAAGGAAAATAATCTTTCTTTAAAAATTTTTTTCTCCAAAACTGTAGCACTTAGAACAACCGGACAGGGATCATTGGCAGGCGCTCCTCGCGCCCTACACGGCCATATTTTGTTCATCCAGATCTGACCAATAGGAGTCGAGTAATAACGGTTTAAAGGGAACAAAGGAAAAAAAAATTTTCTTTTAACAATTTTTTCCTCCGAAACTGTAGCACTTAGAACAACCGGAGCGAGGGCATTGGAAAGGACTCGTCCCGCCGTACACGCCCATATTTTTTTCATCCAGATCTGACAAACTGGAACCGAGTTATAACGGTTCAAAGGGAACAAAGGAAAAAAAAATTTTTTTTTAACAATTTTTTCCTCCGAAACTGTAGCACTTAGAACAACCGGAGCGAGGGCATTGGAAAGGACTCGTCGCGCCGTACACGCCCATATTTTTTTCATCCAGATCTGACCAACTGGAGCCGAGTTATAACGGTTTAAAGGGAACAAAGGAAAAAAAAATTTTTTTAACAATTTTTCTCTCCGAAACTGTAGCACCTAGAACAACCGGTGAGAGGGCATTGGAAAGGACTCGTCGCGCCGTACATGCCCATATTTTTTTCATCCAGAGCTGACCAATAGCAGCCGAGTTAGAACGGTTTAAATGGAACAAAGGAAAATAATCCTTCTTTAACAATTTTTGTCTCCAAAACTATAGCACCTAGAACAACCGGACAGGGGTCATTGGAAGGCGCTCCTCGCGCCCTACACTGCCATATTTCTTTCATCCAGATCTGACCAATAGGAGCTGAGTTATAACGGTTTAAATGGAACAAAGGAAAAAAAAATTTTCTTTAACAATTTTTCTCTCCGAAACTATAGCACCTAGATCAACCGGACAGGGGTCATTGGAAGGCGCTCCTCGCGCCCTACACGGCCATATTTCTTTCATCCAGATCTGACCAACAGGAGCCGCGTTACAGCGGTTTAAATGGAACAAAGGAAAATAATCTTTTTTAACAATTTTTTTCTCCAAAACTGTAGCACTTAGAAGAACCAGACCGAGGTTGTTGGAAAGGGCCCGTCACGCCCTACAGGGGCATATATTTTTCATCCAGATCTGACCAATAGGAGCCGAGTTATAATGGTTTAAAGGGAACAAAGGAAAAAAAAATTTTTTTTAAACAATTTTTTCCTCCGAAACTGTAGCAGCTAAAACAACCGGAGCGAGGGCATTGGAAAGTGCTCGTCGCGCCCTACGCGCCCATATTTTTTTCATCCAGATCTGAACAATAGGAGCCGAGTTATAACGGTTTAAAGGGAACAAAGGAAAAAAAAATTTTTCTTTAACAATTTTTTTCTCCGAAATTGTGGCACCTAGAACAAACGGAGCGAGGGCGTTGGAATGGGCTCGTCGCCCCCTACACGGCCATATTTTGCTCATCCAGATCTGACCAATAGGAGCCGAGTTATAACGGTTTAAAGGGAACAAAGGAAAAAAAAATTTTTCTTTAACAATATTTTCCTCCGAAACTGTAGCAGCTAAAACAACCGGAGCGAGGGCATTGGAAAGTGCTCGTCGCGCCCTACGCGCCCATATTTTTTTCATCCAGATCTGAACAATAGGAGCCGAGTTATAACGGTTTAAAGGGAACAAAGGAAAAAAAAATTTTTCTTTAACAATTTTTATCTCCGAAACTGTGGCATCTAGAACAACTGGACCGAGGTCGTTGGAAAGGGCTCGTCGCGCCCTACGCGCACATATTTTTTTCATCCATATCTGACCAATAGGAGCCGAGTTACAACGGTTTAAATGGAACAAAGGAAAATAATCTTTCTTTAACAATTTTTGTCTCCAAAACTATAGCACCTAGAACAACCGGAGCGAGGGCATTGGAAAGGGCTCGTCGCCTCCTACAAGACCATATTTTTTTCATCCAGATCTGACTAATAGGAGCCGAGTTATAACGGTTTAAAAGGAACAAAGGAAAAAAAAATTTTTCTTTAACAATTTTTTAATCCGAAACTATAGCACCTAGAACAACCGGAGCGAGGGCATTGGAAAGGACTCGTCGCGCCGTACACGCCCATATTTTTTTCATCCAGATCTGACCAACTGGAGCCGAGTTATAACGGTTTAAAGGGAACAAAGGAAAAAAAAATTTTTTTAACAATTTTTCTCTCCGAAACTGTAGCACCTAGAACAACCGGAGCGAGGGCATTGGAAAGGACTCGTCGCGCCGTACACGCCCATATTTTTTTCATCCAGATATGACCAACTGGAGCCGAGTTATAACGGTTTAAAGGGAACAAAGGAAAAAAAAATTTTCTTTAACAATTTTTCTCTCCGAAACTATAGCACCTAGAACAACCGGAGCGAGGGCATTGGAAAGGACTCGTCGCGCCGTACACGCCCATATTTTTTTCATCCAGATCTGACCAACTGGAGCCGAGTTATAACGGTTTAAAGGGAACAAAGGAAAAAAAAATTTTTTTAACAATTTTTCTCTCCGAAACTGTAGCACCTAGAACAACCGGTGAGAGGGCATTGGAAAGGACTCGTCGCGCCGTACACGCCCATATTTTTTTCATCCAGAGCTGACCAATAGCAGCCGAGTTAGAACGGTTTAAATGGAACAAAGGAAAATAATCTTTCTTTAACAATTTTTGTCTCCAAAACTATAGCACCTAGAACAACCGGAGCGAGGGCATTGGAAAGTGCTCGTCGCGCCCTACGCGCCCATATTTTTTTCATCCAGATCTGAACAATAGGAGCCGAGTTATAACGGTTTAAAGGGAACAAAGGAAAAAAAATTTTTTTTAACAATTTTTCTCTCCGAAACTATACCACCTAGAACAACCGGAGCGAGGGCTTTGGAAAGGGCTCGTCGCGCCGTACACGCCTATATTTTTTTCATCCAGATCTGCCCAATATGAGCCGAGTTATAACGGATAAAGCGGAACATAGGAAAAAAAAATTTTTCTTTAACAATTTTTATCTCCGAAACTGTGGCATCTAGAACAACTGGACCGAGGTCGTTGGAAAGGGCTCGTCGCGCCCTACGCGCACATATTTTGTTCATCCATATCTGACCAATAGGAGCCGAGTTATAACGGTTTAAAAGGAACAAAGGAAAAAAAAATTTTTCTTTAACAATTTTTTAATCCGAAACTATAGCACCTAGAACAACCGGAGCGAGGGCATTGGAAAGGACTCGTCGCGCCGTACACGCCCATATTTTTTTCATCCAGATCTGACCAACTGGAGCCGAGTTATAACGGTTTAAAGGGAACAAAGGAAAAAAAAATTTTTTTAACAATTTTTCTCTCCGAAACTGTAGCACCTAGAACAACCGGAGCGAGGGCATTGGAAAGGACTCGTCGCGCCGTACACGCCCATATTTTTTTCATCCAGATCTGACCAATAGGAGCCGAGTTATAACGGTTTAAATGGAACAAAGGAAAAAAAATTTTTCTTTAACAATTTTTGTCTCCGAAACTGTGGCATCTAGAACAACTGGACCGAGGTCATTGGAAAGGGCTCGTAGCGCCCTACGCGCCCATATTTTTTTCATCCAGAGCTGACCAATAGGAGCCGAGTTACAACGGTTTAAATGGAACAAAGGAAAATAATCTTTGTTTAACAATTTTTGTCTCCGAAACTGTGGCATCTAGAACAACTGGACCGAGGTCATTGGAAAGGGCTCGTCGCGCCCTACGCGCCCATATTTTTTTCATCCAGAGCTGACCAATAGGAGCCGAGTTATAACGGTTTAAAGGGAACAAAGGAAAAAAAAAATTTTCTTTAACAATTTTTATCTCCGAAACTGTGGCACCTAGAACAAGCGGAGCAAGGGCATTGGAAAGGGCTCGTCGCCCCCTACACGGCCATATTTTGCTCATCCAGATCTGACCAATAGGAGCCGAGTTGTAACGGTTTAAAGGGAACAAAGGAACAAAAAATTTTTCTTTAACAATTTTTTCTTCCGAAACTGTAGCACCTAGAACAACCGGAGCTAGGGCATTGGAAAGGACTCGTCGCGCCGTACACGCCCATATTTTTTTCATCCAGATCTGACCAATAGGAGCCGAGTTATAACGGTTTAAAGGGAACAAAGGAAAAAAAAATTTTCTTTAACAATTTTTCTCTCCGAAAATATAGCACCTAGATCAACCGGACAGGGGTCATTGGAAGGCGCTCCTCGCGCCCTACACGGCCATATTTCTTTCATCCAGATCTGACCAACAGGAGCCGCGTTACAGCGGTTTAAATGGAACAAAGGAAAATAATCTTTCTTTAAAAATTTTTTTCTCCAAAACTGTAGCACTTAGAACAACCGGACAGGGATCATTGGAAGGCGCTCCTCGCGCCCTACACGGCCATATTTTGTTCATCCAGATCTGACCAATAGGAGTCGAGTAATAACGGTTTAAAGGGAACAAAGGAAAAAAAAATTTTCTTTTAACAATTTTTTCCTCCGAAACTGTAGCACTTAGAACAACCGGAGCGAGGGCATTGGAAAGGACTCGTCCCGCCGTACACGCCCATATTTTTTTCATCCAGATCTGACAAACTGGAACCGAGTTATAACGGTTCAAAGGGAACAAAGGAAAAAAAAATTTTTTTTTAACAATTTTTTCCTCCGAAACTGTAGCACTTAGAACAACCGGAGCGAGGGCATTGGAAAGGACTCGCCGCGCCGTACACGCCCATATTTTTTTCATCCAGATCTGACCAACTGGAGCCGAGTTATAACGGTTTAAAGGGAACAAAGGAAAAAAAAATTTTTTTAACAATTTTTCTCTCCGAAACTGTAGCACCTAGAACAACCGGTGAGAGGGCATTGGAAAGGACTCGTCGCGCCGTACATGCCCATATTTTTTTCATCCAGAGCTGACCAATAGCAGCCGAGTTAGAACGGTTTAAATGGAACAAAGGAAAATAATCCTTCTTTAACAATTTTTGTCTCCAAAACTATAGCACCTAGAACAACCGGACAGGGGTCATTGGAAGGCGCTCCTCGCGCCCTACACTGCCATATTTCTTTCATCCAGATCTGACCAATAGGAGCTGAGTTATAACGGTTTAAAGGGAACAAAGGAAAAAAAAATTTTCTTTAACAATTTTTCTCTCCGAAACTATAGCACCTAGATCAACCGGACAGGGGTCATTGGAAGGCGCTCCTCGCGCCCTACACGGCCATATTTCTTTCATCTAGATCTGACCAACAGGAGCCGCGTTACAGCGGTTTAAATGGAACAAAGGAAAATAATCTTTTTTAACAATTTTTTTCTCCAAAACTGTAGCACTTAGAAGAACCAGACCGAGGTTGTTGGAAAGGGCCCGTCACGCCCTACAGGGGCATATATTTTTCATCCAGATCTGACCAATAGGAGCCGAGTTATAACGGTTTAAAGGGAACAAAGGAAAAAAAAATTTTTTTTAAACAATTTTTTCCTCCGAAACTGTAGCAGCTAAAACAACCGGAGCGAGGGCATTGGAAAGTGCTCGTCGCGCCCTACGCGCCCATATTTTTTTCATCCAGATCTGAACAATAGGAGCCGAGTTATAACGGTTTAAAGGGAACAAAGGAAAAAAAAATTTTTCTTTAACAATTTTTTTCTCCGAAATTGTGGCACCTAGAACAAACGGAGCGAGGGCATTGGAATGGGCTCGTCGCCCCCTACACGGCCATATTTTGCTCATCCAGATCTGACCAATAGGAGCCGAGTTATAACGGTTTAAAGGGAACAAAGGAAAAAAAAATTTTTCTTTAACAATATTTTTCTCCGAAACTATAGCACCTAGAACAACCGGACAGGGGTCATTGGAAGGCGCTCCTCGCGCCCTACACTGCCATATCTCTCATCCAGATCTGACCAATAGGAGCCGAGTTATAACGGTTTAAAGGGAACAAAGGAAAAAAAATTTTTTTTAACAATTTTTCTCTCCGAAACTATACCACCTAGAACAACCGGAGCGAGGGCTTTGGAAAGGGCTCGTCGCGCCGTACACGCCTATATATTTTTCATCCAGATCTGCCCAATATGAGCCGAGTTATAACGGATAAAGCGGAACATAGGAAAAAAAAATTTTTCTTTAACAATTTTTATCTCCGAAACTGTGGCATCTAGAACAACTGGACCGAGGTCGTTGGAAAGGGCTCGTCGCGCCCTACGCGCACATATTTTTTTCATCCATATCTGACCAATAGGAGCCGAGTTACAACGGTTTAAATGGAACAAAGGAAAAAAAAATTTTCTTTAACAATTTTTCTCTCCGAAACTATAGCACCTAGAACAACCGGAGCGAGGGCATTGGAAAGGACTCGTCGCGCCGTACACGCCCATATTTTTTTCATCCAGATCTGACCAACTGGAGCCGAGTTATAACCGTTTAAAGGGAACAAAGGAAAAAAAAATTTTTTTAACAATTTTTCTCTCCGAAACTGTAGCACCTAGAACAACCGGTGAGAGGGCATTGGAAAGGACTCGTCGCGCCGTACACGCCCATATTTTTTTCATCCAGAGCTGACCAATAGCAGCCGAGTTAGAACGGTTTAAATGGAACAAAGGAAAATAATCTTTCTTCAACAATTTTTGTCTCCAAAACTATAGCACCTAGAACAACCGGAGCGAGGGCATTGGAAAGTGCTCGTCGCGCCCTACGCGCCCATATTTTTTTCATCCAGATCTGAACAATAGGAGCCGAGTTATAACGGTTTAAAGGGAACAAAGGAAAAAAAATTTTTTTTAACAATTTTTCTCTCCAAAACTATACCACCTAGAACAACCGGAGCGAGGGCTTTGGAAAGGGCTCGTCGCGCCGTACACGCCTATATTTTTTTCATCCAGATCTGCCCAATATGAGCCGAGTTATAACGGATAAAGCGGAACATAGGAAAAAAAAATTTTTCTTTAACAATTTTTATCTCCGAAACTGTGGCATCTAGAACAACTGGACCGAGGTCGTTGGAAAGGGCTCGTCGCGCCCTACGCGCACATATTTTGTTCATCCATATCTGACCAATAGGAGCCGAGTTACAACGGTTTAAATGGAACAAAGGAAAATAATCTTTCTTTAACAATTTTTTTCTCCAAAACTATAGCACCTAGAACAACCGGACCGAGGTTGTTGGAAAGGGCCCGTCGCGCCCTACAGGGGCATATATTTTTCATCCAAATGTGACCAATAGGAGCCGAGTTATAACGGTTTAAATGGAACAAAGGAAAAAAAATTTTTCTTTAACAATTTTTGTCTCCGAAACTGTGGCATCTAGAACAACTGGACCGAGGTCATTGGAAAGGGCTCGTCGCGCCCTACGCGCCCATATTTTTTTCATCCAGAGCTGACCAATAGGAGCCGAGTTACAACGGTTTAAATGGAACAAAGGAAAATAATCTTTGTTTAACAATTTTTGTCTCCAAAACTATAGCACCTAGAACAACCGGATAGGGGTCATTGGAAGGCGCTCCTCGCGCCCTACACGGCCATATTTCTTTCATCCAGATCTGACCAACAGGAGCCGCGTTACAGCGGTTTAAATGGAACAAAGGAAAATAATCTTTCTTTAAAAATTTTTTTCTCCAAAACTGTAGCACTTAGAACAACCGGACAGGGATCATTGGAAGGCGCTCCTCGCGCCCTACACGGCCATATTTTGTTCATCCAGATCTGACCAATAGGAGTCGAGTAATAACGGTTTAAAGGGAACAAAGGAAAAAAAAATTTTCTTTTAACAATTTTTTCCTCCGAAACTGTAGCACTTAGAACAACCGGAGCGAGGGCATTGGAAAGGACTCGTCCCGCCGTACACGCCCATATTTTTTTCATCCAGATCTGACAAACTGGAACCGAGTTATAACGGTTCAAAGGGAACAAAGGAAAAAAAAATTTTTTTTTAACAATTTTTTCCTCCGAAACTGTAGCACTTAGAACAACCGGAGCGAGGGCATTGGAAAGGACTCGTCGCGCCGTACACGCCCATATTTTTTTCATCCAGATCTGACCAACTGGAGCCGAGTTATAACGGTTTAAAGGGAACAAAGGAAAAAAAAATTTTTTTAACAATTTTTCTCTCCGAAACTGTAGCACCTAGAACAACCGGTGAGAGGGCATTGGAAAGGACTCGTCGCGCCGTACATGCCCATATTTTTTTCATCCAGAGCTGACCAATAGCAGCCGAGTTAGAACGGTTTAAATGGAACAAAGGAAAATAATCCTTCTTTAACAATTTTTGTCTCCAAAACTATAGCACCTAGAACAACCGGACAGGGGTCATTGGAAGGCGCTCCTCGCGCCCTACACTGCCATATTTCTTTCATCCAGATCTGACCAATAGGAGCTGAGTTATAACGGTTTAAAGGGAACAAAGGAAAAAAAAATTTTCTTTAACAATTTTTCTCTCCGAAACTATAGCACCTAGATCAACCGGACAGGGGTCATTGGAAGGCGCTCCTCGCGCCCTACACGGCCATATTTCTTTCATCCAGATCTGACCAACAGGAGCCGCGTTACAGCGGTTTAAATGGAACAAAGGAAAATAATCTTTTTTAACAATTTTTTTCTCCAAAACTGTAGCACTTAGAAGAACCAGACCGAGGTTGTTGGAAAGGGCCCGTCACGCCCTACAGGGGCATATATTTTTCATCCAGATCTGACCAATAGGAGCCGAGTTATAACGGTTTAAAGGGAACAAAGGAAAAAAAAATTTTTTTTAAACAATTTTTTCCTCCGAAACTGTAGCAGCTAAAACAACCGGAGCGAGGGCATTGGAAAGTGCTCGTCGCGCCCTACGCGCCCATATTTTTTTCATCCAGATCTGAACAATAGGAGCCGAGTTATAACGGTTTAAAGGGAACAAAGGAAAAAAAAATTTTTCTTTAACAATTTTTTTCTCCGAAATTGTGGCACCTAGAACAAACGGAGCGAGGGCATTGGAATGGGCTCGTCGCCCCCTACACGGCCATATTTTGCTCATCCAGATCTGACCAATAGGAGCCGAGTTATAACGGTTTAAAGGGAACAAAGGAAAAAAAAATTTTTCTTTAACAATATTTTTCTCCGAAACTATAGCACCTAGAACAACCGGACAGGGGTCATTGGAAGGCGCTCCTCGCGCCCTACACTGCCATATTTCTCTCATCCAGATCTGACCAATAGGAGCCGAGTTATAACGGTTTAAAGGGAACAAAGGAAAAAAAATTTTTTTTAACAATTTTTCTCTCCGAAACTATACCACCTAGAACAACCGGAGCGAGGGCTTTGGAAAGGGCTCGTCGCGCCGTACACGCCTATATATTTTTCATCCAGATCTGCCCAATATGAGCCGAGTTATAACGGATAAAGCGGAACATAGGAAAAAAAAATTTTTCTTTAACAATTTTTATCTCCGAAACTGTGGCATCTAGAACAACTGGACCGAGGTCGTTGGAAAGGGCTCGTCGCGCCCTACGCGCACATATTTTTTTCATCCATATCTGACCAATAGGAGCCGAGTTACAACGGTTTAAATGGAACAAAGGAAAAAAAAATTTTCTTTAACAATTTTTCTCTCCGAAACTATAGCACCTAGAACAACCGGAGCGAGGGCATTGGAAAGGACTCGTCGCGCCGTACACGCCCATATTTTTTTCATCCAGATCTGACCAACTGGAGCCGAGTTATAACCGTTTAAAGGGAACAAAGGAAAAAAAAATTTTTTTAACAATTTTTCTCTCCGAAACTGTAGCACCTAGAACAACCGGTGAGAGGGCATTGGAAAGGACTCGTCGCGCCGTACACGCCCATATTTTTTTCATCCAGAGCTGACCAATAGCAGCCGAGTTAGAACGGTTTAAATGGAACAAAGGAAAATAATCTTTCTTCAACAATTTTTGTCTCCAAAACTATAGCACCTAGAACAACCGGAGCGAGGGCATTGGAAAGTGCTCGTCGCGCCCTACGCGCCCATATTTTTTTCATCCAGATCTGAACAATAGGAGCCGAGTTATAACGGTTTAAAGGGAACAAAGGAAAAAAAATTTTTTTTAACAATTTTTCTCTCCAAAACTATACCACCTAGAACAACCGGAGCGAGGGCTTTGGAAAGGGCTCGTCGCGCCGTACACGCCTATATTTTTTTCATCCAGATCTGCCCAATATGAGCCGAGTTATAACGGATAAAGCGGAACATAGGAAAAAAAAATTTTTCTTTAACAATTTTTATCTCCGAAACTGTGGCATCTAGAACAACTGGACCGAGGTCGTTGGAAAGGGCTCGTCGCGCCCTACGCGCACATATTTTGTTCATCCATATCTGACCAATAGGAGCCGAGTTACAACGGTTTAAATGGAACAAAGGAAAATAATCTTTCTTTAACAATTTTTTTCTCCAAAACTATAGCACCTAGAACAACCGGACCGAGGTTGTTGGAAAGGGCCCGTCGCGCCCTACAGGGGCATATATTTTTCATCCAAATGTGACCAATAGGAGCCGAGTTATAACGGTTTAAATGGAACAAAGGAAAAAAAATTTTTCTTTAACAATTTTTGTCTCCGAAACTGTGGCATCTAGAACAACTGGACCGAGGTCATTGGAAAGGGCTCGTCGCGCCCTACGCGCCCATATTTTTTTCATCCAGAGCTGACCAATAGGAGCCGAGTTACAACGGTTTAAATGGAACAAAGGAAAATAATCTTTGTTTAACAATTTTTGTCTCCAAAACTATAGCACCTAGAACAACCGGATAGGGGTCATTGGAAGGTGCTCCTCGCGCCCTACACGGTCATATTTCTTTCATCCAGATCTGACCAATAGGAGCCGAGTTATAACGGTTTAAAGGGAACAAAGGAAAAAAAAAATTTTCTTTAACAATTTTTATCTCCGAAACTGTGGCACCTAGAACAAGCGGAGCAAGGGCATTGGAAAGGGCTCGTCGCCCCCTACACGGCCATATTTTGCTCATCCAGATCTGACCAATAGGAGCCGAGTTATAACGGTTTAAAGGGAACAAAGGAAAAAAAAATTTTCCTTTAAAATATTTTTCTCCGAAACTATAGCACCTAGAACAACCGGACAGGGGTCATTGGAAGGCGCTCCTCGCGCCCTACACTGCCATATTTCTCTCATCCAGATCTGACCAATAGGAGCCGAGTTATAACGGTTTAGAGGGAACAAAGGAACAAAAAATTTTTCTTTAATAATTTTTTCTTCCGAAACTGTAGCACCTAGAACAACCGGAGCTAGGGCATTGGAAAGGACTCGTCGCGCCGTACACGCCCATATTTTTTTCATCCAGATCTGACCAATAGGAGCCGAGTTATAACGGTTTAAAGGGAACAAAGGAAAAAAAAATTTTCTTTAACAATTTTTCTCTCCGAAAATATAGCACCTAGATCAACCGGACAGGGGTCATTGGAAGGCGCTCCTCGCGCCCTACACGGCCATATTTCTTTCATCCAGATCTGACCAACAGGAGCCGCGTTACAGCGGTTTAAATGGAACAAAGGAAAATAATCTTTCTTTAAAAATTTTTTTCTCCAAAACTGTAGCACTTAGAACAACCGGACAGGGATCATTGGAAGGCGCTCCTCGCGCCCTACACGGCCATATTTTGTTCATCCAGATCTGACCAATAGGAGTCGAGTAATAACGGTTTAAAGGGAACAAAGGAAAAAAAAATTTTCTTTTAACAATTTTTTCCTCCGAAACTGTAGCACTTAGAACAACCGGAGCGAGGGCATTGGAAAGGACTCGTCCCGCCGTACACGCCCATATTTTTTTCATCCAGATCTGACAAACTGGAACCGAGTTATAACGGTTCAAAGGGAACAAAGGAAAAAAAAATTTTTTTTTAACAATTTTTTCCTCCGAAACTGTAGCACTTAGAACAACCGGAGCGAGGGCATTGGAAAGGACTCGTCGCGCCGTACATGCCCATATTTTTTTCATCCAGAGCTGACCAATAGCAGCCGAGTTAGAACGGTTTAAATGGAACAAAGGAAAATAATCCTTCTTTAACAATTTTTGTCTCCAAAACTATAGCACCTAGAACAACCGGACAGGGGTCATTGGAAGGCGCTCCTCGCGCCCTACACTGCCATATTTCTTTCATCCAGATCTGACCAATAGGAGCTGAGTTATAACGGTTTAAAGGGAACAAAGGAAAAAAAAATTTTTTTAACAATTTTTCTCTCCGAAACTGTAGCACCTAGAACAACCGGTGAGAGGGCATTGGAAAGGACTCGTCGCGCCGTACATGCCCATATTTTTTTCATCCAGAGCTGACCAATAGCAGCCGAGTTAGAACGGTTTAAATGGAACAAAGGAAAATAATCCTTCTTTAACAATTTTTGTCTCCAAAACTATAGCACCTAGAACAACCGGACAGGGGTCATTGGAAGGCGCTCCTCGCGCCCTACACTGCCATATTTCTTTCATCCAGATCTGACCAATAGGAGCTGAGTTATAACGGTTTAAAGGGAACAAAGGAAAAAAAAATTTTCTTTAACAATTTTTCTCTCCGAAACTATAGCACCTAGATCAACCGGACAGGGGTCATTGGAAGGCGCTCCTCGCGCCCTACACGGCCATATTTCTTTCATCCAGATCTGACCAACAGGAGCCGCGTTACAGCGGTTTAAATGGAACAAAGGAAAATAATCTTTTTTAACAATTTTTTTCTCCAAAACTGTAGCACTTAGAAGAACCAGACCGAGGTTGTTGGAAAGGGCCCGTCACGCCCTACAGGGGCATATATTTTTCATCCAGATCTGACCAATAGGAGCCGAGTTATAACGGTTTAAAGGGAACAAAGGAAAAAAAAATTTTTTTTAAACAATTTTTTCCTCCGAAACTGTAGCAGCTAAAACAACCGGAGCGAGGGCATTGGAAAGTGCTCGTCGCGCCCTACGCGCCCATATTTTTTTCATCCAGATCTGAACAATAGGAGCCGAGTTATAACGGTTTAAAGGGAACAAAGGAAAAAAAAATTTTTCTTTAACAATTTTTTTCTCCGAAATTGTGGCACCTAGAACAAACGGAGCGAGGGCATTGGAATGGGCTCGTCGCCCCCTACACGGCCATATTTTGCTCATCCAGATCTGACCAATAGGAGCCGAGTTATAACGGTTTAAAAGGAACAAAGGAAAAAAAAATTTTTCTTTAACAATATTTTTCTCCGAAACTATAGCACCTAGAACAACCGGACAGGGGTCATTGGAAGGCGCTCCTCGCGCCCTACACTGCCATATTTCTCTCATCCAGATCTGACCAATAGGAGCCGAGTTATAACGGTTTAAAGGGAACAAAGGAAAAAAAATTTTTTTTAACAATTTTTCTCTCCGAAACTATACCACCTAGAACAACCGGAGCGAGGGCTTTGGAAAGGGCTCGTCGCGCCGTACACGCCTATATATTTTTCATCCAGATCTGCCCAATATGAGCCGAGTTATAACGGATAAAGCGGAACATAGGAAAAAAAAATTTTTCTTTAACAATTTTTATCTCCGAAACTGTGGCATCTAGAACAACTGGACCGAGGTCGTTGGAAAGGGCTCGTCGCGCCCTACGCGCACATATTTTTTTCATCCATATCTGACCAATAGGAGCCGAGTTACAACGGTTTAAATGGAACAAAGGAAAATAATCTTTCTTTAACAATTTTTGTCTCCAAAACTATAGCACCTAGAACAACCGGAGCGAGGGCATTGGAAAGGGCTCGTCGCCTCCTACAAGACCATATTTTTTTCATCCAGATCTGACTAATAGGAGCCGAGTTATAACGGTTTAAAAGGAACAAAGGAAAAAAAAATTTTTCTTTAACAATTTTTTAATCCGAAACTATAGCACCTAGAACAACCGGAGCGAGGGCATTGGAAAGGACTCGTCGCGCCGTACACGCCCATATTTTTTTCATCCAGATCTGACCAACTGGAGCCGAGTTATAACGGTTTAAAGGGAACAAAGGAAAAAAAAATTTTTTTAACAATTTTTCTCTCCGAAACTGTAGCACCTAGAACAACCGGAGCGAGGGCATTGGAAAGGACTCGTCGCGCCGTACACGCCCATATTTTTTTCATCCAGATATGATCAACTGGAGCCGAGTTATAACGGTTTAAAGGGAACAAAGGAAAAAAAAATTTTCTTTAACAATTTTTCTCTCCGAAACTATAGCACCTAGAACAACCGGAGCGAGGGCATTGGAAAGGACTCGTCGCGCCGTACACGCCCATATTTTTTTCATCCAGATCTGACCAACTGGAGCCGAGTTATAACGGTTTAAAGGGAACAAAGGAAAAAAAAATTTTTTTAACAATTTTTCTCTCCGAAACTGTAGCACCTAGAACAACCGGTGAGAGGGCATTGGAAAGGACTCGTCGCGCCGTACACGCCCATATTTTTTTCATCCAGAGCTGACCAATAGCAGCCGAGTTAGAACGGTTTAAATGGAACAAAGGAAAATAATCTTTCTTTAACAATTTTTGTCTCCAAAACTATAGCACCTAGAACAACCGGAGCGAGGGCATTGGAAAGTGCTCGTCGCGCCCTACGCGCCCATATTTTTTTCATCCAGATCTGAACAATAGGAGCCGAGTTATAACGGTTTAAAGGGAACAAAGGAAAAAAAATTTTTTTTAACAATTTTTCTCTCCGAAACTATACCACCTAGAACAACCGGAGCAAGGGCTTTGGAAAGGGCTCGTCGCGCCGTACACGCCTATATTTTTTTCATCCAGATCTGCCCAATATGAGCCGAGTTATAACGGATAAAGCGGAACATAGGAAAAAAAAATTTTTCTTTAACAATTTTTATCTCCGAAACTGTGGCATCTAGAACAACTGGACCGAGGTCGTTGGAAAGGGCTCGTCGCGCCCTACGCGCACATATTTTGTTCATCCATATCTGACCAATAGGAGCCGAGTTATAACGGTTTAAAAGGAACAAAGGAAAAAAAAATTTTTCTTTAACAATTTTTTAATCCGAAACTATAGCACCTAGAACAACCGGAGCGAGGGCATTGGAAAGGACTCGTCGCGCCGTACACGCCCATATTTTTTTCATCCAGATCTGACCAACTGGAGCCGAGTTATAACGGTTTAAAGGGAACAAAGGAAAAAAAAATTTTTTTAACAATTTTTCTCTCCGAAACTGTAGCACCTAGAACAACCGGAGCGAGGGCATTGGAAAGGACTCGTCGCGCCGTACACGCCCATATTTTTTTCATCCAGATCTGACCAATAGGAGCCGAGTTATAACGGTTTAAAGGGAACAAAGGAAAAAAAAAATTTTCTTTAACAATTTTTATCTCCGAAACTGTGGCATCTAGAACAACTGGACCGAGGTCGTTGGAAAGGGCTCGTCGCGCCCTACGCGCACATATTTTGTTCATCCATATCTGACCAATAGGAGCCGAGTTACAACGGTTTAAATGGAACAAAGGAAAATAATCTTTCTTTAACAATTTTTTTCTCCAAAACTATAGCACCTAGAACAACCGGACCGAGGTTGTTGGAAAGGGCCCGTCGCGCCCTACAGGGGCATATATTTTTCATCCAAATGTGACCAATAGGAGCCGAGTTATAACGGTTTAAATGGAACAAAGGAAAAAAAATTTTTCTTTAACAATTTTTGTCTCCGAAACTGTGGCATCTAGAACAACTGGACCGAGGTCATTGGAAAGGGCTCGTCGCGCCCTACGCGCCCATATTTTTTTCATCCAGAGCTGACCAATAGGAGCCGAGTTACAACGGTTTAAATGGAACAAAGGAAAATAATCTTTGTTTAACAATTTTTATCTCCGAAACTGTGGCACCTAGAACAAACGGAGCAAGGGCATTGGAAAGGGCTCGTCGCCCCCTACACGGCCATATTTTGCTCATCCAGATCTGACCAATAGGAGCCGAGTTATAACGGTTTAAAGGGAACAAAGGAAAAAAAAATTTTCCTTTAAAATATTTTTCTCCGAAACTATAGCACCTAGAACAACCGGACAGGGGTCATTGGAAGGCGCTCCTCGCGCCCTACACTGCCATATTTCTTTCATCCAGATCTGACCAATAGGAGCCGAGTTATAACGGTTTAAAGGGAACAAAGGAAAAAAAAATTTTTTTTAACAATTTTTCTCTCCGAAACTATAGCACCTAGAACAACCGGAGCGAGGGCTCTGGAAAGGGCTCGTCGCGCCGTACACGCCTATATTTTTTTCATCCAGATCTGTCCAATATGAGCCGAGTTATAACGGATAAAGCGGAACATAGGAAAAAAAAATTTTTCTTTAACAATTTTTATCTCCGAAACTGTGGCATCTAGAACAACCGGTGCGAGGGCATTGGAAAGTGCTCGTCGCGCCGTACACGCCCATATTTTTTTCATCCAGATCTGACCAATAGGAGCCGAGTTAGAACGGTTTAAATGGAACAAAGGAAAATAATCTTTCTTTAACAATTTTTGTCTCCAAAACTATAGCACCTAGAACAACCGGACAGGGGTCATTGGAAGGCGCTCCTCGCGCCCTACACTGCCATATTTCTCTCATCCAGATCTGACCAATAGGAGCCGAGTTATAACGGTTTAAAGGGAACAAAGGAAAAAAAAATTTTCTTTAACAATTTTTCTCTCCGAAACTATAGCACCTAGATCAACCGGACAGGGGTCATTGGAAGGAGCTCCTCGCGCCCTACACTGCCATATTTCTTTCATCCAGATCTGACCAACAGGAGCCGCGTTACAGCGGTTTAAATGGAACAAAGGAAAATAATCTTTCTTTAACAATTTTTTTCTCCAAAACTGTAGCACTTAGAACAACCGGACAGGGGTCATTGGTAGGCGCTCCTCGCGCCCTACACGGCCATATTTTGTTCATCCAGATCTGACCAATAGGAGCTGAGTTATATCGGTTTAAAGGGAACAAAGGAAAAAAAAATTTTTTTTTAACAATTTTTTTCTCCGAAACTATAGCACCTAGAACAACCGGAGCGAGGGCATTGGAAAGGACTCGTCCCGCCTTACACGCCCATATTTTTTTCATCCAGATCTGACCAACTGGAGCCGAGTTATAACGGTTTAAAGGGAACAAAGGAAAAAAAAATTTTTTTTAACAATTTTTCTCTCCGAAACTATAGCACCTAGAACAACCGGAGCGAGGGCTTTGTAAAGGGCACGTCGCGCCGTACACGCCTATATTTTTTCATCCAGATCTGACCAATAGGAGCCGAGTTATAAAGGATAAAACGGAACAAAGGAAAAAAAAATTTTTTTTTAACTATTTTTGTCTCCAAAACAATAGCACCTAGAACAACCGGACAGGGGTCATTGGAAGGCGCTCCTCGCGCCCTACACGGTCATATTTCTTTCATCCAGATCTGACCAATAGGAGCCGAGTTATAACGGTTTATAGGGAACAAAGGAAAAAAAAAATTTTCTTTAACAATTTTTATCTCCGAAACTGTGGCATCTAGAACAACTGGACCGAGGTCGTTGGAAAGGGCTCCTCGCGCCCTACGCGCCCATATTTTTTTCATCCAGATCTGACCAATAGGAGCCGAGTTATAACGGTTTAAAGGGAACAAAGGAAAAAAAATTTTTCTTTAACAATTTTTTTCTCCGAAATTGTGGCACCTAGAACAAACGGAGCAAGGGCATTGGAAAGGGCTCGTCGCCCCCTACACGGCCATATTTTGTTCATCCAGACCTGACCAATAGGAGCCGAGTTATAACGGTTTAAAGGGAACAAAGGAAAAAAAAATTTTTCTTTAACAATATTTTTCTCCGAAACTATAGCACCTAGAACAACCGGAGCGAGGGCATTGGAAAGGGCTCGTCGCCTCCTACACGCCCATATTTTTTTCATCCAGATCTGACCAACAGGAGCAGAGTTACAACGGATTAAATGGAACAAAGGAAAATAATCTTTCTTTAACAATTTTTTTCTTCAAAACTATAGCACCTAGAACAACCGTAGCGAGGGCATTGGAAAGGGCTCGTCGCGCCGTACACGCCCTAATTTTTTTCATCCAGATCTGACCAATAGGAGCCGAGTTAGAACGGTTTAAATGGAACAAAGGAAAATAATCTTTCTTTAACAATTTTTGTCTCCAAAACTATAGCACCTAGAACAACCGGACAGGGGTCATTGGAAGGCGCTCCTCGCGCCCTACACTGCCATTTTTCTTTCATCCAGATCTGACCAATAGGAGCCGAGTTATAACGGTTTAAAGGGAACAAAGGAAAAAAAAATTTTCTTTAACAATTTTTCTCTCCGAAACTATAGCACCTAGATCAACCGGACAGGGGTCATTGGAAGGCGCTCCTCGCGCCCTACACGGCCATATTTCTTTCATCCAGATCTGACCAACAGGAGCCGCGTTACAGCGGTTTAAATGGAACAAAGGAAAATAATCTTTCTTTAACAATTTTTTTCTCCAAAACTGTAGCACTTAGAACAACCGGACAGGGGTCATTGGAAGGCGCTCCTCGCGCCCTACACGGCCATATTTTGTTCATCCAGATCTGACCAATAGGAGCCGAGTAATAACGGTTTAAAGGGAACAAAGGAAAAAAAAATTTTCTTTTAACAATTTTTTCCTCCGAAACTGTAGCACTTAAAACAACCGGAGCGAGGGCATTGGAAAGGACTCTTCCCGCCGTACACGCCCATATTTTTTTCATCCAGATCTGACCAACTGGAACCGAGTTATAACGGTTTAAAGGGAACAAAGGAAAAAAAAATTTTTTTTTAACAATTTTTTCCTCCGAAACTGTAGCACTTAGAACAACCGGAGCGAGGGCATTGGAAAGGACTCGTCGCGCCGTACACGCCCATATTTTTTTCATCCAGATCTGACCAACTGGAGCCGAGTTATAACGGTTTAAAGGGAACAAAGGAAAAAAAAATTTTTTTAACAATTTTTCTCTCCGAAACTGTAGCACCTAGAACAACCGGTGAGAGGGCATTGGAAAGGACTCGTCGCGCCGTACACGCCCATATTTTTTTCATCCAGAGCTGACCAATAGCAGCCGAGTTAGAACGGTTTAAATGGAATAAAGAAAATAATCTTTCTTTAACAATTTTTTTCTCCAAAACTATAGCACCTAGAACAACCGGACCGAGGTTGCTGGAAAGGGCCCGTCGCGCCGTACACGCCCATATTTTTTTCATCCAGATCTGACCAATAGGAGCCGAGTTAGAACGGTTTAAATGGAACAAAGGAAAATAATCTTTCTTTAACAATTTTTGTCTCCAAAACTATAGCACAAAGAACAACCGGACAGGGGTCATTGGAAGGCGCTCATCGCGCCCTACACTGCCATATTTCTTTCATCCAGATCTGACCAACAGGAGCCGAGTTATAACGGTTTAAAGGGAACAAAGGAAAAAAAAATTTTCTTTAACAATTTTTCTCTCCGAAACTATAGCACCTAGATCAACCGGACAGGGGTCATTGGAAGGCGCTCCTCGCACCCTACACGGCTATATTTCTTTCATCCAGATCTGACCAAAAGGAGCCGCGTTACAGCGGTTTAAATGGAACAAAGGAAAATAATCTTTCTTTAACAATTTTTTTCTCCAAAACTGTAGCACCTAGAACAACCGGACAGGGGTCATTGGAAGGCGCTCCTCGCGCCCTACACGGCCATATTTTGTTCATCCAGATCTGACCAATAGGAGCTGAGTTATATCGGTTTAAAGGGAACAAAGGAAAAAAAAATTTTTCTTTAACAATTTTTTTCTCCAAAACTATAGCACCTAGAACAACCGGACCGAGGTTGCTGGAAAGGGCCCGTCGCGCCGTACACGCCCATATTTCTTTCATCCAGATCTGACCAACAGGAGCCGCGTTACAGCGGTTTAAATGGAACAAAGGAAAATAATCTTTCTTTAACAATTTTTGTCTCCAAAACTATAGCACCTAGAACAACCGGAGCGAGGGCATTGGAAAGGGCTCGTCGCCTCCTACAAGACCATATTTTTTTCATCCAGATCTGACTAATAGGAGCCGAGTTATAACGGTTTAAAAGGAACAAAGGAAAAAAAAATTTTTCTTTAACAATTTTTTAATCCGAAACTATAGCACCTAGAACAACCGGACAGGGGTCATTGGAAGGCGCTCCTCGCGCCCTACACGGCTATATTTCTTTCATCCAGATCTGACCAACAGGAGCCGCGTTACAGCGGTTTAAATGGAACAAAGGAAAATAATCTTTCTTTAACAATTTTTGTCTCCAAAACTATAGCACCTAGAACAACCGGAGCGAGGGCATTGGAAAGGACTCGTCGCGCCGTACACGCCCATATTTTTTTCATCCAGATCTGACCAACTGGAGCCGAGTTATAACGGTTTAAAGGGAACAAAGGAAAAAAAAATTTCTTTAACAATTTTTCTCTCCGAAACTGTAGCACCTAGAACAACCGGAGCGAGGGCATTGGAAAGGACTCGTCGCGCCGTACACGCCCATATTTTTTTCATCCAGATCTGACCAACAGGAGCAGAGTTACAACGGATTAAATGGAACAATGGAAAATAATCTTTCTTTAACAATTTTTGTCTCCAAAACTATAGCACCTAGAGCAACCGGACAGGGGTCATTGGAAGGCGCTCCTCGCGCCCTACACTGCCAAATTTCTTTCATCCAGATCTGACCAATAGGAGCGGAGTTACAACGGTTTAAATGGAATAAAGAAAATAATCTTTCTTTAACAATTTTTTTCTCCAAAACTATAGCACCTAGAACAACCGGACCGAGGTTGCTGGAAAGGGCCCGTCGCGCCGTACACGCCCATATTTTTTTCATCCAGATCTGACCAATAGGAGCCGAGTTAGAACGGTTTAAATGGAACAAAGGAAAATAATTTTTCTTTAACAATTTTTGTCTCCAAAACTATAGCACCTAGAACAACCGGACAGGGGTCATTGGAAGGCGCTCATCGCGCCCTACACTGCCATATTTCTTCCATCCAGATCTGACCAACAGGAGCCGAGTTATAACGGTTTAAAGGGAACAAAGGAAAAAAAAATTTTCTTTAACAATTTTTCTCTCCGAAACTATAGCACCTAGATCAACCGGACAGGGGTCATTGGAAGGCGCTCCTCGCGCCCTACACGGCTATATTTCTTTCATCCAGATCTGACCAACAGGAGCCGCGTTACAGCGGTTTAAATGGAACAAAGGAAAATAATCTTTCTTTAACAATTTTTTTCTCCAAAACTATAGCACTTAGAACAACCGGACAGGGGTCATTGGAAGGCGCTCCTCGCGCCCTACACGGCCATATTTTGTTCATCCAGATCTGACCAATAGGAGCTGAGTTATATCGGTTTAAAGGGAACAAAGGAAAAAAAAATTTTTCTTTAACAATTTTTTTCTTCAAAACTATAGCACCTAGAACAACCGGACCGAGGTTGCTGGAAAGGGCCCGTCGCGCCGTACACGCCCATATTTTTTTCATCCAGATCTGACCAACAGCAGCACAGTTACAACGGATTAAATGGAACAAAGGAAAATAATCTTTCTTTAACAATTTTTTTCTTCAAAACTATAGCACCTAGAACAACCGTAGCGAGGGCATTGGAAAGGGCTCGTCGAGCCGTACACGCCCTAATTTTTTTCATCCAGATCTGCCCAATATGAGCCGAGTTATAACGGATAAAGCGGAACATAGGAAAAAAAGTTTTTCTTTAACAATTTTTATCTCCGAAACTGTGGCATCTAGAACAACCGGAGTGGGGGCATTGGAAAGTGCTCGTCGCGCCGTACACGCCCATATTTTTTTCATCCAGATCTGACCAACTGGAGCCGAGTTATAACGGTTTAAAGGGAACAAAGGAAAAAAAAATTTTTTTAACAATTTTTCTCTCCGAAACTGTAGCACCTAGAACAACCGGAGCGAGGGCATTGGAAAGGACTCGTCGCGCCGTACACGCCCATATTTTTTTCATCCAGATATGACCAACTGGAGCCGAGTTACAACGGATTAAATGGAACAAAGGAAAATAATCTTTCTTTAACAATTTTTGTCTCCAAAACTATAGCATCTAGAACAACCGGAGCGAGGGCATTGGAAAGGGCTCGTCGCCTCCTACAAGACCATATTTTTTTCATCCAGATCTGACTAATAGGAGCCGAGTTATAACGGTTTAAAAGGAACAAAGGAAAAAAAAATTTTTCTTTAACAATTTTTTAATCCGAAACTATAGCACCTAGAACAACCGGAGCGAGGGCATTGGAAAGGACTCGTCGCGCCGTACACGCCCATATTTTTTTCATCCAGATCTGACCAACTGGAGCCGAGTTATAACGGTTTAAAGGGAACAAAGGAAAAAAAAATTTTTTTAACAATTTTTCTCTCCGAAACTGTAGAACCTAGAACAACCGGAGCGAGGGCATTGGAAAGGACTCGTCGCGCCGTACACGCCCATATTTTTTTCATCCAGATATGACCAACTGGAGCCGAGTTATAACGGTTTAAAGGGAACAAAGGAAAAAAAAATTTTCTTTAACAATTTTTCTCTCCGAAACTATAGCACCTAGAACAACCGGAGCGAGGGCATTGGAAAGTGCCCGTCGCGCCGTACACGCCCATATTTTTTTCATCCAGATCTGACCAATAGGAGCCGAGTTATAACGGTTTAAAGGGAACAAAGGAAAAAAAAAATTTTCTTTAACAATTTTTATCTCCGAAACTGTGGCATCTAGAACAACTGGACCGAGGTCGTTGGAAAGGGCTCGTCGCGCCCTACGCGCACATATTTTTTTCATCCATATCTGACCAATAGGAGCCGAGTTACAACGGTTTAAATGGAACAAAGGAAAATAATCTTTCTTTAACAATTTTTTTCTCCAAAACTATAGCACCTAGAACAACCGGACCGAGGTTGTTGGAAAGGGCCCGTCGCGCCCTACAGGGGCATATATTTTTCATCCAAATGTGACCAATAGGAGCCGAGTTATAACGGTTTAAATGGAACAAAGGAAAAAAAATTTTTCTTTAACAATTTTTGTCTCCGAAACTGTGGCATCTAGAACAACTGGACCGAGGTCATTGGAAAGGGCTCGTCGCGCCCTACGCGCCCATATTTTTTTCATCCAGAGCTGACCAATAGGAGCCGAGTTACAACGGTTTAAATGGAACAAAGGAAAATAATCTTTGTTTAACAATTTTTGTCTCCAAAACTATAGCACCTAGAACAACCGGACAGGGGTCATTGGAAGGTGCTCCTCGCGCCCTACACGGTCATATTTCTTTCATCCAGATCTGACCAATAGGAGCCGAGTTATAACGGTTTAAAGGGAACAAAGGAAAAAAAAAATTTTCTTTAACAATTTTTATCTCCGAAACTGTGGCACCTAGAACAAACGGAGCAAGGGCATTGGAAAGGGCTCGTCGCCCCCTACACGGCCATATTTTGCTCATCCAGATCTGACCAATAGGAGCCGAGTTATAACGGTTTAAAGGGAACAAAGGAAAAAAAAATTTTCTTTAACAATTTTTCTCTCCGAAACTATAGCACCTAGATCAACCGGACAGGGGTCATTGGAAGGCGCTCCTCGCGCCCTACACGGCCATATTTCTTTCATCCAGATCTGACCAACAGTAGCCGCGTTACAGCCGTTTAAATGGAACAAAGGAAAAAAATCTTTTTTTAACAATTTTTCTCTCCGAAACTATAGCACCTAGATCAACCGGACAGGGGTCATTGGAAGGAGCTCCTCGCGCCCTACACTGCCATATTTCTTTCATCCAGATCTGCCCAACAGGAGCCGCGTTACAGCGGTTTAAATGGAACAAAGGAAAATAATCTTTCTTTAACAATTTTTTTCTCCGAAACTATAGCACCTAGAACAACCGGAGCGAGGGCATTGGAAAGGACTCGTCCCGCCTTACACGCCCATATTTTTTTCATCCAGATCTGACCAACTGGAGCCGAGTTATAACGGTTTAAAGGGAACAAAGGAAAAAAAAATTTTTTTTAACAATTTTTCTCTCCGAAACTATAGCACCTAGAACAACCGGAGCGAGGGCTTTGTAAAGGGCTCGTCGCGCCGTACACGCCTATATTTTTTCATCCAGATCTGACCAATAGGAGCCGAGTTATAAAGGATAAAACGGAACAAAGGAAAAAAAAATTTTTCTTTAACAATTTTTGTCTCCAAAACAATAGCACCTAGAACAGCCGGACAGGGGTCATTGGAAGGCGCTCCTCGCGCCCTACACGGTCATATTTCTTTCATCCAGATCTGACCAATAGGAGCCGAGTTATAACGGTTTAAAGGGAACAAAGGAAAAAAAAAATTTTCTTTAACAATTTTTATCTCCGAAACTGTGGCATCTAGAACAACTGGACCGAGGTCGTTGGAAAGGGCTCCTCGCGCCCTACGCGCCCATATTTTTTTCATCCAGATCTGACCAATAGGAGCCGAGTTATAACGGTTTAAAGGGAACAAAGGAAAAAAAATTTTTCTTTAACAATTTTTTTCTCCGAAATTGTGGCACCTAGAACAACTGGACCGAGGTCGTTGGAAAGGGCTCGTCGCCGCCTACACGGCCATATTTTGTTCATCCAGACCTGACCAATAGGAGCCGAGTTATAACGGTTTAAAGGGAACAAAGGAAAAAAAAATTTTTCTTTAACAATATTTTTCTCCGAAACTATAGCACCTAGAACAACCGGAGCGAGGGCATTGGAAAGGGCTCGTCGCCTCCTACACGCCCATATTTTTTTCCTCCAGATCTGACCAATAGGAGCCGAGTTATAACGGTTTAAAGGGAACAAAGGAACAAAAAATTTTTCTTTAACAATTTTTTCTTCCGAAACTGTAGCACCTAGAACAACCGGAGCTAGGGCATTGGAAATGACTCGTCGCGCCGTACACGCCCATATTTTTTTCATCCAGATCTGACCAACAGGAGCAGAGTTACAACGGATTAAATGGAACAAAGGAAAATAATCTTTCTTTAACAATTTTTTTCTTCAAAACTATAGCACCTAGAACAACCGTAGCGAGGGCATTGGAAAGGGCTCGTCGCGCCGTACACGCCCTAATTTTTTTCATCCAGATCTGCCCAATATGAGCCGAGTTATAACGGATAAAGCGGAACATAGGAAAAAAAGTTTTTCTTTAACAATTTTTATCTCCGAAACTGTGGCATCTAGAACAACCGGAGTGGGGGTATTGGAAAGTGCTCGTCGCGCCGTACACGCCCATATTTTTTTCATCCAGATCTGACCAATAGGAGCCGAGTTAGAACGGTTTAAATGGAACAAAGGAAAATAATCTTTCTTTAACAATTTTTGTCTCCAAAACTATAGCACCTAGAACAACCGGACAGGGGTCATTGGAAGGCGCTCCTCGCGCCCTACACTGCCATTTTTCTTTCATCCAGATCTGACCAATAGGAGCCGAGTTATAACGGTTTAAAGGGAACAAAGGAAAAAAAAATTTTCTTTAACAATTTTTCTCTCCGAAACTATAGCACCTAGATCAACCGGACAGGGGTCATTGGAAGGCGCTCCTCGCGCCCTACACGGCCATATTTCTTTCATCCAGATCTGACCAACAGGAGCCGCGTTACAGCGGTTTAAATGGACCAAAGGAAAATAATCTTTCTTTAACAATTTTTTTCTCCAAAACTGTAGCACTTAGAACAACCGGGCAGGGGTCATTGGAAGGCGCTCCTCGCGCCCTACACGGCCATATTTTGTTCATCCAGATCTGACCAATAGGAGCCGAGTAATAACGGTTTAAAGGGAACAAAGGAAAAAAAAATTTTCTTTTAACAATTTTTTCCTCCGAAACTGTAGCACTTAGAACAACCGGAGCGAGGGCATTGGAAAGGACTCGTCCCGCCGTACACGCCCATATTTTTTTCATCCAGATCTGACCAACTGGAACCGAGTTATAACGGTTTAAAGGGAACAAAGGAAAAAAAAATTTTTTTTTAACAATTTTTTCCTCCGAAACTGTAGCACTTAGAACAACCGGAGCGAGGGCATTGGAAAGGACTCGTCGCGCCGTACACGCCCATATTTTTTTCATTCAGATCTGACCAACTGGAACCGAGTTAGAACGGTTTAAATGGAACAAAGGAAAATAATCTTTCTTTAACAATTTTTGTCTCCAAAACTATAGCACCTAGAACAACCGGACAGGGGTCATTGGAAGGCGCTCCTCGCGCCCTACACTGCCATATTTCTTTCATCCAGATCTGACCAATAGGAGCCGAGTTATAACGGTTTAAAGGGAACAAAGGAAAAAAAAATTTTCTTTAACAATTTTTCTCTCCGAAACTATAGCACCTAGATCAACCGGACAGGGGTCCTTGGAAGGCGCTCCTCGCGCCCTACACGGCCATATTTCTTTCATCCAGATCTGACCAACAGGAGCCGCGTTACAGCGGTTTAAATGGAACAAAGGAAAATAATCTTCTTTAACAATTTTTTTCTCCAAAACTGTAGCACTTAGAACAACCAGACCGAGGTTGTTGGAAAGGGCCCGTCACGCCCTACAGGGGCATATATTTTTCATCCAGAGCTGACCAATAGGAGCCGAGTTATAACGGTTTAAAGGGAACAAAGGAAAAAAAAATTTTTTTTAAACAATTTTTTCCTCCGAAACTGTAGCACCTAAAACAACCGGAGCGAGGGCATTGGAAAGTGCTCGTCGCGCCCTACGCGCCCATATTTTTTTCATCCATATCTGACCAATAGGAGCCGAGTTATAACGGTTTAAAGGGAACAAAGGAAAAAAAAATTTTTCTTTAACAATTTTTTTCTCCGAAATTGTGGCACCTAGAACAAACGGAGCGAGGGCATTGGAAAGGGCTCGTCGCCCCCTACACGGCCATATTTTGCTCATCCAGATCTGACCAATAGGAGCCGAGTTATAACGGTTTAAAGGGAACAAAGGAAAAAAAAATTTTTCTTTAACAATATTTTTCTCCGAAACTATAGCACCTAGAACAACCGGACAGGGGTCATTGGAAGGCGCTCCTCGCGCCCTACACTGCCATATTTCTCTCATCCAGATCTGACGAATAGGAGCCGAGTTATAACGGTTTAAAGGGAACAAAGGAAAAAAAAATTTTTTTTAACTATTTTTCTCTCCGAAACTATAGCACCTAGAACAACCGGAGCGAGGGCTTTGGAAAGGGCTCGTCGCGCCGTACACGCCTATATTTTTTTCATCCAGATCTGCCCAATATGAGCCGAGTTATAACGGATAAAGCGGAACATAGGAAAAAAAAATTTTTCTTTAACAATTTTTATCTCCGAAACTGTGGCATCTAGAACAACTGGACCGAGGTCGTTGGAAAGGGCTCGTCGCGCCCTACGCGCCCATATTTTTTTCATCCAGATCTGACCAATAGGAGCCGAGTTACAACGGTATAAATGGAACAAAGGAAAATAATCTTTCTTTAACAATTTTTTTCTCCAAAACTGTAGCACCTAGAACAACCAGACCGAGGTTGTTGGAAAGGGCCCGTCACGCCCTACAGGGGCATATATTTTTCATCCAGATCTGACCAATAGGAGCAGAGTTATAACGGTTTAAAGGGAACAAAGGAAAAAAAAATTTTTTTTAAACAATTTTTTCCTCCGAAACTGTAGCACCTAAAACAACCGGAGCGAGGGCATTGGAAAGTGCTCGTCGCGCCCTACGCGCCCATATTTTTTTCATCCAGATCTGACCAATAGGAGCCGAGTTATAACGGTTTAAAGGGAACAAAGGAAAAAAAAATTTTTCTTTAACAATTTTTTTCTCCGAAATTGTGGCACCTAGAACAACCGGACAGGGGTCATTGGAAGGCGCTCCTCGCGCCCTACACTGCCATATTTCTCTCATCCAGATCTGACCAACAGGAGCCGCGTTACTGCCGTTTAAATGGAACAAAGGAAAATAATCTTTTTTTAACAATTTTTCTCTCCGAAACTATAGCACCTAGAACAACCGGAGCGAGGGCTTTGGAAAGGGCTCGTCGCTCCGTACACGCCTATATTTTTTTCATCCAGATCTGCCCAATATGAGCCGAGTTATAACGGTTTAAAGGGAACAAAGGAAAAAAAAATTTTTTTTTAACAATTTTTTCCTCCGAAACTGTAGCACCTAAAACAACCAGAGCGACGGCATTGGAAAGTGCTCGTCGCGCCGTACACGCCCATATTTTTTTCATCCAGATCTGATCAATAGGAGCCGAGTTATAACGGTTTAAAGGGAACAAAGGAAAAAAAAATTTTTTCTAACAATTTTTCTCTCCGAAACTATAGCACCTAGATCAACCGGACAGGGGTCATTGGAAGGAGCTCCTCGCGCCCTACACTGCCATATTTCTTTCATCCAGATCTGACCAACAGGAGCCGCGTTACAGCGGTTTAAATGGAACAAAGGAAAATAATCTTTTTTAACAATTTTTTTCTCCAAAACTGTAGCACTTAGAACAACCAGACCGAGGTTGTTGGAAAGGGCCCGTCACGCCCTACAGGGGCATATATTTTTCATCCAGAGCTGACCAATAGGAGCCGAGTTATAACGGTTTAAAGGGAACAAAGGAAAAAAAAATTTTTTTTAAACAATTTTTTCCTCCGAAACTGTAGCACCTAAAACAACCGGAGCGAGGGCATTGGAAAGTGCTCGTCGCGCCCTACGCGCCCATATTTTTTTCATCCATATCTGACCAATAGGAGCCGAGTTTTAACGGTTTAAAGGGAACAAAGGAAAAAAAAATTTTTCTTTAACAATTTTTTTCTCCGAAATTGTGGCACCTAGAACAAACGGAGCGAGGGCATTGGAAAGGGCTCGTCGCCCCCTACACGGCCATATTTTGCTCATCCAGATCTGACCAATAGGAGCCGAGTTATAACGGTTTAAAGGGAACAAAGGAAAAAAAAATTTTTCTTTAACAATATTTTTCTCCGAAACTATAGCACCTAGAACAACCGGACAGGGGTCATTGGAAGGCGCTCCTCGCGCCCTACACTGCCATATTTCTCTCATCCAGATCTGACGAATAGGAGCCGAGTTATAACGGTTTAAAGGGAACAAAGGAAAAAAAAATTTTTTTTAACTATTTTTCTCTCCGAAACTATAGCACCTAGAACAACCGGAGCGAGGGCTTTGGAAAGGGCTCGTCGCGCCGTACACGCCTATATTTTTTTCATCCAGATCTGCCCAATATGAGCCGAGTTATAACGGATAAAGCGGAACATAGGAAAAAAAAATTTTTCTTTAACAATTTTTATCTCCGAAACTGTGGCATCTAGAACAACTGGACCGAGGTCGTTGGAAAGGGCTCGTCGCGCCCTACGCGCCCATATTTTTTTCATCCAGATCTGACCAATAGGAGCCGAGTTACAACGGTATAAATGGAACAAAGGAAAATAATCTTTCTTTAACAATTTTTTTCTCCAAAACTGTAGCACCTAGAACAACCAGACCGAGGTTGTTGGAAAGGGCCCGTCACGCCCTACAGGGGCATATATTTTTCATCCAGATCTGACCAATAGGAGCCGAGTTATAACGGTTTAAAGGGAACAAAGGAAAAAAAAATTTTTTTTAAACAATTTTTTCCTCCGAAACTGTAGCACCTAAAACAACCGGAGCGAGGGCATTGGAAAGTGCTCGTCGCGCCCTACGCGCCCATATTTTTTTCATCCAGATCTGACCAATAGGAGCCGAGTTATAACGGTTTAAAGGGAACAAAGGAAAAAAAAATTTTTCTTTAACAATTTTTTTCTCCGAAATTGTGGCACCTAGAACAAACGGAGCAAGGGCATTGGAAAGGGCTCGTCGCCCCCTACACGGCCATATTTTGCTCATCCAGATCTGACAAATAGGAGACGAGTTATAACGGTTTAAAGGGAACAAAGGAAAAAAAAATTTTTCTTTAACAATATTTTTCTCCGAAACTATAGCACCTAGAACAACCGGACAGGGGTCATTGGAAGGCGCTCCTCGCGCCCTACACTGCCATATTTCTCTCATCCAGATCTGACCAACAGGAGCCGCGTTACTGCCGTTTAAATGGAACAAAGGAAAATAATCTTTTTTTAACAATTTTTCTCTCCGAAACTATAGCACCTAGAACAACCGGAGCGAGGGCTTTGGAAAGGGCTCGTCGCTCCGTACACGCCTATATTTTTTTCATCCAGATCTGCCCAATATGAGCCGAGTTATAACGGTTTAAAGGGAACAAAGGAAAAAAAAATTTTTTTTTAACAATTTTTTCCTCCGAAACTGTAGCACCTAAAACAACCAGAGCGACGGCATTGGAAAGTGCTCGTCGCGCCGTACACGCCCATATTTTTTTCATCCAGATCTGATCAATAGGAGCCGAGTTATAACGGTTTAAAGGGAACAAAGGAAAAAAAAATTTTTTCTAACAATTTTTCTCTCCGAAACTATAGCACCTAGATCAACCGGACAGGGGTCATTGGAAGGAGCTCCTCGCGCCCTACACTGCCATATTTCTTTCATCCAGATCTGACCAACAGGAGCCGCGTTACAGCGGTTTAAATGGAACAAAGGAAAATAATCTTTCTTTAACAATTTTTTTCTCCAAAACTGTAGCACTTAGAACAACCGGACAGGGGTCATTGGTAGGCGCTCCTCGCGCCCTACACGGCCATATTTTGTTCATCCAGATCTGACCAATAGGAGCTGAGTTATATCGGTTTAAAGGGAACAAAGGAAAAAAAAATTTTTTTTTAACAATTTTTTTCTCCGAAACTATAGCACCTAGAACAACCGGAGCGAGGGCATTGGAAAGGACTCGTCCCGCCTTACACGCCCATATTTTTTTCATCCAGATCTGACCAACTGGAGCCGAGTTATAACGGTTTAAAGGGAACAAAGGAAAAAAAAATTTTTTTTAACAATTTTTCTCTCCGAAACTATAGCACCTAGAACAACCGGAGCGAGGGCTTTGTAAAGGGCTCGTCGCGCCGTACACGCCTATATTTTTTCATCCAGATCTGACCAATAGGAGCCGAGTTATAAAGGATAAAACGGAACAAAGGAAAAAAAAATTTTTTTTTAACAATTTTTGTCTCCAAAACAATAGCACCTAGAACAACCGGACAGGGGTCATTGGAAAGCGCTCCTCGCGCCCTACACTGCCATATTTCTTTCATCCAGATCTGACCAACGGGAGCCGCGTTACAGCGGTTTAAATGGAACAAAGGAAAATAATCTTTCTTTAACAATTTTTTTCTCCAAAACTGTAGCACTTAGAACAACCGGACAGGGGTTATTGGAAGGCGCTCCTCGCGCCCTACACGGCCATATTTTGTTCATCCAGATCTGACCAATAGGAGCTGAGTTATATCGGTTTAAAGGGAACAAAGGAAAAAAAAATTTTTCTTTAACAATTTTTTTCTCCTAAACTATAGCACCTAGAACAACCGGAGTGAAGGCATTGGAAAAGGCTCGTCGCCTCCTACACGACCATATTTTTTTCATCCAGATCTGACCAACTGGAGCCGAGTTATAACGGTTTAAAGGGAACAAAGGAAAAAAAATTTTTTTTTAACAATTTTTCTCTCCAAAACTATAGCACCTAGAACAACCGGAGCGAGGGCATTGGAAAGGGCTCGTCGCGCCCTACGCGCCCATATTTTTTTCATCCAGATCTGACCAATAGGAGCCCAGTTACAACGGTTTAAATGGAACAAAGGAAAATAATCTTTCTTTAACAATTTTTTTCTCCAAAACTGTAGCACCTAGAACAACCAGACCGAGGTTGTTGGAAAGGGCCCGTCACGCCCTACAGGGGCATATATTTTTCATCCAGATCTGACCAATAGGAGCCGAGTTATAACGGTTTAAAGGGAACAAAGGAAAAAAAAATTTTTTTTAAACAATTTTTTCCTCCGAAACTGTAGCACCTAAAACAACCGGAGCGAGGGCATTGGAAAGTGCTCGTCGCGCCCTACGCGCCCATATTTTTTTCATCCAGATCTGACCAATAGGAGCCGAGTTATAACGGTTTAAAGGGAACAAAGGAAAAAAAAATTTTTCTTTAACAATTTTTTTCTCCGAAATTGTGGCACCTAGAACAAACGGAGCAAGGGCATTGGAAAGGGCTCGTCGCCCCCTACACGGCCATATTTTGCTCATCCAGATCTGACAAATAGGAGACGAGTTATAACGGTTTAAAGGGAACAAAGGAAAAAAAAATTTTTCTTTAACAATATTTTTCTCCGAAACTATAGCACCTAGAACAACCGGACAGGGGTCATTGGAAGGCGCTCCTCTCGCCCTACACTGCCATATTTCTCTCATCCAGATCTGACCAACAGGAGCCGCGTTACTGCCGTTTAAATGGAACAAAGGAAAATAATCTTTTTTTAACAATTTTTCTCTCCGAAACTATAGCACCTAGAACAACCGGAGCGAGGGCTTTGGAAAGGGCTCGTCGCTCCGTACACGCCTATATTTTTTTCATCCAGATCTGCCCAATATGAGCCGAGTTATAACGGTTTAAAGGGAACAAAGGAAAAAAAAATTTTTTTTTAACAATTTTTTCCTCCGAAACTGTAGCACCTAAAACAACCAGAGCGACGGCATTGGAAAGTGCTCGTCGCGCCGTACACGCCCATATTTTTTTCATCCAGATCTGATCAATAGGAGCCGAGTTATAACGGTTTAAAGGGAACAAAGGAAAAAAAAATTTTTTCTAACAATTTTTCTCTCCGAAACTATAGCACCTAGATCAACCGGACAGGGGTCATTGGAAGGAGCTCCTCGCGCCCTACACTGCCATATTTCTTTCATCCAGATCTGACCAACAGGAGCCGCGTTACAGCGGTTTAAATGGAACAAAGGAAAATAATCTTTCTTTAACAATTTTTTTCTCCAAAACTGTAGCACTTAGAACAACCGGACAGGGGTCATTGGTAGGCGCTCCTCGCGCCCTACACGGCCATATTTTGTTCATCCAGATCTGACCAATAGGAGCTGAGTTATATCGGTTTAAAGGGAACAAAGGAAAAAAAAATTTTTTTTTAACAATTTTTTTCTCCGAAACTATAGCACCTAGAACAACCGGAGCGAGGGCATTGGAAAGGACTCGTCCCGCCTTACACGCCCATATTTTTTTCATCCAGATCTGACCAACTGGAGCCGAGTTATAACGGTTTAAAGGGAACAAAGGAAAAAAAAATTTTTTTTAACAATTTTTCTCTCCGAAACTATAGCACCTAGAACAACCGGAGCGAGGGCTTTGTAAAGGGCTCGTCGCGCCGTACACGCCTATATTTTTTCATCCAGATCTGACCAATAGGAGCCGAGTTATAAAGGATAAAACGGAACAAAGGAAAAAAAAATTTTTTTTTAACAATTTTTGTCTCCAAAACAATAGCACCTAGAACAACCGGACAGGGGTCATTGGAAAGCGCTCCTCGCGCCCTACACTGCCATATTTCTTTCATCCAGATCTGACCAACGGGAGCCGCGTTACAGCGGTTTAAATGGAACAAAGGAAAATAATCTTTCTTTAACAATTTTTTTCTCCAAAACTGTAGCACTTAGAACAACCGGACAGGGGTTATTGGAAGGCGCTCCTCGCGCCCTACACGGCCATATTTTGTTCATCCAGATCTGACCAATAGGAGCTGAGTTATATCGGTTTAAAGGGAACAAAGGAAAAAAAAATTTTTCTTTAACAATTTTTTTCTCCTAAACTATAGCACCTAGAACAACCGGAGTGAAGGCATTGGAAAAGGCTCGTCGCCTCCTACACGACCATATTTTTTTCATCCAGATCTGACCAACTGGAGCCGAGTTATAACGGTTTAAAGGGAACAAAGGAAAAAAAATTTTTTTTTAACAATTTTTCTCTCCAAAACTATAGCACCTAGAACAACCGGAGCGAGGGCATTGGAAAGGGCTCGTCGCGCCCTACGCGCCCATATTTTTTTCATCCAGATCTGACCAATAGGAGCCCAGTTACAACGGTTTAAATGGAACAAAGGAAAATAATCTTTCTTTAACAATTTTTTTTAAAAACTATAGCACCTAGAACAACCGGACAGGGGTCATTGGAAGGCGCTCCTCGCGCCCTACACGGCCATATTTCTTTCATCCAGATCTGACCAATAGGAGCCGAGTTATAACGGTTTAAAGGGAACAAAGGAAAAAAAAATTTTTCTTTAACAATTTCTTTTTCCGTAACAATAGCACCTAGAACAACCGGAGCGAGGGCATTGGAAAGGGCTCGTCGCCTCCTACACGACCATATTTTTTTCATCCAGATCTGACTAATAGGAGCCGAGTTATAACGGTTTAAAGGGAACAAAGGAAAAAAAAATTTTTTTTTAACAATTTTTTCCTCCGAAACTGTAGCACCTAGAACAACCGGAGCGAGGGCGTTGGAAAGGACTCGTCGCGCCGTACACGCCCATATTTTTTTCATCCAGATCTGACCAACTGGAGCCGAGTTATAACGGATAAAACGGAACAAAGGAAAAAAAAATTTTTCTTTAACAATTTCTTTTTCCGTAACAATAGCACCTAGAACAACCGGACAGGGGTTATTGGAAAGCGCTCCTCGCGCCCTACACGGTCATATTTCTTTCATCCAGATCTGACCAATAGGAGCCGAGTTATAACGGTTTAAAGGGAACAAAGGAAAAAAAAAATTTTCTTTAACAATTTTTATCTCCGAAACTGTGGCATCTAGAACAACTGGACCGAGGTCGTTGGAAAGGGCTCGTCGAGCCCTACGCGCCCATATTTTTTTCATCCAGATCTGACCAATAGGAGCCGAGTTACAACGGTTTAAATGGAATAAAGAAAATAATCTTTCTTTAACAATTTTTTTCTCCAAAACTATAGCACCTAGAACAACCGGACCGAGGTTGTTGGAAAGGGCCCGTCGAGCCCTACAGGGGCATATATTTTTCATCCTGATCTGACCAATAGGAGCCGAGTTATAACGGTTTAAATGGAACAAAGGAAAAAAAAATTTTTCTTTAACAGTTTTTATCTCCGAAACTGTGGCATCTAGGACAACTGGACCGAGGTCGTTGGAAAGGGCTCCTCGCGCCCTACGCGCCCATATTTTTTTCATCCAGATCTGACAAATAGGAGCCGAGTTATAACGGTTTAAAGGGAACAAAGGAAAAAAAAATTTTTCTTTAACAATTTTTTTCTCCGAAATTGTGGCACCTAGAACAAACGGAGCAAGGGCACTGGAAAGGGCTCGTCGCCCCCTACACGGCCATATTTTGTTCATCCAGATCTGACCAATAGGAGCCGAGTTATAACGGATTAAAGGGAACAAAGGAAAAAAAAATTTTTTTTAACAATATTTTTCTCCGAAACTATAGCACCTAGAACAACCGGAGCGAGGGCATTGGAAAGTGCTCGTCGCGCCGTACACGCCCATATTTTTTTCATCCAGATCTGGCCAATAGGAGCCGAGTTAGAACGGTTTAAATGGAACAAAGGAAAATAATCTTTCTTTAACAATTTTTGTCTCCAAAACTATAGCACCTAGAACAACCGGACAGGGGTCATTGGCAGGCGCTCCTCGCGCCCTACACTGCCATATTTCCTTCATCCAGATCTGACCAACAGGAGCCGAGTTATAACGGTTTAAAGGGAACAAAGGAAAAAAAAATTTTCTTTAACAATTTTTCTCTCCGAAACTATAGCACCTAGATCAACCGGACAGGGGTCATTGGAAGGCGCTCCTCGCGCCCTACACGGCCATATTTCTTTCATCCAGATCTGACCAACAGGAGCCGCGTTACAGCGGTTTAAATGGAACAAAGGAAAATAATCTTTCTTTAACAATTTTTTTCTCCAAAACTGTAGCACTTAGAACAACCGGACAGGGGTCATTGGAAGGCGCTCCTCGCGCCCTACACGGCCATATTTTGTTCATCCAGATCTGACCAATAGGAGCTGAGTTATATCGGTTTTTAGGGAACAAAGGAAAAAAAAATTTTTCTTTAACAATTTTTTTCTCCTAAACTATAGCACCTAGAACAACCGGAGCGAGGGCATTGGAAAGGGCTCGTCGCCTCCTACACGACCATATTTTTTTCATCCAGATCTGACCAACTGGAGCCGAGTTATAACGGTTTACAGGGAACAAAGGAAAAAAAATTTTTTTTTAACAATTTTTCTCTCCAAAACTATAGCACCTAGAACAACCGGAGCGAGGGCATTGGAAAGGGCTCGTCGCGCCCTACGCGCCCATATTTTTTTCATCCAGATCGGACCAATAGGAGCCGAGTTACAACGGTTTAAACGGAACAAAGGAAAATAATCTTTCTTTAACAATTTTTGTCTCCAAAACTATAGCACCTAGAACAACCGGACAGGGGTCATTGGAAGGCGCTCCTCGCGCCCTACACGGCCATATTTCTTTCATCCAGATCTGACCAATAGTAGCCGAGTTATAACGGCTTAAAGGGAACAAAGGAAAAAAAAATTTTTTCTTAACAATTTCTTTTTCCGTCACAATAGCACCTAGAACAACCGGAGCGAGGGCATTGGAAAGGGCTCGTCGCCTCCTACACGACCATATTTTTTTCATCCAGATCTGACTAATAGGAGCCGAGTTATAACGGTTTAAAGGGAACAAAGGAAAAAAAAATTTTTTTTTAACAATTTTTCTCTCCAAAACTATAGCACCTAGAACAACCGGAGCGAGGGCATTGGAAAGAGCTCGTCGCCTCCTACACGACCATATTTTTTTCATCCAGATCTGACTAATAGGAGCCGAGTTATAACGGTTTAAAGGGAACAAAGGAAAAAAAAATTTTTCTTTAACAATTTTTTTCTCCTAAACTATAGCACCTAGAACAACCGGAGCGAGGGCATTGGAAAGGGCTCGTCGCGCAGTACGCGCCTATATTTTTTCATCCAGATCTGAAATATAGGAGCCGAGTTATAACGGATAAAACGGAACAAAGGAAAAAAAAATTTTTTTTTAACAATTTTTTTCTCCGAAACTGTGGCACCTAGAACAACCGGACCGAGGTCCTTGGAAATGGCTCGTCGCGCCCTACAGGGGCATATACTTTTCATCCAGATCTGACCAATAGGATCCGAGTTATAACGGTTTAAAGGGAACAAAGGAACAAAAAATTTTTCTTTAACAATTTTTTCTTCCGAAACTGTAGCAACTAGAACAACCGGAGCGAGGGCATTGGAAAGGACTCGTCGCGCCGTACACGCCCATATTTTTTTCATCCAGATCTGACCAACCGGAGCAGAGTTACAACGGATTAAATGGAACAAAGGAAAATAATCTTTCTTTAACAATTTTTTTCTCCAAAACTATAGCACCTAGAACAACCGGAGCGAGGGCATTGGAAAGGGCTCGTCGCGCCGTACACGCCCATATTTTTTTCATCCAGATCTGACCAATATGAGCCGAGTTATAACGGATAAAGCGGAACATAGGAAAAAAAAATTTTTCTGTAACAATTTTTATCTCCGAAACTGTGGCATCTAGAACAACCGTAGCGAGGACATTGGAAAGTGCTCGTCGCGCCGTACACGCCCATATTTTTTTCATCCAGATCTGACCAATAGGAGCCGAGTTAGAACGGTTTAAATGGAACAAAGGAAAATAATCTTTCTTTAACAATTTTTGTCTCCAAAACTATAGCACCTAGAACAACCGGACAGGGGTCATTGGAAGGCGCTCCTCGCGCCCTACACTGCCATATTTCTTTCATCCAGATCTGACCAATAGGAGCCGAGTTATAACGGTTTAAAGGGAACAAAGGAAAAAAAAGTTTTTTTTAACAATTTTTCTCTCCGAAACTATAGCACCTAGAACAACCTGACAGGGGTCATTGGAAGGCGATCCTCGCGCCCTACACGGCCATATTTCTTTCATCCAGATCTGACCAATATGAGCTGAGTTATATCGGTTTAAAGGGAACAAAGGAAAAAAAAATTTTTTTTTAACAATTTTTTTCTCCGAAACTATAGCACCTAGAACAACCGGAGCGAGGGCATTGGAAAGGACTCCTCGCGCCTTACACGCCCATATTTTTTTCATCCAGATTTGACCAACTGGAGCCGAGTTATAACGGTTTAAAGGGAACAAAGGAAAACAAAATTTTTTTTAACAATTTTTCTCTCCGAAACTATACCACCTAGAACAACCGGAGCGAGGGCATTGGAAAGTGCTCGTCGCGCCGTACACGCCTATATATTTTCATCCAGATCTGACCAATAGGAGCCGAGTTATAACGGATAAAACGGAACAAAGGAAAAAAAAATTTCTTTTTAACAATTTTTTCCTCCGAAACTGTAGCACCTAGAACAACCGGAGCGAGGGCATTGGAAAGGGCTCGTCGCGCCGTACACGCCCATATTTTTTTCATCCAGATCTGACCAATATGAGCCGAGTTATAACGGATAAAGCGGAACATAGGAAAAAAAAATTTTTCTTTAACAATTTTTATCTCCGAAACTGTGGCATCTAGAACAACCGGCGCGAGGGCATTGGAAAGTGCTCGTCGCGCCGTACACGCCCATATTTTTTTCATCCAGATCTGCCCAATAGGAGCCGAGTTAGAACGGTTTAAATGGAACAAAGGAAAATAATCTTTCTTTAACAATTTTGGTCTCCAAAACTATAGCACCTAGAACAACCAGACAGGGGTCATTGGAAGGCGCTCCTCGCGCCCTACACGGCCATATTTCTTTCATCCCGATCTGACCAATAGGAGCCGAGTTATAACGGTTTAAAGGGAACAAAGGAAAAAAAAATTTTTTTTAACAATTTTTCTCTCCGAAACTATAGCATCTAGGACAACCGGAGCGAGGGCATTGGAAAGTGCTCGTCGCGCCGTACACGCCCATATTTTTTTCATCCAGATCTGCCCAATAGGAGCCGAGTTAGAACGGTTTAAATGGAACAAAGGAAAATAATCTTTCTTTAACAATTTTTGTCTCCAAAACTATAGCACCTAGAACAACCAGACAGGGGTCATTGGAAGGCGCTCCTCGCGCCCTACAGGGCCATATTTCTTTCATCCAGATCTGACCAATAGGAGCCGAGTTATAACGGTTTAAAGGGAACAAAGGGAAAAAAAATTTTTTTTAACAATTTTTCTCTCCGAAACTATAGCATCTAGAACAACCGGAGCGAGGGCATTGGAAAGTGCTCGTCGCGCCGTACACGCCCATATTTTTTTCATCCAGATCTGCGAAATAGGAGCCGAGTTAGAACGGTTTAAATGGAACAAAGGAAAATAATCTTTCTTTAACAATTTTTGTCTCCAAAACTATAGAACCTAGAACAACCAGACAGGGGTCATGGGAAGGCGCTCCTCGCGCCCTACACGGCCATATTTCTTTCATCCAGATCTGACCAATAGGAGCCGAGTTATAACGGTTTAAAGGGAACAAAGGAAAAAAAAATTTTTTTTAACAATTTTTCTCTCCGAAACTATAGCATCTAGAACAATCGGAGCGAGGGCATTGGAAAGTGCTCGTCGCGCCGTACACGCCCATATTTTTTTCATCCAGATCTGCCCAATAGGAGCCGAGTTAGAACGGTTTAAATGGAACAAAGGAAAATAAACTTTCTTTAACAATTTTTGTCTCCAAAACTATAGCACCTAGAACAACTGGACCGAGGTCGTTGGAAAGGGCTCGTCGAGCCCTACGCGCCCATATTTTTTTCATCCAGATCTGACCAATAGGAGCCGAGTTACAACGGTTTAAATGGAATAAAGAAAATAATCTTTCTTTAACAATTTTTTTCTCCAAAACTATAGCACCTAGAACAACCGGACCGAGGTTGTTGGAAAGGGCCCGTCGAGCCCTACAGGGGCATATATTTTTCATCCTGATCTGACCAATAGGAGCCGAGTTATAACGGTTTAAATGGAACAAAGGAAAAAAAAAATTTTCTTTAACAGTTTTTATCTCCGAAACTGTGGCATCTAGGACAACTGGACCGAGGTCGTTGGAAAGGGCTCCTCGCGCCCTACGCGCCCATATTTTTTTCATCCAGATCTGACAAATAGGAGCCGAGTTATAACGGTTTAAAGGGAACAAAGGAAAAAAAAATTTTTCTTTAACAATTTTTTTCTCCGAAATTGTGGCACCTAGAACAAACGGAGCAAGGGCACTGGAAAGGGCTCGTCGCCCCCTACACGGCCATATTTTGTTCATCCAGATCTGACCAATAGGAGCCGAGTTATAACGGTTTAAAGGGAACAAAGGAAAACAAAATTTTTTTTAACAATATTTTCCTCCGAAACTATAGCACCTAGAACAACCGGAGCGAGGGCATTGGAAAGTGCTCGTCGCGCCGTACACGCCCATATTTTTTTCATCCAGATCTGGCCAATAGGAGCCGAGTTAGAACGGTTTAAATGGAACAAAGGAAAATAATCTTTCTTTAACAATTTTTGTCTCCAAAACTATAGCACCTAGAACAACCGGACAGGGGTCATTGGCAGGCGCTCCTCGCGCCCTACACGGCCATATTTCCTTCATCCAGATCTGACCAACAGGAGCCGAGTTATAACGGTTTAAAGGGAACAAAGGAAAAAAAAATTTTCTTTAACAATTTTTCTCTCCGAAACTATAGCACCTAGATCAACCGGACAGGGGTCATTGGAAGGCGCTCCTCGCGCCCTACACGGCCATATTTCTTTCATCCAGATCTGACCAACAGGAGCCGCGTTACAGCGGTTTAAATGGAACAAAGGAAAATAATCTTTCTTTAACAATTTTTTTCTCCAAAACTGTAGCACTTAGAACAACCGGACAGGGGTCATTGGAAGGCGCTCCTTGCGCCCTACACGGCCATATTTTGTTCATCCAGATCTGACCAATAGGAGCTGAGTTATATCGGTTTTTAGGGAACAAAGGAAAAAAAAATTTTTCTTTAACAATTTTTTTCTCCTAAACTATAGCACCTAGAACAACCGGAGCGAGGGCATTGGGAAGGGCTCGTCGCCTCCTACACGACCATATTTTTTTCATCCAGATCTGACCAACTGGAGCCGAGTTATAACGGTTTAAAGGGAACAAAGGAAAAAAAATTTTTTTTTAACAATTTTTCTCTCCAAAACTATAGCACCTAGAACAACCGGAGCGAGGGCATTGGAAAGGGCTCGTCGCGCCCTACGCGCCCATATTTTTTTCATCCAGATCTGACCAATAGGAGCCGAGTTACAACGGTTTAAACGGAACAAAGGAAAATAATCTTTCTTTAACAATTTTTGTCTCCAAAACTATAGCACCTAGAACAACCGGACAGGGGTCATTGGAAGGCGCTCCTCGCGCCCTACACGGCCATATTTCTTTCATCCAGATCTGACCAATAGTAGCCGAGTTATAACGGCTTAAAGGGAACAAAGGAAAAAAAAATTTTTCCTTAACAATTTCTTTTTCCGTAACAATAGCACCTAGAACAACCGGAGCGAGGGCATTGGAAAGGGCTCGTCGCCTCCTACACGACCATATTTTTTTCATCCAGATCTGACTAATAGGAGCCGAGTTATAACGGTTTAAAGGGAACAAAGGAAAAAAAAATTTTTCTTTAACAATTTTTTTCTCCTAAACTATAGCACCTAGAACAACCGGAGCGAGGGCATTGGGAAGGGCTCGTCGCCTCCTACACGACCATATTTTTTTCATCCAGATCTGACCAACTGGAGCCGAGTTATAACGGTTTAAAGGGAACAAAGGAAAAAGAAATTTTTTTTAACAATTTTTCTCTCCAAAACTATAGCACCTAGAACAACCGGAGCGAGGGCATTGGAAAGGGCTCGTCGCGCCCTACGCGCCCATATTTATTTCATCCAGATCTGACAAACAGGAGCCGAGTTACAACGGTTTAAATGGAACAAAGGAAAATAATCTTTCTTTAACAATTTTTGTCTCCAAAACTATAGCACCTAGAACAACCGGACAGGGGTCATTGGAAGGCGCTCCTCGCGCCCTACACGGCCATATTTTTTTCATCCAGATCTGACTAATAGGAGCCGAGTTATAACGGTTTAAAGGGAACAAAGGAAAAAAAAATTTTTTTTAACAATTTTTTCCTCCGAAACTGTAGCACCTAGAACAACCGGAGCGAGGGCGTTGGAAAGGACTCGTCGCGCCGTACACGCCCATATTTTTTTCATACAGATCTGACCAACTGGAGCCGAGTTATAAAGGTTTAAAGGGAACAAAGGAAAAAAAAATTTTTCTTTAACAATTACTTTTTCCGTAACAATAGCACCTAGAACAACCGGAGCGAGGGCATTGGAAAGGGCTCGTCGCGCAGTACGCGCCTATATTTTTTCATCCAGATCTGAAATATAGGAGCCGAGTTATAACGGATAAAACGGAACAAAGGAAAAAAAAATTTTTTTTTAACAATTTTTTTCTCCGAAACTGTGGCACCTAGAACAACCGGACCGAGGTCCTTGGAAATGGCTCGTCGCGCCCTACAGGGGCATATACTTTTCATCCAGATCTGACCAATAGGATCCGAGTTATAACGGTTTAAAGGGAACAAAGGAACAAAAAATTTTTCTTTAACAATTTTTATCTCCGAAACTGTGGCATCTAGAACAACCGTAGCGAGGACATTGGAAAGTGCTCGTCGCGCCGTACACACCCATATTTTTTTCATCCAGATCTGACCAATAGGAGCCGAGTTAGAACGGTTTAAATGGAACAAAGGAAAATAATCTTTCTTTAACAATTTTTGTCTCCAAAACTATAGCACCTAGAACAACCGGACAGGGGTCATTGGAAGGCGCTCCTCGCGCCCTACACTGCCATATTTCTTTCATCCAGATCTGACCAATAGGAGCCGAGTTATAACGGTTTAAAGGGAACAAAGGAAAAAAAAGTTTTTTTTAACAATTTTTCTCTCCGAAACTATAGGACCTAGAACAACCTGACAGGGGTCATTGGAAGGCGATCCTCGCGCCCTACACGGCCATATTTCTTTCATCCAGATCTGACCAATATGAGCTGAGTTATATCGGTTTAAAGGGAACAAAGGAAAAAAAAATTTTTTTTTAACAATTTTTTTCTCCGAAACTATAGCACCTAGAACAACCGGAGCGAGGGCATTGGAAAGGACTCCTCGCGCCTTACACGCCCATATTTTTTTCATCCAGATTTGACCAACTGGAGCCGAGTTATAACGGTTTAAAGGGAACAAAGGAAAACAAAATTTTTTTTAACAATTTTTCTCTCCGAAACTATACCACCTAGAACAACCGGAGCGAGGGCATTGGAAAGTGCTCGTCGCGCCGTACACGCCCATATTTTTTTCATCCAGATCTGCCCAATAGGAGCCGAGTTAGAACGGTTTAAATGGAACAAAGGAAAATAATCTTTCTTTAACAATTTTGGTCTCCAAAACTATAGCACCTAGAACAACCAGACAGGGGTCATTGGAAGGCGCTCCTCGCGCCCTACACGGCCATATTTCTTTCATCCCGATCTGACCAATAGGAGCCGAGTTATAACGGTTTAAAGGGAACAAAGGAAAAAAAAATTTTTTTTAACAATTTTTCTCTCCGAAACTATAGCATCTAGGACAACCGGAGCGAGGGCATTGGAAAGTGCTCGTCGCGCCGTACACGCCCATATTTTTTTCATCCAGATCTGCCCAATAGGAGCCGAGTTAGAACGGTTTAAATGGAACAAAGGAAAATAATCTTTCTTTAACAATTTTTGTCTCCAAAACTATAGCACCTAGAACAACCAGACAGGGGCCATTGGAAGGCGCTCCTCGCGCCCTACAGGGCCATATTTCTTTCATCCAGATCTGACCAATAGGAGCCGAGTTATAACGGTTTAAAGGGAACAAAGGAAAAAAAAATTTTTTTTAACAATTTTTCTCTCCGAAACTATAGCATCTAGAACAACCGGAGCGAGGGCATTGGAAAGTGCTCGTCGCGCCGTACACGCCCATATTTTTTTCATCCAGATCTGCCCAATAGGAGCCGAGTTAGAACGGTTTAAATGGAACAAAGGAAAATAATCTTTCTTTAACAATTTTTGTCTCCAAAACTATAGCACCTAGAACAACCAGACAGGGGTCATGGGAAGGCGCTCCTCGCGCCCTACACGGCCATATTTCTTTCATCCAGATCTGACCAATAGGAGCCGAGTTATAACGGTTTAAAGGGAACAAAGGAAAAAAAAATTTATTTTAACAATTTTTCTCTCCGAAACTATAGCATCTAGAACACTCGGAGCGAGGGCATTGGAAAGTGCTCGTCGCGCCGTACACGCCCATATTTTTTTCATCCAGATCTGCCCAATAGGAGCCGAGTTAGAACGGTTTAAATGGAACAAAGGAAAATAAACTTTCTTTAACAATTTTTGTCTCCAAAACTATAGCACCTAGAACAACCAGACAGGGGTCATGGGAAGGCGCTCCTCGCGCCCTACACGGCCATATTTCTTTCATCCAGATCAGACCAATAGGAGCCGAGTTATAACGGTTTAAAGGGAACAAAGGAAAAAAAAATTTTTTTTAACAATTTTTCTCTCAGAAACTATAGCACCTAGATCAACCGGACAGGGGTCATTGGAAGGCGCTCCTCGCGCCCTACACGGCCATATTTCTTTCATCCAGATCTGACCAATAGTAGCCGAGTTATAACGGCTTAAAGGGAACAAAGGAAAAAAAAATTTTTCCTTAACAATTTCTTTTTCCGTAACAATAGCACCTAGAACAACCGGAGCGAGGGCATTGGAAAGGGCTCGTCGCCTCCTACACGACCATATTTTTTTCATCCAGATCTGACTAATAGGAGCCGAGTTATAACGGTTTAAAGGGAACAAAGGAAAAAAAAATTTTTTTTAACAATTTTTCTCTCCAAAACTATAGCACCTAGAACAACCGGAGCGAGGGCATTGGAAAGGGCTCGTCGCCTCCTACACGACCATATTTTTTTCATCCAGATCTGACTAATAGGAGCCGAGTTATAACGGTTTAAAGGGAACAAAGGAAAAAAAAATTTTTCTTTAACAATTTTTTTCTCCTAAACTATAGCACCTAGAACAACCGGAGCGAGGGCATTGGAAAGGGCTCGTCGCCTCCTACACGACCATATTTTTTTCATCCAGATCTGACCAACTGGAGCCGAGTTATAACGGTTTAAAGGGAACAAAGGAAAAAGAAATTTTTTTAACAATTTTTCTCTCCAAAACTATAGCACCTAGAACAACCGGAGCGAGGGCATTGGAAAGGGCTCGTCGCGCCCTACGCGCCCATATTTTTTTCATCCAGATCTGACCAATAGGAGCCCAGTTACAACGGTTTAAATGGAACAAAGGAAAATAATCTTTCTTTAACAATTTTTGTCTCCAAAACTCTAGCACCTAGAACAACCGGACAGGGGTCATTGGAAGGCGCTCCTCGCGCCCTACACGGCCATATTTTTTTCATCCAGATCTGACCAATAGGAGCCCAGTTACAACGGTTTAAATGGAACAAAGGAAAATAATCTTTCTTTAACAATTTTTGTCTCCAAAACTATAGCACCTAGAACAACCGGACAGGGGTCATTGGAAGGCGCTCCTCGCGCCCTACACGTCCATATTTCTTTCATCCAGATCTGACCAATAGGAGCCGAGTTATAACGGTTTAAAGGGAACAAAGGAAAAAAAAATTTTTCTTTAACAATTTCTTTTTCCGTAACAATAGCACCTAGAACAACCGGAGCGAGGGCATTGGAAAGGGCTCGTCGCCTCCTACACGACCATATTTTTTTCATTCAGTTCTGACTAATAGGAGCCGAGTTATAACGGTTTAAAGGGAACAAAGGAAAAAAAAATTTTTTTTTAACAATTTTTTCCTCCGAAACTGTAGCACCTAGAACAACCGGAGCGAGGGCGTTGGAAAGGACTCGTCGCGCCGTACACGCCCATATTTTTTTCATCCAGATCTGACCAACTGGAGCCGAGTTATAACGGATAAAACGGAACAAAGGAAAAAAAAATTTTTCTTTAACAATTTCTTTTTCCGTAACAATAGCACCTAGAACAACTGGACCGAGGTCGTTGGAAAGGGCTCGTCGAGCCCTACGCGCCCATATTTTTTTCATCCAGATCTGACCAATAGGAGCCGAGTTACAACGGTTTAAATGGAATAAAGAAAATAATCTTTCTTTAACAATTTTTTTCTCCAAAACTATAGCACCTAGAACAACCGGACCGAGGTTGTTGGAAAGGGCCCGTCGAGCCCTACAGGGGCATATATTTTTCATCCTGATCTGACCAATAGGAGCCGAGTTATAACGGTTTAAATGGAACAAAGGAAAAAAAAAATTTTCTTTAACAGTTTTTATCTCCGAAACTGTGGCATCTAGGACAACTGGACCGAGGTCGTTGGAAAGGGTTCCTCGCGCCCTACGCGCCCATATTTTTTTCATCCAGATCTGACAAATAGGAGCCGAGTTATAACGGTTTAAAGGGAACAAAGGAAAAAAAAATTTTTCTTTAACAATTTTTTTCTCCGAAATTGTGGCACCTAGAACAAACGGAGCAAGGGCACTGGAAAGGGCTCGTCGCCCCCTACACGGCCATATTTTGTTCATCCAGATCTGACCAATAGGAGCCGAGTTATAACGGTTTAAAGGGAACAAAGGAAAACAAAATTTTTTTTAACAATATTTTCCTCCGAAACTATAGCACCTAGAACAACCGGAGCGAGGGCATTGGAAAGTGCTCGTCGCGCCGTACACGCCCATATTTTTTTCATCCAGATCTGGCCAATAGGAGCCGAGTTAGAACGGTTTAAATGGAACAAAGGAAAATAATCTTTCTTTAACAATTTTTGTCTCCAAAACTATAGCACCTAGAACAACCGGACAGGGGTCATTGGCAGGCGCTCCTCGCGCCCTACACTGCCATATTTCCTTCATCCAGATCTGACCAACAGGAGCCGAGTTATAACGGTTTAAAGGGAACAAAGGAAAAAAAAATTTTCTTTAACAATTTTTCTCTCCGAAACTATAGCACCTAGATCAACCGGACAGGGGTCATTGGAAGGCGCTCCTCGCGCCCTACACGGCCATATTTCTTTCATCCAGATCTGACCAACAGGAGCCGCGTTACAGCGGTTTAAATGGAACAAAGGAAAATAATCTTTCTTTAACAATTTTTTTCTCCAAAACTGTAGCACTTAGAACAACCGGACAGGGGTCATTGGAAGGCGCTCCTTGCGCCCTACACGGCCATATTTTGTTCATCCAGATCTGACCAATAGGAGCTGAGTTATATCGGTTTTTAGGGAACAAAGGAAAAAAAAATTTTTCTTTAACAATTTTTTTCTCCTAAACTATAGCACCTAGAACAACCGGAGCGAGGGCATTGGGAAGGGCTCGTCGCCTCCTACACGACCATATTTTTTTCATCCAGATCTGACCAACTGGAGCCGAGTTATAACGGTTTAAAGGGAACAAAGGAAAAAAAATTTTTTTTTAACAATTTTTCTCTCCAAAACTATAGCACCTAGAACAACCGGAGCGAGGGCATTGGAAAGGGCTCGTCGCGCCCTACGCGCCCATATTTTTTTCATCCAGATCTGACCAATAGGAGCCGAGTTACAACGGTTTAAACGGAACAAAGGAAAATAATCTTTCTTTAACAATTTTTGTCTCCAAAACTATAGCACCTAGAACAACCGGACAGGGGTCATTGGAAGGCGCTCCTCGCGCCCTACACGGCCATATTTCTTTCATCCAGATCTGACCAATAGTAGCCGAGTTATAACGGCTTAAAGGGAACAAAGGAAAAAAAAATTTTTCCTTAACAATTTCTTTTTCCGTAACAATAGCACCTAGAACAACCGGAGCGAGGGCATTGGAAAGGGCTCGTCGCCTCCTACACGACCATATTTTTTTCATCCAGATCTGACTAATAGGAGCCGAGTTATAACGGTTTAAAGGGAACAAAGGAAAAAAAAATTTTTTTTTAACAATTTTTCTCTCCAAAACTATAGCACCTAGAACAACCGGAGCGAGGGCATTGGAAAGGGCTCGTCGCGCCCTACGCGCCCATATTTTTTTCATCCAGATCTGACCAATAGGAGCCCAGTTACAACGGTTTAAATGGAACAAAGGAAAATAATCTTTCTTTAACAATTTTTGTCTCCAAAACTATAGCACCTAGAACAACCGTACAGGGGTCATTGGAAGGCGCTCCTCGCGCCCTACACGGCCATATTTCTTTCATCCAGATCTGACCAATAGGAGCCGAGTTATAACGGTTTAAAAGGAACAAAGGAAAAAAAAATTTTTCTTTAACAATTTTTTTCTCCTAAACTATAGCACCTAGAACAACCGGAGCGAGGGCATTGGGAAGGGCTCGTCGCCTCCTACACGACCATATTTTTTTCATCCAGATCTGACCAACTGGAGCCGAGTTATAACGGTTTAAAGGGAACAAAGGAAAAAGAAATTTTTTTTAACAATTTTTCTCTCCAAAACTATAGCACCTAGAACAACCGGAGCGAGGGCATTGGAAAGGGCTCGTCGCGCCCTACGCGCCCATATTTATTTCATCCAGATCTGACAAACAGGAGCCGAGTTACAACGGTTTAAATGGAACAAAGGAAAATAATCTTTCTTTAACAATTTTTGTCTCCAAAACTATAGCACCTAGAACAACCGGACAGGGGTCATTGGAAGGCGCTCCTCGCGCCCTACACGGCCATATTTTTTTCATCCAGATCTGACTAATAGGAGCCGAGTTATAACGGTTTAAAGGGAACAAAGGAAAAAAAAATTTTTTTTAACAATTTTTTCCTCCGAAACTGTAGCACCTAGAACAACCGGAGCGAGGGCGTTGGAAAGGACTCGTCGCGCCGTACACGCCCATATTTTTTTCATACAGATCTGACCAACTGGAGCCGAGTTATAACGGTTTAAAGGGAACAAAGGAAAAAAAAATTTTTCTTTAACAATTACTTTTTCCGTAACAATAGCACCTAGAACAACCGGAGCGAGGGCATTGGAAAGGGCTCGTCGCGCAGTACGCGCCTATATTTTTTCATCCAGATCTGAAATATAGGAGCCGAGTTATAACGGATAAAACGGAACAAAGGAAAAAAAAATTTTTTTTTAACAATTTTTTTGTCCGAAACTGTGGCACCTAGAACAACCGGACCGAGGTCCTTGGAAATGGCTCGTCGCGCCCTACAGGGGCATATACTTTTCATCCAGATCTGACCAATAGGATCCGAGTTATAACGGTTTAAAGGGAACAAAGGAACAAAAAATTTTTCTTTAACAATTTTTTCTTCCGAAACTGTAGCAACTAGAACAACCGGAGCGAGGGCATTGGAAAGGACTCGTCGCGCCGTACACGCCCATATTTTTTTCATCCAGATCTGACCAACCGGAGCAGAGTTACAACGGATTAAATGGAACAAAGGAAAATAATCTTTCTTTAACAATTTTTTTCTCCAAAACTATAGCACCTAGAACAACCGGAGCGAGGGCATTGGAAAGGGCTCGTCGCGCCGTACACGCCCATATTTTTTTCATCCAGATCTGACCAATATGAGCCGAGTTATAACGGATAAAGCGGAACATAGGAAAAAAAAATTTTTCTTTAACAATTTTTATCTCCGAAACTGTGGCATCTAGAACAACCGTAGCGAGGACATTGGAAAGTGCTCGTCGCGCCGTACACGCCCATATTTTTTTCATCCAGATCTGACCAATAGGAGCCGAGTTAGAACGGTTTAAATGGAACAAAGGAAAATAATCTTTCTTTAACAATTTTTGTCTCCAAAACTATAGCACCTAGAACAACCGGACAGGGGTCATTGGAAGGCGCTCCTCGCGCCCTACACTGCCATATTTCTTTCATCCAGATCTGACCAATAGGAGCCGAGTTATAACGGTTTAAAGGGAACAAAGGAAAAAAAAGTTTTTTTTAACAATTTTTCTCTCCGAAACTATAGGACCTAGAACAACCTGACAGGGGTCATTGGAAGGCGATCCTCGCGCCCTACACGGCCATATTTCTTTCATCCAGATCTGACCAATATGAGCTGAGTTATATCGGTTTAAAGGGAACAAAGGAAAAAAAAATTTTTTTTTAACAATTTTTTTCTCCGAAACTATAGCACCTAGAACAACCGGAGCGAGGGCATTGGAAAGGACTCCTCGCGCCTTACACGCCCATATTTTTTTCATCCAGATTTGACCAACTGGAGCCGAGTTATAACGGTTTAAAGGGAACAAAGGAAAACATAATTTTTTTTAACAATTTTTCTCTCCGAAACTATACCACCTAGAACAACCGGAGCGAGGGCATTGGAAAGTGCTCGTCGCGCCGTACACGCCCATATTTTTTTCATCCAGATCTGCCCAATAGGAGCCGAGTTAGAACGGTTTAAATGGAACAAAGGAAAATAATCTTTCTTTAACAATTTTGGTCTCCAAAACTATAGCACCTAGAACAACCAGACAGGGGTCATTGGAAGGCGCTCCTCGCGCCCTACACGGCCATATTTCTTTCATCCCGATCTGACCAATAGGAGCCGAGTTATAACGGTTTAAAGGGAACAAAGGAAAAAAAAATTTTTTTTAACAATTTTTCTCTCCGAAACTATAGCATCTAGGACAACCGGAGCGAGGGCATTGGAAAGTGCTCGTCGCGCCGTACACGCCCATATTTTTTTCATCCAGATCTGCCCAATAGGAGCCGAGTTAGAACGGTTTAAATGGAACAAAGGAAAATAATCTTTCTTTAACAATTTTTGTCTCCAAAACTATAGCACCTAGAACAACCAGACAGGGGCCATTGGAAGGCGCTCCTCGCGCCCTACAGGGCCATATTTCTTTCATCCAGATCTGACCAATAGGAGCCGAGTTATAACGGTTTAAAGGGAACAAAGGAAAAAAAAATTTTTTTTAACAATTTTTCTCTCCGAAACTATAGCATCTAGAACAACCGGAGCGAGGGCATTGGAAAGTGCTCGTCGCGCCGTACACGCCCATATTTTTTTCATCCAGATCTGCCCAATAGGAGCCGAGTTAGAACGGTTTAAATGGAACAAAGGAAAATAATCTTTCTTTAACAATTTTTGTCTCCAAAACTATAGCACCTAGAACAACCAGACAGGGGTCATGGGAAGGCGCTCCTCGCGCCCTACACGGCCATATTTCTTTCATCCAGATCTGACCAATAGGAGCCGAGTTATAACGGTTTAAAGGGAACAAAGGAAAAAAAAATTTATTTTAACAATTTTTCTCTCCGAAACTATAGCATCTAGAACACTCGGAGCGAGGGCATTGGAAAGTGCTCGTCGCGCCGTACACGCCCATATTTTTTTCATCCAGATCTGCCCAATAGGAGCCGAGTTAGAACGGTTTAAATGGAACAAAGGAAAATAAACTTTCTTTAACAATTTTTGTCTCCAAAACTATAGCACCTAGAACAACCAGACAGGGGTCATGGGAAGGCGCTCCTCGCGCCCTACACGGCCATATTTCTTTCATCCAGATCAGACCAATAGGAGCCGAGTTATAACGGTTTAAAGGGAACAAAGGAAAAAAAAATTTTTTTTAACAATTTTTCTCTCAGAAACTATAGCACCTAGATCAACCGGACAGGGGTCATTGGAAGGCGCTCCTCGCGCCCTACACGGCCATATTTCTTTCATCCAGATCTGACCAATAGTAGCCGAGTTATAACGGCTTAAAGGGAACAAAGGAAAAAAAAATTTTTCCTTAACAATTTCTTTTTCCGTAACAATAGCACCTAGAACAACCGGAGCGAGGGCATTGGAAAGGGCTCGTCGCCTCCTACACGACCATATTTTTTTCATCCAGATCTGACTAATAGGAGCCGAGTTATAACGGTTTAAAGGGAACAAAGGAAAAAAAAATTTTTTTTAACAATTTTTCTCTCCAAAACTATAGCACCTAGAACAACCGGAGCGAGGGCATTGGAAAGGGCTCGTCGCCTCCTACACGACCATATTTTTTTCATCCAGATCTGACTAATAGGAGCCGAGTTATAACGGTTTAAAGGGAACAAAGGAAAAAAAAATTTTTCTTTAACAATTTTTTTCTCCTAAACTATAGCACCTAGAACAACCGGAGCGAGGGCATTGGAAAGGGCTCCTCGCGCCCTACACGGCCATATTTTTTTCATCCAGATCTGACTAATAGGAGCCGAGTTATAACGGTTTAAAGGGAACAAAGGAAAAAAAAATTTTTTTTTAACAATTTTTTCCTCCGAAACTGTAGCACCTAGAACAACCGGAGCGAGGGCGTTGGAAAGGACTCGTCGCGCCGTACACGCCCATATTTTTTTCATACAGATCTGACCAACTGGAGCCCAGTTATAACGGTTTAAAGGGAACAAAGGAAAAAAAAATTTTTCTTTAACAATTACTTTTTCCGTAACAATAGCACCTAGAACAACCGGAGCGAGGGCATTGGAAAGGGCTCGTCGCCTCCTACACGCCCATATTTTTTTCATCCAGATCTGACCAACTGGAGCCGAGTTATAACGGTTTAAACGGAACAAAGGAAAAACAAAATTTTTTTTAACAATTTTTCTCTCCGAAACTATACCACCTAGAACAACCGGAGCGAGGGCATTGGAAAGTGCTCGTCGCGCCGTACACGCCTTTATTTTTTCATCCAGATCTGACCAATAGGAGCCGAGTTAGAACGGTTTAAATGGAACAAAGGAAAATAATCTTTCTTTAACAATTTTTGTCTCCAAAACTATAGCACCTAGAACAACCAGACAGAGGTCATTGGAAGGCGCTCCTCGCGCCCTACACGGCCATATTTCTTTCATCCAGATCTGACCAATAGGAGCCGAGTTATAACGGTTTAAAGGGAACAAAGGAAAAAAAAATTTTTTTTAACAATTTTTCTCTCCAAAACTATAGCACCTAGATCAACCGGACAGTGGTCATTGGAAGGCGCTCCTCGCGCCCTACACGGCCATATATCTTTCATCCAGATCTGACCAACAGGAGCCGCGTTACAACGGTTTAAATGGAACAAAGGAAAATAATCTTTCTTTAACAATTTTTTTCTCCAAAACTGTAGCAACTAGAACAACCGGAGCGAGGGCATTGGAAAGGACTCGTCGCGCCGTACAGGCCCATATTTTTTTCATCCAGATCTGACCAACCGGAGCAGAGTTACAACGGATTAAATGGAACAAAGGAAAATAATCTTTCTTTAACAATTTTTTTCTCCGAAACTATAGCACCTAGAACAACCGGAGCGAGGGCATTGGAAAGGACTCCTCGCGCCTTACACGCCCATATTTTTTTCATCCAGATTTGACCAACTGGAGCCGAGTTATAACGGTTTAAAGGGAACAAAGGAAAACAAAATTTTTTTTAACAATTTTTCTCTCCGAAACTATACCACCTAGAACAACCGGAGCGAGGGCATTGGAAAGTGCTCGTCGCGCCGTACTCGCCTATATTTTTTCATCCAGATCTGACCAATAGGAGCCGAGTTATAACGGATAAAACGGAACAAAGGAAAAAAAAATTTCTTTTTAACAATTTTTTCCTCCGAAACTGTAGCACCTAGAACAACCGGAGCGAGGGCATTGGAAAGGGCTCGTCGCGCCGTACACGCCCATATTTTTTTCATCCAGATCTGACCAATATGAGCCGAGTTATAACGGATAAAGCGGAACAAGGAAAAAAAAATTTTTCTTTAACAATTTTTATCTCCGAAACTGTGGCATCTAGAACAACCGGAGCGAGGGCATTGGAAAGTGCTCGTCGCGCCGTACACGCCCATATTTTTTTCATCCAGATCTGCCCAATAGGAGCCGAGTTAGAACGGTTTAAATGGAACAAAGGAAAATAATCTTTCTTTAACAATTTTGGTCTCCAAAACTATAGCACCTAGAACAACCAGACAGGGGTCATTGGAAGGCGCTCCTCGCGCCCTACACGGCCATATTTCTTTCATCCCGATCTGACCAATAGGAGCCGAGTTATAACGGTTTAAAGGGAACAAAGGAAAAAAAAATTTTTTTTAACAATTTTTCTCTCCGAAACTATAGCATCTAGGACAACCGGAGCGAGGGCATTGGAAAGTGCTCGTCGCGCCGTACAAGCCCATATTTTTTTCATCCAGATCTGCCCAATAGGAGCCGAGTTAGAACGGTTTAAATGGAACAAAGGAAAATAATCTTTCTTTAACAATTTTTGTCTCCAAAACTATAGCACCTAGAACAACCAGACAGGGGTCATTGGAAGGCGCTCCTCGCGCCCTACACGGCCATATTTCTTTCATCCAGATCTGACCAATAGGAGCCGAGTTATAACGGTTTAAAGGGAACAAAGGAAAAAAAAATTTTTTTTAACAATTTTTCTCTCCGAAACTATAGCATCTAGAACAACCGGAGCGAGGGCATTGGAAAGTGCTCGTCGCGCCGTACACGCCCATATTTTTTTCATCCAGATCTGCCCAATAGGAGCCGAGTTAGAACGGTTTAAATGGAACAAAGGAAAATAATCTTTCTTTAACAATTTTTGTCTCCAAAACTATAGCACCTAGAACAACCAGACAGGGGTCATGGGAAGGCGCTCCTCGCGCCCTACACGGCCATATTTCTTTCATCCAGATCTGACCAATAGGAGCCGAGTTATAACGGTTTAAAGGGAACAAAGGAAAAAAAATTTTTTTTAACAATTTTTCTCTCCGAAACTATAGCATCTAGAACAATCGGAGCGAGGGCATTGGAAAGTGCTCGTCGCGCCGCACACGCCCATATTTTTTTCATCCAGATCTGCCCAATAGGAGCCAAGTTAGAACGGTTTAAATGGAACAAAGGAAAATAATCTTTCTTTAACAATTTTTGTCTCCAAAACTATAGCACCTAGAACAACCAGACAGGGGTCATGGGAAGGCTCTCCTCGCGCCCTACACGGCCATATTTCTTTCATCCAGATCTGACCAATAGGAGCCGAGTTATAACGGTTTAAAGGGAACAAAGGAAAAAAAAATTTTTTTTAACAATTTTTCTCTCAGAAACTATAGCACCTAGATCAACCGGACAGGGGTCATTGGAAGGCGCTCCTCGCGCCCTACACGGCCATATTTCTTTCATCCAGATCTGACCAACAGGAGCCGCGTTACAACGGTTTAAATGGAACAAAGGAAAATAATCTTTCTTTAACAATTTTTTTCTCCAAAACTGTAGCACTTAGAACAACGGGACAGGGGTCATTGGAAGGCGCTCCTCGCGCCCTACACGGCCATATTTTGTTCATCCAGATCTGACCAATAGGAGCCGAGTTATAACGGATAAAACGGAACAAAGGAAAAAAAAATTTTTCTTTAACAATTTTTTTCTCCGAAACTGTGGCACCTAGAACAACCGGACCGAGGTCCTTGGAAAGGGCTCGTCGCGCCCTACAGGGGCATATATTTTTCATCCAGATCTGACCAATAGGAGACGAGTTATAACGGTTTAAATGGAACAAAGGAAAAAAAAATTTTTCTTTAACAATTTTTGTCTCCGAAACTGTGGCATCTAGAACAACTGGACCGAGGTCATTGGAAAGGACTCGTCGCGCCGTACACGCCCATATTTTTTTCATACAGATCTGACCAACAGGAGCAGAGTTACAATGGATTAAATGGAACAAAGGAAAATAATCTTTCTTTAACAATTTTTCTCTCCGAAACTATAGCACCTAGATCAACCGGACAGGGGTCATTGGAAGTCGCTCCTCGCGCCCTACACGGCCATATTTCTTTCATCCAGATCTGACCAATAGGAGCCGAGTTATAACGGTTTAAAGGGAACCAAGGAAAAAAAAATTTTTCTTTAACAATTTCTTTCTCTGTAACAATAGCACCTAGAAAAACCGGAGCGAGGGCATTGGAAAGTGCTCGTCGCCTCCTACACGCCCATATTTTTTTCATCCAGATCTGACTAATAGGAGCCGAGTTATAACGGTTTAAAGGGAACAAAGGAAAAAAAAATTTTTCTTTAACAATTTCTTTTTCCGTAACAATAGCACCTAGAACAACCGGAGCGAGGGCATTGGAAAGGGCTCGTCGCGCCGTACACGCCCATATTTTTTTCATCCAGATCTGACCAATATGAGCCGAGTTATAACGGATAAAGCGGAACATAGGAAAAAAAAATTTCTTTTTAACAATTTTTTCCTCCGAAACTGTAGCACCTAGAACAACCGGAGCGAGGGCATTGGAAAGGGCTCGTCGCGCCGTACACGCCCATATTTTTTTCATCCAGATCTGACCAATATGAGCCGAGTTATAACGGATAAAGCGGAACAAGGAAAAAAAAATTTTTCTTTAACAATTTTTATCTCCGAAACTGTGGCATCTAGAACAACCGGAGCGAGGGCATTGGAAAGTGCTCGTCGCGCCGTACACGCCCATATTTTTTTCATCCAGATCTGCCCAATAGGAGCCGAGTTAGAACGGTTTAAATGGAACAAAGGAAAATAATCTTTCTTTAACAATTTTTGTCTCCAAAACTATAGCACCTAGAACAACCAGACAGGGGTCATGGGAAGGCGCTCCTCGCGCCCTACACGGCCATATTTCTTTCATCCAGATCTGACCAATAGGAGCCGAGTTATAACGGTTTAAAGGGAACAAAGGAAAAAAAAATTTTTTTTAACAATTTTTCTCTCCGAAACTATAGCATCTAGAACAATCGGAGCGAGGGCATTGGAAAGTGCTCGTCGCGCCGTACACGCCCATATTTTTTTCATCCAGATCTGCCCAATAGGAGCCAAGTTAGAACGGTTTAAATGGAACAAAGGAAAATAATCTTTCTTTAACAATTTTTGTCTCCAAAACTATAGCACCTAGAACAACCAGACAGGGGTCATGGGAAGGCGCTCCTCGCGCCCTACACGGCCATATTTCTTTCATCCAGATCTGACCAATAGGAGCCGAGTTATAACGGTTTAAAGGGAAGAAAGGAAAAAAAAATTTTTTTTAACAATTTTTCTCTCAGAAACTATAGCACCTAGATCAACCGGACAGGGGTCATTGGAAGGCGCTCCTCGCGCCCTACACGGCCATATTTCTTTCATCCAGATCTGACCAGCAGGAGCCGCGTTACAACGGTTTAAATGGAACAGAGAAAAATAATCTTTCTTTAACAATTTTTGTCTCCAAAACTATAGCACCTAGAACAACCAGACAGGGGTCATTGGAAGGCGCTCCTCGCGCCCTACACGGCCATATTTCTTTCATCCAGATCTGACCAATAGGAGCCGAGTTATAACGGTTTAAAGGGAACAAAGGAAAAAAAAATTTTTTTTAACAATTTTTCTCTCCGAAACTATAGCATCTAGAACAACCGGAGCGAGGGCATTGGAAAGTGCTCGTCGCGCCGTACACGCCCATATTTTTTTCATCCAGATCTGCCCAATAGGAGCCGAGTTAGAACGGTTTAAATGGAACAAAGGAAAATAATCTTTCTTTAACAATTTTTGTCTCCAAAACTATAGCACCTAGAACAACCAGACAGGGGTCATGGGAAGGCGCTCCTCGCGCCCTACACGGCCATATTTCTTTCATCCAGATCTGACCAATAGGAGCCGAGTTATAACGGTTTAAAGGGAACAAAGGAAAAAAAAATTTTTTTTAACAATTTTTCTCTCCGAAACTATAGCATCTAGAACAATCGGAGCGAGGGCATTGGAAAGTGCTCGTCGCGCCGTACACGCCCATATTTTTTTCATCCAGATCTGCCCAATAGGAGCCAAGTTAGAACGGTTTAAATGGAACAAAGGAAAATAATCTTTCTTTAACAATTTTTGTCTCCAAAACTATAGCACCTAGAACAACCAGACAGGGGTCATGGGAAGGCGCTCCTCGCGCCCTACACGGCCATATTTCTTTCATCCAGATCTGACCAATAGGAGCCGAGTTATAACGGTTTAAAGGGAACAAAGGAAAAAAAAATTTTTTTTAACAATTTTTCTCTCAGAAACTATAGCACCTAGATCAACCGGACAGGGGTCATTGGAAGGCGCTCCTCGCGCCCTACACGGCCATATTTCTTTCATCCAGATCTGACCAACAGGAGCCGCGTTACAACGGTTTAAATGGAACAAAGGAAAATAATCTTTCTTTAACAATTTTTTTCTCCAAAACTGTAGCACTTAGAACAACGGGACAGCGGTCATTGGAAGGCGCTCCTCGCGCCCTACACGGCCATATTTTGTTCATCCAGATCTGACCAATAGGAGCCGAGTTATAACGGATAAAACGGAACAAAGGAAAAAAAAATTTTTCTTTAACAATTTTTTTCTCCGAAACTGTGGCACCTAGAACAACCGGACCGAGGTCCTTGGAAAGGGCTCGTCGCGCCCTACAGGGGCATATATTTTTCATCCAGATCTGACCAATAGGAGACGAGTTATAACGGTTTAAATGGAACAAAGGAAAAAAAAATTTTTCTTTAACAATTTTTGTCTCCGAAACTGTGGCATCTAGAACAACTGGACCGAGGTCATTGGAAAGGACTCGTCGCGCCGTACACGCCCATATTTTTTTCATACAGATCTGACCAACAGGAGCAGAGTTACAATGGATTAAATGGAACAAAGGAAAATAATCTTTCTTTAACAATTTTTCTCTCCGAAACTATAGCACCTAGATCAACCGGACAGGGGTCATTGGAAGGCGCTCCTCGCGCCCTACACGGCCATATTTCTTTCATCCAGATCTGACCAATAGGAGCCGAGTTATAACGGTTTAAAGGGAACCAAGGAAAAAAAAATTTTTCTTTAACAATTTCTTTCTCTGTAACAATAGCACCTAGAAAAACCGGAGCGAGGGCATTGGAAAGTGCTCGTCGCCTCCTACACGCCCATATTTTTTTCATCCAGATCTGACTAATAGGAGCCGAGTTATAACGGTTTAAAGGGAACAAAGGAAAAAAAAATTTTTCTTTAACAATTTCTTTTTCCGTAACAATAGCACCTAGAACAACCGGAGCGAGGGCATTGGAAAGGGCTCGTCGCGCCGTACACGCCCATATTTTTTTCATCCAGATCTGACCAATATGAGCCGAGTTATAACGGATAAAGCGGAACATAGGAAAAAAAAATTTCTTTTTAACAATTTTTTCCTCCGAAACTGTAGCACCTAGAACAACCGGAGCGAGGGCATTGGAAAGGGCTCGTCGCGCCGTACACGCCCATATTTTTTTCATCCAGATCTGACCAATATGAGCCGAGTTATAACGGATAAAGCGGAACAAGGAAAAAAAAATTTTTCTTTAACAATTTTTATCTCCGAAACTGTGGCATCTAGAACAACCGGAGCGAGGGCATTGGAAAGTGCTCGTCGCGCCGTACACGCCCATATTTTTTTCATCCAGATCTGCCCAATAGGAGCCGAGTTAGAACGGTTTAAATGGAACAAAGGAAAATAATCTTTCTTTAACAATTTTTCTCTCCGAAACTATAGCACCTAGATCAACCGGACAGGGGTCATTTGAAGGCGCTCCTCGCGCCCTACACGGCCATATTTCTTTCATCCAGATCTGACCAATAGGAGCCGAGTTATAACGGTTTAAAGGGAACAAAGGAAAAAAAAATTTTTTTTAACAATTTTTCTCTCCGAAACTATAGCATCTAGAACAACCGGAGCGAGGGCATTGGAAAGTGCTCGTCGCGCCGTACACGCCCATATTTTTTTCATCCAGATCTGCCCAATAGGAGCCGAGTTAGAACGGTTTAAATGGAACAAAGGAAAATAATCTTTCTTTAACAATTTTTGTCTCCAAAACTATAGCACCTAGAACAACCAGACAGGGGTCATGGGAAGGCGCTCCTCGCGCCCTACACGGCCATATTTCTTTCATCCAGATCTGACCAATAGGAGCCGAGTTATAACGGTTTAAAGGGAACAAAGGAAAAAAAAATTTTTTTTAACAATTTTTCTCTCCGAAACTATAGCATCTAGAACAATCGGAGCGAGGGCATTGGAAAGTGCTCGTCGCGCCGTACACGCCCATATTTTTTTCATCCAGATCTGCCCAATAGGAGCCAAGTTAGAACGGTTTAAATGGAACAAAGGAAAATAATCTTTCTTTAACAATTTTTGTCTCCAAAACTATAGCACCTAGAACAACCAGACAGGGGTCATGGGAAGGCGCTCCTCGCGCCCTACACGGCCATATTTCTTTCATCCAGATCTGACCAATAGGAGCCGAGTTATAACGGTTTAAAGGGAAGAAAGGAAAAAAAAATTTTTTTTAACAATTTTTCTCTCAGAAACTATAGCACCTAGATCAACCGGAGAGGGGTCATTGGAAGGCGCTCCTCGCGCCCTACACGGCCATATTTCTTTCATCCAGATCTGACCAACAGGAGCCGCGTTACAACGGTTTAAATGGAACAGAGAAAAATAATCTTTCTTTAACAATTTTTTTCTCCATAACTGTAGCACTTAGAACAACGGGACAGGGGTCATTGGAAGGCGCTCCTCGCGCCCTACACGGCCATATTTTGTTCATCCAGATCTGACCAATAGGAGCCGAGTTATAACGGATAAAACGGAACAAAGGAAAAAAAAATTTTTCTTTAACAATTATTTTCTCCGAAACTGTGGCACCTAGAACAACCGGACCGAGGTCCTTGGAAAGGGCTCGTCGCGCCCTACAGGGGCATATACTTTTCATCCAGATCTGACCAATAGGAGACGAGTTATAACGGTTTAAATGGAACAAAGGAAAAAAAAATTTTTCTTTAACAATTTTTGTCTCCGAAACTGTGGCATCTAGAACAACTGGACCGAGGTCATTGGAAAGGACTCGTCGCGCCGTACACGCCCATATTTTTTTCATACAGATCTGACCAACAGGAGCAGAGTTACAACGGATTAAATGGAACAAAGGAAAATAATCTTTCTTTAACAATTTTTCTCTCCGAAACTATAGCACCTAGATCAACCGGACAGGGGTCATTGGAAGGCGCTCCTCGCGCCCTACACGGCCATATTTCTTTCATCCAGATCTGACCAATAGGAGCCGAGTTATAACGGTTTAAAGGGAACCAAGGAAAAAAAAATTTTTCTTTAACAATTTCTTTCTCTGTAACAATAGCACCTAGAAAAACCGGAGCGAGGGCATTGGAAAGGGCTCGTCGCCTCCTACACGCCCATATTTTTTTCATCCAGATCTGACTAATAGGAGCCGAGTTATAACGGTTTAAAGGGAACAAAGGAAAAAAAAATTTTTCTTTAACAATTTCTTTTTCCGTAACAATAGCACCTAGAACAACCGGAGCGAGGGCATTGGAAAGGGCTCGTCGCGCCGTACACGCCCATATTTTTTTCATCCAGATCTGACCAATATGAGCCGAGTTATAACGGATAAAGCGGAACATAGGAAAAAAAAATTTTTCTTTAACAATTTTTATCTCCGAAACTGTGGCATCTAGAACAACAGGAGCGAGGACATTGGAAAGTGCTCGTCGCGCCGTACACGCCCATATTTTTTTCATCCAGATCTGACCAATAGGAGCCGAGTTAGAACGGTTTAAATGGAACAAAGGAAAATAATCTTTCTTTAACAATTTTTGTCTCCAAATCTATAGCACCTAGAACAACCGGACAGGGGTCATTGGAAGACGCTCCTCGCGCCCTACACCGCCATATTTCTTTCATCCAGATCTGACCAACAGGAGCCGAGTTATAACGGTTTAAAGGGAACAAAGGAAAAAAAAATTTTCTTTAACAATTTTTCTCTCAGAAACTATAGCACCTAGATCAACCGGACAGGGGTCATTGGAAGGCGCTCCTCGCGCCCTACACGGCCATATTTTGTTCATCAAGATCTGACCAATAGGAGCCGCGTTATAAAGGATAAAACAGAACAAAGGAAAAAAAAATTTTTTTTAACAATTTTTTTCTCCGAAACTGTGGGACCTAGAACAACCGGACCGAGGTCCTTGGAAAGGGCTCGTCGCGCCCTACAGGGGCATATATTTTTCATCCAGATCTGACCAATAGGAGACGAGTTATAACGGTTTAAATGGAACAAAGGAAAAAAAAATTTTTCTTTAACAATTTTTGTCTCCGAAACTGTGGCATCTAGAACACCTGGACCGAGGTCATTGGAAAGGGCTCGTCGCGCCGTACACGCCCATATTTTTTTCATCCAGATCTGACCAATATGAGCCGAGTTATAACGGATAAAGCGGAACATAGGAAAAAAAAATTTTTCTTTAACAATTTTTATCTCCGAAACTGTGGCATCTAGAACAACCGGAGCGAGGGCATTGGAAAGTGCTCGTCGCGCCGTACACGCTCATATTTTTTTCATCCAGATCTGCCCAATAGGAGCCGAGTTAGAACGGTTTAAATGGAACAAAGGAAAATAATCTTTCTTTAACAATTTTTGTCTCCAAAACTATAGCACCTAGAACAACCAGACAGGGGTCATTGGTAGGCGCTCCTCGCGCCCTACACGGCCATATTTCTTTCATCCAGATCTGACCAATAGGAGCCGAGTTATAACGGTTTAAAGGGAACAAAGGAAAAAAAAATTTTTTTTAACAATTTTTCTCTCCGAAACTATAGCATCTAGAACAACCGGAGCGAGGGCATTGGAAAGTGCTCGTCGCGCCGTACACGCCCATATTTTTTTCATCCAGATCTGCCCAATAGGAGCCGAGTTAGAACGGTTTAAATGGAACAAAGGAAAATAATCTTTCTTTAACAATTTTTGTCTCCAAAACTATAGCACCTCGAACAACCAGACAGGGGTCATTGGAAGGCGCTCCTCGCGCCCTACACGGCCATATTTCTTTCATCCAGATCTGACCAATAGGAGCCGAGTTATAACGGTTTAAAGGGAACAAAGGAAAAAAAAATTTTTTTTAACAATTTTTCTCTCAGAAACTATAGCACCTAGATCAACCGGACAGGGGTCATTGGAAGGCGCTCCTGGCGCCCTACACGGCCATATTTCTTTCATCCAGATCTGACCAACAGGAGCCGCGTTACAACGGTTTAAATGGAACAAAGGAAAATAATCTTTCTTTAACAATTTTTTTCTCCAAAACTATAGCACCTAGAACAACCGGACAGGGGTCATTGGAAGGCGCTCCTCGCGCCCTACACGCCCATATTTATTTCATCCAGATCTGACCAACTGGAGCCGAGTTATAACGGTTTAAAGGGAACAATGGAAAAAAAAATTTTTCTTTAACAATTTCTTTTTCCGTAACAATAGCACCTAGAACAACCGGAGCGAGGGCATTGGAAAGGGCTCGTCGCCTCCTACACGCCCATATTTTTTTCATCCAGATCTGACTAATAGGAGTCGCGTTACAACGGTTTAAATGGAACAAAGGAAAATAATCTTTCTTTAACAATTTTTTTCTCCAAAACTATAGCACTTAGAACAACCGGACAGGGGTCATTGGAAGGCGCTCCTCGCGCCCTACACGCCCATATTTATTTCATCCAGATCTGACCAACTGGAGCCGAGTTATAACGGTTTAAAGGGAACAATGGAAAAAAAAATTTTTCTTTAACAATTTCTTTTTCCGTAACAATAGCACCTAGAACAACCGGAGCGAGGGCATTGGAAAGGGCTCGTCGCCTCCTACACGCCCATATTTTTTTCATCCAGATCTGACTAATAGGAGTCGCGTTACAACGGTTTAAATGGAACAAAGGAAAATAATCTTTCTTTAACAATTTCTTTCTCCGTAACAATAGCACCTAGAACAACCGGGTGGAGGGCATTGGAAAGGGCTCGTCGCCTCCTACACGGCCATATTTTGTTCATCCTGATCTGACCAATAGGAGCCGAGTTATAACGGTTTAAAGGGAACAAAGGAAAAAAAAATTTTTTTTTAACAATTTTTTCCTCCGAAACTGTAGCACCTAGAACAACCGGACAGGGGTCATTGGAAAGTGTTCGTCGCGCCCTAAGCACCCATATTTTTTCCATCCAGACCTGACCAATAGGAGCCGAGTTATAACGGTTTAAATGGAACAAAGGAAAATAATCTTTCTTTAACAATTTTTTTCTCCAAAACTATAGCACCTAGAACAACCGGACCGAGGTTGTTGGAAAGGGCCCGTCGCGCCCTACAGGGGCATATATTTTTCATCCAGATCTGACCAATAGGAGCCGAGTTATAACGGTTTAAATGGAACAAAGGAAAAAAAAATTTTTCTTTAACACTTTTTGTCTCCGAAACTGTGGCATCTAGAACAACTGGACCGAGGTCGTTGGAAAGGGCTCGTCGCGCCCTACGCGCCCATATTTTTTTCATCCAGATATGACCAATAGGAGCCGAGTTATAACGTTTTAAAGGGAACAAAGGAAAAAAAAATTTTCTTTAACAATTTTTTCCTCAGAAACTGTAGGACCTAGAACAACCGGAGCGAGGGCATTGGAAAGGACTCGTCGCGCCGTGCACGCCCATATTTTTTTCATCCAGATCTGACCAACTGGAGCCGAGTTATAACGGTTTAAAGGGAACAAAGGAAAAAAAAATTTTATTAAACAATTTTTCTCTCCGAAACTGTAGCACCTAGAACAACCGGAGCGAGGGCATTGGAAAGGACTCGTCGCGCCGTACACGCCAATATTTTTTTCATCCAGATCTGACCAACTGGAGCCGAGTTATAACGGTTTAAAGGGAACAAAGGAAAAAAAAATTTTTTTTTAACAATTTTTTCCTCCGAAACTGTAGCACCTAAAACAACCGGAGCGAGGGCATTGGAAAGTGTTCGTCGCGCCCTAAGCGCCCATATTTTTTCCATCCAGACCTGACCAATAGGAGCCGAGTTATAACGGTTTAAATGGAACAAAGGAAAATAATCTTTCTTTAACAATTTTTTTCTCCAAAACTATAGCACCTAGAACAACCGGACCGAGGTTGTTGGAAAGGGCCCGTCGCGCCCTACAGGGGCATATATTTTTCATCCAGATCTGACCAATAGGAGCCGAGTTATAACGGTTTAAATGGAAGAAAGGAAAAAAAAATTTTTCTTTAACAGTTTTTGTCTCCGAAACTGTGGCATCTAGAACAACTGGACCGAGGTCGTTGGAAAGGGCTCGTCGCGCCCTACGCGCCCATATTTTTTTCATCCAGATCTGACCAATAGGAGCCGAGTTATAACGTTTTAAAGGGAACAAAGGAAAAAAAAAATTTTCTTTAACAATTTTTTCCTCCGAAACTGTAGCACCTAAAACAACCGGAGCGAGGGCATTGGAAAGTGCTCGTCGCGCCCTACGCGCCCATATTTTTTTCATCCAGACCTGACCAATAGGAGCCGAGTTATAACGGTTTAAAGGGAACAAAGGAAAAAAAAATTTTATCTAACAATTTTTCTCTCCGAAACTGTAGCACCTAGAACAACCGGAGCGAGGGCATTGGAAAGGACTCGTCGCGCCGTACACGCCCATATTTTTTTCATCCAGATCTGACCAACTGGAGCCGAGTTATAACGGTTTAAAGGGAACAAAGGAAAAAAAAATTTTTTTTAACAATTTTTCTCTCCGAAACTATAGCACCTAGAACAACCGGAGCGAGGGCATTGGAAAGTGCTCGTCGCGCCGTACACGCCCATATTTTTTTCATCCAGATCTGACCAATAGGAGCCGAGTTATAACGGTTTAAAGGGAACAAAGGAAAAAAAAAATTTTCTTTAACAATTTTTATCTCCGAAACTGTGGCATCTAGAACAACTGGACCGAGGTCGTTGGAAAGGGCTCGTCGCGCCCTACGCGCCCATATTTTTTTCATCCATATCTGACCAATAGGAGCCGAGTTACAACGGTTTAAATGGAACAAAGGAAAATAATCTTTCTTTAATAATTTTTTTCTCCAAAACTATAGCACCTAGAACAACCAGACCGAGGTTGTTGGAAAGGGCCCGTCGCGCCCTACAGGGGCATATATTTTTCATCCAGACCTGACCAATAGGAGCGGAGTTATAACGGTTTAAAGAGAACAAAGGAAAAAAAAATTTTTCTTTAACAATTTTTTTCTCCGAAATTGTGGCACCTAGAACAAAGGGAGCAAGGGCATTGGAAAGGGCTCGTCGCCCCCTACACGGCCATATTTTGTTCATCCAGATCTGACCAATAGGAGCCGAGTTATAACGGTTTAAAGGGAACAAAGGAAAAAAAAATTTTTTTTAACAATTTTTCTCTCCGAAACTGTAGCACCTAGAACAACCGGAGCGAGGGCATTGGAAGCCGCACCTCGCGACGTACACGCCCATATTTTTTTCATCCAGATCTGACCAATAGGAGCCGAGTTACAACGGTTTAAATGGTACAAAGGAAAATAATCTTTCTTTAACAATTTTTGTCTCCAAAACTATAGCACCTAGAACAACCAGGCAGGGGTCATTGGAAGGCGCACCTCGCGCCCTACGCGCCCATATTTTTTTCATCCAGATCTGACCAACAGGAACCGAGTTACAACGGTTTAAATGGAACAAAGGAAAATAATCCTTCTTTAACAATTTTCGTCTCCAAAACTATAGCACCTAGAACAACCGGACAGGGGTCATTGGAAGGCTCTCCCCGCGCCCTACACGGCCATATTTCTTTCAACCAGATCTGACCAATAGGAGCCGCGTTACAACGGTTTAAATGGAACAAAGGAAAATAATCTTTCTTTAACAATTTTTTTCTCCAAAACTATAGGACTTAGAACAACCGGACAGGGGTCATTGGAAGGCTCTCCTCGCGCCCTAAACGGCTATATTTTGTTCATCCAGATCTGACTAATAGGAGCCGAGTTATAACGGTTTAAAAGGAACAAAGAAAAAAAAAATTTTTTTTTAACAATTTTTTCCTCAGAAACTGTAGGACCTAGAACAACCGGAGCGAGGGCATTGGAAAGGACTCGTCGCGCCGTGCACGCCCATATTTTTTTCATCCAGATCTGACCAACTGGAGCCGAGTTATAACGGTTTAAAGGGAACAAAGGAAAAAAAAATTTTTTTTAACAATTTTTCTCTCCGAAACTGTAGCACCTAGAACAACCGGAGCGAGGGCATTGGAAAGGACTCGTCGCGCCGTACACGCCCATATTTTTTTCATCCAGATCTGACCAACTGGAGCCGAGTTATAACGGTTTAAAGGGAACAAAGGAAAAAAAAATTTTTTTTAACAATTTTTTCCTCCGAAACTGTAGCACCTAAAACAACCGGAGCGAAGGCTTTGGATACTGTTCGTCGCGCCCTAAGCGCCCATATTTTTTCCATCCAGACCTGACCAATAGGAGCCGAGTTATAACGGTTTAAATGGAACAAAGGAAAATAATCTTTCTTTAACAATTTTTTTCTCCAAAACTATAGCACCTAGAACAACCGGACCGAGGTTGTTGGAAAGGGCCCGTCGCGCCCTACAGGGGCATATATTTTTCATCCAGATCTGACCAATAGGAGCCGAGTTATAACGGTTTAAATGGAAGAAAGGAAAAAAAAATTTTTCTTTAACAGTTTTTGTCTCCGAAACTGTGGCATCTAGAACAACTGGACCGAGGTCGTTGGAAAGGGCTCGTCGCGCCCTACGCGCCCATATTTTTTTCATCCAGATCTGACCAATAGGAGCCGAGTTATAACGTTTTAAAGGGAACAAAGGAAAAAAAAAATTTTCTTTAACAATTTTTTCCTCCGAAACTGTAGCACCTAAAACAACCGGAGCGAGGGCATTGGAAAGTGCTCGTCGCGCCGTACACGCCCATATTTTTTTCATCCAGATCTGACCAATAGGAGCCGAGTTATAACGGTTTAAAGGGAACAAAGGAAAAAAAAAATTTTCTTTAACAATTTTTATCTCCGAAACTGTGGCATCTAGAACAACTGGACCGAGGTCGTTGGAAAGGGCTCGTCGCGCCCTACGCGCCCATATTTTTTTCATCCATATCTGACCAATAGGAGCCGAGTTACAACGGTTTAAATGGAACAAAGGAAAATAATCTTTCTTTAATAATTTTTTTCTCCAAAACTATAGCACCTAGAACAACCAGACCGAGGTTGTTGGAAAGGGCCCGTCGCGCCCTACAGGGGCATATATTTTTCATCCAGACCTGACCAATAGGAGCGGAGTTATAACGGTTTAAAGAGAACAAAGGAAAAAAAAATTTTTCTTTAACAATTTTTTTCTCCGAAATTGTGGCACCTAGAACAAAGGGAGCATGGGCATTGGAAAGGGCTCGTCGCCCCCTACATGGCCATATTTTGTTCATCCAGATCTGACCAATAGGAGCCGAGTTATAACGGTTTAAAGGGAACAAAGGAAAAAAAAATTTTTTTTAACAATTTTTCTCTCCGAAACTGTAGCACCTAGAACAACCGGAGCGAGGGCATTGGAAGCCGCACCTCGCGACGTACACGCCCATATTTTTTTCATCCAGATCTGACCAATAGGAGCCGAGTTACAACGGTTTAAATGGTACAAAGGAAAATAATCTTTCTTTAACAATTTTTGTCTCCAAAACTATAGCACCTAGAACAACCAGGCAGGGGTCATTGGAAGGCGCACCTCGCGCCCTACGCGCCCATATTTTTTTCATCCAGATCTGACCAACAGGAACCGAGTTACAACGGTTTAAATGGAACAAAGGAAAATAATCCTTCTTTAACAATTTTCGTCTCCAAAACTATAGCACCTAGAACAACCGGACAGGGGTCATTGGAAGGCTCTCCCCGCGCCCTACACGGCCATATTTCTTTCAACCAGATCTGACCAATAGGAGCCGCGTTACAACGGTTTAAATGGAACAAAGGAAAATAATCTTTCTTTAACAATTTTTTTCTCCAAAACTATAGGACTTAGAACAACCGGACAGGGGTCATTGGAAGGCTCTCCTCGCGCCCTAAACGGCTATATTTTGTTCATCCAGATCTGACTAATAGGAGCCGAGTTATAACGGTTTAAAAGGAACAAAGAAAAAAAAAATTTTTTTTTAACAATTTTTTCCTCAGAAACTGTAGGACCTAGAACAACCGGAGCGAGGGCATTGGAAAGGACTCGTCGCGCCGTGCACGCCCATATTTTTTTCATCCAGATCTGACCAACTGGAGCCGAGTTATAACGGTTTAAAGGGAACAAAGGAAAAAAAAATTTTTTTTAACAATTTTTCTCTCCGAAACTGTAGCACCTAGAACAACCGGAGCGAGGGCATTGGAAAGGACTCGTCGCGCCGTACACGCCCATATTTTTTTCATCCAGATCTGACCAACTGGAGCCGAGTTATAACGGTTTAAAGGGAACAAAGGAAAAAAAAATTTTTTTTAACAATTTTTTCCTCCGAAACTGTAGCACCTAAAACAACCGGAGCGAAGGCTTTGGATACTGTTCGTCGCGCCCTAAGCGCCCATATTTTTTCCATCCAGACCTGACCAATAGGAGCCGAGTTATAACGGTTTAAATGGAACAAAGGAAAATAATCTTTCTTTAACAATTTTTTTCTCCAAAACTATAGCACCTAGAACAACCGGACCGAGGTTGTTGGAAAGGGCCCGTCGCGCCCTACAGGGGCATATATTTTTCATCCAGATCTGACCAATAGGAGCCGAGTTATAACGGTTTAAATGGAAGAAAGGAAAAAAAAATTTTTCTTTAACAGTTTTTGTCTCCGAAACTGTGGCATCTAGAACAACTGGACCGAGGTCGTTGGAAAGGGCTCGTCGCGCCCTACGCGCCCATATTTTTTTCATCCAGATCTGACCAATAGGAGCCGAGTTATAACGTTTTAAAGGGAACAAAGGAAAAAAAAAATTTTCTTTAACAATTTTTTCCTCCGAAACTGTAGCACCTAAAACAACCGGAGCGAGGGCATTGGAAAGTGCTCGTCGTGCCCTACGCGCCCATATTTTTTTCATCCAGACCTGACCAATAGGAGCCGAGTTATAACGGTTTAAAGGGAACAAAGGAAAAAAAAATTTTATCTAACAATTTTTCTCTCCGAAACTGTAGCACCGAGAACAACCGGAGCGAGGGCATTGGAAAGGACTCGTCGCGCCGTGCACGCCCATATTTTTTTCATCCAGATCTGACCAACTGGAGCCGAGTTATAACGGTTTAAAGGGAACAAAGGAAAAAAAAATTTTATTTAACAATTTTTCTCTCCGAAACTGTAGCACCTAGAACAACCGGAGCGAGGGCATTGGAAAGGACTCGTCGCGCCGTACACGCCAATATTTTTTTCATCCAGATCTGACCAACTGGAGCCGAGTTATAACGGTTTAAAGGGAACAAAGGAAAAAAAAATTTTTTTTTAACAATTTTTTCCTCCGAAACTGTAGCACCTAAAACAACCGGAGCGAGGGCATTGGAAAGTGTTCGTCGCGCCCTAAGCGCCCATATTTTTTCCATCCAGACCTGACCAATAGGAGCCGAGTTATAACGGTTTAAATGGAACAAAGGAAAATAATCTTTCTTTAACAATTTTTTTCTCCAAAACTATAGCACCTAGAACAACCGGACCGAGGTTGTTGGAAAGGGCCCGTCGCGCCCTACAGGGGCATATATTTTTCATCCAGATCTGACCAATAGGAGCCGAGTTATAACGGTTTAAATGGAAGAAAGGAAAAAAAAATTTTTCTTTAACAGTTTTTGTCTCCGAAACTGTGGCATCTAGAACAACTGGACCGAGGTCGTTGGAAAGGGCTCGTCGCGCCCTACGCGCCCATATTTTTTTCATCCAGATCTGACCAATAGGAGCCGAGTTATAACGTTTTAAAGGGAACAAAGGAAAAAAAAAATATTCTTTAACAATTTTTTCCTCCGAAACTGTAGCACCTAAAACAACCGGAGCGAGGGCATTGGAAAGTGCTCGTCGCGCCCTACGCGCCCATATTTTTTTCATCCAGACCTGACCAATAGGAGCCGAGTTATAACGGTTTAAAGGGAACAAAGGAAAAAAAAATTTTATCTAACAATTTTTCTCTCCGAAACTGTAGCACCTAGAACAACCGGAGCGAGGGCATTGGAAAGGACTCGTCGCGCCGTACACGCCCATATTTTTTTCATCCAGATCTGACCAACTGGAGCCGAGTTATAACGGTTTAAAGGGAACAAAGGAAAAAAAAATTTTTTTTAACAATTTTTCTCTCCGAAACTATAGCACCTAGAACAACCGGAGCGAGGGCATTGGAAAGTGCTCGTCGCGCCGTACACGCCCATATTTTTTTCATCCAGATCTGACCAATAGGAGCCGAGTTATAACGGTTTAAAGGGAACAAAGGAAAAAAAAAATTTTCTTTAACAATTTTTATCTCCGAAACTGTGGCATCTAGAACAACTGGACCGAGGTCGTTGGAAAGGGCTCGTCGCGCCCTACGCGCCCATATTTTTTTCATCCATATCTGACCAATAGGAGCCGAGTTACAACGGTTTAAATGGAACAAAGGAAAATAATCTTTCTTTAATAATTTTTTTCTCCAAAACTATAGCACCTAGAACAACCAGACCGAGGTTGTTGGAAAGGGCCCGTCGCGCCCTACAGGGGCATATATTTTTCATCCAGACCTGACCAATAGGAGCGGAGTTATAACGGTTTAAAGAGAACAAAGGAAAAAAAAATTTTTCTTTAACAATTTTTTTCTCCGAAATTGTGGCACCTAGAACAAAGGGAGCAAGGGCATTGGAAAGGGCTCGTCGCCCCCTACACGGCCATATTTTGTTCATCCAGATCTGACCAATAGGAGCCGAGTTATAACGGTTTAAAGGGAACAAAGGAAAAAAAAATTTTTTTTAACAATTTTTCTCTCCGAAACTGTAGCACCTAGAACAACCTGAGCGAGGGCATTGGAAGCCGCACCTCGCGACGTACACGCCCATATTTTTTTCATCCAGATCTGACCAATAGGAGCCGAGTTACAACGGTTTAAATGGTACAAAGGAAAATAATCTTTCTTTAACAATTTTTGTCTCCAAAACTATAGCACCTAGAACAACCAGGCAGGGGTCATTGGAAGGCGCACCTCGCGCCCTACGCGCCCATATTTTTTTCATCCAGATCTGACCAACAGGAACCGAGTTACAACGGTTTAAATGGAACAAAGGAAAATAATCCTTCTTTAACAATTTTCGTCTCCAAAACTATAGCACCTAGAACAACCGGACAGGGGTCATTGGAAGGCTCTCCCCGCGCCCTACACGGCCATATTTCTTTCAACCAGATCTGACCAATAGGAGCCGCGTTACAACGGTTTAAATGGAACAAAGGAAAATAATCTTTCTTTAACAATTTTTTTCTCCAAAACTATAGGACTTAGAACAACCGGACAGGGGTCATTGGAAGGCTCTCCTCGCGCCCTAAACGGCTATATTTTGTTCATCCAGATCTGACTAATAGGAGCCGAGTTATAACGGTTTAAAAGGAACAAAGAAAAAAAAAATTTTTTTTTAACAATTTTTTCCTCAGAAACTGTAGGACCTAGAACAACCGGAGCGAGGGCATTGGAAAGGACTCGTCGCGCCGTGCACGCCCATATTTTTTTCATCCAGATCTGACCAACTGGAGCCGAGTGATAACGGTTTAAAGGGAACAAAGGAAAAAAAAATTTTTTTTAACAATTTTTCTCTCCGAAACTGTAGCACCTAGAACAACCGGAGCGAGGGCATTGGAAAGGACTCGTCGCGCCGTACACGCCCATATTTTTTTCATCCAGATCTGACCAACTGGAGCCGAGTTATAACGGTTTAAAGGGAACAAAGGAAAAAAAAATTTTTTTTAACAATTTTTTCCTCCGAAACTGTAGCACCTAAAACAACCGGAGCGAAGGCTTTGGATACTGTTCGTCGCGCCCTAAGCGCCCATATTTTTTCCATCCAGACCTGACCAATAGGAGCCGAGTTATAACGGTTTAAATGGAACAAAGGAAAATAATCTTTCTTTAACAATTTTTTTCTCCAAAACTATAGCACCTAGAACAACCGGACCGAGGTTGTTGGAAAGGGCCCGTCGCGCCCTACAGGGGCATATATTTTTCATCCAGATCTGACCAATAGGAGCCGAGTTATAACGGTTTAAATGGAAGAAAGGAAAAAAAAATTTTTCTTGAACAGTTTTTGTCTCCGAAACTGTGGCATCTAGAACAACTGGACCGAGGTCGTTGGAAAGGGCTCGTCGCGCCCTACGCGCCCATATTTTTTTCATCCAGATCTGACCAATAGGAGCCGAGTTATAACGTTTTAAAGGGAACAAAGGAAAAAAAAAATTTTCTTTAACAATTTTTTCCTCCGAAACTGTAGCACCTAAAACAACCGGAGCGAGGGCATTGGAAAGTGCTCGTCGTGCCCTACGCGCCCATATTTTTTTCATCCAGACCTGACCAATAGGAGCCGAGTTATAACGGTTTAAAGGGAACAAAGGAAAAAAAAATTTTATCTAACAATTTTTCTCTCCGAAATTGTAGCACCTAGAACAACCGGAGCGAGGGCATTGGAAAGGACTCGTCGCGCCGTACACGCCCATATTTTTTTCATCCAGATCTGACCAACTGGAGCCGAGTTATAACGGTTTAAAGGGAACAAAGGAAAAAAAAATTTTTTTTAACAATTTTTCTCTCCGAAACTATAGCACCTAGAACAACCGGAGCGAGGGCATTGGAAAGTGCTCGTCGCGCCGTACACGCCCATATTTTTTTCATCCAGATCTGACAAATAGGAGCCGAGTTATAACGGTTTAAAGGGAACAAAGGAAAAAAAAATTTTTTTTAACAATTTTTCTCTCCGAAACTGTAGCACCTAGAACAACCGGAGCGAGGGCATTGGAAGCCGCACCTCGCGACGTACACGCCCATATTTTTTTCATCCAGATCTGACCAATAGGAGCCGAGTTACAACGGTTTAAATGGTACAAAGGAAAATAATCTTTCTTTAACAATTTTTGTCTCCAAAACTATAGCACCTAGAACAACCAGGCAGGGGTCATTGGAAGGCGCACCTCGCGCCCTACGCGCCCATATTTTTTTCATCCAGATCTGACCAACAGGAACCGAGTTACAACGGTTTAAATGGAACAAAGGAAAATAATCCTTCTTTAACAATTTTCGTCTCCAAAACTATAGCACCTAGAACAACCGGACAGGGGTCATTGGAAGGCTCTCCCCGCGCCCTACACGGCCATATTTCTTTCAACCAGATCTGACCAATAGGAGCCGCGTTACAACTGTTTAAATGGAACAAAGGAAAATAATCTTTCTTTAACAATTTTTTTCTCCAAAACTATAGGACTTAGAACAACCGGACAGGGGTCATTGGAAGGCTCTCCTCGCGCCCTAAACGGCTATATTTTGTTCATCCAGATCTGACTAATAGGAGCCGAGTTATAACGGTTTAAAAGGAACAAAGAAAAAAAAAATTTTTTTTTAACAATTTTTTCCTCAGAAACTGTAGGACCTAGAACAACCGGAGCGAGGGCATTGGAAAGGACTCGTCGCGCCGTGCACGCCCATATTTTTTTCATCCAGATCTGACCAACTGGAGCCGAGTTATAACGGTTTAAAGGGAACAAAGGAAAAAAAAATTTTATTTAACAATTTTTCTCTCCGAAACTGTAGCACCTAGAACAACCGGAGCGAGGGCATTGGAAAGGACTCGTCGCGCCGTACACGCCCATATTTTTTTCATCCAGATCTGACCAACTGGAGCCGAGTTATAACGGTTTAAAGGGAACAAAGGAAAAAAAAATTTTTTTTAACAATTTTTTCCTCCGAAACTGTAGCACCTAAAACAACCGGAGCGAAGGCTTTGGAACTGTTCGTCGCGCCCTAAGCGCCCATATTTTTTCCATCCAGACCTGACCAATAGGAGCCGAGTTATAACGGTTTAAATGGAACAAAGGAAAATAATCTTTCTTTAACAATTTTTTTCTCCAAAACTATAGCACCTAGAACAACCGGACCGAGGTTGTTGGAAAGGGCCCGTCGCGCCCTACAGGGGCATATATTTTTCATCCAGATCTGACCAATAGGAGCCGAGTTATAACGGTTTAAATGGAAGAAAGGAAAAAAAAATTTTTCTTGAACAGTTTTTGTCTCCGAAACTGTGGCATCTAGAACAACTGGACCGAGGTCGTTGGAAAGGGCTCGTCGCGCCCTACGCGCCCATATTTTTTTCATCCAGATCTGACCAATAGGAGCCGAGTTATAACGTTTTAAAGGGAACAAAGGAAAAAAAAAATTTTCTTTAACAATTTTTTCCTCCGAAACTGTAGCACCTAAAACAACCGGAGCGAGGGCATTGGAAAGTGCTCGTCGTGCCCTACGCGCCCATATTTTTTTCATCCAGACCTGACCAATAGGAGCCGAGTTATAACGGTTTAAAGGGAACAAAGGAAAAAAAAATTTTATCTAACAATTTTTCTCTCCGAAACTGTAGCACCTAGAACAACCGGAGCGAGGGCATTGGAAAGGACTCGTCGCGCCGTACACGCCCATATTTTTTTCATCCAGATCTGACCAACTGGAGCCGAGTTATAACGGTTTAAAGGGAACAAAGGAAAAAAAAATTTTTTTTAACAATTTTTCTCTCCGAAACTATAGCACCTAGAACAACCGGAGCGAGGGCATTGGAAAGTGCTCGTCGCGCCGTACACGCCCATATTTTTTTCATCCAGATCTGACCAATAGGAGCCGAGTTATAACGGTTTAAAGGGAACAAAGGAAAAAAAAAATTTTCTTTAACAATTTTTATCTCCGAAACTGTGGCATCTAGAACAACTGGACCGAGGTCGTTGGAAAGGGCTCGTCGCGCCCTACGCGCCCATATTTTTTTCATCCATATCTGACCAATAGGAGCCGAGTTACAACGGTTTAAATGGAACAAAGGAAAATAATCTTTCTTTAATAATTTTTTTCTCCAAAACTATAGCACCTAGAACAACCAGACCGAGGTTGTTGGAAAGGGCCCGTCGCGCCCTACAGGGGCATATATTTTTCATCCAGACCTGACCAATAGGAGCGGAGTTATAACTGTTTAAAGAGAACAAAGGAAAAAAAAATTTTTCTTTAACAATTTTTTTCTCCGAAATTGTGGCACCTAGAACAAAGGGAGCAAGGGCATTGGAAAGGGCTCGTCGCCCCCTACACGGCCATATTTTGTTCATCCAGATCTGACCAATAGGAGCCGAGTTATAACGGTTTAAAGGGAACAAAGGAAAAAAAAATTTTTTTAACAATTTTTCTCTCCGAAACTGTAGCACCTAGAACAACCGGAGCGAGGGCATTGGAAGCCGCACTTCGCGACGTACACGCCCATATTTTTTTCATCCAGATCTGACCAATAGGAGCCGAGTTACAACGGTTTAAATGGTACAAAGGAAAATAATCTTTCTTTAACAATTTTTGTCTCCAAAACTATAGCACCTAGAACAACCAGGCAGGGGTCATTGGAAGGCGCACCTCGCGCCCTACGCGCCCATATTTTTTTCATCCAGATCTGACCAACAGGAACCGAGTTACAACGGTTTAAATGGAACAAAGGAAAATAATCCTTCTTTAACAATTTTCGTCTCCAAAACTATAGCACCTAGAACAACCGGACAGGGGTCATTGGAAGGCTCTCCCCGCGCCCTACACGGCCATATTTCTTTCAACCAGATCTGACCAATAGGAGCCGCGTTACAACGGTTTAAATGGAACAAAGGAAAATAATCTTTCTTTAACAATTTTTTTCTCCAAAACTATAGCACTTAGAACAACCGGACAGGGGTCATTGGAAGGCTCTCCTCGCGCCCTAAACGGCTATATTTTGTTCATCCAGATCTGACTAATAGGAGCCGAGTTATAACGGTTTAAAAGGAACAAAGAAAAAAAAAATTTTTTTTTAACAATTTTTTCCTCAGAAACTGTAGGACCTAGAACAACCGGAGCGAGGGCATTGGAAAGGACTCGTCGCGCCGTACACGCCCATATTTTTTTCATCCAGATCTGACCAACTGGAGCCGAGTTATAACTGTTTAAAGGGAACAAAGGAAAAAAAAATTTTTTTTAACAATTTTTTCCTCCGAAACTGTAGCACCTAAAACAACCGGAGCGAGGGCATTGGAAAGTGCTCGTCGTGCCCTACGCGCCCATATTTTTTTCATCCAGACCTGACCAATAGGAGCCGAGTTATAACGGTTTAAAGGGAACAAAGGAAAAAAAAATTTTATCTAACAATTTTTTTCTCCGAAACTGTAGCACCTAGAACAACCGGAGCGAGGGCATTGGAAAGGACTCGTCGCGCCGTACACGCCCATATTTTTTTCATCCAGATCTGACCAACTGGAGCCGAGTTATAACGGTTTAAAGGGAACAAAGGAAAAAAAAATTTTTTTTAACAATTTTTCTCTCCGAAACTGTAGCACCTAGAACAACCGGAGCGAGGGCATTGGAAAGGACTCGTCGCGCCGTACACGCCCATATTTTTTTCATCCAGATCTGACCAACTGGAGCCGAGTTATAACGGTTTAAAGGGAACAAAGGAAAAAAAAATTTTTTTTAACAATTTTTTCCTCCGAAACTGTACCACCTAAAACAACCGGAGCGAAGGCTTTGGAACTGTTCGTCGCGCCCTAAGCGCCCATATTTTTTCCATCCAGACCTGACCAATAGGAGCCGAGTTATAACGGTTTAAATGGAACAAAGGAAAATAATCTTTCTTTAACAATTTTTTTCTCCAAAACTATAGCACCTAGAACAACCGGACCGAGGTTGTTGGAAAGGGCCCGTCGCGCCCTACAGGGGCATATATTTTTCATCCAGATCTGACCAATAGGAGCCGAGTTATAACGGTTTAAATGGAAGAAAGGAAAAAAAAATTTTTCTTGAACAGTTTTTGTCTCCGAAACTGTGGCATCTAGAACAACTGGACCGAGGTCGTTGGAAAGGGCTCGTCGCGCCCTACGCGCCCATATTTTTTTCATCCAGATCTGACCAATAGGAGCCGAGTTATAACGTTTTAAAGGGAACAAAGGAAAAAAAAAATTTTCTTTAACAATTTTTTCCTCCGAAACTGTAGAACCTAAAACAACCGGAGCGAGGGCATTGGAAAGTGCTCGTCGTGCCCTACGCGCCCATATTTTTTTCATCCAGACCTGACCAATAGGAGCCGAGTTATAACGGTTTAAAGGGAACAAAGGAAAAAAAAATTTTATCTAACAATTTTTCTCTCCGAAACTGTAGCACCTAGAACAACCGGAGCGAGGGCATTGGAAAGGACTCGTCGCGCCGTACACGCCCATATTTTTTTCATCCAGATCTGACCAACTGGAGCCGAGTTATAACGGTTTAAAGGGAACAAAGGAAAAAAAAATTTTTTTTAACAATTTTTCTCTCCGAAACTATAGCACCTAGAACAACCGGAGCGAGGGCATTGGAAAGTGCTCGTCGCGCCGTACACGCCCATATTTTTTTCATCCAGATCTGACCAATAGGAGCCGAGTTATAACGGTTTAAAGGGAACAAAGGAAAAAAAAAATTTTCTTTAACAATTTTTATCTCCGAAACTGTGGCATCTAGAACAACTGGACCGAGGTCGTTGGAAAGGGCTCGTCGCGCCCTACGCGCCCATATTTTTTTCATCCAGATATGACCAACAGGAACCGAGTTACAACGGTTTAAATGGAACAAGGGAAAATAATCCTTCTTTAACAATTTTCGTCTCCAAAACTATAGCACCTAGAACAACGGGACAGGGGTCATTGGAAGGCTCTCCCCGCGCGCTACACGGCCATATTTCTTTCAACCAGATCTGACCAATAGGAGCCGCGTTACAACGGTTTAAATGGAACAAAGGAAAATAATCTTTCTTTAACAATTTTTTTCTCCAAAACTATAGCACTTAGAACAACCGGACAGGGGTCATTGGAAGGCTCTCCTCGCGCCCTAAACGGCTATATTTTGTTCATCCAGATCTGACTAATAGGAGCCGAGTTATAACGGTTTAAAAGGAACAAAGAAAAAAAAAATTTTTTTTTAACAATTTTTTCCTCAGAAACTGTAGGACCTAGAACAACCGGAGCGAGGGCATTGGAAAGGACTCGTCGCGCCGTGCACGCCCATATTTTTTTCATCCAGATCTGACCAACTGGAGCCGAGTTATAACGGTTTAAAGGGAACAAAGGAAAAAAAAATTTTTTTTAACAATTTTTCTCTCCGAAACTGTAGCACCTAGAACAACCGGAGCGAGGGCATTGGAAAGGACTCGTCGCGCCGTACACGCCCATATTTTTTTCATCCAGATCTGACCAACTGGAGCCGAGTTATAACGGTTTAAAGGGAACAAAGGAAAAAAAAATTTTTTTAACAATTTTTTCCTCCGAAACTGTAGCACCTAAAACAACCGAAGCGAAGGCTTTGGAACTGTTCGTCGCGCCCTAAGCGCCCATATTTTTTCCATCCAGACCTGACCAATAGGAGCCGAGTTATAACGGTTTAAATGGAACAAAGAAAAAAAAAATTTTTTTTAACAATTTTTCTCTCCGAAACTGTAGCACCTAGAACAACTGGAGCGAGGGCTTTGGAAATGTTCGTCGCGCCCTAAGCGCCCATATTTTTTCCATCCAGACCTGACCAATAGGAGCCGAGTTATAACGGTTTAAATGGAACAAAGGAAAATAATCTTTCTTTAACAATTTTTTTCTCCAAAACTATAGCACCTAGAACAACCGGACCGAGGTTGTTGGAAAGGGCCCGTCGCGCCCTACAGGGGCATATATTTTTCATCCAGATCTGACCAATAGGAGCCGAGTTATAACGGTTTAAATGGAACAAAGGAAAAAAAAATTTTTCTTTAACAGTTTTTGTCTCCGAAACTGTGGCATCTAGAACAACTGGACCGAGGTCGTTGGAAAGGGCTCGTCGCGCCCTACGCGCCCATATTTTTTTCATCCAGATCGGACCAATAGGAGCCGAGTTATAACGTTTTAAAGGGAACAAAGGAAAAAAAAAATTTTCTTTAACAATTTTTTCCTCAGAAACTGTAGGACCTAGAACAACCGGAGCGAGGGCATTGGAAAGGACTCGTCGCGCCGTGCACACCCATATTTTTTTCATCCAGATCTGACCAACTGGAGCCGAGTTATAACGGTTTAAAGGGAACAAAGAAAGAAAATATTTTTTTTAACAATTTTTCTCTCCCAAACTGTAGCACCTAGAACAACCGGAGCGAGGGCATTGGAAAGGACTCGTCGCGCCGTCACGCCCATATTTTTTTCATCCAGATCTGACCAACTGGAGCCGAGTTATAACGGTTTAAAGGGAACTATGGAAAAAAAAATTTTTTTTTAACAATTTTTTCCTCCGAAACTGTAGCACCTAAAACAACCGGAGCGAGGGCATTGGAAAGTGTTCGTCGCGCCCTAAGCGCCCATATTTTTTCCATCCAGACCTGACCAATAGGAGCCGAGTTATAACGCTTTAAATGGAACAAAGGAAAATAATCTTTCTTTAACAATTTTTTTCTCCAAAACTATAGCACCTAGAACAACCGGACCGAGGTTGTTGGAAAGGGCCCGTCGCGCCCTACAGGGGCATATATTTTTCATCCAGATCTGACCAATAGGAGCCGAGTTATAACGGTTTAAATGGAACAAAGGAAAAAAAAATTTTTCTTTAACAGTTTTTGTCTCCGAAACTGTGGCATCTAGAACAACTGGACCGAGGTCGTTGGAAAGGGCTCGTCGCGCCCTACGCGCCCATATATTTTTCATCCAGATCTGACCAATAGGAGCCGAGTTATAACGGTTTAAAGGGAACAAAGGAAAAAAAAATTTTTTCTAACAATTTTTCTCTCCGAAACTGTAGCACCTAGAACAACCGGAGCGAGGGCATTGGAAAGGACTCGTCGCGCCGTACACGCCCATATTTTTTTCATCCAGATCTGACCAACTGGAGCCGAGTTATAACGGTTTAAAGGGAACAAAGGAAAAAAAAATTTTTTTTAACAATTTTTCTCTCCGAAACTATAGCACCTAGAACAACCGGAGCGAGGGCATTGGAAAGTGCTCGTCGCGCCGTACACGCCCATATTTTTTTCATCCAGATCTGTCCAATAGGAGCCGAGTTATAACGGTTTAAAGGGAACAAAGGAAAAAAAAATTTTTTTTTAACAATTTTTTCCTCCGAAACTGTAGCACCTAAAACAACCGGAGCGAGGGCATTGGAAAGTGTTCGTCGCGCCCTAAGCGCCCATATTTTTTCCATCCAGACCTGACCAATAGGAGCCGAGTTATAACGCTTTAAATGGAACAAAGGAAAATAATCTTTCTTTAACAATTTTTTTCTCCAAAACTATAGCACCTAGAACAACCGGACCGAGGTTGTTGGAAAGGGCCCGTCGCGCCCTACAGGGGCATATATTTTTCATCCAGATCTGACCAATAGGAGCCGAGTTATAACGGTTTAAATGGAACAAAGGAAAAAATAATTTTTATTTAACAATTTTTGTCTCCGAAACTGTGGCATCTAGAACAACTGGACCGAGGTCATTGGAATGGGCTCGTCGCGCCCTACGCGCCCATATTTTTTTCATCCAGATCTGACCAATAGGAGCCGAGTTACAACGGTTTAAATGGAACAAAGGAAAATAATCTTTCTTTAACAATTTTTGTCTCCAAAACTATAGCACCTAGAACAACCGGACAGAGGTCATTGGAAGGCGCTCCTCGCGCCCTACTCGGTCATATTTCTTTCATCCAGATCTGACCAATACGAGCCGAGTTATAACGGTTTAAAGGGAACAAAGGAAAAAAAAATTTTTTTTAACAATTTTTCTCTCCGAAACTGTAGCACCTAGAACAACCGGAGCGAGGGCATTGGAAAGGACTCGTCGCGCCGTACACGCCCATATTTTTTTCATCCAGATTTGACCAACTGGAGCCGAGTTATAACGGTTTAAAGGGAACAAAGGAAAAAAAAATTTTCTTTAACAATTTTTTCCTCCGAAACTGTAGCACCTAAAACAACCGGAGCGAGGGCATTGGAAAGTGCTCGTCGCGCCCTACGCGCCCTACGCGCCCATATTTTTTTCATCCAGACCTGACCAATAGGAGCCGAGTTATAACGGTTTAAAGGGAACAAAGGAAAAAAAAATTTTTTCTAACAATTTTTCTCTCCGAAACTGTAGCACCTAGAACAACCGGAGCGAGGGCATTGGAAAGGACTCGTCGCGCCGTACATGCCCATATTTTTTTCATCCAGATCTGACCAACTGGAGCCGAGTTATAACGGTTTAAAGGGAACAAAGGAAAAAAAAATTTTTTTTAACAATTTTTCTCTCCGAAACTATAGCACCTAGAACAACCGGAGCGAGGGCATTGGAAAGTGCTCGTCGCACCGTACACGCCCATATTTTTTTCATCCAGATCTGACCAATAGGAGCCGAGTTATAACGGTTTAAAGGGAACAAAGGAAAAAAAAAATTTTCTTTAACAATTTTTATCTCCGAAACTGTGGCATCTAGAACAACTGGACCGAGGTCGTTGGAAAGGGCTCGTCGCGCCCTACGCGCCCATATTTTTTTCATCCATATCTGACCAATAGGAGCCGAGTTACAACGGTTTAAATGGAACAAAGAAAAATAATCTTTCTTTAATAATTTTTTTCTCCAAAACTATAGCACCTAGAACAACCGGACCGAGGTTGTTGGAAAGGGCCCGTCGCGCCCTACAGGGGCATATATTTTTCATCCAGATCTGACCAATAGGAGCCGAGTTACAACGATTTAAATGGAACAAAGGAAAAAAAAATTTTTCTTTAACAGTTTTTGTCTCCGAAACTGTGGCATCTAGAACAACTGGACCGAGGTCGTTGGAAAGGGCTCGTCGCGCCCTACGCGCCCATATTTTTTTCATCCAGATCTGACCAATAGGAGCCGAGTTATAACGGTTTAAAGGGAACAAAGGAAAAAAAAAATTTTCTTTAACAATTTTTATCTCCGAAACTGTGGCATCTAGAACAACTGGATCGAGGTCGTTGGAAAGGGCTCGTCGCGCCCTACGCGCCCATATTTTTTCCATCCAGATCTGACCAATAGGAGCCGAGTTACAACGGTTTAAATGGAACAAAGGAAAATAATCTTTCTTTAACAATTTTTTTCTCCAAAACTATAGCACCTAGAACAACCGGACCGAGGTTGTTGGAAAGGGCCCGTCGCGCCCTACAGGGGCATATATTTTTCATCCAGATCTGACCAATAGGAGCCGAGTTATAACGGTTTAAATGGAACAAAGGAAAAAATAATTTTTCTTTAACAATTTTTGTCTCCGAAACTGTGGCATCTAGAACAACTGGACCGAGGTCATTGGAATGGGCTCGTCGCGCCCTACGCGCCCATATTTTTTTCATCCAGATCTGACCAATAGGAGCCGAGTTACAACGGTTTAAATGGAACAAAGGAAAATATTCTTTCTTTAACAATTTTTGTCTCCAAAACTATAGCACCTAGAACAACCGGACAGGGGTCATTGGAAGGCGCTCCTCGCGCCCTACTCGGTCATATTTCTTTCATCCAGATCTGACCAATACGAGCCGAGTTATAACGTTTTAAAGGGAACAAAGGAAAAAAAAATTTTCTTTAACAATTTTTTCCTCCGAAACTGTAGCACCTAAAACAACCGGAGCGAGGGCATTGGAAAGTGCTCGTCGCGCCCTACGCGCCCATATTTTTTTCATCCAGATCTGACCAATAGGAGCCGAGTTACAACGGTTTAAATGGAACAAAGGAAAAAAAATTTTTCTTTAACAGTTTTTGTCTCCGAAACTGTGGCATCTAGAACAACTGGACCGAGGTCGTTGGAAAGGGCTCGTCGCGCCCTACGCGCCCATATTTTTTTCATCCAGATCTGACCAATAGGAGCCGAGTTATAACGTTTTAAAGGGAACAAAGGAAAAAAAAATTTTCTTTAACAATTTTTTCCTCCGAAACTGTAGCACCTAAAACAACCGGAGCGAGGGCATTGGAAAGTGCTCGTCGCGCCCTACGCGCCCATATTTTTTTCATCCAGGCCTGACCAATAGGAGCCGAGTTATAACGGTTTAAAGGGAACAAAGGAAAAAAAATTTTTTCTAACAATTTTTCTCTCCGAAACTGTAGCACCTAGAACAACCGGAGCGAGGGCCTTGGAAAGGACTCGTCGCGCCGTACACGCCCATATTTTTTTCATCCAGATCTGACCAACTGGAGCCGAGTTATAACGGTTTAAAGGGAACAAAGGAAAAAAAAATTTTTTTTAACAATTTTTCTCTCCGAAACTATAGCACCTAGAACAACCGGAGCGAGGGCATTGGAAAGTGCTCGTCGCGCCGTACACGCCCATATTTTTTTCATCGAGATCTGACCAATAGGAGCCGAGTTACAACGGTTTAGATGGAACAAAGGAAAATAATCTTTCTTTAACAATTTTTTTCTCCAAAACTATAGCACCTAGAACAACCAAACCGAGGTTGTTGGAAAGGGCCCGTCGCGCCCTACTTGGGCATATATTTTTCATCCAGATCTGACCAATAGGAGCCGAGTTCTAACGGTTTAAATGGAACAAAGGAACAAAAAATTTTTCTTTAACAATATTTTTCTCCGAAACTATAGCACCTAGAACAACCGGAGCGAGGGCATTGGAAAGGGCTCGTCGCCTCCTACACGCCCATATTTTGTTCATCCAGATCTGACCAATAGGAGCTGAGTTATATCGGTTTAAAGGGAACAAGGGAAAAAAAAATTTTTTTTTAACAATTTTTTTCTCCGAAACTATAGCACCTAGAACAACCGGAGCGAGGGCATTGGAAAGGGCTCGTCGCCTCCTACACGCCCATATTTTTTTCATCCAGATCTGACTAATAGGAGCCGAGTTATAAAGGTATAAAGGGAACAAAGGAACAAAAAAATTTTTTTTAACAATTTTTCTTTCCGAAACTATAGCACCTAGAACAACCGGAGCGAGGGCGTTGGAAAGGGCTCTTCGCGCCGTACACGCCTATATTTTTTTCATCCAGATCTGACCAATAGGAGCCGAGTTATAACTGATAAAACGGAACAAAGGAAAAAAAAATTTTTCTTTAACAATTTTTTTCTCCGAAACTGTGCCACCTAGAACAACCGGACCGAGGTCGTTGGAAAGGGCCCGTCGCGCCCTACAGGGGCATATATTTTTCATCCAGATCTGACCAATAGGAGCCGAGTTATAACGGTTTAAAGAGAACAAAGGAACAAAAAATTTTTCTTTAACAATTTTTTCTTCCGAAACTGTAGCACCTAGAACAACCGGAGCGAGGGCATTGGAAAGGACTCGTCGCGCCGTACACGCCCATATTTTTTTCATCCAGATCTGACCAACAGGAGCAGAGTTACAACGGATTAAATGGAACAAAGGAAAATAATCTTTCTTTAACAATTTTTTTCTCCAAAACTATAGCACCTAGAACAACCGGAGAGAGGGCATTGGAAAGGGCTCGTCGCGCCGTACACGCCCATATTTTTTTCATCCGGATCAGCCCAATATGAGCCGAGTTATAACGGATAAAGCGGAACATAGGAAAAAAAAATTTTTCTTTACCAATTTTTATCTCCGAAACTGTGGCATCTAGAACAACCGGAGCGAGGACATTGGAAAGTGCTCGTCACGCCGTACACGCCCATATTTTGTTCATCCAGTTCTGACCAATAGGAGCTGAGTTATATCGGTTTAAAGGGAACAAAGGAAAAAAAAATTTTTTTTTAACAATTTTTTTCTCCGAAACTATAGCACCTAGAACAACCGGAGCGAGGGCATTGGAAAGGACTCGTCCCGTCTTACACGCCCATATTTTTTTCATCCAGATCTGACCAACTGGAGCCGAGTTATAACGGTTTAAAGGGAACAAAGGAAAAAAAAATTTTTTTTAACAATTTTTCTCTCCGAAACTATAGCACCTAGAACAACCGGAGCGAGGGCATTGGAAAGGGCTCGTCGCGCCGTACACGCCTATATTTTTTCATCCAGATCTGACCAATAGGAGCCTAGTTATAACGGATAAAACGGAACAAAGGAAAAAAAAATTTTTTTTTAACAATTTTTGTCTCCAAAACTATAGCACCTAGAACAACCGGACAGGGGTCATTGGAAGGCGCTCCTCGCGCCGTACACGCCCATATTTTGTTCATCCAGATCTGACCAATAGGAGCTGAGTTATAACGGTTTAAAGGGAACAAAGGAAAAAAAAAATTTTTTTTAACAATTTTTATCTCCGAAACTGTGGCATCTAGAACAACTGGACCGAGGTCGTTGGAAAGGGCTCGTCGAGCCCTACGCGCCCATATTTTTTTCATCCAGATCTGACCAATAGGAGCCGAGTTACAACGGTTTAAATGGAACAAAGAAAATAATCTTTCTTTAACAATTTTTTTATCCAAAACTATAGCACCTAGAACAACCGGACCGAGGTTGTTGGAAAGGGCCCGTCGCGCCCTACAGGGGAATATATTTTTCATCCAGATCTGACCAATAGGAGCCGAGTTATAACGGTTTAAATGGAACAAAGGAAAAAAAAATTTCCTTTAACAATTTTTATCTCCGAAACTGTGGCATCAAGGACAACTGGACCAAGGTCGTTGGAAAGGGCTCCTCGCGCCCTACGCGCCCATATTTTTTTCATCCAGATCTGACCAATAGGAGCCGAGTTACAACGGTTTAAATGGAACAAAGGAAAATAATCTTTCTTTAACAATTTTTTTCTCCAAAACTATAGCACCTAGAACAACCAAACCGAGGTTGTTGGAAAGGGCCCGTCGCGCCCTACAGGGGCATATATTTTTCATCCAGATCTGGCCAATAGGAGCTGAGTTATAACGGTTTAAATGGAACAAAGGAAAAAACAATTTTTTTTTAACAATTTTTTCTTCCGAAACTGTAGCACCTAGAACAACCGGAGCGAGGGCATTGAAAAGGACTCGTCGCGCCGTACACGCCCATATTTTTTTCATCCAGATCTGACCAACAGGAGCAGAGTTACAACGGATTAAATGGAACAAAGGAAAATAATCTTTCTTTAACAATTTTTTTCTCCAAAACTATAGCACCTAGAACAACTGGAGCGAGGGCATTGGAAAGGGCTCGTCGCGCCGTACACGCCCATATTTTTTTCATCCGGATCTGCCCAATATGAGCCGAGTTATAACGGATAAAGCGGAACATAGGAAAAAAAAATTTTTCTTTACCAATTTTTATCTCCGAAACTGTGGCATCTAGAACAACCGGAACGAGGGCATTGGAAAGTGCTCGTCGCGCCGTACACGCCCATATTTTGTTCATCCAGTTCTGACCAATAGGAGCTGAGTTATATCGGTTTAAAGGGAACAAAGGAAAAAAAAATTTTTTTTTAACAATTTTTTTCTCCGAAACTATAGCACCTAGAACAACCGGAGCGAGGGCATTGGAAAGGACTCGTCCCGTCTTACACGCCCATATTTTTTTCATCCAGATCTGACCAATTGGAGCCGAGTTATAACGGTTTAAAGGGAACAAAGGAAAAATAAATTTTTTTTAACAATTTTTCTCTCCGAAACTATAGCACCTAGAACAACCGGAGCGAGGGCATTGGAAAGGGCTCGTCGCGCCGTACACGCCTATATTTTTTCATCCAGATCTGACCAACAGGAGCCTAGTTATAACGGATAAAACGGAACAAAGGAAAAAAAAATTTTTCTTTAACAATTTTTGTCTCCAAAACTATAGCACCTAGAACAACCGGACAGGGGTCATTGGAAGGCGCTCCTCGCACCGTACACGCCCATATTTTGTTCATCCAGATCTGACCAATAGGAGCAGAGTTATAACGGTTTAAAGGGAACAAAGGAAAAAAAAAATTTTTTTTAACAATTTTTATCTCCGAAACTGTGGCATCTAAAACAACTGGACCGAGGTCGTTGGAAAGGGCTCGTCGAGCCCTACGCGCCCATATTTTTTTCATCCAGATCTGACCAATAGGAGCCGAGTTACAACGGTTTAAATGGAACAAAGAAAATAATCTTTCTTTAACAATTTTTTTCTCCAAAACTATAGCACCTAGAACAACCGGACCGAGGTTGTTGGAAAGGGCCCGTCGCGCCCTACAGGGGCATATATTTTTCATCCAGATCTGACCAATAGGAGCCGAGTTATAACGGTTTAAATGGAACAAAGGAAAAAAAAATTTCCTTTAACAATTTTTATCTCCGAAACTGTGGCATCTAGGACAACTGGACCGAGGTCGTTGGAAAGGGCTCCTCGCGCCCTACGCGCCCATATTTTTTCATCCAAATCTGACCAATAGGAGCCGAGTTACAACGGTTTAAATGGAACAAAGGAAAATAATCTTTCTTTAACAATTTTTTTCTCCAAAACTATAGCACCTAGAACAACCAAACCGAGGTTGTTGGAAAGGGCCCGTCGCGCCCTACAGGGGCATATATTTTTCATCCAGATCTGACCAATAGGAGCTGAGTTATAACGGTTTAAATGGAACAAAGGAAAAAAAAATTTTTTTTTAACAATTTTTTCTTCCGAAACTGTAGCACCTAGAACAACCGGAGCGAGGGCATTGAAAAGGACTCGTCGCGCCGTACACGCACATATTTTTTTCATCCAGATCTGACCAACAGGAGCAGAGTTACAACGGATTAAATGGAACAAAGGAAAATAATCTTTCTTTAACAATTTTTTTCTTCAAAACTATAGCACCTAGAACAACCGGAGCGAGGGCATTGGAAAGGGCTCGTCGCGCCGTACACGCCCATATTTTTTTCATCCAGATCTGCCCAATATGAGCCGAGTTATAACGGATAAAGCGGAACATAGGAAAAAAAAATTTTTCTTTAACAATTTTTATCTCCGAAACTGTGGCATCTAGAACAACCGGAGCGAGGGCATTGGAAAGTGCTCGTCGCGCCGTACACGCCCATATTTTGTTCATCCAGATCTGACCAATAGGAGCTGAGTTATATCGGTTTAAAGGGAACAAGGGAAAAAAAAATTTTTTTTTAACAATTTTTTTCTCCGAAACTATAGCACCTAGAACAACCGGAGCGAGGGCATTGGAAAGGACTCGTCCCGCCTTACACGCCCATATTTTTTTCATCCAGATCTGACCAACTGGAGCCGAGTTATAACGGTTTAAAGGGAACAAAGGAAAATAATCTTTCTTTAACAATTTTTGTCTCCAAAACTATAGCACCTAGAACAAACGGAGCAAGGGCATCGGAAAGGGCTCGTCGAGCCCTACGCGCCCATATATTTTTCATCCAGATCTGACCAATAGGAGACGAGTTGCAACGGTTTAAATGGAACAAAGAAAATAATCTTTCTTTAACAATTTTTTTCTCCAAAATTATAGCACCTAGAACAACCGGACCGAGGTTGTTGGAAAGGGCCCGTCGCGCCCTACAGGGGCATATATTTTTCATCCAGATCTGACCAATAGGAGCCGAGTTATAACGGTTTAAATGGAACAAAGGAAAAAAAAAATTTTATTTAACAATTTTTATCTCCGAAACTGTGGCATCTAGGACAACTGGTCCGAGGTCGTTGGAAAGGGCTCCTCGCGCCCTACGCGCCCATATTTTTTTCATCCAGATCTGACCAATAGGAGCCGAGTTACAACGGTTTAAATGGAACAAAGGAAATTAATCTTTCTTGAACAATTTTTCCTCCAAAACTATAGCACCTAGAACAACCGGACCGAGGTTGTTGGAAAGGGCCCGTCGCGCCCTACAGGGGCATATATTTTTCATCCAGATCTGACCAATAGGAGCCGAGTTATAACGGTTTAAATGGAACAAAGGAAAAAAAAAATTTTATTTAACAATTTTTATCTCCGAAACTGTGGCATCTAGGACAACTGGACCGAGGTCGTTGGAAAGGGCTCCTCGCGCCCTACGCGCCCATATTTTTTTCATCCAGATCTGACCAATAGGAGCTGAGTTATAACGGTTTAAATGGAACAAAGGAAAAAAAATTTTTTTTTAACAATTTTTTCCTCCGAAACTGTAGCACCTAAAACAACCGGAGCGAGGGCATTGGAAAGTGCTCGTCGCGCCCTACGCGCCCATATTTTTTTCATCCAGATCTGACCAATAGGATCCGAGTTATAACGGTTTAAAGGGAACAAAGGAAAAAAAAATTTTTCTTTAACAATTTTTTTCTCCGAAATTGTGGCACCTAGAACAAACGGAGCAAGGGCATTGGAAAGGGCTCGTCGCCCCCTACTCGGCCATATTTTGTTCATCCAGATCTGACCAATAGGAGCCGAGTTATAACGGTTTAAAGGGAACAAAGGAAAAAAAAATTTTTCTTTAACAATATTTTTCTCCGAAACTATAGCATCTAGAACAACCGGAGCGAGGGCATTGGAAAGGGCTCGTCGCCTCCTACACGCCCATATTTTTTTCATCCAGATCTGACCAATAGGAGCCGAGTTATAACGGTTTAAAGGGAACAAAGGAACAAAAAATTTTTCTTTAACAATTTTTTCTTCCGAAACTGTAGCACCTAGAACAACCGGAGCGAGGGCATTGGAAAGGACTCGTCGCGCCGTACACGCCCATATTTTTTTCATCCAGATCTGACCAACAGGAGCAGAGTTACAACGGATTAAATGGAACAAAGGAAAATAATCTTTCTTTAACAATTTTTTTCTCCAAAACTATAGCACCTAGAACAACCGGAGCGAGGGCATTGGAAAGGGCTCGTCGCGCCGTACACGCCCATATTTTTTTCATCCAGATCTGCCCAATATGAGCCGAGTTATAACGGATAAAGCGGAACATAGGAAAAAAAAATTTTTCTTTAACAATTTTTATCTCCGAAACTGTGGCATCTAGAACAACCGGAGCGAGGGCATTGGAAAGTGCTCGTCGCGCCGTACACGCCCATATTTTGTTCATCCAGATCTGACCAATAAGAGCTGAGTTATATCGGTTTAAAGGGAACAAGGGAAAAAAAATTATTTTTTAACAATTTTTTTCTCCGAAACTATAGCACCTAGAACAACCGGAGCGAGGGCATTGGAAAGGACTCGGCCCGCCTTACACGCCCATATTTTTTTCATCCAGATCTGACCAACTGGAGCCGAGTTATAACGGTTTAAATGGAACAAAGGAAAATAATCTTTCTTTAACAATTTCTGTCTCCAAAACTATAGCACCTAGAACAACCGGAGCGAGGGCATTGGAAAGGGCTCGTCGCCTCCTACACGCCCATATTTTTTTTCATCCAGATCTGACTAATAGGAGCCGAGTTATAACGGTATAAAGGGAACAAAGGAAAAAAAAATTTTTTTTAACAATTTTTCTTTCCGAAACTATAGCACCTAGAACAACCGGAGCGAGGGCGTTGGAAAGGGCTCGTCGCGCCGTACACGCCTATATTTTTTTCATCCAGATCTGACCAATAGGAACCGAGTTATAACTGATAAAACGGAACAAAGGAAAAAAAAATTTTTCTTTAACAATTTTTTTCTCCGAAACTGTGGCACCTAGAACAACCGGACCGAGGTCGTTGGAAAGGGCTCGTCGCGCCCTACAGGGGCATATATTTTTCATCCAGATCTGACCAATAGAAGCCGAGTTATAACGGTTTAAATGGAACAATGGAAAAAAAAATTTTTCTTTAACAATTTTTGTCTCCGAAACTGTGGCATCTAGAACAACTGTACCGAGGTCATTGGAAAGGGCTCGTCGCATCCTACGCGCCCATATTTTTTTCATCCAGATCTGACCAATAGGAGCCGAGTTACAACGGTTTAAATGGAACAAAGGAAAATAATCTTTCTTTAACAATTTTTGTCTCCAAAACTATAGCACCTAGAACAACCGGACAGGGGTCATTGGAAGGCGCTCCTCGCGCCCTACACGGCCATATTTCTTTCATCAAGATCTGACCAATAGGAGCCGAGTTATAACGGTTTAAAGGGAACAAAGGAAAAAAAAATTTTTCTATAACAATTTCTTTCTCCGTAACAATAGCACCTAGAACAACCGGAGCGAGGGCATTGGAAAGGGCTCGTCGCCTCCTACACGACCATATTTTTTCATCCAGATCTGACTAATAGGAGCCGAGTTATAACGGTATAAAGGGAACAAAGGAAAAAAAAATTTTTTTTAACAATTTTTCTTTCCGAAACTATAGCACCTAGAACAACCGGAGCGAGGCCGTTGGAAAGGGCTCGTCGCGCCGAACACGCCTATATTTTTTTCACCCAGATCTGACCAATAGGAACCGAGTTATAACTGATAAAACGGAACAAAGGAAAAAAAAATTTTTCTTTAACAATTTTTGTCTCCGAAACTGTGGCATCTAGAACAACTGGACCGAGGTCATTGGAAAGGACTCGTCGCGCCGTACACGCATATATTTTTTTCATCCAGATCTGACCAACAGGAGCCGCGTTACAACGGTTTAAATGGAACAAAGGAAAATAATCTTTCTTTAACAATTTTTTTCTCCAAAACTATAGCACCTAGAACAACCGGACAGGGGTCATTGGAAGGCGCTCCTCGCGCCCTACACGGCCATATTTTGATCATCCAGATCTGACCAATAGGAGCCGAGTTATATCGGTTTAATGGGAACAAAGGAAAAAAAAATTCTTTTTTAACAATTTTTTCCTCCGAAACTGTAGCACCTAGAACAACCGGAGCGAGGGCATTGGAAAGGACTCGTCACGCCGTACACGCGCATATTTTTTTCATCCAGATCTGACCAACTGGAGCCGAGTTATAACGGTTTAAAGGGAACAAAGGAAAAAAAAATTTTTTTAACAATTTTTCTCTCCGAAACTGTAGCACCTAGAACAACCGGAGCGAGGGCATTGGAAAGGGATCGTCGCCTCCTACACGCCCATATTTTTTTCATGAAGATCTGACTAATAGGAGCCGAGTTTTAACATTTAAAGGGAACAAAGGAAAAAAAAATTTTTCTTTAACAATTTTTTCCTCCGAAACTGTAGCACCTAGAACAACCGGAGCGAGGGCATTGGAAAGGACTCGTCGCGCCGTATACGACCATATTTTTTTCATCCAGATCTGACCAATAGGAGCCGAGTTATAACGGTTTAAAGGGAACAAAGGAAAAAAAAATTTTTTTTTAACAATTTTTTCCTCCGAAACTGTAGCACCTAGAACAACCGGAGCGAGGGCATTGGAAAGGACTCGTCGCGCCGTACACGCCCATATTTTTTTCATCCAGACCTGACCAACTGGAGCCGAGTTATAACGGTTTAAAGGGAACAAAGGAAAAAAAAATTTTTTTTAACAATTTTTCTCTCCGAAACTATAGCACCTAGAACAACCGGAGCGAGGGCATTGGAAAGGGATCGTCGCCTCCTACACGCCCATATTTTTTTCATCCAGATCTGACTAATAGGAGCCGAGTTTTAACATTTAAAGGGAACAAAGGAAAAAAAAATTTTTCTTTAACAATTTTTTCCTCCGAAACTGTAGCACCTAGAACAAACGGAGCGAGGGCATTGGAAAGGACTCGTCGCGCCGTACACGACCATATTTTTTTCATCCAGATCTGACCAATAGGAGCCGAGTTACAACGGTTTATATGGAACAATGGAAAATAATCTTTCTTTAACAATTTTTGTCTCCAAAACTATAGCACCTAGAACAACCGGACAGGGGTCATTGGAAGGCGCTCCTCGCGCCCTACACGGCCATATTTCTTTCATCCAGATCTGACCAACAGGAGCCGCGTTACAACGGTTTAAATGGAACAAAGGAAAATAATCTTTCTTTAACAATTTTTTTCTCCAAAACTATAGCACTTAGAACAACCGGACAGGGGTCATTGGAAGGCGCTCCTCGTGCCCTACACGGCCATATTTTGATCATCCAGATCTGACCAATAGGAGCCGAGTTATATCGGTTTAATGGGAACAAAGGAAAAAAAAAATTCTTTTTTAACAATTTTTTCCTCCGAAACTGTAGCACCTAGAACAACCGGAGCGAGGGCATTGGAAAGGACTCGTCGCGCCGTACACGCGCATATTTTTTTCATCCAGATATGACCAACTGGAGCCGAGTTATAACGGTTTAAAGGGAACAAAGGAAAAAAAAATTTTCTTTAACAATTTTTCTCTCCGAAACTGTAGCACCTAGAACAACCGGAGCGAGGGCATTGGAAAGGACTCGTCGCGCCGTACACGCCAAAATTTTTTTCATCGAGATCTGACCAACTGGAGCCGAGTTATAACGGTTTAAAGGGAACAAAGGAAAAAAAAATTTTTTTAACAATTTTTCTCTCCGAAACTATAGCACCTAGATCAACCGGACTGGGGTCATTGGAAGGCGCTCCTCGCGCAATACACGGCCATATTTTGTTCATCCAAATCTGACCAATAGGAGCCGAGTTATAACGGTTTAAAGGGAACAATGGAAAATAATCTTTCTTTAACAATTTTTGTCTCCAAAACTATAGCACCTAGAACAACCGGACAGGGGTCATTGGAAGGCGCTCCTCGCGCCCTACACGGCCATATTTCTTTCATCAAGATCTGACCAATAGGAGCCGAGTTATAACGGTTTAAAGGGAACAAAGGAAAAAAAAATTTTTTTTAACAATTTTTCTTTCCGAAACTATAGCACCTAGAACAACCGGAGCGAGGCCGTTGGAAAGGGCTCGTCGCGCCGAACACGCCTATATTTTTTTCACCCAGATCTGACCAATAGGAACCGAGTTATAACTGATAAAACGGAACAAAGGAAAAAAAAATTTTTCTTTAACAATTTTTGTCTCCGAAACTGTGGCATCTAGAACAACTGGACCGAGGTCATTGGAAAGGACTCGTCGCGCCGTACACGCATATATTTTTTTCATCCAGATCTGACCAACAGGAGCCGCGTTACAACGGTTTAAATGGAACAAAGGAAAATAATCTTTCTTTAACAATTTTTTTCTCCAAAACTATAGCACCTAGAACAACCGGACAGGGGTCATTGGAAGGCGCTCCTCGCGCCCTACACGGCCATATTTTGATCATCCAGATCTGACCAATAGGAGCCGAGTTATATCGGTTTAATGGGAACAAAGGAAAAAAAAATTCTTTTTTAACAATTTTTTCCTCCGAAACTGTAGCACCTAGAACAACCGGAGCGAGGGCATTGGAAAGGACTCGTCACGCCGTACACGCGCATATTTTTTTCATCCAGATCTGACCAACTGGAGCCGAGTTATAACGGTTTAAAGGGAACAAAGGAAAAAAAAATTTTTTTAACAATTTTTCTCTCCGAAACTGTAGCACCTAGAACAACCGGAGCGAGGGCATTGGAAAGGGATCGTCGCCTCCTACACGCCCATATTTTTTTCATGAAGATCTGACTAATAGGAGCCGAGTTTTAACATTTAAAGGGAACAAAGGAAAAAAAAATTTTTCTTTAACAATTTTTTCCTCCGAAACTGTAGCACCTAGAACAACCGGAGCGAGGGCATTGGAAAGGACTCGTCGCGCCGTATACGACCATATTTTTTTCATCCAGATCTGACCAATAGGAGCCGAGTTATAACGGTTTAAAGGGAACAAAGGAAAAAAAAATTTTTTTTTAACAATTTTTTCCTCCGAAACTGTAGCACCTAGAACAACCGGAGCGAGGGCATTGGAAAGGACTCGTCGCGCCGTACACGCCCATATTTTTTTCATCCAGACCTGACCAACTGGAGCCGAGTTATAACGGTTTAAAGGGAACAAAGGAAAAAAAAATTTTTTTTAACAATTTTTCTCTCCGAAACTATAGCACCTAGAACAACCGGAGCGAGGGCATTGGAAAGGGATCGTCGCCTCCTACACGCCCATATTTTTTTCATCCAGATCTGACTAATAGGAGCCGAGTTTTAACATTTAAAGGGAACAAAGGAAAAAAAAATTTTTCTTTAACAATTTTTTCCTCCGAAACTGTAGCACCTAGAACAAACGGAGCGAGGGCATTGGAAAGGACTCGTCGCGCCGTACACGACCATATTTTTTTCATCCAGATCTGACCAATAGGAGCCGAGTTACAACGGTTTATATGGAACAATGGAAAATAATCTTTCTTTAACAATTTTTGTCTCCAAAACTATAGCACCTAGAACAACCGGACAGGGGTCATTGGAAGGCGCTCCTCGCGCCCTACACGGCCATATTTCTTTCATCCAGATCTGACCAACAGGAGCCGCGTTACAACGGTTTAAATGGAACAAAGGAAAATAATCTTTCTTTAACAATTTTTTTCTCCAAAACTATAGCACTTAGAACAACCGGACAGGGGTCATTGGAAGGCGCTCCTCGTGCCCTACACGGCCATATTTTGATCATCCAGATCTGACCAATAGGAGCCGAGTTATATCGGTTTAATGGGAACAAAGGAAAAAAAAAATTCTTTTTTAACAATTTTTTCCTCCGAAACTGTAGCACCTAGAACAACCGGAGCGAGGGCATTGGAAAGGACTCGTCGCGCCGTACACGCGCATATTTTTTTCATCCAGATATGACCAACTGGAGCCGAGTTATAACGGTTTAAAGGGAACAAAGGAAAAAAAAATTTTCTTTAACAATTTTTCTCTCCGAAACTGTAGCACCTAGAACAACCGGAGCGAGGGCATTGGAAAGGACTCGTCGCGCCGTACACGCCAAAATTTTTTTCATCGAGATCTGACCAACTGGAGCCGAGTTATAACGGTTTAAAGGGAACAAAGGAAAAAAAAATTTTTTTAACAATTTTTCTCTCCGAAACTATAGCACCTAGATCAACCGGACTGGGGTCATTGGAAGGCGCTCCTCGCGCAATACACGGCCATATTTTGTTCATCCAAATCTGACCAATAGGAGCCGAGTTATAACGGTTTAAAGGGAACAATGGAAAATAATCTTTCTTTAACAATTTTTGTCTCCAAAACTATAGCACCTAGAACAACCGGACAGGGGTCATTGGAAGGCGCTCCTCGCGCCCTACACGGCCATATTTCTTTCATCAAGATCTGACCAATAGGAGCCGAGTTATAACGGTTTAAAGGGAACAAAGGAAAAAAAAATTTTTCTTTAACAATTTCTTTCTCCGTAACAATAGCACCTAGAACAACCGGAGCGAGGGCATTGGAAAGGGCTCGTCGCCTCCTACACGACCATATTTTTTTCATCCAGATCTGACTAATAGGAGCCGAGTTATAACGGTTTAAAAGGAACAAAGGAAAAAAAAATTTTTCTTTAACAATTTTTTCCTCCGAAACTGTAGCACCTAGAACAACCGGAGCGAGGGCTTTGGAAAGGACTCGTCGCGCCGTACACGCATATATTTTTTTCATCCAGATCTGACCAACAGGAGCCCCGTTACAACGGTTTAAATGGAACAAAGGAAAATAATCTTTCTTTAACAATTTTTTTCTCCAAAACTATAGCACTTAGAACAACCGGACAGGGGTCATTGGAAGGCGCTCCTTGCGCCCTACACGGCCATATTTTGATCATCCAGATCTGACCAATAGGAGCCGAGTTATATCGGTTTAATGGGAACAAAGGAAAAAAAAATTCTTTTTTAACAATTTTTCTCTCCGAAACTGTAGCACCTAGAACAACCGGAGCGAGGGCATTGGAAAGGGATCGTCGCCTCCTACACGCCCATATTTTTTTCATCCAGATCTGACTAATAGGAGCCGAGTTTTAACATTTAAAGGGAACAAAGGAAAAAAAAATTTTTCTTTAACAATTTTTTCCTCCGAAACTGTAGCACCTAGAACAACCGTAGCGAGGGCATTGGAAAGGACTCGTCGCGCCGTATACGACCATATTTTTTTCATCCAGATCTGACCAATAGGAGCCGAGTTATAACGGTTTAAAGGGAACAAAGGAAAAAAAAATTTTTTTTTAACAATTTTTTCCTCCGAAACTGTAGCACCTAGAACAACCGGAGCGAGGGCATTGGAAAGGACTCGTCGCGCCGTACACGCCCATATTTTTTTCATCCAGACCTGACCAACTGGAGCCGAGTTATAACGGTTTAAAGGGAACAAAGGAAAAAAAAATTTTTTTTAACAATTTTTCTCTCCGAAACTATAGCACCTAGAACAACCGGAGCGAGGGCATTGGAAAGGGCTTGTCGCGCCGTACACGCCCATATTTTTTTCATCCAGATCTGCCCAATATGAGCCGAGTTATAACGGATAAAGCGGAACATAGGAAAAAAAAATTTTTCTTTAACAATTTTAATCTCCGAAACTGTGGCATCTAGAACAACCGGAGCGAGGGCATTGGAAAGTGCTCGTCGCGCCGTACACGCCCATATTTTTTTCATCCAGATCTGACCAATAGGATTCGAGTTAGAACGGTTTAAATGGAACAAAGGAAAATAATCTTTCTTTAACAATTTTTGTCTCCAAAACTATAGCACCTAGAACAACCGGACAGGGGTCATTGGAAGGCGCTCCTCGCGCCCTACACTGCCATATTTCTTTCATCCAGATCTGACCAATAGGAGCCGAGTTATAACGGTTTAAAGGGAACAAAGGAAAAAAAAATTTTTTTTAACAATTTTTCTCTCCGAAACTATAGCACCTAGATCAACCGGACAGGGGTCATTGGAAGGCGCTCCTCGCGCCCTACACGGCCATATTTCTTTCATCCAGATCTGACCAACAGGAGCCGCGTTACAGCGGTTTAAATGGAACAAAGGAAAATAATCTTTCTTTAACAATTTTTTTCTCCAAAACTGTAGCACTTAGAACAACCGCACAGGGGTCATTGGAAGGCGCTCCTCGCTCCCTACACGGCCATATTTTGTTCATCCAGATCTGACCAATAGGAGCTGAGTTATATCGGTTTAAAGGGAACAAAGGAAAAAAAAATTTTTTTTTAACAATTTTTTTCTCCGAAACTATAGCACCTAGAACAACCGGAGCGAGGGCATTGGAAAGGGCTCGTCGCGCCGTACACGCCTATATTTTTTCATCCATATCTGACCAATAGGAGCCGAGTTATAACGGATAAAACGGAACAAAGGAAAAAAAAATTTTTCTTTAACAATTTTTGTCTCCAAAACCATAGCACCTAGAACAACCGGACAGGGGTCATTGGAAGGCGCTCCTCGCGCCCTACACGGCCATATTTTGATCATCCAGATCTGACCAATAGGAGCCGAGTTATATCGGTTTAATGGGAACAAAGGAAAAAAAAATTCTTTTTTAACAATTTTTCTCTCCGAAACTGTAGCACCTAGAACAACCGGAGCGAGGGCATTGGAAAGGGATCGTCGCCTCCTACACGCCCATATTTTTTTCATCCAGATCTGACTAATAGGAGCCGAGTTTTAACATTTAAAGGGAACAAAGGAAAAAAAAATTTTTCTTTAACAATTTTTTCCTCCGAAACTGTAGCACCTAGAACAACCGTAGCGAGGGCATTGGAAAGGACTCGTCGCGCCGTATACGACCATATTTTTTTCATCCAGATCTGACCAATAGGAGCCGAGTTATAACGGTTTAAAGGGAACAAAGGAAAAAAAAATTTTTTTTTAACAATTTTTTCCTCCGAAACTGTAGCACCTAGAACAACCGGAGCGAGGGCATTGGAAAGGACTCGTCGCGCCGTACACGCCCATATTTTTTTCATCCAGACCTGACCAACTGGAGCCGAGTTATAACGGTTTAAAGGGAACAAAGGAAAAAAAAATTTTTTTTAACAATTTTTCTCTCCGAAACTATAGCACCTAGAACAACCGGAGCGAGGGCATTGGAAAGGGCTTGTCGCGCCGTACACGCCCATATTTTTTTCATCCAGATCTGCCCAATATGAGCCGAGTTATAACGGATAAAGCGGAACATAGGAAAAAAAAATTTTTCTTTAACAATTTTAATCTCCGAAACTGTGGCATCTAGAACAACCGGAGCGAGGGCATTGGAAAGTGCTCGTCGCGCCGTACACGCCCATATTTTTTTCATCCAGATCTGACCAATAGGAGCCGAGTTAGAACGGTTTAAATGGAACAAAGGAAAATAATCTTTCTTTAACAATTTTTGTCTCCAAAACTATAGCACCTAGAACAACCGGACAGGGGTCATTGGAAGGCGCTCCTCGCGCCCTACACTGCCATATTTCTTTCATCCAGATCTGACCAATAGGAGCCGAGTTATAACGGTTTAAAGGGAACAAAGGAAAAAAAAATTTTTTTTAACAATTTTTCTCTCCGAAACTATAGCACCTAGATCAACCGGACAGGGGTCATTGGAAGGCGCTCCTCGCGCCCTACACGGCCATATTTCTTTCATCCAGATCTGACCAACAGGAGCCGCGTTACAGCGGTTTAAATGGAACAAAGGAAAATAATCTTTCTTTAACAATTTTTTTCTCCAAAACTGTAGCACTTAGAACAACCGGACAGGGGTCATTGTAAGGCGCTCCTCGCTCCCTACACGGCCATATTTTGTTCATCCAGATCTGACCAATAGGAGCTGAGTTATATCGGTTTAAAGGGAACAAAGGAAAAAAAAATTTTTTTTTAACAATTTTTTTCTCCGAAACTATAGCACCTAGAACAACCGGAGCGAGGGCATTGGAAAGGGCTCGTCGCGCCGTACACGCCTATATTTTTTCATCCATATCTGACCAATAGGAGCCGAGTTATAACGGTTTAAAGGGAACAAAGGAACAAAAAATTTTTCTTTAACAATTTTTTCTTCCGAAACTGTAGCACCTAGAACAACCGGAGCGAGGGCATTGGAAAGGACTCGTCGCGCCGTACACGCCCATATTTTTTTCATCGAGATCTGACCAACAGGAGCAGAGTTACAACGGATTAAATGGAACAAAGGAAAATAATCTTTCTTTAACAATTTTTTTCTCCAAAACTATAGCACCTAGATGAACCGGAGCGAGGGCATTGGAAAGGGCTCGTCGCGCCGTACACGCCCATATTTTTTTCATCCAGATCTGCCCAATATGAGCCGAGTTATAACGGATAAAGCGGAACATAGGAAAAAAAAATTTTTCTTTAACAATTTTAATCTCCGAAACTGTGGCATCTAGAACAACCGGAGCGAGGGCATTGGAAAGTGCTCGTCGCGCCGTACACGCCCATATTTTTTTCATCCAGATCTGACCAATAGGAGCCGAGTTAGAACGGTTTAAATGGAACAAAGGAAAATAATCTTTCTTTAACAATTTTTGTCTCCAAAACTATAGCACCTAGAACAACCGGACAGGGGTCATTGGAAGGCGCTCCTCGCTCCCTACACGGCCATATTTTGTTCATCCAGATCTGACCAATAGGAGCCGAGTTATAACGGATAAAACGGAACAAAGGAAAAAAAAATTTTTCTTTAAGAATTTTTGACTCCAAAACCATAGCACCTAGAACAACCGGACAGGGGTCATTGGAAGGCGCTCCTCGCGCCCTACACGGCCATATTTCTTTCATCCAGATCTGACCAATAGGAGCCGAGTTATAACGGTTTAAAGGGAACAAAGGAAAAAAAAATTTTTTTTTAACAATTTTTTTCTTCGAAACTGTGGCACCTAGAACAACCGGACCGAGGTCCTTGGAAAGGGCTCGTCGCGACCTACAGGGGCATATATTTTTCATCCAGATCTGACCAATAGGAGCCAAGTTATAACGGTTTAAATGGAACAAAGGAAAAAAAAATTTTTCTTTAACAATTTTTCTCTCCGAAACTGTAGCACCTAGAACAACCGGAGCGAGGGCGTTGGAAAGGGCTCGTCGCGCCGTAGACGCCCATATTTTTTTCATCCAGATCTGACCAACTGGAGCCGAGTTATAACGGTTTAAAGGGAACAAAGGAAAAGAAATTTTTTTTAAACAATTTTTCTCTCCGAAACTATAGCACCTAGAACAAACGGAGCGAGGGCATTGGAAAGTTCTCGTCGCGCCGTACACGCCCATATTTTTTTCATCCAGATCTGACCAATAGGAGCCGAGTTACAACGGTTTAAATGGAACAAAGGAAAATAATCTTTTTTTTACAATTTTTGTCTCCAAAACTATAGCACCTAGGACAACCGGAGAGGGGTCATTGGAAGGCGCACCTCGCGCCCTACACGGCCACATTTCTTTCATCCAGATCTGACCAATAGGAGCCGAGTTATAACGGTTTAAAGGGAACAAAGGAAAAAAAAATTTTTCTTTAACAATTTTTTTCTCCGAAACAATAGCACCTAGAACAACCGGAGCGAGGGCGTTGGAAAGGGCTCGTCGCCTCCTACACGACCATATTTTTTTCATCCAGATCTGACCAATAGGAGCCGAGTTACAACGGTTTAAATGGAACAAAGGAAAATAATCTTTCTTTAACAATTTTTTTCTCCAAAACTATAGCACCTAGAACAACCTGACAGGGGTCGTTGGAAAGGGCTCGTCGCGCCCTACGCGCCCATATTTTTTTCATCCAGATCTCTATAATAGGAGCCGAGTTATAACGGTTTAAAGGGAACAAAGGAAAAAAAAATTTTCTTTAACAATATTTCTCTCCGAAACTATAGCACCTAGATCAACCGGACAGGGGTCATTGGAAGGCGCTCCTCGCGCAATACATGGCCATATTTTGTTCATCCAGATCTGACCAATAGGAGCCGAGTTATAACGGTTTAAAGGGAACAAAGGAAAAAAAAATTATTTTTAACAATTTTTCTCTCCGAAACTATAGCACCTAGAACAACCGGAGCGAGGGCATTGGAAAGGACTCATCGCGCCTTACATGCCCATATTGTTTTCATCCAGATCTGACCAACTGGAGCCGAGTTATAACGGTTTAAAGGGAACAAAGGAAAAAAAAATTTTTTTTAACAATTTTTCTCTCCGAAACTGTAGCACCTAGATCAACCGGAGCGAGGGCATTGGAAAGGACTCGTCGCGCCGTACACGCCCATATTTTTTTCATCCAGATCTGACCAACTGGAGCCGAGTTATAACGGTTTAAAGGGAACAAAGGAAAAAAAAATTTTTTTTAACAATTTTTCTCTCCGAAACTGTGGCACCTAGAACAACCGGACCGAGGTCCTTGGAAAGGGCTCGTCGCGCCCTACAGGGGCATATATTTTTCATCCATATCTGACCAATAGGAGCCGAGTTATAACGGTTTAAATGGAACAAAGGAAAAAAAAATTTTTCTCTAACAATTTTTGTCTCCGAAACTGTGGCATCTAGAACAACTGGACCGAGGTCATTGGAAAGGGCTCGTCGCGCCCTACGCGCCCATATTTTTTTCATCCAGATCTGACCAATAGGAGCCGAGTTACAACGGTTTAAATGGAACAAAGGAAAATAATCTTTTTTTTAACAATTTTTTTCTCCAAAACTATAGCACCTAGAACAACCGGACCGAGGTTGTTGCAAAGGGCCCGTCGCGCCCTACAGGGGCATATATTCTTCATCCAGATCTGACCAATAGGAGCCGAGTTATAACGGTTTAAAGGGAACAAAGGAAAAAAAAATTTTTCTTTAACAATATTTTTCTCCGAAACTATAGCACCTAGAACAACCGGAGCGAGGGCATTGGAAAGGGCTCGTCGCCTCCTACACGCCCATATTTTTTTCATCCAGATCTGACCAATAGGAGCCGAATTATAACGGTTTAAAGGGAACAAAGGAAAAAAAATTTTTCTTTAACAATTTTTTCTTCCGAAACTGTAGCACCTAGAACAACCGGAGCGAGGGCATTGGAAAGGACTCGTCGCGCCGTACACGCCCATATTTTTTTCATCCAGATCTGACCAACAGGAGCAGAGTTACAACGGATTAAATGGAACAAAGGAAAATAATCTTTCTTTAACAATTTTTGTCTCCAAAACTATAGCACCTAGAACAACCGGACAGGGGTCATTGGAAGGCGCTCCTCGCGCCCTACACGGCCATATTTCTTTCATCCAGATCTGACCAATAGGAGCCGAGTTAAAACGGTTTAAAGGGAACAAAGGAAAAAAAAATTTTTTTTTAACAATTTTTTCCTCCGAAACTGTAGCACCTAGAACAACCGGACAGGGGTCATTGGAAGGCGCTCCTCGCGCCCTACACGGCCATATTTCTTTCATCCAGATTTGACCAATAGGAGCCGAGTTACAACGGTTTAAATGGAACAAAGGAAAATAATCTTTCTTTAACAATTTTTTTCTCCAAAACTATAGCACTTCGAACAACCGGACAGGGGTCATTGGAAGGCGCTCCTCGCGCCCTACACGTCCATATTTTGTTCATCCAGATCTGACCAATAGGAGCCGAGTTATAACGGTTTAAAGGGAACAAAGGAAAAAAAAATTTCTTTTTAACAATTTTTTCCTCCGAAACTGTAGGACCTAGAACAACCGGAGCGAGGGCATTGGAAAGGACTCGTCGCGCCGTACACGCCCATATTTTTTTCATCCAGATCTGACCAACTGGAGCCGAGTTATAACGGTTTAAAGGGAACAAAGGAAAAAAAAATTTTTTTTAACAATTTTTCTCTCCGAAACTGTAGCACCTAGAACAACCGGAGCGAGGGCATTGGAAAGGGCTCGTCGCCTCCTACACGCCCATATTTTTTTCATCCAGATCTGACCAATAGGAGCCGAGTTATAACGGTTTAAAGGGAACAAAGGAAAAAAAATTTTTCTTTAACAATTTTTTCTTCCGAAACTGTAGCACCTAGAACAACCGGAGCGAGGGCATTGGAAAGGACTCGTCGCGCCGTACACGCCCATATTTTTTTCATCCAGATCTGACCAACAGGAGCAGAGTTACAACTGATTAAATGGAACAAAGGAAAATAATCTTTCTTTAACAATTTTTTTCTCCAAAACTATAGCACCTAGAACAACCGGAGCGAGGGCATTGGAAAGCGCTCGTCGCGCCGTACACGCCCATATTTTTTTCATCCAGATCTGTCCAATATGAGCCGAGTTATAACAGATAAAGCGGAACATAGGAAAAAAAAATTTTTTTTTAACAATTTTTATCTCCGAAACTGTGGCATCTAGAACAACCGGAGCGAGGGCATTGGAAAGTGCTCGTCCCGCCGTACACGCCCATATTTTTTTCATCCAGATCTGACCAATAGGAGCCGAGTTAGAACGGTTTAAATGGAACAAAGGAAAATGATCTTTCTTTAACAATTTTTGTCTCCAAAACTATAGCACCTAGAACAACCGGACAGGGGTCATTGGAAGGCGCTCCTCGCGCCCTACACGGCCATATTTCTTTCATCCAGATCTGACCAATAGGAGCCGAGTTAAAACGGTTTAAAGGGAACAAAGGAAAAAAAAATTTTTTTGTAACAATTTTTTCCTCCGAAACTGTAGCACCTAGAACAACCGGACAGGGGTCATTGGAAGGCGCTCCTCGCGCCCTACACGGCCATATTTCTTTCATCCAGATTTGACCAATAGGAGCCGAGTTACAACGGTTTAAATGGAACAAAGGAAAATTATCTTTCTTTAACAATTTTTTTCTCCAAAACTATAGCACTTCGAACAACCGGACAGGGGTCATTGGAAGGCGCTCCTCGCGCCCTACACGGCCATATTTTGTTCATCCAGATCTGGCCAATAGGAGCCGAGTTATAACGGTTTAAAGGGAACAAAGGAAAAAAAAATTTCTTTTTAACAATTTTTTCCTCCGAAACTGTAGGACCTAGAACAACCGGAGCGAGGGCATTGGAAAGGACTCGTCGCGCCCTACAGGGGCATATATTTTTCATCCATATCTGACCAATAGGAGCCGAGTTATAACGGTTTAAATGGAACAAAGGAAAAAAAAATTTTTCTTTAACAATTTTTGTCTCCGAAACTGTGGCATCTAGAACAACTGGACCGAGGTCATTGGAAAGGGCTCGTCGCGCCGTACACGCCCATATTTTTTTCATCCAGATCTGACCAACTGGTGCCGAGTTATAACGGTTTAAAGGGAACAAAGGAAAAAAAAATTTTTTTTAACAATTTTTCTCTCCGAAACTGTGGCACCTAGAACAACCGGACCGAGGTCCTTGGAAAGGGCTCGTCGCGCCCTACAGGGGCATATATTTTTCATCCATATCTGACCAATAGGAGCCGAGTTATAACGGTTTAAATGGAACAAAGGAAAAAAAAATTTTTCTCTAACAATTTTTGTCTCCGAAACTGTGGCATCTAGAACAACTGGACCGAGGTCATTGGAAAGGGCTCGTCGCGCCCTACGAGCCCATATTTTTTTCATCCAGATCTGACTAATAGGAGCCGAGTTACAACGGTTTAAATGGAACAAAGGAGAATAATCTTTTTTTTAACAATTTTTTTCTCCAAAACTATAGCACCTAGAACAACCGGACCGAGGTTGTTGCAAAGGGCCCGTCGCGCCCTACAGGGGCATATATTTTTCATCCAGATCTGACCAATAGGAGCCGAGTTATAACGGTTTAAAGGGAACAAAGGAAAAAAAAATTTTTCTTTAACAATATTTTTCTCCGAAACTATAGCACCTAGAACAACCGGAGCGAGGGCATTGGAAAGGGCTCGTCGCCTCCTACACGCCCATATTTTTTTCATCCAGATCTGACCAATAGGAGCCGAGTTATAACGGTTTAAAGGGAACAAAGGAAAAAAAATTTTTCTTTAACAATTTTTTCTTCCGAAACTGTAGCACCTAGAACAACCGGAGCGAGGGCATTGGAAAGGACTCGTCGCGCCGTACACGCCCATATTTTTTTCATCCAGATCTGACCAACAGGAGCAGAGTTACAACGGATTAAATGGAACAAAGGAAAATAATCTTTCTTTAACAATTTTTTTCTCCAAAACTATAGCACCTAGAACAACCGGAGCGAGGGCATTGGAAAGCGCTCGTCGCGCCGTACACGCCCATATTTTTTTCATCCAGATCTGACCAATATGAGCCGAGTTATAACGGATAAAGCGGAACATAGGAAAAAAAAATTTTTTTTTAACAATTTTTATCTCCGAAACTGTGGCATCTAGAACAACCGGAGCGAGGGCATTGGAAAGTGCTCGTCCCGCCGTACACGCTCATATATTTTTCATCCAGATCTGACCAATAGGAGCCGAGTTAGAACGGTTTAAATGGAACAAAGGAAAATGATCTTTCTTTAACAATTTTTGTCTCCAAAACTATAGCACCTAGAACAACCGGACAGGGGTCATTGGAAGGCGCTCCTCGCGCCCTACACGGCCATATTTCTTTCATCCAGATCTGACCAATAGGAGCCGAGTTAAAACGGTTTAAAGGGAACAAAGGAAAAAAAAATTTTTTTTTAACAATTTTTTCCTCCGAAACTGTAGCACCTAGAACAACCGGACAGGGGTCATTGGAAGGCGCTCCTCGCGCCCTACACGGCCATATTTCTTTCATCCAGATTTGACCAATAGGAGCCGAGTTACAACGGTTTAAATGGAACAAAGGAAAATTATCTTTCTTTAACAATTTTTGTCTCCAAAACTATAGCACCTAGAACAACCGGACAGGGGTCATAGGAAGGCGCTCCTCGCGCCCTACACGGCCATATTTCTTTCATCCAGATCTGACCAATAGGAGCCGAGTTATAACGGTTTAAAGGGAACCAAGGAAAAAAAAATTTTTCTTTAACAATTTCTTTCTCCGTAACAATAGCACCTAGAACAACCGGAGCGAGGTCATTGGAAAGGGCTCGTCGCCTCCTACACGACCATATTTTTTTCATCCAGATCTGACTAATAGGAGCCGAGTTATAACTTGTTAAATGGAACAAAGGAAAAAAAAATTTTTCTTTAACAATTTTTGTCTCCGAAACTGTGGCATCTAGAACAACTGGACCGAGGTCATTGGAAAGGGCTCGTCGCGCCCTACGCGCCCATATTTTTTTCATCCAGATCTGACCAATAGGAGCCGAGTTACAACGGTTTAAATGGAACAAAGGAAAATAATCTTTCTTTAACAATTTTTGTCTCCAAAACTATAGCACTTAGAACAACCGGACAGGGGTCATTGGAAGGCTCTCCTCGCGCCCTACACGGCCATATTTTGTTCATCCAGATCTGACCAATAGGAGCCGAGTTATAACGGTTTAAAGGGAACAAAGGAAAAAAAAATTTTTTTTTAACAATTTTTTCCTCCGAAACTGTAGCACCTAGAACAACCGGAGCGAGGGCATTGGAGAGGACTCGTCGCGCCGTGCACGCCAATATTTTTTTCATCCAGATCTGACCAACTGGAGCCGAGTTATAACGGTTTAAAGGGAACAAAGGAAAAAAAAATTTTTTTTAACAATTTTTCTCTCCGAAACTGTAGCACCTAGAACAACCGGAGCGAGGGCATTGGAAAGGGCTCGTCGCGCCGTAGACGCCCATATTTTTTTCATCCAGATCTGACCAACTGGAGCCGAGTTATAACGGTTTAAATGGAACAAAGGAAAAAAAAATTTTTCTTTAACAATTTTTGTCTCCGAAACTGTGGCATCTAGAACAACTGGACCGAGGTCATTGGAAAGGGCTCGTCGCGCCCTACGCGCCCATATTTTTTTCATCCAGATCTGACCAATAGGAGCCGAGTTACAACGGTTTAAATGGAACAAAGGAAAATAATCTTTTTTTTAACAATTTTTTTCTCCAAAACTATAGCACCTAGAACAACCGGACCGAGGTTGTTGGAAAGGGCCCGTCGCGCCCTACAGGGGCCTATATTTTTCATCCAGATCTGACCAATAGGAGCCGAGTTATAACGGTTTAAAGGGAACAAAGGAAAAAAAAATTTTTCTTTAACAATATTTTTCTCCGAAACTATAGCACCTAGAACAACCGGAGCGAGGGCGTTGGAAAGGGCTCGTCGCCTCCTACACGACCATATTTTTTTCATCCAGATCTGACCAATAGGAGCCGAGTTACAACGGTTTAAATGGAACAGAGGAAAATAATCTTTCTTTAACAATTTTTTTCTCCAAAACTGTAGCACCTAGAACAACCTGACAGGGGTCATTGGAAAGGGCTCGTCGCGCCCTACGCGCCCATATTTTTTTCATCCAGATCTCTATAATAGGAGCCGAGTTATAACGGTTTAAAGCGAACAAAGGAAAAAAAAATTTTTTTTAACAATATTTCTCTCCGAAACTATAGCACCTAGATCAACCGGACAGGGGTCATTGGAAGGCGCTCCTCGCGCAATACACGGCCATATTTTGTTCATCCAGATCTGACCAATAGGAGCCGAGTTATAACGGTTTAAAGGGAACAAAGGAAAAAAAAATTTTTTTTAACAATTTTTCTCTCCGATACTATAGCACCTAGAACAACCGGAGCGAGGGCATTGGAAAGGACTCTTCGCGCCTTACATGCCCATATTGTTTTCATCCAGATCTGAACAACTGGAGCCGAGTTATAACGGTTTAAAGGGAACAATGGAAAACAAAATTTTCTTTAACAATTTTTCTCTCCGAAACTGTAGCACCTAGAACAACCGGAGCGAGGGCATTGGAAAGGGCTCGTCGCGCCCTACAGGGGCATATATTTTTCATCCAGATCTGACCAATAGGAGCCGAGTTAGAACGGTTTACATGGAACAAAGGAAAATAATCTTTCTTTAACAATTTTTGTCTCCAAAACTGTAGCACCTAGAACAACCGGACAGGGGTCATTGGAAGGCGCTCCTCGCGCAATACACGGCCATATTTTGTTCATCCAGATCTGACCAATAGGAGCCGAGTTATAACGGTTTAAAGGGAACAAAGGAAAAAAAAATTTTTTTTAACAATTTTTCTCTCCGAAACTATAGCACCTAGAACAACCGGAGCGAGGGCATTGGAAAGGACTCGTCGCGCCTTACATGCCCATATTGTTTTCATCCAGATCTGACCAACTGGAGCCGAGTTATAACGGTTTAAAGGGAACAAAGGAAAAAAAAATTTTTTTTAACAATTTTTCTCTCCGAAACTATAGCACCTAGAACAACCGGAGCGAGGGCATTGGAAAGGACTCGTCGCGCCTTACATGCCCATATTGTTTTCATCCAGATCTGAACAACTGGAGCCGAGTTATAACGGTTTAAAGGGAACAATGGAAAACAAAATTTTCTTTAACAATTTTTCTCTCCGAAACTGTAGCACCTAGAACAACCGGAGCGAGGGCATTGGAAAGGGCTCGTCGCGCCCTACAGGGGCATATATTTTTCATCCAGATCTGACCAATAGGAGCCGAGTTATAACGGATAAAACGGAACAAAGGAAAAAAAAATTTTTTTTTAACAATTTTTTTCTCCGAAACTGTGGCACCTAGAACAACCGTACCGAGGTCCTTGGCAAGGGCTCGTCGCGCCCTACAGGGGCATATATTTTTCATCCAGATCTGACCAATAGGAGCCGAGTTATAACGATTTAAATGGAACAAAGGAAAAAAAAATTTTTCTTTAACAATTTTTGTCTCCGAAACAATAGCACCTAGAACAACCGGAGCGAGGGCGTTGGAAAGGGCTCGTCGCCTCCTACACGACCATATTTTTTTCATCCAGATCTGACCAATAGGAGCCGAGTTACAACAGTTTAAATGGAACAAAGGAAAATAATCTTTCTTTAACAATTTTTTTCTCCAAAACTATAGCACCTAGAACAACCGCAGCGAGGGCGTTAGAAAGGGCTCGTCGCCTCCTACACGACCATATTTTTTTCATCCAGATCTGACCAATAGGAGCCGAGTTACAACGGTTTAAATGGAACAAAGGAAAATAATCTTTCTTTAACAATTTTTTTCTCCAAAACTATAGCACCTAGAACAACCTGACAGGGGTCATTGGAAAGGGCTCGTCGCTCCCTACGCGCCCATATTTTTTTCATCCAGATCTGTATAATAGGAACCGAGTTATAACGGTTTAAAGGGAACAAAGGAAAAAAAAATTTTCTTTAACAATATTTCTCTCCGAAACTATAGCACCTAGATCAACCGGACAGGGGTCATTGGAAAGGACTCATCGCGCCTTACATGCCCATATTGTTTTCATCCAGATCTGACCAACTGGAGCCGAGTTATAACGGTTTAAAGGGAACAATGGAAAACAAAATTTTTTTTAACAATTTTTCTCTCCGAAACTGTAGCACCTAGAACAACCGGAGCGAGGGCATTGGGAAGGGCTCGTCGCGCCCTACAGGGGCATATATTTTTCATCCAGATCTGACCAATAGGAGCCGAGTTATAACGGATAAAACGGAACAAAGGAAAAAAAAATTTTTCTTTAACAATTTCTTTTTCCGTAACAATAGCACCTAGAACAACCGGAGCGAGGGCATTGGAAAGGGCTCGTCGCCTCCTACACGCCCATATTTTTTTTTATCCAAATCTGACTAATAGGAGCCGCGTTACAACGGTTTAAATGGAACAAAGGAAAATAATCTTTCTTTAACAATTTTTTTCTCCAAAACTATAGCACTTAGAACAACCGGACAGGGGTCATTGGAAGGCGCTCCTCGCGCCCTACACGGCCATATTTTGTTCATCCAGATCTGACCAATAGGAGCCGAGTTATAACGGTTTAAAGGGAACAAAGGAAAAAAAAATTTCTTTTTAACAATTTTTTCCTCCGAAACTGTAGGACCTAGAACAACCGGAGCGAGGGCATTGGAAAGGACTCGTCGCGCCGTACACGCCCATATTTTTTTCATCCAGATCTGACCAACTGGAGCCGAGTTATAACGGTTTAAAGGGAACAAAGGAAAAAAAAATTTTTTTTAACAATTTTTCTCTCCGAAACTGTAGCACCTAGAACAACCGGAGCGAGGGCATTGGAAAGGACTCGTCGCGCCGTACACGCCCATATTTTTTTCATCCAGATCTGACCAACTGGAGCCGAGTTATAACGGTTTAAAGGGAACAAAGGAAAAAAAAATTTTTTTTAACAATTTTTCTCTCCGAAACTGTGGCAACTAGAACAACCGGACCGAGGTCCTTGGAAAGGGCTCGTCGCGCCCTACAGGGGCATATATTTTTCATCCATATCTGACCAATAGGAGCCGATTTATAACGGTTTAAATGGAACAAAGGAAAAAAAAATTTTTCTCTAACAATTTTTGTTTCCGAAACTGTGGCATCTAGAACAACTGGACCGAGGTCATTGGAAAGGGCTCGTCGCGCCCTACGCGCCCATATTTTTTTCATCCAGATCTGACCAATAGTAGCCGAGTTACAACGGTTTAAATGGAACAAAGGAAAATAATCTTTTTTTTAACAATTTTTTTCTCCAAAACTATAGCACCTAGAACAACCGGACCGAGGTTGTTGCAAAGGGCCCGTCGCGCCCTACAGGGGCATATATTTTTCATCCAGATCTGACCAATAGGAGCCGAGTTATAACGGTTTAAAGGGAACAAAGGAAAAAAAAATTTTTCTTTAACAATATTTTTCTCCGAAACTATAGCACCTAGAACAACCGGAGCGAGGTCATTGGAAAGGACTCGTCGCGCCGTACACGCCCATATTTTTTTCATCCAGATCTGAATAACAGGAGCAGAGTTACAACGGATTAAATGGAACAAAGGAAAATAATCTTTCTTTAACAATTTTTTTCTCCAAAACTATAGCACCTAGAACAACCGGAGCGAGGGCATTGGAAAGCGCTCGTCGCGCCGTACACGCCCATATTTTTTTCATCCAGATCTGACCAATATGAGCCGAGTTATAACGGATAAAGCGGAACATAGGAAAAAAAAATTTTTTTTTAACAATTTTTATCTCCGAAACTGTGGCATCTAGAACAACCGGAGCGAGGGCATTGGAAAGTGCTCGTCGCGCCGTACACGCCCATATTGTTTTCATCCAGATCTGACCAATAGGAGCCGAGTTAGAACGGTTTAAATGGAACAAAGGAAAATAATCTTTCTTTAACAATTTTTGTCTCCAAAACTATAGCACCTAGAACAACCGGACAGGTGTCATTGGAAGGCGCTCCTCGCGCCCTACACGGCCATATTTCTTTCATCCAGATCTGACCAATAGGAGCCGAGTTAAAACGGTTTAAAGGGAACAAAGGAAAAAAAAATTTTTTTTTAACAATTTTTTCCTCCGAAACTGTAGCACCTAGAACAACCGGACAGGGGTCATTGGAAGGCGCTCCTCGCGCCCTACACGGCCATATTTCTTTCATCCAGATTTGACCAATAGGAGCCGAGTTACAACGGTTTAAATGGAACAAAGGAAAATAATCTTTCTTTAACAATTTTTGTCTCCAAAACTATAGCACCTAGAACAACCGGACAGGGGTCATAGGAAGGCGCTCCTCGCGTCCTACACGGCCATATTTCTTTCATCCAGATCTGACCAATAGGAGCCGAGTTATAACGGTTTAAAGGGAACCAAGGAAAAAAAAATTTTTCTTTAACAATTTCTTTCTCCGTAACAATAGCACCTAGAACAACCGGAGCGAGGGCATTGGAAAGGGCTCGTCGCCTCCTACACGACCATACTTTTTTCATCCAGATCTGACTAATAGGAGCCGAGTTATAACTGTTTAAATGGAACAAAGGAAAAAAAAATTTTTGTTTAACAATTTTTGTCTCCGAAACTGTGGCATCTAGAACAACTGGACCGAGGTCATTGGAAAGGGCTCGTCGCGCCCTACGCGCCCATATTTTTTTCATCCAGATCTGACCAATAGGAGCCGAGTTACAACGGTTTAAATGGAACAAAGGAAAATAATCTTTTTTTTAACAATTTTTTTCTCCAAAACTATAGCACCTGGAACAACCGGACCGAGGTTGTTGGAAAGGGCCCGTCGCGCCCTACAGGGGCCTATATTTTTCATCCAGATCTGACCAATAGATGCCGAGTTATAACGGTTTAAAGGGAACCAAGGAAAAAAAAATTTTTCTTTAACAATTTTTTCTCCGTAACAATAGCACCTAGAACAACCGGAGCGAGGGCATTGGAAAGGGCTCGTCGCCTCCTACACGACCATACTTTTTTCATCCAGATCTGACTAATAGGAGCCGAGTTATAACTGTTTAAATGGAACAAAGGAAAATAATCTTTCTTTAACAATTTTTGTCTCCAAAACTATAGCACTTAGAACAACCGCACAGGGGTCATTGGAAGGCTCTCCTCGCGCCCTACACGGCCATATTTTGTTCATCCAGATCTGACCAATAGGAGCCGAGTTATAACGGTTTAAAGGGAACAAAGGAAAAAAAAATTTTTTTTTAACAATTTTTTCCTCCGAAACTGTAGAACCTAGAACAACCGGAGCGAGGTCATTGGAAAGGACTCGTCGCGCCGTGCACGCCCGTATTTTTTTCATCCGGATCTGACCAACTGGAGCCGAGTTATAACGGTTTAAAGGGAACAAAGGAAAAAAAAATTTTTTTTAACAATTTTTCTCTCCGAAACTGTAGCACCTAGAACAACCGGAGCGAGGGCATTGGAAAGGGCTCGTCGCGCCGTAGACGCCCATATTTTTTTCATCCAGATCTGACCAACTGGAGCCGAGTTATAACGGTTTAAATGGAACAAAGGAAAAAAAAATTTTTCTTTAACAATTTTTGTCTCCGAAACTGTGGCATCTAGAACAACTGGACCGAGGTCATTGGAAAGGGCTCGTCGCGCCCTACGCGCCCATATTTTTTTCATCCAGATCTGACCAATAGGAGCCGAGTTATAACGGTTTAAATGGAACAAAGGAAAATAATCTTTTTTTTAACAATTTTTTTCTCCAAAACTATAGCACCTAGAACAACCGGACCGAGGTTGTTGGAAAGGGCCCGTCGCGCCCTACAGGGGCCTATATTTTTCATCCAGATCTGACCAATAGGAGCCGAGTTATAACGGTTTAAAGGGAACAAAGGAAAAAAAAATTTTTCTTTAACAATATTTTTCTCCGAAACTATAGCACCTAGAACAACCGGAGCGAGGGCATTGGAAAGGGCTCGTCGCCTCCTACACGCCCATATTTTTTTCATCCAGATCTGACCAATAGGAGCCGAGTTATAACGGTTTAAAGGGAACAAAGGAAAAAAAAATTTTTCTTTAACAATTTTTTCTTCCGAAACTGTAGCACCTAGAACAACCGGAGCGAGGGCATTGGAAAGGACTCGTCGCGCCGTACACGCCCATATTTTTTTCATCCAGATCTGACCAATAGGAGCCGAGTTAGAACAGTTTAAATGGAACAAAGGAAAATAATCTTTCTTTAACAATTTTTGTCTCCAAAACTATAGCACCTAAAACAACCGGACAGGGGTCATTGGAAGGTGCTCCTCGCGCCCTACACGATCATATTTCTTTCATCCAGATCTGACCAATAGGAGCCGAGTTATAACGGTTTAAATGGAACAAAGGAAAAAAAAATTTTTCTTTAACAATTTTTGTCTCCGAAACAATAGCACCTAGAACAACCGGAGCGAGGGCGTTGGAAAGGGCTCGTCGCCTCCTACACGACCATATTTTTTTCATCCAGATCTGACCAATAGGAGCCGAGTTATAACTGTTTAAAGGGAACAAAGGAAAAAAAAATTTTTTTTAACAATTTTTCTCTCCGAAACTATAGCACCTAGAACAACCGGAGCGAGGGCATTGGAAAGGACTCATCGCGCCTTACATGCCCATATTGTTTTCATCCAGATCTGACCAACAGGAGCCGAGTTATAACGGTTTAAAGGGAACAATGGAAAACAAAATTTTCTTTAACAATTTTTCTCTCCGAAACAGTAGCACCTAGAACAACCGGAGCGAGGGCATTGGAAAGGGCTCGTCGCGCCCTACAGGGGCATATATTTTTCATCCAGATCTGACCAATAGGAGCCGAGTTATAACGGATAAAACGGAACAAAGGAAAAAAAAATTTTTCTTTAACAATTTCTTTTTCCGTAACAATAGCTCCTAGAACAACCGGAGCGAGGGCATTGGAAAGGGCTCGTCGCCTCCTACACGCCTATATTTTTTTTATCCAGATCTGACTAATAGGAGCCGCGTTACAACGGTTTAAATGGAACAAAGGAAAATAATCTTTCTTTAACAATTTTTTTCTCCAAAACTATAGCACTTAGAACAACCGGACAGGGGTCATTGGAAGGCGCTCCTCGCGCCCTACACGGCCATATTTTGTTCATCCAGATCTGACCAATAGGAGCCGAGTTATAACGGTTTAAAGGGAACAAAGGAAAAAAAAATTTCTTTTTAACAATTTTTTCCTCCGAAACTGTAGGACCTAGAACAACCGGAGCGAGGGCATTGGAAAGGACTCGTCGCGCCGTACACGCCCATATTTTTTTCATCCAGATCTGACCAACTGGAGCCGAGTTATAACGGTTTAAAGGGAACAAAGGAAAAAAAAATTTTTTTAACAATTTTTCTCTCCGAAACTGTAGCACCTAGAACAACCGGAGCGAGGGCATTGGAAAGGACTCGTCGCGCCGTACACGCCCATATTTTTTTCATCCAGATCTGACCAACTGGGCCGAGTTATAACGGTTTAAAGGGAACAAAGGAAAAAAAAATTTTTTTTAACAATTTTTCTCTCCGAAACTGTTGCACCTAGAACAACCGGACCGAGGTCCTTGGAAAGGGCTCGTCGCGCCCTACAGGGGCATATATTTTTCATCCATATCTGACCAATAGGAGCCGAGTTATAACGGTTTAAATGGAACAAAGGAAAAAAAAATTTTTCTCTAACAATTTTTGTCTCCGAAACTGTGGCATCTAGAACAACTGGACCGAGGTCATTGGAAAGGGCTCGTCGTGCCCTACGCGCCCATATTTTTTTCATCCAGATCTGACCAATAGGAGCCGAGTTACAACGGTTTAAATGGAACAAAGGAAAATAATCTTTTTTTTAACAATTTTTTTCTCCAAAACTATAGCACCTAGAACAACCGGACCGAGGTTGTTGGAAAGGGCCCGTCGCGCCGTACACGCCCATATTTTTTTCATCCAGATCTGACCAACTGGAGCCGAGTTATAACGGTTTAAAGGGAACAAAGGAAAAAAAAATTTTTTTTAACAATTTTTCTCTCCGAAACTGTAGCACCTAGAACAACCGGAGCGAGGGCATTGGAAAGGACTCGTCGCGCCGTACACGCCCATATTTTTTTCATCCAGATCTGACCAACTGGAGCCGAGTTATAACGGTTTAAAGGGAACAAAGGAAAAAAAAATTTTTTTTAACAATTTTTCTCTCCGAAACTGTGGCACCTAGAACAACCGGACCGAGGTCCTTGGAAAGGGCTCGTCGCGCCCTACAGGGGCATATATTTTTCATCCATATCTGACCAATAGGAGCCGAGTTATAACGGTTTAAAGGGAACAAAGGAAAAAAAAATTTTTCTATAACAATATTTTTCTCCGAAACTATAGCACCTAGAACAACCGGAGCGAGGGCATTGGAAAGGGCTCGTCGCCTCCTACACGCCCATATTTTTTTCATCCAGATCTGACCAATAGGAGCCGAGTTATAACGGTTTAAAGGGAACAAAGGAAAAAAAAAATTTTCTTTAACAATTTTTTCTTCCGAAACTGTAGCACCTAGAACAACCGGAGCGAGGGCAATGGAAAGGACTCGTCGCGCCGTACACGCCCATATTTTTTTCATCCAGATCTGACCAACAGGGGCAGAGTTACAACGGATTAAATGGAACAAAGGAAAAAAAAATTTCTTTTTAACAATTTTTTCCTCCGAAACTGTAGGACCTAGAACAACCGGAGCGAGGGCATTGGAAAGGACTCGTCGCGCCGTACACGCCCATATTTTTTTCATCCAGATCTGACCAACTGGAGCCGAGTTATAACGGTTTAAAGGGAACAAAGGAAAAAAAAATTTTTTTAACAATTTTTCTCTCCGAAACTGTAGCACCTAGAACAACCGGAGCGAGGGCATTGGAAAGGACTCGTCGCGCCGTACACGCCCATATTTTTTTCATCCAGATCTGACCAACTGGGCCGAGTTATAACGGTTTAAAGGGAACAAAGGAAAAAAAAATTTTTTTTAACAATTTTTCCCTCCGAAACTGTTGCACCTAGAACAACCGGACCGAGGTCCTTGGAAAGGGCTCGTCGCGCCCTACAGGGGCATATATTTTTCATCCATATCTGACCAATAGGAGCCGAGTTATAACGGTTTAAATGGAACAAAGGAAAAAAAAATTTTTCTCTAACAATTTTTGTCTCCGAAACTGTGGCATCTAGAACAACTGGACCGAGGTCATTGGAATGGGCTCGTCGCGCCCTACGAGCCCATATTTTTTTCATCCAGATCTGACCAATAGGAGCCGAGTTACAACGGTTTAAATGGAACAAAGGAAAATAATCTTTTTTTTAACAATTTTTTTCTCCAAAACTATAGCACCTAGAACAACCGGACCGAGGTTGTTGGAAAGGGCCCGTCGCGCCGTACACGCCCATATTTTTTTCATCCAGATCTGGCCAAGTGGAGCCGATTTATAACGGTTTAAAGGGAACAAAGGAAAAAAAAATTTTTTTTAACAATTTTTCTCTCCGAAACTGTAGCACCTAGAACAACCGGAGCGAGGGCATTGGAAAGGACTCGTCGCGCCGTACACGCCCATATTTTTTTCATCCAGATCTGACCAACTGGAGCCGAGTTATAACGGTTTAAAGGGAACAAAGGAAAAAAAAATTTTTTTTAACAATTTTTGTCTCCGAAACTGTGGCACCTAGAACAACCGGACCGAGGTCCTTGGAAAGGGCTCGTCGCGCCCTACAGGGGCATATATTTTTCATCCATATCTGACCAATAGGAGCCGAGTTATAACGGTTTAAATGGAACAAAGGAAAATAATCTTTTTTTTAATAATTTTTTTCTCCAAAACTATAGCACCTAGAACAACCGGACCGAGGTTGTTGCAAAGGGCCCGTCGCGCCCTACAGGGGCATATATTTTTCATCCAGATCTGACCAATAGGAGCCGAGTTATAACGGTTTAAAGGGAACAAAGGAAAAAAAAAATTTTCTTTAACAATTTTTTCTTCCGAAACTGTAGCACCTAGAACAACCGGAGCGAGGGCATTGGAAAGGACTCGTCGCGCCGTACACGCCCATATTTTTTTCATCCAGATCTGACCAACAGGGGCAGAGTTACAACGGATTAAATGGAACAAAGGAAAATAATCTTTCTTTAACAATTTTTTTCTCCAAAACTATAGCACCTCGAACAACCGGAGCGAGGGCATTGGAAAGCGCTCGTCGCGCCGTACACGCCCATATTTTTTTCATCCAGATCTGACCAATATGAGCCGAGTTATAACGGAGAAAGCGGAACATAGGAAAAAAAAATTTTTTTTTAACAATTTTTATCTCCGAAACTGTGGCATCTAGAACAACCGGAGCGAGGGCATTGGAAAGTGCTCGTCGCGCCGTACACGCCCATATTGTTTTCATCCAGATCTGACCAATAGGAGCCGAGTTAGAACGGTTTAAATGGAACAAAGGAAAATAATCTTTCTTTAACAATTTTTGTCTCCAAAACTATAGCACCTAGAACAACCGGACAGGTGTCATTGGAAGGCGCTCCTCGCGCCCTACACGGCCATATTTCTTTCATCCAGATCTGACCAATAGGAGCCGAGTTAAAACGGTTTAAAGGGAACAAAGGAAAAAAAAATTTTTTTTTAACAATTTTTTCCTCCGAAACTGTAGCACCTAGAACAACCGGACAGGGGTCATTGGAAGGCGCTCCTCGCGCCCTACACGGCCATATTTCTTTCATCCAGATTTGACCAATAGGAGCCGAGTTACAACGGTTTAAATGGAACAAAGGAAAATAATCTTTCTTTAACAATTTTTGTCTCCAAAACTATAGCACCTAGAACAACCGGACAGGGGTCATAGGAAGGCGCTCCTCGCGTCCTACACGGCCATATTTCTTTCATCCAGATCTGACCAATAGGAGCCGAGTTATAACGGTTTAAAGGGAACCAAGGAAAAAAAAATTTTTCTTTAACAATTTCTTTCTCCGTAACAATAGCACCTAGAACAACCGGAGCGAGGGCATTGGAAAGGGCTCGTCGCCTCCTACACGACCATACTTTTTTCATCCAGATCTGACTAATAGGAGCCGAGTTATAACTGTTTAAATGGAACAAAGGAAAAAAAAATTTTTGTTTAACAATTTTTGTCTCCGAAACTGTGGCATCTAGAACAACTGGACCGAGGTCATTGGAAAGGGCTCGTCGCGCCCTACGCGCCCATATTTTTTTCATCCAGATCTGACCAATAGGAGCCGAGTTACAACGGTTTAAATGGAACAAAGGAAAATAATCTTTTTTTTAACAATTTTTTTCTCCAAAACTATAGCACCTGGAACAACCGGACCGAGGTTGTTGGAAAGGGCCCGTCGCGCCCTACAGGGGCCTATATTTTTCATCCAGATCTGACCAATAGATGCCGAGTTATAACGGTTTAAAGGGAACCAAGGAAAAAAAAATTTTTCTTTAACAATTTTTTCTCCGTAACAATAGCACCTAGAACAACCGGAGCGAGGGCATTGGAAAGGGCTCGTCGCCTCCTACACGACCATACTTTTTTCATCCAGATCTGACTAATAGGAGCCGAGTTATAACTGTTTAAATGGAACAAAGGAAAATAATCTTTCTTTAACAATTTTTGTCTCCAAAACTATAGCACTTAGAACAACCGGACAGGGGTCATTGGAAGGCTCTCCTCGCGCCCTACACGGCCATATTTTGTTCATCCAGATCTGACCAATAGGAGCCGAGTTATAACGGTTTAAAGGGAACAAAGGAAAAAAAAATTTTTTTTTAACAATTTTTTCCTCCGAAACTGTAGAACCTAGAACAACCGGAGCGAGGTCATTGGAAAGGACTCGTCGCGCCGTGCACGCCCGTATTTTTTTCATCCGGATCTGACCAACTGGAGCCGAGTTATAACGGTTTAAAGGGAACAAAGGAAAAAAAAATTTTTTTTAACAATTTTTCTCTCCGAAACTGTAGCACCTAGAACAACCGGAGCGAGGGCATTGGAAAGGGCTCGTCGCGCCGTAGACGCCCATATTTTTTTCATCCAGATCTGACCAACTGGAGCCGAGTTATAACGGTTTAAATGGAACAAAGGAAAAAAAAATTTTTCTTTAACAATTTTTGTCTCCGAAACTGTGGCATCTAGAACAACTGGACCGAGGTCATTGGAAAGGGCTCGTCGCGCCCTACGCGCCCATATTTTTTTCATCCAGATCTGACCAATAGGAGCCGAGTTATAACGGTTTAAATGGAACAAAGGAAAATAATCTTTTTTTTAACAATTTTTTTCTCCAAAACTATAGCACCTAGAACAACCGGACCGAGGTTGTTGGAAAGGGCCCGTCGCGCCCTACAGGGGCCTATATTTTTCATCCAGATCTGACCAATAGGAGCCGAGTTATAACGGTTTAAAGGGAACAAAGGAAAAAAAAATTTTTCTTTAACAATATTTTTCTCCGAAACTATAGCACCTAGAACAACCGGAGCGAGGGCATTGGAAAGGGCTCGTCGCCTCCTACACGCCCATATTTTTTTCATCCAGATCTGACCAATAGGAGCCGAGTTATAACGGTTTAAAGGGAACAAAGGAAAAAAAAATTTTTCTTTAACAATTTTTTCTTCCGAAACTGTAGCACCTAGAACAACCGGAGCGAGGGCATTGGAAAGGACTCGTCGCGCCGTACACGCCCATATTTTTTTCATCCAGATCTGACCAATAGGAGCCGAGTTAGAACAGTTTAAATGGAACAAAGGAAAATAATCTTTCTTTAACAATTTTTGTCTCCAAAACTATAGCACCTAAAACAACCGGAGCGAGGGCATTGGAAAGGGCTCGTCGCGCCCTACAGGGGCATATATTTTTCATCCAGATCTGACCAATAGGAGCCGAGTTATAACGGATAAAACGGAACAAAGGAATAAAAAATTTTTCTTTAACAATTTCTTTTTCCGTAACAATAGCTCCTAGAACAACCGGAGCGAGGGCATTGGAAAGGGCTCGTCGCCTCCTACACGCCTATATTTTTTTTATCCAGATCTGACTAATAGGAGCCGCGTTACAACGGTTTAAATGGAACAAAGGAAAATAATCTTTCTTTAACAATTTTTTTCTCCAAAACTATAGCACTTAGAACAACCGGACAGGGGTCATTGGAAGGCGCTCCTCGCGCCCTACACGGCCATATTTTGTTCATCCAGATCTGACCAATAGGAGCCGAGTTATAACGGTTTAAAGGGAACAAAGGAAAAAAAAATTTCTTTTTAACAATTTTTTCCTCCGAAACTGTAGGACCTAGAACAACCGGAGCGAGGGCATTGGAAAGGACTCGTCGCGCCGTACACGCCCATATTTTTTTCATCCAGATCTGACCAACTGGAGCCGAGTTATAACGGTTTAAAGGGAACAAAGGAAAAAAAAATTTTTTTAACAATTTTTCTCTCCGAAACTGTAGCACCTAGAACAACCGGAGCGAGGGCATTGGAAAGGACTCGTCGCGCCGTACACGCCCATATTTTTTTCATCCAGATCTGACCAACTGGGCCGAGTTATAACGGTTTAAAGGGAACAAAGGAAAAAAAAATTTTTTTTAACAATTTTTCTCTCCGAAACTGTTGCACCTAGAACAACCGGACCGAGGTCCTTGGAAAGGGCTCGTCGCGCCCTACAGGGGCATATATTTTTCATCCATATCTGACCAATAGGAGCCGAGTTATAACGGTTTAAATGGAACAAAGGAAAAAAAAATTTTTCTCTAACAATTTTTGTCTCCGAAACTGTGGCATCTAGAACAACTGGACCGAGGTCATTGGAAAGGGCTCGTCGTGCCCTACGCGCCCATATTTTTTTCATCCAGATCTGACCAATAGGAGCCGAGTTACAACGGTTTAAATGGAACAAAGGAAAATAATCTTTTTTTTAACAATTTTTTTCTCCAAAACTATAGCACCTAGAACAACCGGACCGAGGTTGTTGGAAAGGGCCCGTCGCGCCGTACACGCCCATATTTTTTTCATCCAGATCTGACCAACTGGAGCCGAGTTATAACGGTTTAAAGGGAACAAAGGAAAAAAAAATTTTTTTTAACAATTTTTCTCTCCGAAACTGTAGCACCTAGAACAACCGGAGCGAGGGCATTGGAAAGGACTCGTCGCGCCGTACACGCCCATATTTTTTTCATCCAGATCTGACCAACTGGAGCCGAGTTATAACGGTTTAAAGGGAACAAAGGAAAAAAAAATTTTTTTTAACAATTTTTCTCTCCGAAACTGTGGCACCTAGAACAACCGGACCGAGGTCCTTGGAAAGGGCTCGTCGCGCCCTACAGGGGCATATATTTTTCATCCATATCTGACCAATAGGAGCCGAGTTATAATGGTTTAAATGGAACAAAGGAAAATAATCTTTTTTTTAATAATTTTTTTCTCCAAAACTATAGCACCTAGAACAACCGGACCGAGGTTGTTGCAAAGGGCCCGTCGCGCCCTACAGGGGCATATATTTTTCATCCAGATCTGACCAATAGGAGCCGAGTTATAACGGTTTAAAGGGAACAAAGGAAAAAAAAATTTTTCTATAACAATATTTTTCTCCGAAACTATAGCACCTAGAACAACCGGAGCGAGGGCATTGGAAAGGGCTCGTCGCCTCCTACACGCCCATATTTTTTTCATCCAGATCTGACCAATAGGAGCCGAGTTATAACGGTTTAAAGGGAACAAAGGAAAAAAAAAATTTTCTTTAACAATTTTTTCTTCCGAAACTGTAGCACCTAGAACAACCGGAGCGAGGGCATTGGAAAGGACTCGTCGCGCCGTACACGCCCATATTTTTTTCATCCAGATCTGACCAACAGGGGCAGAGTTACAACGGATTAAATGGAACAAAGGAAAAAAAAATTTCTTTTTAACAATTTTTTCCTCCGAAACTGTAGGACCTAGAACAACCGGAGCGAGGGCATTGGAAAGGACTCGTCGCGCCGTACACGCCCATATTTTTTTCATCCAGATCTGACCAACTGGAGCCGAGTTATAACGGTTTAAAGGGAACAAAGGAAAAAAAAATTTTTTTAACAATTTTTCTCTCCGAAACTGTAGCACCTAGAACAACCGGAGCGAGGGCATTGGAAAGGACTCGTCGCGCCGTACACGCCCATATTTTTTTCATCCAGATCTGACCAACTGGGCCGAGTTATAACGGTTTAAAGGGAACAAAGGAAAAAAAAATTTTTTTTAACAATTTTTCCCTCCGAAACTGTTGCACCTAGAACAACCGGACCGAGGTCCTTGGAAAGGGCTCGTCGCGCCCTACAGGGGCATATATTTTTCATCCATATCTGACCAATAGGAGCCGAGTTATAACGGTTTAAATGGAACAAAGGAAAAAAAAATTTTTCTCTAACAATTTTTGTCTCCGAAACTGTGGCATCTAGAACAACTGGACCGAGGTCATTGGAATGGGCTCGTCGCGCCCTACGAGCCCATATTTTTTTCATCCAGATCTGACCAATAGGAGCCGAGTTACAACGGTTTAAATGGAACAAAGGAAAATAATCTTTTTTTTAACAATTTTTTTCTCCAAAACTATAGCACCTAGAACAACCGGACCGAGGTTGTTGGAAAGGGCCCGTCGCGCCGTACACGCCCATATTTTTTTCATCCAGATCTGGCCAAGTGGAGCCGATTTATAACGGTTTAAAGGGAACAAAGGAAAAAAAAATTTTTTTTAACAATTTTTCTCTCCGAAACTGTAGCACCTAGAACAACCGGAGCGAGGGCATTGGAAAGGACTCGTCGCGCCGTACACGCCCATATTTTTTTCATCCAGATCTGACCAACTGGAGCCGAGTTATAACGGTTTAAAGGGAACAAAGGAAAAAAAAATTTTTTTTAACAATTTTTGTCTCCGAAACTGTGGCACCTAGAACAACCGGACCGAGGTCCTTGGAAAGGGCTCGTCGCGCCCTACAGGGGCATATATTTTTCATCCATATCTGACCAATAGGAGCCGAGTTATAACGGTTTAAATGGAACAAAGGAAAATAATCTTTTTTTTAATAATTTTTTTCTCCAAAACTATAGCACCTAGAACAACCGGACCGAGGTTGTTGCAAAGGGCCCGTCGCGCCCTACAGGGGCATATATTTTTCATCCAGATCTGACCAATAGGAGCCGAGTTATAACGGTTTAAAGGGAACAAAGGAAAAAAAAAATTTTCTTTAACAATTTTTTCTTCCGAAACTGTAGCACCTAGAACAACCGGAGCGAGGGCATTGGAAAGGACTCGTCGCGCCGTACACGCCCATATTTTTTTCATCCAGATCTGACCAACAGGGGCAGAGTTACAACGGATTAAATGGAACAAAGGAAAATAATCTTTCTTTAACAATTTTTTTCTCCAAAACTATAGCACCTCGAACAACCGGAGCGAGGGCATTGGAAAGCGCTCGTCGCGCCGTACACGCCCATATTTTTTTCATCCAGATCTGACCAATATGAGCCGAGTTATAACGGAGAAAGCGGAACATAGGAAAAAAAAATTTTTTTTTAACAATTTTTATCTCCGAAACTGTGGCATCTAGAACAACCGGAGCGAGGGCATTGGAAAGTGCTCGTCGCGCCGTACACGCCCATATTTTTTTCATCCAGATCTGACCAATAGTAGCCGAGTTAGAACGGTTTAAATGGAACAAAGGAAAATAATCTTTCTTTAACAATTTTTGTCTCCAAAACTATAGCACCTAGAACAACCTGACAGGGGTCATTGGAAGGCGCTCCTCGCGCCCTACACGGCCATATTTCTTTCATCCAGATCTGACCAATAGGAGCCGAGTTAAAACGGTTTAAAGGGAACAAAGGAAAAAAAAATTTTTTTTTAACAATTTTTTCCTCCGAAACTGTAGCACCTAGAACAACCGGACAGGGGTCATTGGAAGGCGCTCCTCGCGCCCTACACGGCCATATTTCTTTCATCCAGATTTGACCAATAGGAGCCGAGTTACAACGGTTTAAATGGAACAAAGGAAAATAATCTTTCTTTAACAATTTTTGTCTCCAAAACTATAGCACCTAGAACAACCGGACAGGGGTCATAGGAAGGCGCTCCTCGCGCCCTACACGGCCATATTTCTTTCATCCAGATCTGACCAATAGGAGCCGAGTTATAACGGTTTAAAGGGAACCAAGGAAAAAAAAATTTTTCTTTAACAATTTCTTTCTCCGTAACAATAGCACCTAGAACAACCGGAGCGAGGTCATTGGAAAGGGCTCGTCGCGCCCTACGCGCCCATATTTTTTTCATCCAGATCTGACCAATAGGAGCCGAGTTACAACGGTTTAAATGGAACAAAGGAAAATAATCTTTCTTTAACAATTTTTGTCTCCAAAACTATAGCACTTAGAACAACCGGTCAGGGGTCATTGGAAGGCTCTCCTCGCGCCCTACACGGCCATATTTTGTTCATCCAGATCTGACCAATAGGAGCCGAGTTATAACGGTTTAAAGGGAACAAAGGAAAAAAAAATTTTTTTTTAACAATTTTTTCCTCCGAAACTGTAGCACCTAGAACAACCGGAGCGAGGGCATTGGAAAGGACTCGTCGCGCCGTGCACGCCCGTATTTTTTTCATCCAGATCTGACCAACTGGAGCCGAGTTATAACGGTTTAAAGGGTACAAAGGAAAAAAAAATTTTTTTTAACAATTTTTCTCTCCGAAACTGTAGCACATAGAACAACCGGAGCGAGGGCATTGGAAAGGGCTCGTCGCGCCGTAGACGCCCATATTTTCTTCATCCAGATCTGACCAACTGGAGCCGAGTTATAACGGTTTAAATGGAACAAAGGAAAAAAAAATTTTTCTTTAACAATTTTTGTCTCCGAAACTGTGGCATCTAGAACAACTGGACCGAGGTCATTGGAAAGGGCTCGTCGCGCCCTACGCGCCCATATTTTTTTCATCCAGATCTGACCAATAGGAGCCGAGTTACAACGGTTTAAATGGAACAAAGGAAAATAATCTTTTATTTAACAATTTTTTTCTCCAAAACTATAGCACCTAGAACAACCGGACCGAGGTTGTTGCAAAGGGCCCGTCGCGCCCTACAGGGGCATATATTTTTCATCCAGATCTGACCAATAGGAGCCGAGTTATAACGGTTTAAAGGGAACAAAGGAAAAAAAAATTTTTCTTTAACAATATTTTTCTCCGAAACCATAGCACCTAGAACAACCGGAGCGAGGGCATTGGAAAGGACTCGTCGCGCCGTACACGCCCATATTTTTTTCATCCAGATCTGACCAATATGAGCCGAGTTATAACGGTTTAAAGGGAACAAAGGAAAAAAAACTTTTTTTTTAACAATTTTTTCCTCCGAAACTGTAGCACCTAGAACAACCGGACAGGGGTCATTGGAAGGCGCTCCACGCGCCCTACACGGCCATATTTCTTTCCTCCAGATTTGACCAATAGGAGCCGAGTTACAACGGTTTAAATGGAACAAAGGAAAATAATCTTTCTTTAACAATTTTTGTCTCCAAAACTATAGCACCTAGAACAACCGGACAGGGGTCATAGGAAGGCGCTCCTCGCGCCCTACACGGCCATATTTCTTTCATCCAGATCTGACCAATAGGAGCCGAGTTATAACGGTTTAAAGGGAACCAAGGAAAAAAAAATTTTTCTTTAACAATTTCTTTCTCCGTAACAATAGCACCTAGAACAACCGGAGCGAGGGCATTGGAAAGGGCTCGTCGCCTCCTACACGACCATATTTTTTTCATCCAGATCTGACTAATAGGAGCCGAGTTATAACTGTTTAAATGCAACAAAGGAAAAAAAAATTTTTCTTTAACAATTTTTGTCTCCGAAACTGTGGCATCTAGAACAACTGGACCGAGGTCATTGGAAAGGGCTCGTCGCGCCCTACGCGCCCATATTTTTTTCATCCAGATCTGACCAATAGGAGCCTAGTTACAACGGTTTAAATGGAACAAAGGAAAATAATCTTTCTTTAACAATTTTTGTCTCCAAAACTATAGCACTTAGAACAACGGGTCAGGGGTCATTGGAAGGCTCTCCTCGCGCCCTACACGGCCATATTTTGTTCATCCAGATCTGACCAATAGGAGCCGAGTTATAACGGTTTAAAGGGAACAAAGGAAAAAAAAATTTTTTTTTAACAATTTTTTCCTCCGAAACTGTAGCACCTAGAACAACCGGAGCGAGGGCATTGGAAAGGACTCGTCGCGCCGTGCACGCCCGTATTTTTTTCATCCAGATCTGACCAACTGGAGCCGAGTTATAACGGTTTAAAGGGAACAAAGGAAAAAAAAATTTTTTTTAACAATTTTTCTCTCCGAAACTGTAGCACATAGAACAACCGGAGCGAGGGCATTGGAAAGGGCTCGTCGCGCCGTAGACGCCCATATTTTTTTCATCCAGATCTGACCAACTGGAGCCGAGTTATAACGGTTTAAATGGAACAAAGGAAAAAAAAATTTTTCTTTAACAATTTTTGTCTCCGAAACTGTGGCATCTAGAACAACTGGACCGAGGTCATTGGAAAGGGCTCGTCGCGCCCTACACGGCCATATTTTGTTCATCCAGATCTGACCAATAGGAGCCGAGTTATAACGGTTTAAAGGGAACAAAGGAAAAAAAAATTTTTTTAACAATTTTTCTCTCCGAAACTGTAGCACCTAGAACAACCGGAGCGAGGGCATTGGAAAGGACTCGTCGCGCCGTACACGCCCATATTTTTTTCATCCAGATCTGACCAACTGGGCCGAGTTATAACGGTTTAAAGGGAACAAAGGAAAAAAAAATTTTTTTTAACAATTTTTCTCTCCGAAACTGTTGCACCTAGAACAACCGGACCGAGGTCCTTGGAAAGGGCCCGTCGCGCCCTACAGGGGCATATATTTTTCATCCAGATCTGACCAACTGGAGCCGAGTTATAACGGTTTAAAGGGAACAAAGGAAAAAAAAATTTTATTTAACAATTTTTCTCTCCGAAACTGTAGCACCTAGAACAACCGGAGCGAGGGCATTGGAAAGGACTCGTCGCGCCGTACAAGCCCATATTTTTTTCATCCAGATCTGACCAACTGGAGCCGAGTTATAACGGTTTAAAGGGAACAAAGGAAAAAAAAATTTTTTTTAACAATTTTTCTCTCCGAAACTGTGGCACCTAGAACAACCGGACCGAGGTCCTTGGAAAGGGCTCGTCGCGCCCTACAGGGGCATATATTTTTCATCCATATCTGACCAATAGGAGCCGAGTTATAACGGTTTAAATGGAACAAAGGAAAATAATCTTTTTTTTAATAATTTTTTTCTCCAAAACTATAGCACCTAGAACAACCGGAGCGAGGGCATTGGAAAGGGCTCGTCGCCTCCTACACGCCCATATTTTTTTCATCCAGATCTGACCAATAGGAGCCGAGTTATAACGGTTTAAAGGGAACAAAGGAAAAAAAAAATTTTCTTTAACAATTTTTTCTTCCGAAACTGTAGCACCTAGAACAACCGGAGCGAGGGCATTGGAAAGGACTCGTCGCGCCGTACACGCCCATATTTTTTTCATCCAGATCTGACCAACAGGGGCAGAGTTACAACGGATTAAATGGAACAAAGGAAAAAAAAATTTCTTTTTAACAATTTTTTCCTCCGAAACTGTAGGACCTAGAACAACCGGAGCGAGGGCATTGGAAAGGACTCGTCGCGCCGTACACGCCCATATTTTTTTCATCCAGATCTGACCAACTGGAGCCGAGTTATAACGGTTTAAAGGGAACAAAGGAAAAAAAAATTTTTTTAACAATTTTTCTCTCCGAAACTGTAGCACCTAGAACAACCGGAGCGAGGGCATTGGAAAGGACTCGTCGCGCCGTACACGCCCATATTTTTTTCATCCAGATCTGACCAACTGGAGCCGAGTTATAACGGTTTAAAGGGAACAAAGGAAAAAAAAATTTTTTTTAATAATTTTTTTCTCCAAAACTATAGCACCTAGAACAACCGGACCGAGGTTGTTGCAAAGGGCCCGTCGCGCCCTACAGGGGCATATATTTTTCATCCAGATCTGACCAATAGGAGCCGAGTTATAACGGTTTAAAGGGAACAAAGGAAAAAAAAATTTTTCTTTAACAATATTTTTCTCCGAAACTATAGCACCTAGAACAACCGGAGCGAGGGCATTGGAAAGGGCTCGTCGCCTCCTACACGCCCATATTTTTTTCATCCAGATCTGACCAATAGGAGCCGAGTTATAACGGTTTAAAGGGAACAAAGGAAAAAAAAAATTTTCTTTAACAATTTTTTCTTCCGAAACTGTAGCACCTAGAACAACCGGAGCGAGGACATTGGAAAGGACTCGTCGCGCCGTACACGCCCATATTTTTTTCATCCAGATCTGACCAACAGGGGCAGAGTTACAACGGATTAAATGGAACAAAGGAAAATAATCTTTCTTTAACAATTTTTTTCTCCAAAACTATAGCACCTAGAACAACCGGAGCGAGGGCATTGGAAAGCGCTCGTCGCGCCGTACACGCCCATATTTTTTTCATCCAGATCTGACCAATATGAGCCGAGTTATAACGGATAAAGCGGAACATAGGAAAAAAAAATTTTTTTTTAACAATTTTTCTCTCCGAAACTGTAGCACCTAGAACAACCGGACAGGGGTCATTGGAAGGCGCTCCTCGCGCCCTACACGGCCATATTTCTTTCATCCAGATTTGACCAATAGGAGCCGAGTTACAACGGTTTAAATGGAACAAAGGAAAATAATCTTTCTTTAACAATTTTTGTCTCCAAAACTATAGCACCTAGAACAACCGTACAGGGGTCATAGGAAGGCGCTCCTCGCGCCCTACACGGCCATATTTCTTTCATCCAGATCTGACCAATAGGAGCCGAGTTATAACGGTTTAAAGGGAACCAAGGAAAAAAAAATTTTTCTTTAACAATTTCTTTCTCCGTAACAATAGCACCTAGAACAACCGGAGCGATGGCATTGGAAAGGGCTCGTCGCCTCCTACACGACCATATTTTTTTCATCCAGATCTGACTAATAGGAGCCGAGTTATAACTGTTTAAATGCAACAAAGGAAAAAAAAATTTTTCTTTAACAATTTTTGTCTCCGAAACTGTGGCATCTAGAACAACTGGACCGAGGTCATTGGAAAGGGCTCGTCGCGCCCTACGCGCCCATATTTTTTTCATCCAGATCTGACCAATAGGAGCCGAGTTACAACGGTTTAAATGGAACAAAGGAAAATAATCTTTCTTTAACAATTTTTGTCTCCAAAACTATAGCACTTAGAACAACCGGTCAGGGGTCATTGGAAGGCTCTCCTCGCGCCCTACACGGCCATATTTTGTTCATCCAGATCTGACCAATAGGAGCCGAGTTATAACGGTTTAAAGGGAACAAAGGAAAAAAAAATTTTTTTTTAACAATTTTTTCCTCCGAAACTGTAGCACCTAGAACAACCGGAGCGAGGGCATTGGAAAGGACTCGTCGCGCCGTGCACGCCCGTATTTTTTTCATCCAGATCTGACCAACTGGAGCCGAGTTATAACGGTTTAAAGGGTACAAAGGAAAAAAAAATTTTTTTTTACAATTTTTCTCTCCGAAACTGTAGCACATAGAACAACCGGAGCGAGGGCATTGGAAAGGGCTCGTCGCGCCGTAGACGCCCATATTTTCTTCATCCAGATCTGACCAACTGGAGCCGAGTTATAACGGTTTAAATGGAACAAAGGAAAAAAAAATTTTTCTTTAACAATTTTTGTCTCCGAAACTGTGGCATCTAGAACAACTGGACCGAGGTCATTGGAAAGGGCTCGTCGCGCCCTACGCGCCCATATTTTTTTCATCCAGATCTGACCAATAGGAGCCGAGTTACAACGGTTTAAATGGAACAAAGGAAAATAATCTTTTTTTTAACAATTTTTTTCTCCAAAACTATAGCACCTAGAATAACCGGACCGAGGTTGTTGCAAAGGGCCCGTCGCGCCCTACAGGGGCATATATTTTTCATCCAGATCTGACCAATAGGAGCCGAGTTATAACGGTTTAAAGGGAACAAAGGAAAAAAAAATTTTTCTTTAACAATATTTTTCTCCGAAACTATAGCACCTAGAACAACCGGAGCGAGGGCATTGGAAAGGACTCGTCGCGCCGTACACGCCCATATTTTTTTCATCCAGATCTGACCAATATGAGCCGAGTTATAACGGTTTAAAGGGAACAAAGGAAAAAAAACTTTTTTTTTAACAATTTTTTCCTCCGAAACTGTAGCACCTAGAACAACCGGACAGGGGTCATTGGAAGGCGCTCCTCGCGCCCTACACGGCCATATTTCTTTCATCCAGATTTGACCAATAGGAGCCGAGTTACAACGGTTTAAATGGAACAAAGGAAAATAATCTTTCTTTAACAATTTTTGTCTCCAAAACTATAGCACCTAGAACAACCGGACAGGGGTCATAGGAAGGCGCTCCTCGCGCCCTACACGGCCATATTTCTTTCATCCAGATCTGACCAATAGGAGCCGAGTTAGAACGGTTTAAAGGGAACCAAGGAAAAAAAAATTTTTCTTTAACAATTTCTTTCTCCGTAACAATAGCACCTAGAACAACCGGAGCGAGGGCATTGGAAAGGGCTCGTCGCCTCCTACACGACCATATTTTTTTCATCCAGATCTGACTAATAGGAGCCGTGTTATAACTGTTTAAATGCAACAAAGGAAAAAAAAATTTTTCTTTAACAATTTTTGTCTCCGAAACTGTGGCATCTAGAACAACTGGACCGAGGTCATTGGAAAGGGCTCGTCGCGCCCTACGCGCCCATATTTTTTTCATCCAGATCTGACCAATAGGAGCCGAGTTGCAACGGTTTAAATGGAACAAAGGAAAATAATCTTTCTTTAACAATTTTTGTCTCCAAAACTATAGCACTTAGAACAACCGGTCAGGGGTCATTGGAAGGCTCTCCTCGCGCCCTACACGGCCATATTTTGTTCATCCAGATCTGACCAATAGGAGCCGAGTTATAACGGTTTAAAGGGAACAAAGGAAAAAAAAATTTTTTTTTAACAATTTTTTCCTCCGAAACTGTAGCACCTAGAACAACCGGAGCGAGGGCATTGGAAAGGACTCGTCGCGCCGTGCACGCCCGTATTTTTTTCATCCAGATCTGACCAACTGGAGCCGAGTTATAACGGTTTAAAGGGAACAAAGGAAAAAAAAATTTTCTTTAACAATTTTTTTCTCCAAAACTATAGCACCTAGAACAACCGGACCGAGGTTGTTGGAAAGTGCCCGTCGCGCCGTACACGCCCATATTTTTTTCATCCAGATCTGACCAACTGGAGCCGAGTTATAACGGTTTAAAGGGAACAAAGGAAAAAAAAATTTTTCTCTAACAATTTTTGTCTCCGAAACTGTGGCATCTAGAACAACTGGACCGAGGTCATTGGAAAGGGCTCGTCGTGCCCTACGCGCCCATATTTTTTTCATCCAGATCTGACCAATAGGAGCCGAGTTACAACGGTTTAAATGGAACAAAGGAAAATAATCTTTTTTTTAACAATTTTTTTCTCCAAAACTATAGCACCTAGAACAACCGGACTGAGGTTGTTGGAAAGGGCCCGTCGCGCCGTACACGCCCATATTTTTTTCATCCAGATCTGACCAACTGGAGCCGAGTTATAACGGTTTAAAGGGAACAAAGGAAAAAAAAATTTTTTTTAACAATTTTTCTCTCCGAAACTGTAGCACCTAGAATAACCGGAGCGAGGGCATTGGAAAGGACTCGTCGCGCCGTACACGCCCATATTTTTTTCATCCAGATCTGACCAACTGGAGCCGAGTTATAACGGTTTAAAGGGAACAAAGGAAAAAAAAATTTTTTTTAACAATTTTTCTCTCCGAAACTGTGGCACGTAGAACAACCGGACCGAGGTCCTTGGAAAGGGCTCGTCGCGCCCTACAGGGGCATATATTTTTCATCCATATCTGACCAATAGGAGCCGAGTTATAACGGTTTAAATGGAACAAAGGAAAATAATCTTTTTTTTAACAATTTTTTTCTCCAAAACTATAGCACCTAGAACAACCGGACCGAGGTTGTTGGAAAGGGCCCGTCGCGCCGTACACGCCCATATTTTTTTCATCCAGATCTGACCAACTGGAGCCGAGTTATAACGGTTTAAAGGGAACAAAGGAAAAAAAAATTTTTTTTAACAATTTTTCTCTCCGAAACTGTAGCACCTAGAACAACCGGAGCGAGGGCATTGGAAAGGACTCGTCGCGCCGTACACGCCCATATTTTTTTCATCCAGATCTGACCAACTGGAGCCGAGTTATAACGGTTTAAAGGGAACAAAGGAAAAAAAAATTTTTCTTTAACAATATTTTTCTCCGAAACTATAGCACCTAGAACAACCGGAGCGAGGGCATTGGAAAGGGCTCGTCGCCTCCTACACGCCCATATTTTTTTCATCCAGATCTGACCAATAGGAGCCGAGTTATAACGGTTTAAATGGAACAAAGGAAAAAAAAAATTTTCTTTAACAATTTTTTCTTCCGAAACTGTAGCACCTAGAACAACCGGAGCGAGGGCATTGGAAAGGACTCGTCGCGCCGTACACGCCCATATTTTTTTCATCCAGATCTGACCAACTGGAGCCGAGTTATAACGGTTTAAAGGGAACAAAGGAAAAAAAAATTTTTTTAACAATTTTTCTCTCCGAAACTGTAGCACCTAGAACAACCGGAGCGAGGGCATTGGAAAGGACTCGTCGCGCCGTACACGCCCATATTTTTTTCATCCAGATCTGACCAACTGGGCCGAGTTATAACGGTTTAAAGGGAACAAAGGAAAAAAAAATTTTTTTTAACAATTTTTCTCTCCGAAACTGTTGCACCTAGAACAACCGGACCGAGGTCCTTGGAAAGGGCTCGTCGCGCCCTACAGGGGCATATATTTTTCATCCATATCTGACCAATAGGAGCCGAGTTATAACGGTTTAAATGGAACAATGGAAAAAAAAATTTTTCTCTAACAATTTTTGTCTCCGAAACTGTGGCATCTAGAACAACTGGACCGAGGTCATTGGAATGGGCTCGTCGCGCCCTACGAGCCCATATTTTTTTCATCCAGATCTGACCAATAGGAGCCGAGTTACAACGGTTTAAATGGAACAAAGGAAAATAATCTTTTTTTTAACAATTTTTTTCTCCAAAACTATAGCACCTAGAACAACCGGACCGAGGTTGTTGGAAAGGGCCCGTCGCGCCGTACACGCCCATATTTTTTTCATCCAGATCTGACCAAGTGGAGCCGATTTATAACGGTTTAAAGGGAACAAAGGAAAAAAAAATTTTTTTTAACAATTTTTCTCTCCGAAACTGTAGCACCTAGAACAACCGGAGCGAGGGCATTGGAAAGGACTCGTCGCGCCGTACACGCCCATATTTTTTTCATCCAGATCTGACCAACTGGAGCCGAGTTATAACGGTTTAAAGGGAACAAAGGAAAAAAAAATTTTTTTTAACAATTTTTCTCTCCGAAACTGTGGCACCTAGAACAACCGGACCGAGGTCCTTGGAAAGGGCTCGTCGCGCCCTACAGGGGCATATATTTTTCATCCATATCTGACCAATAGGAGCCGAGTTATAACGGTTTAAATGGAACAAAGGAAAATAATCTTTTTTTTAATAATTTTTTTCTCCAAAACTATAGCACCTAGAACAACCGGACCGAGGTTGTTGCAAAGAGCCCGTCGCGCCCTACAGGGGCATATATTTTTCATCCAGATCTGACCAATAGGAGCCGAGTTATAACGGTTTAAAGGGAACAAAGGAAAAAAAATTTTTTTTTAACAATATTTTTCTCCGAAACTATAGCACCTAGAACAACCGGAGCGAGGGCATTGGAAAGCGCTCGTCGCGCCGTACACGCCCATATTTTTTTCATCCATATCTGACCAATATGAGCCGAGTTATAACGGATAAAGCGGAACATAGGAAAAAAAAATTTTTTTTTAACAATTTTTATCTCCGAAACTGTGGCATCTAGAACAACCGGAGCGAGGGCATTGGAAAGTGCTCGTCGCGCCGTACACGCCCATATTTTTTTCATCCAGATCTGACCAACAGGGGCAGAGTTACAACGGATTAAATGGAACAAAGGAAAAAAAAATTTCTTTTTAACAATTTTTTCCTCCGAAACTGTAGGACCTAGAACAACCGGAGCGAGGGCATTGGAAAGGACTCGTCGCGCCGTACACGCCCATATTTTTTTCATCCAGATCTGACCAACTGGAGCCGAGTTATAACGGTTTAAAGGGAACAAAGGAAAAAAAAATTTTTTTAACAATTTTTCTCTCCGAAACTGTAGCACCTAGAACAACCGGAGCGAGGGCATTGGAAAGGACTCGTCGCGCCGTATACGCCCATATTTTTTTCATCCAGATCTGACCAACTGGGCCGAGTTATAACGGTTTAAAGGGAACAAAGGAAAAAAAAATTTTTTTTAACAATTTTTCTCTCCGAAACTGTTGCACCTAGAACAACCGGACCGAGGTCCTTGGAAAGGGCTCGTCGCGCCCTACAGGGGCATATATTTTTCATCCATATCTGACCAATAGGAGCCGAGTTATAACGGTTTAAATGGAACAATGGAAAAAAAAATTTTTCTCTAACAATTTTTGTCTCCGAAACTGTGGCATCTAGAACAACTGGACCGAGGTCATTGGAATGGGCTCGTCGCGCCCTACGAGCCCATATTTTTTTCATCCAGATCTGACCAATAGGAGCCGAGTTACAACGGTTTAAATGGAACAAAGGAAAATAATCTTTTTTTTAACAATTTTTTTCTCCAAAACTATAGCACCTAGAACAACCGGACCGAGGTTGTTGGAAAGGGCCCGTCGCGCCCTACAGGGGCATATATTTTTCATCCAGATCTGACCAATAGGAGCCGAGTTATAACGGTTTAAAGGGAACAAAGGAAAAAAAAATTTTTTTTTAACAATATTTTTCTCCGAAACTATAGCACCTAGAACAACCGGAGCGAGGGCATTGGAAAGCGCTCGTCGCGCCGTACACGCCCATATTTTTTTCATCCATATCGGACCAATATGAGCCGAGTTATAACGGATAAAGCGGAACATAGGAAAAAAAAATTTTTTTTTAACAATTTTTATCTCCGAAACTGTGGCATCTAGAACAACCGGAGCGAGGGCATTGGAAAGTGCTCGTCGCGCCGTACACGCCCATATTTTTTTCATCCAGATCTGACCAATAGGAGCCGAGTTAGAACGGTTTAAATGGAACAAAGGAAAATAATCTTTCTTTAACAATTTTTGTCTCCAAAACTATAGCACCTAGAACAACCTGACAGGGGTCATTGGAAGGCGCTCCTCGCGCCCTACACGGCCATATTTCTTTCATCCAGATCTGACCAATAGGAGCCGAGTTAAAACGGTTTAAAGGGAACAAAGGAAAAAAAAATTTTTTTTTAACAATTTTTTCCTCCGAAACTGTAGCACCTAGAACAACCGGACAGGGGTCATTGGAAGGCGCTCCTCGCGCCCTACACGGCCATATTTCTTTCATCCAGATTTGACCAATAGGAGCCGAGTTACAACGGTTTAAATGGAACAAAGGAAAATAATCTTTCTTTAACAATTTTTGTCTCCAAAACTATAGCACCTAGAACAACCGGACAGGGGTCATAGGAAGGCGCTCCTCGCGCCCTACACGGTCATATTTCTTTCATCCAGATCTGACCAATAGGAGCCGAGTTATAACGGTTTAAAGGGAACCAAGGAAAAAAAAATTTTTCTTTAACAATTTCTTTCTCCGTAACAATAGCACCTAGAACAACCGGAGCGAGGGCATTGGAAAGGGCTCGTCGCCTCCTACACGACCATATTTTTTTCATCCAGATCTGACTAATAGGAGCCGAGTTATAACTGTTTAAATGCAACAAAGGAAAAAAAAATTTTTCTTTAACAATTTTTGTCTCCGAAACTGTGGCATCTAGAACAACTGGACCGAGGTCATTGGAAAGGGCTCGTCGCGCCCTACGCGCCCATATTTTTTTCATCCAGATCTGACCAATAGGAGCCGAGTTACAACGGTTTAAATGGAACAAAGGAAAATAATCTTTCTTTAACAATTTTTGTCTCCAAAACTATAGCACTTAGAACAACCGGTCAGGGGTCATTGGAAGGCTCTCCTCGCGCCCTACACGGCCATATTTTGTTCATCCAGATCTGACCAATAGGAGCCGAGTTATAACGGTTTAAAGGGAACAAAGGAAAAAAAAATTTTTTTTTAACAATTTTTTCCTCCGAAACTGTAGCACCTAGAACAACCGGAGCGAGGGCATTGGAAAGGCCTCGTCGCGCAGTGCACGCCCGTATTTTTTTCATCCAGATCTGACCAACTGGAGCCGAGTTATAACGGTTTAAAGGGTACAAAGGAAAAAAAAATTTTTTTTAACAATTTTTCTCTCCGAAACTGTAGCACATAGAACAACCGGAGCGAGGGCATTGGAAAGGGCTCGTCGCGCCGTAGACGCCCATATTTTCTTCATCCAGATCTGACCAACTGGAGCCGAGTTATAACGGTTTAAATGGAACAAAGGAAAAAAAAATTTTTCTTTAACAATTTTTGTCTCCGAAACTGTGGCATCTAGAACAACTGGACCGAGGTCATTGGAAAGGGCTCGTCGCGCCCTACGCGCCCATATTTTTTTCATCCAGATCTGACCAATAGGAGCCGAGTTACAACGGTTTAAATGGAACAAAGGAAAATAATCTTTTTTTTAACAATTTTTTTCTCCAAAACTATAGCACCTAGAACAACCGGACCGAGGTTGTTGCAAAGGGCCCGTCGCGCCCTACAGGGTCATATATTTTTCATCCAGATCTGACCAATAGGAGCCGAGTTATAACGGTTTAAAGGGAACAAAGGAAAAAAAAATTTTTCTTTAACAATATTTTTCTCCGAAACTATAGCACCTAGATCAACCGGAGCGAGGGCATTGGAAAGGGCTCGTCGCCTCCTACACGCCCATATTTTTTTCATCCAGATCTGACCAATAGGAGCCGAGTTATAACGGTTTAAAGGGAACAAAGGAAAAAAAAATTTTTCTTTAACAATTTTTTCTTCCGAAACTGTAGCACCTGGAACAACCGGAGCGAGGGCATTGGAAAGGACTCGTCGCGCCGTACACGCCCATATTTTTTTCATCCAGATCTGACCAACAGGAGCAGAGTTACAACGGATTAAATGGAACAAAGGAAAATAATCTTTCTTTAACAATTTTTTTCTCCAAAACTATAGCACCTAGAACAACCGGAGCGAGGGCATTGGAAAGGACTCGTCGCGCCGTACAAGCCCATATTTTTTTCATCCAGATCTGACCAACTGGAGCCGAGTTATAACGGTTTAAAGGGAACAAAGGAAAAAAAAATTTTTTTTAACAATTTTTTTCTCCGAAACTGTGGCACCTAGAACAACCGGACCGAGGTCCTTGGAAAGGGCTCGTCGCGCCCTACAGGGGCATATATTTTTCATCCAGATCTGACCAATAGGAGCCGAGTTATAACGGTTTAAATGGAACAAAGGAAAAAAAAATTTTTCTCTAACAATTTTTGTCTCCGAAACTGTGGCATCTAGAACAACTGGACCGAGGTCATTGGAAAGGGCTCGTCGCGCCCTACGCGCCCATATTTTTTTCATCCAGATCTGACCAATAGGAGCCGAGTTACAACGGTTTAAATGGAACAAAGGAAAATAATCTTTTTTTTAACAATTTTTTTCTCCAAAACTATAGCACCTAGAACAACCGGACCGAGGGCATTGGAAAGGACTCGTCGCGCCGTACACGCCCATATTTTTTTCATCCAGATCTGACCAACTGGAGCCGAGTTATAACGGTTTAAAGGGAACAAAGGAAAAAAAAATTTTTTTTAACACTTTTTCTCTCCGAAACTGTGGCACCTAGAACAACCGGACCGAGGTCCTTGGAAAGGGCTCGTCGCGCCCTACAGGGGCATATATTTTTCATCCATATCTGACCAATAGGAGCCGAGTTATAACGGTTTAAATGGAACAAAGGAAAAAAAAATTTTTCTTTAACAATTTTTGTCTCCGAAACTGTGGCATCTAGAACAACTGGACCGAGGTCATTGGAAAGGGCTCGTCGCGCCCTACGCGCCCATATTTTTTTCATCCAGATCTGACCAATAGGAGCCGAGTTACAACGGTTTAAATGGAACAAAGGAAAATAATCTTTTTTTTAACAATTTTTTTCTCCAAAACTATAGCACCTAGAACAACCGGACCGAGGTTGTTGCAAAGGGCCCGTCGCGCCCTACAGGGTCATATTTTTTTCATCCAGATCTGACCAATAGGAGCCGAGTTATAACGGTTTAAAGGGAACAAAGGAAAAAAAAATTTTTCTTTAACAATTTTTTCTTCCGAAACTGTAGCACCTAGAACAACCGGAGCGAGGGCATTGGAAAGGACTCGTCGCGCCGTACACGCCCATATTTTTTTCATCCAGATCTGACCAACAGGAGCAGAGTTACAACGGATTAAATGGAACAAAGGAAAATAATCTTTCTTTAACAATTTTTTTCTCCAAAACTATAGCACCTAGAACAACCGGAGCGAGGGCATTGGAAAGCGCTCGTCGCTCCGTACACGCCCATATTTTTTTCATCCAGATCTGACCAATATGAGCCGAGTTATAACGGATAAAGCGGAACATAGGAAAAAAAAATTTTTTTTTAACAATTTTTATCTCCGAAACTGTGGCATCTAGAACAACCGGAGCGAGGGCATTGGAAAGTGCTCGTCGCGCCCTACTCGCCCATATTTTTTTCATCCAGATCTGACCAACAGGAGCCGAGTTATAACGGTTTAAAGGGAACAAGGGAAAAAAAATTTTTTTTTAACAATTTTTTTCTCCGAAACTGTGGCACCTAGAACAAACGGACCGAGGTCATTGGAAAGGGCTCGTCGCGCCCTACACGCGCATATTTTTTTCATCCAGATCTAACTAATAGGGGCCGAGTTATAACGGTTTAAACGGAACAAGGGAAAAAAAATTTTTTTTTAACAATTTTTTCCTCCGAAACTGTAGCACCTAGAACAACCGGACAGGGGTCATTGGAAGGCGCTCCTCGCGCCCTACACGGCCATATTTTTTTCATCCAGATCTGACTAATAGGAGCCGAGTTATAACGGTTTAAAGGGAACAAAGGAAAAAAAAATTTTTTTAGCAATTTTTCTCTCCGAAACTATAGCACCTAGAACAACCGGCGGGAGGGCATTGGAAATTGCTCGTCGCGCCGTACACGCCCATATTTTTTTCATCCAGATCTGACCAATAGGAGCCGAGTTATAACGGTTTAAAGGGAACAAAGGAAAAAAAAATTTTTCTTTAACAATTTTTATCTCCGAAACTGTGGCATCTAGAACAACTGGACCGAGGTCATTGGAAAGGGCTCGTCGCGCCCTACGCGCCCATATTTTGTTCATCCAGATCTGACCAATAGGAGCCGAGTTATAAGGGTTTAAAGGGAACAAAGGAAAAAAAATTTTTCTTTAACAATTTTTATCTCCGAAACTGTGGCATCTAGAACAACTGGACCGAGGTCATTGGAAAGGGCTCGTCGCGCCCTACACGGCCATATTTTGTTCATCCAGATCTGACCAATAGGAGCCGAGTTATAACGGTTTAAAGGGAACAAAGGAAAAAAAAATTTTTCTTTAACAATTTTTATCTCCGAAACTGTGGCATCTAGAACAACTGGACCGAGGTCATTGGAAAGGGCTCGTCGCGCCCTACACGGCCATATTTTGTTCATCCAGATCTGACCAATAGGAGCCGAGTTATAACGGTTTAAAGGGAACAAAGGAAACAAAAATTTTTCTTTAACAATTTTTTCCTCCGAAACTGTAGCACATAGAACAACCGCAGCGAGGGCATTGGAATGGACTCGTCGCGCCGTACACACCCATATTTTTTTTATCCAGATCTGACCAATAGGAGCCGAGTTATAAGGGTTTAAAGGGAACAAAGGAAAAAAAAATTTTTCTGTAACAATTTTTATCTCCGAAACTGTGGCATCTACAACAACTACGCCGAGGTAATTGGAAAGGGCTCGTCGCGCCCTACAGGGGCATATTTTTTTCATCCCCATCTGACCAATAGGAGCCGAGTTATAACGGTTTAAATGGAACAAAGGAAGAAAAAATTTTTCTTTAACAATTTTTTTCTCCGAAGTTGTGGCACCTAAAACAACCGGAGCGAGGGCATTGGAAAGGGCTCGTCGCCTCCTACACGGCCATATTCTTTTCATCCAGATCTGACCAATAGGAGCCGAGTTACAACGGTTTAAATGGAACAAAGGAAAATAATCTTTCTTTAACAATTTTTTTCTCCAAAACTATAGCACTTAGAACAACCGGATAGGCATCATTGGAAGGCGCTCCTCGCGCCCTACACGGCCATATTTTGTTCATCCAGATCTGACCAATAGGAGCCGAGTTATAACGGTTTAAAGGGAACAAAGGAAAAAAAATTTTTCTGTAAAAATTTTTATCTCCGAAACTGTGGCATCTACAACAACTACACCGAGGTAATTGGAAAGGGCTCGTCGCGCCCTACGCGCCCATATTTTGTTCATCCAGATCTGACCAATCGGAGCCGAGTTATAACGGTTTAAAGGGAACAAAGGAAAAAAAATTTTTCTTTAACAATTTTTTTCTCCGAAACTATAGCACCTAGAACAACCGGAGCGAGGGCATTGGAAAGGGCTCGTCGCCTCCTACACGCTCATATTTTTTTCATCCAGATCTGACCAATAGGAGCCGAGTTATAACGGTTTAAAGGGAACAAAGGAAAAAAAAATTTTTGTTTAACAATTTTTTTCTCCTAAACTGTGGCACCTAGAACAACTGGACCGAGGTCATTGCAAAGGGTTCGTCGCGCCCTACAGGGGCATATTTTTTTCATCCCGATCTGACCAATAGGAGCCGAGTTATAACGGTTTAAATGGAACAAAGGAAAAAAAAATTTTTCTTTAACAATTTTTTTCTCCGAAATTGTGGCACCTAAGAAAACCGGAGCGAGGGCATTGGAAAGGGCTCGTCGCCTCCTACACGGCCATATTCTTTTCATCCAGATCTGACCAATAGGAGCGGAGTTATAACGGTTTAAAGGGAACAAAGGAAAAAAAAATTTTTCTTAAACAATTTTTTTCTCCGAAACTGGGGCACGTAGAACAACCGCAGCGAGGGCATTGGAAAAGGTTCGTTGCGCTGTACACGCCCATATTTTTTTCATCCAGATCTGACCAATAAGAGCCGAGTTATAAGGGTTTAAAGGGAACAAAGGAAAAAAAAATTTTTCTGTAACAATTTTTATCTCCGAAACTGTGGCATCTACAACAACTACGCCGAGGTAATTGGAAAGGGCTCGTCGCGCCCTACAGGGGCATATTTTTTTCATCCCCATCTGACCAATAGGAGCCGAGTTATAACGGTTTAAATGGAACAAAGGAAGAAAAAATTTTTCTTTAACAATTTTTTTCTCCGAAGTTGTGGCACCTAAAACAACCGGAGCGAGGGAATTGGAAAGGGCTCGTCGCCTCCTACACGGCCATATTCTTTTCATCCAGATCTGACCAATAGGAGCCGAGTTACAACGGTTTAAATGGAACAAAGGAAAATAATCTTTCTTTAACAATTTTTTTCTCCAAAACTATAGCACTTAGAACAACCGGATAGGCATCATTGGAAGGCGCTCCTCGCGCCCTACACGGCCATATTTTGTTCATCCAGATCTGACCAATAGGAGCCGAGTTATAACGGTTTAAAGGGAACAAAGGAAAAAAAATTTTTCTGTAAAAATTTTTATCTCCGAAACTGTGGCATCTACAACAACTACACCGAGGTAATTGGAAAGGGCTCGTCGCGCCCTACGCGCCCATATTTTGTTCATCCAGATCTGACCAATCGGAGCCGAGTTATAACGGTTTAAAGGGAACAAAGGAAAAAAAATTTTTCTTTAACAATTTTTTTCTCCGAAACTATAGCACCTAGAACAACCGGAGCGAGGGCATTGGAAAGGGCTCGTCGCCTCCTACACGCTCATATTTTTTTCATCCAGATCTGACCAATAGGAGCCGAGTTATAACGGTTTAAAGGGAACAAAGGAAAAAAAAATTTTTGTTTAACAATTTTTTTCTCCTAAACTGTGGCACCTAGAACAACTGGACCGAGGTCATTGCAAAGGGTTCGTCGCGCCCTACAGGGGCATATTTTTTTCATCCCGATCTGACCAATAGGAGCCGAGTTATAACGGTTTAAATGGAACAAAGGAAAAAAAAATTTTTCTTTAACAATTTTTTTCTCCGAAATTGTGGCACCTAAGAAAACCGGAGCGAGGGCATTGGAAAGGGCTCGTCGCCTCCTACACGGCCATATTCTTTTCATCCAGATCTGACCAATAGGAGCGGAGTTATAACGGTTTAAAGGGAACAAAGGAAAAAAAAATTTTTCTTAAACAATTTTTTTCTCCGAAACTGGGGCACGTAGAACAACCGCAGCGAGGGCATTGGAAAAGGTTCGTTGCGCTGTACACGCCCATATTTTTTTCATCCAGATCTGACCAATAAGAGCCGAGTTACAACGGTTTAAATGGAACAAAGGAAAATAATCTTTCTTTAACAATTTTTTTCTCCGAAACTATAGAACTTAGAACAACCGGATAGGGATCATTGGAAGGCGCTCCTCGCGCCCTACACGGCCATATTTTGCTCATCCAGATCTGACCAATAGGAGCTGAGTTATAACGGTTTAAAGGGAACAAAGGAAAAAAAAATATTTCTTAAACAATTTTTTTCTCCGAAACTGGGGCACGTAGAGCAACCGGAGCGAGGGCATTGGAAAGGGCTCGTCGCGCCGTACACGCCCATATTTTTTTCATCCAGATCTGACCAATACGAGCCGAGTTATAACCGTTTACAAAACAAGGGAAAGAAAATTTTTTTTTAACCATTTTTTTCTCCGAAACTGTGGCATCTAGAACAACTGGACCGAGGTCATTGGAAAGGGCTCGTCGCGCCCTACACGCCGATATTTTTTCTATCCAGATCTGACCAACAGGAGCCGATTTATAACGGTTTAAAGGGTACAAAGGAAAAAAAATTTTTCTTTAACAATTTTTTTCTCCGAAACTGTGGCACCTAGAACTACCGGACAGGGGTCATTGGAAGGCGCTCCTCGCGGCGTACACGCCCATATTTTTTTCATCCAGATCTGACCAACCGGAGCCGAGTTATAACGGTTTAAAGGGAACAAAGGAAAAAAAAATTTTTCTTAAACAATCTTTTACTCTGAAATTATAGCACCTATAACAACCGCAGCGAGGGCAGTGGAAAGGGCTCTTTGCGCCGTACACGCCCATGTTTATTTCATCCAGATCTGACCAATAGGAGCCGAGTTATAACGGATAAAACGGAACAAAGGAAAAAAAATTTTTCTTTAACAATTTTTTTCTCCGAAACTGTGGCATGTAGAACAACCGCACCGAGGTCATTCGAAAGTGCTCGTCGCGCCATACACGCCCATGTTTATTTCATCCAGATCTGACCAATAGGAGCCGAGTTATAACGGTTTAAGGGAACAAAGGAAAAAAAATTTTTCTTTAACAATTTTTTTCTCCGAAACTGTGGCATCTAGAACAACTGGACCGAGGTCATTGGAAAGGGCTCGTCGCGCCCTACACGCCCATATTTTTTTCATCCAGATCTGACCAACAGGAGCCGAGTTATAACGGTTTAAAGGGAACAAGGGAAAAAAAATTTTTTTTTAACAATTTTTTTCTCCGAAACTGTGGCACCTAGAACAAACCGACCGAGGTCATTGGAAAGGGCTCGTCGCGCCCTACACGAGCATATTTTTTTCATCCAGATCTAACTAATAGGGGCCGAGTTATAACGGTTTAAAGGGTACAAAGGAAAAAAAAATTTTTCTTTAACAATTTTTTTCTCCGAAACTGTGGCACCTAGAACAACCGGACAGGGGTCATTGGAAGGCGCTCCTCGCGCCGTACACGCCCATATTTTTTTCATCCAGATCTGACAAACAGGAGCCGAGTTATAACGGTTTAAAGGGAACAATGGAAAAAAAAATTTTTCTTTAACAATTTTTTTCTCCGAAACTGTGGCACCTAGAACAACCGGAGCGAGGGCATGGAAAGGGCTCTTCGCGCCGTACAGGCACATGTTTATTTCATCCAGATCTGACCAGCAAGCGCCGAGTTATAACGGTTTAAAGGGAACAATGGGAAAAAAATTTTTTTTTAACAATTTTTTTCTCCGAAACTGTGGCATGTAGAACAACCGCAACGAGGTCATTCGAAAGTGATCGTCGCGCCATACACGCGCATATTTTTTTCATCCAGATCTGACCAATAGGAGCCCAGTTATAACGGTTTAAAGGAACAAAGGAGAATAATCTTTCTTTAACCATTTTTTTCTCCGAAACTGTGGCATCTAGAACAACTGGACCGAGGTCATTGGAAGGCGCTCCTCGCGCCGTACACGCCCATATTTTTTTCATCCAGATCTGACCAGCAGGCGCCGAGTTATAACGGTTTAAAGGTAACAATGGGAAAAAAAATTTTGCTTTAACAATTTTTCTCTCCGAAACTGTGGAACATAGAACAACCGGACCGAGGTCATTGGAAAGGGCTCGTCGCGCCCTACACGCCCATATTTTTTTCATCCAGATCTGAAAAACAGGAGCCGAGATATAACGGTTTAAACGGAACAAGGGAAAAAAAATTTTTCTTTAACAATTTTTTTCTCCGAAACTGTGGCACCTAGAACAACCGGAGCGAGGGCATTGGAAAGGGCTCGTCGCCTCCTACACGGCCATATTCTTTTCATCCAGATCTGACCAATAGGAGCCGAGTTACAACGGTTTAAATGGAACAAAGGAAAATAATCTTTCTTTAACAATTTTTTTCTCCAAAACTATAGCACTTAGAACAACCGGATAGGGATCATTGGAAGGCGCTCCTCGCGCCCTACACGGCCATATTTTGTTCATCCAGATCTGACCAATAGGAGCCGAGTTATAACGGTTTAAGGGAACAAAGGAAAAAAAATTTTTCTTTAACAATTTTTTTCTCCGAAACTGTGGCATCTAGAACAACTGGACCGAGGTCATTGGAAAGGGCTCGTCGCGCCCTACACGCCCATATTTTTTTCATCCAGATCTGACCAACAGGAGCCGAGTTATAACGGTTTAAAGGGAACAAGGGAAAAAAAATTTTTTTTTAACAATTTTTTTCTCCGAAACTGTGGCACCTAGAACAAACCGACCGAGGTCATTGGAAAGGGCTCGTCGCTCCCTACACGAGCATATTTTTTTCATCCAGATCTAACTAATAGGGGCCGAGTTATAACGGTTTAAAGGGTACAAAGGAAAAAAAAATTTTTCTTTAACAATTTTTTTCTCCGAAACTGTGGCACCTAGAACAACCGGACAGGGGTCATTGGAAGGCGCTCCTCGCGCCGTACACGCCCATATTTTTTTCATCCAGATCTGACAAACAGGAGCCGAGTTATAACGGTTTAAAGGGAACAATGGAAAAAAAAATTTTTCTTTAACAATTTTTTTCTCCGAAACTGTGGCACCTAGAACAACCGGAGCGAGGGCATGGAAAGGGCTCTTCGCGCCGTACAGGCACATGTTTATTTCATCCAGATCTGACCAGCAAGCGCCGAGTTATAACGGTTTAAAGGGAACAATGGGAAAAAAATTTTTTTTTAACAATTTTTTTCTCCGAAACTGTGGCATGTAGAACAACCGCAACGAGGTCATTCGAAAGTGATCGTCGCGCCATACACGCGCATATTTTTTTCATCCAGATCTGACCAATAGGAGCCCAGTTATAACGGTTTAAAGGAACAAAGGAGAATAATCTTTCTTTAACCATTTTTTTCTCCGAAACTGTGGCATCTAGAACAACTGGACCGAGGTCATTGGAAGGCGCTCCTCGCGCCGTACACGCCCATATTTTTTTCATCCAGATCTGACCAGCAGGCGCCGAGTTATAACGGTTTAAAGGTAACAATGGGAAAAAAAATTTTGCTTTAACAATTTTTCTCTCCGAAACTGTGGAACATAGAACAACCGGACCGAGGTCATTGGAAAGGGCTCGTCGCGCCCTACACGCCCATATTTTTTTCATCCAGATCTGAAAAACAGGAGCCGAGTTATAACGGTTTAAACGGAACAAGGGAAAAAAAATTTTTCTTTAACAATTTTTTTCTCCGAAACTGTGGCACCTAGAACAACCGGAGCGAGGGCATTGGAAAGGGCTCGTCGCCTCCTACACGCTCATATTTTTTTCATCCAGATCTGACCAATAGGAGCCGAGTTATAACGGTTTAAAGGGAACAAAGGAAAAAAAAATTTTTGTTTAACAATTTTTTTCTCCGAAACTGTGGCACCTAGATCAACTGGACCGAGGTCATTGCAAAGAGTTCGTCGCGCCCTACAGGGGCATATTTTTTTCATCCCGATCTGACCAATAGGAGCCGAGTTATAACGGTTTAAATGGAACAAAGGAAAAAAAAATTTTTCTTTAACAATTTTTTTCTCCGAAATTGTGGCACCTAAAACAACCGGAGCGAGGGCATTGGAAAGGGCTCGTCGCCTCCTACACGGCCATATTCTTTTCATCCAGATCTGACCAATAGGAGCCGAGTTACAACGGTTTAAATGGAACAAAGGAAAATAATCTTTCTTTAACAATTTTTGTCTCCAAAACTATAGCACTTAGAACAACCGGATAGGGATCATTGGAAGGCGCTCCTCGCGCCCTACACGGCCATATTTTGTTCATCCAGATCTGACCAATAGGAGCCGAGTTATAACGGTTTAAAGGGAACAAAGGAAAAAAAAATTTTTGTTTAACAATTTTTTTCTCCGAAACTGTGGCACCTAGAACAACTGGACCGAGGTCATTGCAAAGGGTTCGTCGCGCCCTACAGGGGCATATTTTTTTCATCCCGATCTGACCAATAGGAGCCGAGTTATAACGGTTTAAATGGAACAAAGGAAAAAAAAATTTTTCTTTAACAATTTTTTTCTCCGAAATTGTGGCACCTAAAACAACCGGAGCGAGGGCATTGGAAAGGGCTCGTCGCCTCCTACACGGCCATATTTTGTTCATCCAGATCTGACCAATAGGAGCCGAGTTATAACGGTTTAAAGGGAACAAAGGAAAAAAAAATTTTTCTGTAACAATTTTTATCTCCGAAACTGTGGCATCTACAACAACTACACCGAGGTAATTGGAAAGGGCTCGTCGCGCCCTACGCGCCCATATTTTGATCATCCAGATCTGACCAATCGGAGCAGAGTTATAACGGTTTAAAGGGAACAAAGGAAAAAAAATTTTTCTTTAACAATTTTTTTCTCCGAAACTATATCACTTAGAACAACCGGATAGGGATCATTGGAAGGCGCTCCTCGCGCCCTACACGGCCATATTTTGCTCATCCAGATCTGACCAATAGGAGCTGAGTTATAACGGTTTAAAGGGAACAAAGGAAAAAAAAATTTTTCTTAAACAATTTTTTTCTCCGAAACTGGGGCACGTAGAGCAACCGGAGCGAGGGCATTGGAAAGGGCTCGTCGCGCCGTACACGCCCATATTTTTTTCATCCAGATCTGACCAATACGAGCCGAGTTATAACAGTTTACAAAACAAGGGAAAGAAAATTTTTTTTTAACCATTTTTTTCTCCGAAACTGTGGCATCTAGAACAACTGGACCGAGGTCATTGGAAAGGGCTCGTCGCGCCCTACACGCCGATATTTTTTCTATCCAGATCTGACCAACAGGAGCCGATTTATAACGGTTTAAAGGGTACAAAGGAAAAAAAATTTTTTTTTAACAATTTTTTTCTCCGAAACTGTGGCATGTAGAACAACCGCAACGAGGTCATTCGAAAGTGATCGTCGCGCCATACACGCGCATATTTTTTTCATCCAGATCTGACCAATAGGAGCCCAGTTATAACGGTTTAAAGGAACAAAGGAGAATAATCTTTCTTTAACCATTTTTTTCTCCGAAACTGTGGCATCTAGAACAACTGGACCGAGGTCATTGGAAGGCGCTCCTCGCGCCGTACACGCCCATATTTTTTTCATCCAGATCTGACCAGCAGGCGCCGAGTTATAACGGTTTAAAGGTAACAATGGGAAAAAAAATTTTGCTTTAACAATTTTTTTCTCCGAAACTGTGGCACCTAGAACAACCGGAGCGAGGGCATTGGAAAGGGCTCGTCGCCTCCTACACGCTCATATTTTTTTCATCCAGATCTGACCAATAGGAGCCGAGTTATAACGGTTTAAAGGGAACAAAGGAAAAAAAAATTTTTGTTTAACAATTTTTTTCTCCGAAACTGTGGCACCTAGAACAACTGGACCGAGGTCACTACAAAGGGTTCGACGCGCCCTACAGGGGCATATTTTTTTCATCCCGATCTGACCAATAGGAGCCGAGTTATAACGGTTTAAAGGGAACAATTGGAAAAAAAATTTTGCTTTAACAATTTTTCTCTCCGAAACTGTGGAACATAGAACAACCGGATCGTGGTCATTGGAAAGGGCTCGTCGCGCCATACACGCACATATTTTTTTCATCCAGATCTGACCAATAGGAGCCGAGTTATAACGGTTTAAAGGGAACAAAGGAAAAAAAAATTTTTCTTTAACAATTTTTTTCTCTGAAACTATAGCACCTAGAACAACCGGAGCGAGGGCATTGGAAAGGGCTCGTTGCGATGTACACGCCCATATTTTTTTCATCCAGATCTGACCAATAGGAGCCGAGTTACAACGGTTTAAATGGAACAAAGGAAAATAATCTTTCTTTAACAAATTTTTCTCCGAAACTATAGCACCTAGAACAACCGGACCGAGGTCATTGGAAAGGGTTCGTCGCGCCCTACACGCCCATATTTTTTTCATCCAGATCTGACCAACAGGAGCCGAGTTATAACGGTTTAAAGGGAACAAGGGAAAAAAAATTTTTTTTTAACAATTTTTTTCTCCGAAACTGTGGCATGTAGAACAACCGCAACGAGGTCATTGGAAAGGGATCGTCGCGCCCTACACGCGCATATTTTTTTCATCAAGATCTAACTAATAGGGGCCGAGTTATAACGGTTTAAAGGGTACAAAGGAAAAAAAAATTTTTCTTTAACAATTTTTTTCTCCGAAACTGTGGCACCTAGAACAACCGGACAGGGGTCATTGGAAGGCGGTCCTCGCGCCGTACACGCCCATATTTTTTTCATCCAGATCTGACCAACAGGAGCCGAGTTATAACGGTTTAAAGGGAACAATGGAAAAAAAAATTTTGCTCTAACAATTTTTCTCTCCGAAACTGTAGCACCTAGAACAACCGGAGCGAGGGCATGGAAAGGGCTCTTCGCGCCGTACAGGCCCATGTTTATTTCATCCAGATCTGACCAGCAGGCGCCGAGTTATAACGGTTTAAAGGGAACAATGGGAAAAAAAATTTTGCTTTAACAATTTTTCTCTCCGAAACTATAGCACCTAGAACAACCGGAACGAGGGCATTGGAAAGGGCTCTTCGCGTCGTACACGCCCATGTTTATTTCATCCAGATCTGACCAATAGGAGCCGAGTTATAACGGATTAAACGGAACAAAGGAAAAAAAAATTTTTTTTTAACAATTTTTTTCTCCGAAACTGTGGCATGTAGAACAACCGCAACGAGGTCATTCGAAAGTGCTCGTCGCGCCATACACGCGCATATTTTTTTCATTCAGATCTGACCAACAGGAGCCGAGTTATAACGGTTTAAAGGGAACAAGGGAAAAAAAATTTTTTCTTAACAATTTTTTCTCCGAAACTGTGGCACCTAGAACAACCGGACCGAGGTCATTGGAAAGGGCTCGTAGCGCCCTACACGCGCATATTTTTTTCATTCAGATCTGACCAACAGGAGCTGAGTTATAACTGTTTAAAGGGAACAATGGAAAAAAAAATTTTGCTTTAACAATTTTTGTCTCCGAAACTATAGCACCTAGAACAACCGGAGCGAGGGCATTGCATGGGGCTCGTCGCGCCGTACACGCCCATATTTTTTTCATCCAGATCTGACCAACAGGAGCCGAGTTATAACGGTTTAAATGGTACAAAGGAAAAAAAAATTTTTCTTTAACAAGTTTTTTCTCCGAAACTGTGGGACCTAGAACAACCGGAGCGAGGGCATTGCAAGGGGCTCGTCGCGCCGTACACGCCCATATTTTTTTCATCCAGATCTGACCAACAGGAGCCGAGTTATAACGGTTTAAATGGTACAAAGGAAAAAAAAATTTTTCTTTAATAAGTTTTTTCTCCGAAACTGTGGCACCTAGAACAACCGGACCGAGGTCATTGGAAAGGGTTCGTCGCGCCCTACACGCGCATATTTTTTTCATCCAGATCTGACCAACAGGAGCCGAGTTATAACGGTTTAAATGGTACAAAGGAAAAAAAAATTTTTCTTTAACAAGTTTTTTCGCCGAAACTGTGGCACCTAGAACAACCGGACCGAGATCATTGGAAAGGGTTCGTCGCGCCCTACACGCGCATATTTTTTTCATTCAGATCTGACTAATAGGAGCCGAGTTATAACGGTTTAAAGGGAAAAATGGAAAAAAAAATTTTTCTTTAACAATCTTTTTCTCTGAAACTATAGCACCTAGAACAACCGCAGCGAGGGCATTGGAAAGGGCTCCTCGCGCCGTACACGACCATGTTTATTTCATTCAGATCTGACCAACTGGAGCCGAGTTATAACGGTTTAAAGGGTACAAAGGAAAAAAAAATTTTTCTTTAACAAGTTTTCTCTCCGAAACTATAGCACCTAGAACAACCGGACAGGGGTCATTGGAAGGCGCTCCTCGCGCCGTACACGCCCATATTTTTTTCATCCAGATCTGACCAATAGGAGCCGAGTTATAACGGATAAAACGGAACAAAGGAAAAAAAATTTTTCTTTAACAATTTTTTTCTCCGAAACTGTGGCATGTAGAACAACCGCACCGAGGTCATTCGAAAGTGCTCGTCGCGCCATACACGCCCATGTTTATTTCATCCAGATCTGACCAATAGGAGCCGAGTTATAACGGTTTAAGGGAACAAAGGAAAAAAAATTTTTCTTTAACAATTTTTTTCTCCGAAACTGTGGCATCTAGAACAACTGGACCGAGGTCATTGGAAAGGGCTCGTCGCGCCCTACCCGCCCATATTTTTTTCATCCAGATCTGACCAACAGGAGCCGAGTTATAACGGTTTAAAGGGAACAAGGGAAAAAAAATTTTTTTTTAACAATTTTTTTCTCCGAAACTGTGGCACCTAGAACAAACGGACCGAGGTCATTGGAAAGGGATCGTCGCGCCCTACACGCGCATATTTTTTTCATCCAGATCTAACTAATAGGGGCCGAGTTATAACGGTTTAAAGGGTACAAAGGAAAAAAAAATTTTTCTTTAACAATTTTTTTCTCCGAAACTGTGGCACCTAGAACAACCGGACAGGGGTCATTGGAAGGCGCTCCTCGCGCCGTACACGCCCATATTTTTTTCATCCAGATCTGACCAACAGGAGCCGAGTTATAACGGTTTAAAGGGAACAATGGAAAAAAAAATTTTGCTCTAACAATTTTTCTCTCCGAAACTGTAGCACCTAGAACAACCGGAGCGAGGGCATGGAAAGGGCTCTTCGCGCCGTACAGGCCCATGTTTATTTCATCCAGATCTGACCAGCAGGCGCCGAGTTATAACGGTTTAAAGGGAACAATGGGAAAAAAAATTTTGCTTTAACAATTTTTCTCTCCGAAACTATAGCACCTAGAACAACCGGAACGAGGGCATTGGAAAGGGCTCTTCGCGTCGTACACGCCCATGTTTATTTCATCCAGATCTGACCAATAGGAGCCGAGTTATAACGGATTAAACGGAACAAAGGAAAAAAAAATTTTTTTTTAACAATTTTTTTCTCCGAAACTGTGGCATGTAGAACAACCGCAACGAGGTCATTCGAAAGTGCTCGTCGCGCCATACACGCGCATATTTTTTTCATCCAGATCTGACCAATAGGAGCCCAGTTATAACGGTTTAAAGGAACAAAAGAGAATAATCTTTCTTTAACCATTTTTTTCTCCGAAACTGTGGCATCTAAAACAACTGGACTGAGGTCATTGGAAGGCGCTCCTCGCGCCGTACACGCCCATATTTTTTTCATCCAGATCTGACCAGCAGGCGCCGAGTTATAACGGTTTAAAGGGAACAATGGGAAAAAAAATTTTGCTTTAACAATTTTTCTCTCCGAAACTGTGGAACATAGAACAACCGGAGCGAGGGCATGGAAAGGGCTCGTCGCGCCCTACACGCCCATATTTTTTTCATCCAGATCTGAAAAACAGGAGCCGAGTTATAACGGTTTAAACGGAACAAGGGAAAAAAAATTTTTCTTTAACAATTTTTTTCTCCGAAACTGTGGCACCTAGAACAAACGGACCGAGGTCATTGGAAAGGGATCGTCGCGCCCTACACGCGCATATTTTTTTCATCCAGATCTAACTAATAGGGGCCGAGTTATAACGGTTTAAAGGGTACAAAGGAAAAAAAAATTTTTCTTTAACAATTTTTTTCTCCGAAACTGTGGCACCTAGAACAACCGGACAGGGGTCATTGGAAGGCGCTCCTCGCGCCGTACACGCCCATATTTTTTTCATCCAGATCTGACCAACAGGAGCCGAGTTATAACGGTTTAAAGGGAACAATGGAAAAAAAAATTTTGCTCTAACAATTTTTCTCTCCGAAACTGTAGCACCTAGAACAACCGGAGCGAGGGCATGGAAAGGGCTCTTCGCGCCGTACAGGCCCATGTTTATTTCATCCAGATCTGACCAGCAGGCGCCGAGTTATAACGGTTTAAAGGGAACAATGGGAAAAAAAATTTTGCTTTAACAATTTTTCTCTCCGAAACTATAGCACCTAGAACAACCGGAACGAGGGCATTGGAAAGGGCTCTTCGCGTCGTACACGCCCATGTTTATTTCATCCAGATCTGACCAATAGGAGCCGAGTTATAACGGATTAAACGGAACAAAGGAAAAAAAAATTTTTTTTTAACAATTTTTTTCTCCGAAACTGTGGCATGTAGAACAACCGCAACGAGGTCATTCGAAAGTGCTCGTCGCGCCATACACGCGCATATTTTTTTCATCCAGATCTGACCAATAGGAGCCCAGTTATAACGGTTTAAAGGAACAAAGGAGAATAATCTTTCTTTAACCATTTTTTTCTCCGAAACTGTGGCATCTAAAACAACTGGACCGAGGTCATTGGAAGGCGCTCCTCGCGCCGTACACGCCCATATTTTTTTCATCCAGATCTGACCAGCAGGCGCCGAGTTATAACGGTTTAAAGGGAACAATGGGAAAAAAAATTTTGCTTTAACAATTTTTCTCTCCGAAACTGTGGAACATAGAACAACCGGAGCGAGGGCATGGAAAGGGCTCGTCGCGCCCTACACGCCCATATTTTTTTCATCCAGATCTGACCAACAGGAGCCGAGTTATAACGGTTTAAAGGGAACAAGGGAAAAAAAATTTTTGCTCTAACAATTTTTCTCTCCGAAACTGTAGCACCTAGAACAACCGGAGCGAGGGCATGGAAAGGGCTCTTCGCGCCGTACAGGCCCATGTTTATTTCATCCAGATCTGACCAGCAGGCGCCGAGTTATAACGGTTTAAAGGGAACAATGGGAAAAAAAATTTTGCTTTAACAATTTTTCTCTCCGAAACTATAGCACCTAGAACAACCGGAACGAGGGCATTGGAAAGGGCTCTTCGCGTCGTACACGCCCATGTTTATTTCATCCAGATCTGACCAATAGGAGCCGAGTTATAACGGATTAAACGGAACAAAGGAAAAAAAAATTTTGATTTAACAATTTTTCTCTCCGAAACTGTGGAACATAGAACAACCGGATCGTGGTCATTGGAAAGGGCTCGTCGCGCCATACACGCACATATTTTTTTCATCCAGATCTGACCAATAGGAGCCGAGTTATAACGGTTTAAAGGGAACAAAGGGAAAAAAAATTTTTCTTTAACAATTTTTTTCTCTGAAACTATAGCACCTAGAACAACCGGAGCGAGGGCATTGGAAAGGGCTCGTTGCGATGTACACGCCCATATTTTTTTAATCCAGATCTGACCAATAGGAGCCGAGTTACAACGGTTTAAATGGAACAAAGGAAAATAATCTTTCTTTAACAAATTTTTCTCCGAAACTATAGCACCTAGAACAACCGGACCGAGGTCATTGGAAAGGGTTCGTCGCGCCCTACACGCCCATATTTTTTTCATCCAGATCTGACCAACAGGAGCCGAGTTATAACGGTTTAAAGGGAACAAGGGAAAAAAAATTTTTTTTTAACAATTTTTTTCTCCGAAACTGTGGCATGTAGAACAACCGCAACGAGGTCATTGGAAAGGGATCGTCGCGCCCTACACGCGCATATTTTTTTCATCAAGATCTAACTAATAGGGGCCGAGTTATAACGGTTTAAAGGGTACAAAGGAAAAAAAAATTTTTCTTTAACAATTTTTTTCTCCGAAACTGTGGCACCTAGAACAACCGGACAGGGGTCATTGGAAGGCGGTCCTCGCGCCGTACACGCCCATATTTTTTTCATCCAGATCTGACCAACAGGAGCCGAGTTATAACGGTTTAAAGGGAACAATGGAAAAAAAAATTTTGCTCTAACAATTTTTCTCTCCGAAACTGTAGCACCTAGAACAACCGGAGCGAGGGCATGGAAAGGGCTCTTCGCGCCGTACAGGCCCATGTTTATTTCATCCAGATCTGACCAGCAGGCGCCGAGTTATAACGGTTTAAAGGGAACAATGGGAAAAAAAATTTTGCTTTAACAATTTTTCTCTCCGAAACTATAGCACCTAGAACAACCGGAACGAGGGCATTGGAAAGTGCTCTTCGCGTCGTACACGCCCATGTTTATTTCATCCAGATCTGACCAATAGGAGCCGAGTTATAACGGATTAAACGGAACAAAGGAAAAAAAAATTTTTTTTTAACAATTTTTTTCTCCGAAACTGTGGCATGTAGAACAACCGCAACGACATCATTCGAAAGTGCTCTTCGCGCCGTACACGCCCATGTTTATTTTATCCAGATCTGACCAATAGGAGCCGAGTTATAACGGTTTAAGGGAACAAAGGAAAAAAAATTTTTCTTTAACAATTTTTTTCTCCGAGACTGAGGCATCTAGAACAACTGGACCGAGGTCATTGGAAAGGGCTCGTCGCGCCCTACACGCCCATATTTTTTTCATCCAGATCTGACCAACAGGAGCCGAGTTATAACGGTTTAAGGGAACAAAGGAAAAAAAATTTTTCTTTAACAATTTTTTTCTCCGAGACTGTGGCATCTAGAACAACTGGACCGAGGTCATTGGAAAGGGCTCGTCGCGCCATGCACGCCCATGTTTATTTCATCCAGATCTGACCAATAGGAGCCGAGTTATAACGGTTTAAGGGAACAAAGGAAAAAAAATTTTTCTTTAACAATTTTTTTCTCCGAAACTGTGGCATCTAGAACAACTGGACCGAGGTCATTGGAAAGAGCTCGTCGCGCCCTACTCGCCCATATTTTTTTCATCCAGATCTGACCAACAGGAGCCGAGTTATAACGGTTTAAAGGGAACAAGGGAAAAAAAATTTTTTTTTAACAATTTTTTTCTCCGAAACTGTGGCACCTAGAACAAACGGACCGAGGTCATTGGAAAGGGCTCGTCGCGCCCTACACGCGCATATTTTTTTCATCCAGATCTAACTAATAGGGGCCGAGTTATAACGGTTTAAACGGAACAAGGGAAAAAAAATTTTTCTTTAACAATTTTTTTCTCCGAAACTGTGGCACCTAGAAAAACCGGACAGGGGTCATTAGAAGGCGCTCCTCGCGCCGTACACGCGCATATTTTTTTCATCCAGATCTGTCCAACAGGAGCCGAGTTATAACGGTTTAAAGGGAACAATGGAAAAAAAAATTTTTCTTTAACATTTTTTCTCTCCGAAACTATAGCACCTAGAACAACCGGAGCGAGGGCATTGGAAAGGGTTCGTTGCGCTGTACACGCCCATATTTTTTTCATCCAGATCTGACCAATAGGAGCCGAGTTACAACGGTTTAAATGGAACAAAGGAAAATAATCTTTCTTTAACAAATTTTTCTCCGAAACTGTAGCACCTAGAACAACCGGACCGAGGTCATTGGAAAGGGCTCGTAGCGCCCAACACGCGCATATTTTTTTCATTCAGATCTGACCAACAGGAGCTGAGTTATAACGGTTTAAAGGGAACAATGCGAAAAAAAATTTTGCTTTAACAATTTTTCTCTCCGAAACTGTGGAACATAGACCAACCGGACCGAGGTCATTGGAAAGGGCTCGTCGCGGCCTACACGCCCATATTTTTTTCATCCAGAGCTGACCAATAGGAGCCGAGTTATAACGGTTTAAAGGGAACAATGGAAAAAAAATTTTTCTTTAACAATCTTTTTCTCTGAAATTATAGCACCTATAACAACCGCAGCGAGGGCATTTTAAAGGGCTCTTCGCGCCCTACACGCCGATATTTTTTTCATCCAGATCTGACCAATAGGAGCCGAGTTATAACGGTTTAAGGGAACAAAGGAAAATAATCTTTCTTTAACAAATTTTTCTCCGAAACTGTAGCACCTAGAACAACCGGACCGAGGTCATTGGAAAGGGCTCGTAGCGCCCTACACGCGCATATTTTTTTCATCCAGATCTGACCAACAGGAGCCAAGTTATAACGGTTTAAAGGGAACAATGGAAAAAAAAATTTTTCTTTAACAATTTTTCTCTCCGAAACTATAGCACCTAGAACAACCGGAGCGAGGGCATTGGAAAGGGCACTTCGCGCCGTACACGTTCATGTTTATTTCATCCAGATCTGACCAATAGGAGCCGAGTGACAACGGTTTAAATGGAACAAAGGAAATTAATCTTTCTTTAACAATTTTTTTCTCCGAAACTATAGCACCTAGAACAACCGGACAGGGGTCATTGGAAGGCGCTCCTCGCGCCCCACACGGCCATATTTTGCTCATCCAGATCTGACCAATAGGAGCCGAGTTATAACGGTTTAAAGGGAACAAAGGAAAAAAAAATTTTTCTTATACAATTTTTTTCTCCGAAACTGGGGCACTTAGAACAACCGGAGCGAGGGCATTGGAAAGGGTTCGTTGCGCTGTACACGCCCATATTTTTTTCATCCAGATCTGACCAATAGGAGCCGAGTAACAACGGTTTAAATGGAACAAAGGAAAATAATCTTCCTTTAACAACTTTTTGCTCCGAAACTATAGCAACTAGAACAACCGGAGCGAGGGCATTGGAAAGGGCTCGTCGCGCCCTACACGCCCATATATTTTTCATCCAGATCTGACCAACAGGAGCCGAGTTATAACGGTTTAAAGGGAACAATGGAAAAAAAAATTTTGGTTTAACAATTTTTCTCTCCGAAACTATAGCACCTAGAACAACCGAAGCGAGGGCATTGTAAAGGGCTCTTCGCGCCGTACGCGCCCATATTTTTTTCATCCAGATCTGACCAACACGAGCCGAGTTATAACGGTTTAAAGGGAACAAAGGAAAAAAAAATTTTTCTTAAACAATTTTTTTCTCCGAAACTGGGGCACGTAGAACAGCCGGAGCGAGGGCATTGGAAAGGGCTCGTCGCGCCGTACACGCCCATATTTTTTTCATCCAGATCTGACCAATAGGAGCCGAGTTATAACGGTTTACAAAACAAGGGAAAAAAAATTTTTTTTTAACCATTTTTTTCTCCGAAACTGTGGCATCTAGAACAACTGGACCGAGGTCATTGGAAAGGGCTCGTCGCACCCTACACGCGCATATTTTTTTCATCCAGATCTGACTAATAGGAACCGAGTTATAACGGTTTAAATGGAACAATGGAAAAAAAAATTTTTTTTTAACAATCTTCTTCTCTGAAACTATAGCACCTAGAACAAATGCAGCGAGGGCATTTGAAAAGGCTCTTCGCGCCGTACACGCCCATGTTTATTTCATCCAGATCTGACCAATAGGAGCCGAGTTATAACGGATAAAACGGAACAAAGGAAAAAAAAATTTTTCTTTAACAATTTTTCTCTCCGAAACTATAGCACCTAGAACAACCGGAGCGAGGGCATTGGAAAGGGCTCCTCGCGCCGTACACGCCCATGATTATTTCATCCAGATCTGACCAACAGGAGCCGAGTTACAACGGTTTAAATGGAACAAAGGAAAATAATCTTTCTTTAACAATTTTTTTCTCCGAAACTATAGCACCTAGAACAACCAGACAGGGGTCATGGGAAGGCGCTCCTCGCGCCTTACACGGCCATATTTTGCTCATCCAGATCTGACCAATAGGAGCCGAGTTATAACGGTTTACAAAACAAGGGAAAAAAAATTTTTTTTAACCATTTTTTTCTCCGAAACTGTGGCATCTAAAACAACTGGACCGAGGTCATTGGAAAGGGCTCGTCGCGCCCTACACGCGCATATTTTTTTCATCCAGATCTGACTAATAGGAGCCGAGTTATAACGGTTTAAAGGGAACAATGGAAAAAAAAATTGTTTTTTAACAATCTTTTTCTCTGAAACTATAGCACCTAGAACAACTGCAGCGAGGGCATTTGAAAAGGCTCTTCGCGCCGTACACGCCCATATTTTTTTCATCCAGATCTGACCAACAGGAGCCGAGTTATTACGGTTTAAAGGGAACAATGGAAAAAAAAATTTTGCTTTAACAATTTTTCTCTCCGAAACTATACCACCTAGAACAACCGGAGCGAGGGCATTGAAAAAGGGCTCGTCGCGCCGTACACGCCCATATTTTTTTCATCCAGATCTGACCAACAGCAGCCGAGTGATAACGGTTTAAAGGGTAAAAAGGAAAAAAAAATTTTTCTTTAACAATTTATCTCTCCGAAACTATAGCACCTAGAACAACCGGAACGAGGGCATTGGATAGGGCTCTCCGCGTCGTACACGCCCATATTTTTTTCATCCAGATCTGACCAACAGGAGCCGAGTTATAACGGTTTAAAGGGTACAAAGGAAAAAAAAATTTTTCTTTAACAAGTTTTTTCTCCGAAACTGTGGCACCTAGAACAACCGGTCCGAGGTCATTGGAAAGGGCTCGTCGCGCCCTACACGCACATATTTTTTTCATCCAGATCTGACCAACAGGAGCCGAGTTATAACGGTTTAAAGGGTACAAAGGAAAAAAAAATTTTGCTTTAACAAGTTTTTTCTCCGAAACTGTGCCACCTAGAACAACCTGACCGAGGTCATTGGAAGGCGCTCCTCGCGCCGTATACGCCCATATTTTTTTCATCCAGATCTGACCAACAGGAGCCGAGTTATAACGGTTTAAAGGGAACAATGGAAAAAAAAATTTTGCTTTAACAATTTTTCTCTCCGAAACTATAGCACCTAGAACAACCGGAGCGAGGGCATTGCAAAGGGCTCGTCGCGCCGTTCACGCCCATATTTTTTTCATCCAGATCTGACCAACAGCAGCCGAGTGATAACGGTTTAAAGGGTACAAAGGAAAAAAAAATTTTTCTTTAACAAGTTTTTTCTCCGAAACTGGGGCACGTAGAACAACCGGAGCGAGGGCATTGGAAAGGGCTCGTCGCGCCCTACACGCCCATATTTTTTTCATCCAGATCCGACCAATAGGAGCCGAGTTATAACGGTTTAAAGGGAACAAAGGAAAAAAAAATTTTCCTTAAACAATTTTTTTCTCCGAAACTGGGGCACGTAGAACAGCCGGAGCGAGGGCATTGGAAAGGGCTCGTCGCGCCGTACACGCCCATATTTTTTTCATCCAGATCTGACCAATAGGTGCCGAGTTATAACGGTTTACAAAACAAGGGAAAAAAAATTTTTTTTTAACCATTTTTTTCTCCGAAACTGTGTCATCTAGAACAACTGGACCGAGGTCATTGGAAAGGGCTCGTCGCACCCTACACGCGCATTTTTTTTCATCCAGATCTGACTAATGGGAGCCGAGTTACAACGGTTTAAAGGGAACAATGGAAAAAAAAATTTTTTTTTAACAATCTTCTTCTCTGAAACTATAGCACCTAGAACAAATGCAGCGAGGGCATTTGAAAAGGCTCTTCGCGCCGTACACGCCCATGTTTATTTCATCCAGATCTGACCAACAGGAGCCGAGTTACAACGGTTTAAATGGAACAAAGGAAAATAATCTTTCTTTAACAATTTTTTTCTCCGAAACTATAGCACCTAGAACAACCAGACAGGGGTCATGGGAAGGCGCTCCTCGCGCCTTACACGGCCATATTTTGCTCATCCAGATCTGATCAATAGGAGCCGAGTTATAACGGTTTACAAAACAAGGGAAAAAAAATTATTTTTAACCACTTTTTTCTCCGAAACTGTGGCATCTTGAACAACTGGACCGAGGTCTTTGGAAAGGGCTCGTCGCGCCCTACACGCCGATATTTTTTTCATCCTGATCTGACGAATAGGAGCCGAGTTATAACGGTTTAAAGGGAACAAAGGAGAATAATATTTCTTTAACAATTTTTTTCTCCAAAACTATAGCACCTAGAACAACCGGAGAGGGGTCATTGGAAAGGGCTCGTCGCGCCCTACACGCGCATATTTTTTTCATCCAGATCTGACTAATAGGAGCCGAGTTATAACGGTTTAAAGGGAACTATGGAAAAAAAATTTTTCTTTAACAATCTTTTTCTCTGAAACTATAGCACCTAGAACAACCGCAGCAAGGGCATTGGAAATGGCTCTTCGCGCCGTACACGCCCATGTTTATTTCATCCAGATCTGACCAATAGGAGCCGAGTTACAACGGTTTAAATGGAACAAAGGAAAATAATCTTTCTTTAACAATTTCTTTCTCCGAAACTATAGCACCTAGAACAACCGGACAGGGGTCATTGGAAGGCGTTCCTCGCGCCCTACACGGCTATATTTCGCTCATGCAGATATGACCAATAGGAGCCGAGTTATAACGGTTTACAAAACAAGGGAAAAAAAATTTTTTTTTTACAGTTTCTTTCTCCGAAACTGTGGCATCTAGAACCACTGGACCGAGGTCATTGGAAAGGGCTCGTCGCGCCGTACACGCCCATGTTTATTTCATCCAGATCTGACCAATAGGAGCCGAGTTACAACGATTTAAATGGGACAAAGGAAAATAATCTTTTTTTAACAATTTTTTTCTCCGAAACTATAGCACCTAGATCAACCGGACAGGGGTCATTGGAAAGCGCTCCTCGCGCCGTACACGCCCATATTTTTTTCATCCAGATCTGTCCAACAGGAGCCGAGTTATAACGGTTTACAAAACAAGGGAAAAAAAATTTTTTTTTAACAGTTTCTTTCTCCGAAACTGTGGCATCTAGAACCACTGGACCGAGGTCATTGTAAAGGGCTCGTCGCGCCCTACACGCGCATATTTTTTTCATCCAGATCTGACTAATAGGAGCCGAGTAATAACGGTTTAAAGGGAACAAAGGAAAAAAAAATTTTTCTTTAACAATTTTTTTCTCCGAAACTGGGGCACGTAGAACAACCGGAACGAGGGCATTGGAAAAGGCTCGTCGCGCCGAACACGCTCAAATTTTTTTCATCCAGATCTGACCAATAGGAGTCGAGTTACAACGGTTTAAATGGAACAAAGGAAAATAATCTTTCTTTAACAATTTTTTTCTCCGAAACTATAGCACCTAGAAGAACCGGAGCGAGGGCATTGGAAAGGGCTCTTCGCGCCGTACACGCCCATGTTTATTTCATCCAGATCTGACCAACAGGAGCCGAGTTATAACGGTTTAAATGGAACAAGGGAAAAAAAAATTTTGCTTTAACATTTTTTTTCTGCGTAACTATAGCACCTAGTGCAATCGTGCCGGTGTCAATGGATAGGGCTCGTCGCGCCGTACACGCCCATATTTTCTTCATTCAGATCTGACCAATAGGAGCCGAGTTATAACGGATAAAACGGAACAAAGGAAAAAGAAATTTTCTTTAACAATTTTTCTCTCCGAAACTATAGCACCCAGAACAACCGGAGCATGGGCATTGGAAAGGGCTCGTCGCGCCGTACACGCCCATATTTTTTTCAACCAGATCTGACCAACAGGAGCCGAGTTATAACGGTTTAAAGGGAACAAAGGAAAAAAAAATTTTTTTTAACAATTTTTCTCTCCGAAACTATAGCACCTAGAACAACCGGAGCGAGGGCACTGGAAAGGGCTCGTCGCCTACTACACGCCCATATTTTTTTCATCCAGATCTGACCAATAGGAGCCGAGTTATAACGGTTTAAATGGAACAAAGGAAAAAAAAATTTTTCTTTAACCATTTTTCTCTCCGAAACTATAGCATCTAGAACAACCGTAGCGAGGTCATTGGAAAGGGCTCGTCGCGCCCTACACGCGCATATTTTTTTCATCCAGATTTGACCAATAGGAGCCGAGTTATAACGGTTTAAAGGGAACAAAGGAAAAAAAATTTTTCTTTAACAATTTTTTTCTCTGAAACTGTAGCACCTAGAACAAGCGGACCCAGGTCATTGGAAAGGGCTCGTCGCTCCCTACACGCCCATATTTTTTTCATCCAGATCTGTCCAATAGGAGCCGAGTTATAACGGTTTAAATGGAACAAAGGAAAAATATTTTTCTTTAACAATTTTTTTCTCCGAAACTGTGGCACCTAGAACAACCGGACCGAGGTCATTGGATAGGGATCTTCGCGCCCTACAGGGGCATATTTTTTTCATCCAGATCTGACCAATAGAAGCCGAGTTACAACGGTTTAAACGGAACAAAGGAAAATAATCTTTCTTTAACAATTTTTTTCTCCAAAACTATAGCACCTAGAACAACCGGAGTGAGGGCATTGGAAAGTGCTCGTCGCCTCCTACACGCCCATACTTTTTTCATCCAGATCTGACCAATAGGAGCCGAGTTATAACGGTTTAAAGGGAAAAAAGGAAAAAAAAATTTTTTTTTAACAATTTTTTTCTCCGACACTATAGCATCTAAAGCAACAAGACCAGGGTCGTTGGAAAGCGATCGTTGCGTCCCACACGACCATATTTTTTTCGTCCTGATCTAACCAATAGGAACCGAGTTATAACGGTTTAAAGAAAACAAAAGGAAAAAAAATTTTTCTTTAACAATTTTTTTCTCCGACACTATAGCACCTACAGCAATCTGACCGGTTTAAGTGGAAGAGGCTCGTCGCGTCCTACACGCCCATATTTTTTTCGTCTTGATCTGACCAATAGGAACCGAGTTATAACGGTTTAAAGGGAAGAAAGGAAAAAAAATTTATTTTTTACAATTTTTTTCTCCGACACTATTGCATCCAGAGCAACCTAACCGAGATAATTGGATGGGACTCGTCGCGTCCTACTCGCCCAGAACTTTTTCGTCCAGGACTGACCAATAGGAACCGAGTTAAAACGGTTTAAAGGAAACAAAGGAAAAAAAATTTTTCTTTAATAATTTTTTGCTCCGACACTATAGAACCTAGAGCAACGGCACCGGGGTCATTGGAAAGGGCTCGTGGCGCCTTACACGCCCATATTTTTTTCGTCAAGATTTGACCAATAGGAACCAAGTTATAATGATTTAAATGGAACAAAGGAAAAAAAAATTTTTTTTTAACAATTTTTTTGTCCGACACTATGGAACCTAGAGCAACCGCACCGGGGTCATTGGAAAGAGCTCGACGCGCCCTACACGCCCATATTTTTTTCGTCAAGTTATGATCAATAGGAACCGAGTAATAATGTTTTAAATTGAACAAAGGAAAAAAAAGTTTTTCTTTAACAATTTTTTGCTCCGAACATCTAGCACCTAGAGCAACGGGACCGGAGTCATTTGAAAGGGCTCATCGCGCCCTAGGCGCCCAAATTTTTTTCGTCAAGATGTGACCAATAGGAACCGAGTTATAACGGTTTAAATTGAACAAAGGAAAAAAAAATTTTTCTTCAACAATTTTTTTCTCCGACACTATAGCACCTAGAGCAATCGGACCGGGGTCGTTGGAAAGCGCTCGTCGCACCCTCGACGCCCATATGTTTTTCGTCGAGATCAGACGAATAGGAGCCGAGTTATAACGGGTAAAGGGAATAATAGAATAAAAACCTTTTCTTTAACATTTTTTTTCTCCGTAACTATAGCACCTAGTGCAATCGTGCCGGTGTCAATGGATAGGGCTCGTCGCGCCGTCTACTCCCATATTATTTTTGTCCAGATCGGACTAACAGGAGCCAAGATATAACGGTTTTTATAGAACAAAGGAAAAAATAATTTTTCGAACAATTTTTTTCGCTGAAACTATAGCACATTGAAGAATAGGACCGGCGTCATTGGAAAATGCTGGTCGCGCCCACTACGCCCATATTTTTTTTGTCCAGATCGGACGATAAGTAGACGAGTTATAACGGTTTAAAGTGAACAAAGGAAAAACAATTTTTCTTTATCAATTTTTTCTCCGAAACTATAGCATCTAGTGCAACCGGACCTGGGTCATTGGAAAGGGCTCGACGCGCCCTTTCCGGCTATATTTTTTTCGTCTAGACCAGACCAATAGGAGCCGAGATATAACTGTTTATATAGAACAAAGGAAAAAAAAATTTTCTTTAACAATTTTTTCCTCCGAAACTATTGCACCGAGAAGAACGGAACCGGGGTCGTTAGAAAGCTCTCGTTGCGCCCTCTACGCACATGTCTTTTTCGTCCAAATCGGAACAATGAGAGCAGAGATATAAAGGCTTCTATAGAACAAAATAAATAATAATTTTTCTTTCATAATTTTTTTCTCCATAACTATAGCACCTAGATCAACGAAGTTGGGTTCATTGGAAAGCTCCCGTTGCGACCTCTACGCCCATGCCTTTTTCGTCCAAAGCAGTCCAATAGGAGCCGAGATATAACTGATTACAGGGAACAAAGGAAAAAAAAATTATATTTAACAATTTGTTTCTTCGAAACTACAGCATCTAGAAAAACGGGACCGGGGTCATTGCAAAGGCCTCGTTTCGCCCTCTTCGATCATATTTCTTTCGTCCAGATTGCGCCAACAGCAGCCGAGATATAACTCTTTATAGAGGACAAAGGAAAAAGAATTTTTTTTAACAATTTTTTTCTCCGAAACTGGGGCACGTAGAACAGCCGGAGCGAGGGCATTGGAAAGGGCTCGTCGCGCCGTACACGCCCATATTTTTTTCATCCAGATCTGACCAATAGGAGCCGAGTTATAACGGTTTACAAAACAAGGGAAAAAAAATTTTTTTTTAACCATTTTTTTCTCCGAAACTGTGGCATCTAGAACAACTGGACCGAGGTCATTGGAAAGGGCTCGTCGCACCCTACACGCGCATATTTTTTTCATCCAGATCTGACTAATAGGAACCGAGTTATAACGGTTTAAATGGAACAATGGAAAAAAAAATTTTTTTTTAACAATCTTCTTCTCTGAAACTATAGCACCTAGAACAAATGCAGCGAGGGCATTTGAAAAGGCTCTTCGCGCCGTACACGCCCATGTTTATTTCATTTTTCGAAACTATAGAACCTAGAATAGCAGGACTGGGGTCATTGGAAAGCTCCCGTTGCGGCCTCTGCGCCCATATTTTTTCGTCCATTAATAGGAGCCGAGATATAACTGTTTATAGAGGACAAAGGAAAAAATATTTTTTCTTTAACAATTTTTCTCTTCGAAACTATAGAACCTAGAAGAACGGGACCGGGGTCATTGGAAAGCTCCTGCTGCGCCTTCTATATGCATATTTGTCGTCCAGATCGGTTCAATAGGAGCCGAGATATTACAGTTAATAGATAACAAACAAAAGATAATTTTTTCTTTAAAAATTTTTTTCTCCGAAACTATACCACTTAGATGAACGGAACCGGGGTCATTGGAAAGCTCCCGTTACGCCCTCTACGCCCATATCTTTTTCCTCAAGAGCGGACCAATAGGAGCCGAGATAAAACTGTTTATAGAGAACAAAGGAAAAAATAATTTCTTTTAACAATTTCTTTCTTCGAAACTATAGAACCTAGAAGAACGGGACCGGGGTCAATGGTAAGCTCTCGTTGCGCCTTCTACGTCCATATTTTTTTCGTCCAGATCAGACCAATGTGGGCAGAGATATAACGGTTTCTATAGACAAAATAAATAATAATTTTTCTTTAATAATTTTTTTCGCCGTAACTATAGCACCTAGAAGGTCTAGCGAAAGCAGAGATATAACGGTTTCTAGAGAACAAAATAATTAATCATTTTTCTTTAACAATTTTTTTCTCCGAAACTATAGAACGCAGAAGAACGGGACCGGAGTCATTGTAAAGCTTTCGTTGCGCACACTACGTCCAAGTTTTTTTCGTCCAGAGCGGACCAATAGGAGCCGAGATATAACTGTTTATAGAGAACAAAAGAAAAAAAAAATTTTCATTAACAATTTTTTTCCTTGAAACTATACCACCCAGAAGAACGGAGTCGGGGTCATTGGAAAGCTCTCTTTGCGCCCTGTATGCGCATATTTCTCTCGTTCAGAGCGGACCAATAGGAGCCGAGATATAACGGTTTCTATAGAACAAAATTAATAATAATTTTTCTGTAATAATTTTTTTCGCCATAACTATAGCACCTAGAAGAACGAGACCGGATTCATTGAAAGGCCTCGTTTCGCCCTGTACGTCCATATTTTTTTCGTCCAGATCGGAACAATAGGAGCCGAGATATAACGGTTTATAAAGAACAAAGGAAATAAAATTTTTTCTTTAACAATTTTTTTCTTCGAAACTATAGCAGCTAGAATTACGCGACCGGGGTTATTAGAAAGACCCCTTTGCGCCCTCTACGATCATATTTTTTTCGTCTAGATCGGGCCAACAAGAGCCGAGATGTAACGGTTTATAGAGAACAAAGGAAAACAAAATTTTTCTTTAAGAATTTTTTTCTGCGTAACTATAGCACCTAGAAGAACGGAACCGGAGTCATTCGACAGCTCTCATTGCGCCCTTTATGCCCATATTTTCTTCGTCCAGATCTGTCGAATAGGAGCCGAGATATAACTGTTTCTGGAGAACAAAATAAGTAATAATTTTTCTTTTACAATTTTTTTCTCCGAAACTATAGCACCTAGAAGAACAGGGCCGTGGTCATTGGAATGCTCTCGTAGCGCCCTCTATGTCCATATTTTTGTCGTCCAGATCGGTCCAATAGGAGCCGATATATAACGGTTTATAGAGAACAAAGGAAAAAAGAATTTTTCTTTAACAATTTTTTTCTCCAAAACTATAGCATCTAGAAGAAAGTAACTGGAAAGTTCTCGAGGTAACTGGTAACTGGGAGATCTCGTTGCGCCCTCTACGCGCATATTTTTTTCATTCAGATCGGGCCAACAGTACCCGAGATATAACGGTTTATAGAGGACCAATAAATAATAATTCTTCTTTAACAATTTTTTTCTCCGATACTATAGAACGCAGATGAACGGGGCCGTGGTCCTTGGAAAGCTCTCGTAGCGCCCTCTACGTCCATATTTTTCTCGTCCTGAGCCTACCAATAGGAGCCGAGATAATAATGAAAAATTCTTCAAGAATTTATAGCTCCGAATCTACGCCATCTACCCGGTCGTTCTAGGAGTTATTTGAAATCTCTAGTTGCGGTCTGTATGCGTATATTTTTGCCGGCAGTGTCGAACCAATAGGATGGGATATAGGACACCATTTTTAAAAACATTCAAGTCCAGTTAACTCCCAAACAACGCCACTTAACGGGACGCTCTTGATGTTGTTGGAAAGGAATCGCTGCGCTCTATATGCCTATAATTTTGTTGGCGCTTTCGAACCAATAGGATGGTAGATATGGCGACATTTTTAATAACATTCAATTCCAATTATCCCCCAATTAACGCCACCTAGAGGAACGTTCTATAGGTCCTTGGAAAGGTCTCGTGACGCACATACTCTATGCACATATTTCTCACGCCAGGATGGGACAAACAGGAGCCGAGATAAAAAATTTTTCAAAAATTTATATCTCCGAAACTACGCCATCAACCAGGTCGTTCCAGGATTTGTTGGAATTCTCTCGTTGTGCTCAATACGCCTATAATTTTTTCGGTCGTGTCGGACCATTACGAGGGGAGATAGGTCGCCATTTGTAAAAACCTTCGATGCCAATTATCTCCCAAACAACGCCACCAAGCGGGACGTTCTGTAGGTCGTATAAAATTTTAAAAATTAAAAAAAAATTTTATCTTCCAAACTGTGACACCTAACCGAGTATTCTTTAGGTCGCTGGAAAGCCCTTCTTGGGCCCTATATGTCTATATCTTCTTCTACAATGTCGGACCAATAGGGGGCGAGATAGGGCCTGTTGTTAAAATCTATAAAATTAATTATCTCGTAAACTATGACACCTATCTGTACGATCTATCTGTCGTTTGAGGCTCTCGTCGCGCAATATAAGCCAATATCATTTTCGGCAGGGTCGGACAGATGGGGGTCGAGATAGGGAGCTTTTTGTAAAATTTTATAAATTTAAAAAAAAATTTTATCTCCCAAACTCTGACACCTAGCTGAGTGTTCCATCAGTCCTTAAGAAGCTCTTGTTAGGCCGTATACGCCAATATCGGTATTAGCAGCGTCGAACCAACAGGAAAAAAGATAGGGCGCTTTTCGTAAAATTTTTAAAAATTCTTTAAAAATTTTTATTTCCTAAACAATGACCCTTAGACGAGTGTTCTATAAATCATTTCAAAATTTATTCTTTTTGTAAAATTTAAAAAGATTATAAAAAAATTTTTATCTCCTAAACTATGATCCCTAGCCGTATGATTTATACGTCATTGGAAAGCTCTCTTTTCGTTCTATATGTCAATATCAGGTGCGTCAGTATTGTAACAATAGGGGGCGGGATAGGGTACTTCTTGTAAAAGCATTTAAAAGTATTTATATCCTATTCTATGACCCGTAAAGGAGTGATTGATACCCCATTGAAAAGCTGTCGTTTCGTCCTATACGGCAATATAAGTTTAGGAGATATCGGACAAGTAGGCGGCGAGACAGGAGGCTTTTTGTAAAATTAAAAAAACTGTTTTTTAATTTGTATCTATTAAACTATGACCCGTAACCGAGTATTTTATATATCATTGGAAAGCATTCATTGCGTTCTATATGTCAATATCAGGTTCGGCAGTGTCGGACTCATAGGGGGCGAGATAGAGCGCTTTGTGTAAAATTTTAAAAAATTCCTTTAAAAATTTTATCTTCTGAACTATGACCCCTAGCCGAGTGATTGTTATATTTTTGCAGAGCTCTCATTTCGTCCTATACGGCTATATAAGCTTCGGCAAAATGGGTCCAATAGTGTGCCTCATAGTGTCCTTTGTGTAAAAACATTTTAAATTAATTATCTCCTAAACTCTGACCCTAAGCCGGGGCATTTATATCTCATTAGAAAGCTCTCCTTGCGATCTACATATCCGAAAACTTTCGACAGTACCGCACCAATAGGGGACGAGATAAGGTGCTTTATGTTAAGTTTTAAAAAAATATTAAAAAATTTTTATCTCGTTATCTCGTATCGCTCGTTGGCAAGAAATATTGCCTGAAAACATATTCTTTTCTTTACGTATTACTCGAGTTAACAAACATTCCTCTTTATTACGCAATAACCAAAGATATGAATTCAAAGAATATCTTTCGTCACATTTACTTGTCCGTCTTAATATTAACATTTTCTCCTTCACGTATTTCGTTTTAATACGCTTTACGCAGATCACTTTCGAAGAATCAAAACATAATCAACATAATATGTATATCAACATAAATATGACCCAATTCATCTACGATCCAAGAAATTAATTTTTCAAACATTTAATATCAAAATTAATTATATTGCGTATTATCATCTAAAACGGTGTACTATACCATTCTAAGTATTTTATTATAGTTCATCGACGATGATACGACACAACACAATACTTTGGTATAGCTCAAGAAAAGGAATCGAAAAAAAAAAAAAGAGATATACATAACCATATATCTCATGCGTGGAGAGCAGGCATCAAAATTGTATAGTGACGGTCAGCGATATTGTACTATCGAGAAGATCATCAACGGCTTTCTAAATTTTTTTCGGTTTACTTTTTTTTTTTTTGGTTTAATAATATAAATCAACGTGCTGAATTTAAAGACAAGAAGTTCCCCTTTCAAACATGGTCTTTGTTTTAAAGCGATTCGTAAAATCCACATCGTGTCCGTTATGTGATCGAGATTAAACAAGAAGAAGATGGTGAGAAAATTTATAACGGCAGTGATCACGAACGATCACGAGGCTAATATGTCGCTGTTTTACAAAGTTTTATTCGAATGATGGAACGAGGAGGCGGAATATATTTTTCAAACAATCCAAAGTGCTGGACAGCATTAGCTAGAAGATTTATTCGATTGCGCTCAGAAAAATTGTCGAAGGGGACCTTTCGACGATAAACATGCAACACAGATCATAGTGAAATGTTTCATTGAAGAAGATGTACCACTTCTCAAGATAATTCCCCGCTAGCTCGAGAATATTTTCAAATTATACGAGAAATGTTAATCCCATCATATTTTACCATTTGCCATCGTGTCTCAATCGTAATTCCGTCTAATTTGAAATACCTAATTATTCAATATAATCGGAGATAAAAGAAATTATAAATTCAATGTTCCAAATTTTTGGTCACGATATTAACGACATGTACTAATAAAATATTCACAATATTTAATAATATTGATATATGAGTAAAGATTCATAATATTAATGTTTAATATAAACATAATATTCAACGTTTTTTGAAAATATAGGGACTTATACTAATTCATTCGCAGCATACCGCGAATTCCATTGTCAATTAATAAGTCGAATAGGAATTAAATGAAAGTGCGTCTACGTGATATATAGTACCCTATGCATCGTCGGACATCTTCATTATTTATCATTCCTTTTGTTATAATCCTCCCTATGCACTCCACTTGTACGTGCATTTATGCGCCTGATCAAGTAAGCGAGACTGCGTGCGCGGATGTTCGCGCGCGTCTGTGCATATCGCCTGTTTTGAATATAAGAAATATAGTTTTTCACTTGTTCTCCTGCTATTAAACCATAGCAGACAACTGGACAATACGATTGGTTTTATTAATTATAATTATTTAATTACCCGTTTGTTTCTCTTACAGAATCATCCACAACATCGCTAATTTACTTCCTTCGTATAAACGACTACATTTTCTTATAAATTTACTCTCTCTTGGAGAATTTAAAAAAATGATGGAATCATACTTCCAGTTAATTAATAATTCATACTGTACTAATTCAGATGTAACTAATTAGTTCCTAGGAAAGTGTTATATATCTCTAATCGTCTATTCCTTATTACGTACAACTGAGCATAGCATATTTATAGCATTCATTATATTTCTAGCAATATAACATTTGGGATTATATTATCCGAATGACTAAATTTCTCGAAAAGCACTTCAATAATACTTCCTCCAATATTTACATGTAATTATTCCTCAAGGTAATAGTTGATATTCGATCAACCGATTAACATCGCCCAAAACATAAGTTATGAATGGCGTAGAAAAATAGATTTTCTGTGAAATAACTAACCCTACCTTCTAAATAGAATCTTTTAAATTCTATTTTCTATGCAATGTCGATATTTTCTACACGAAAAATAAATAAATATAAAAAAAAATCCCTCCTCGAAAAGAAGATAAAGGAAAGCCAATTCTTAAACGATGAAGTGAAAGAGACATGGATGAAAGGGATATGTATATGGTAAATGAACGATAGGGAGAATCAAACAGGGAGAAAGGATAATCAACAAAAGAGAACAAAGTAGAAAAGAAGAAAAATTTTCCCCTAATAACTGTAACGATCGAAATTTGCTCACAACACTCTGATGAGATTATAGAGGTTGACTATGCTCGTCGAACTATGAAACACAGTAGGATGAAATGAATATAGGGCGCATTCTGTCGACTGAGTTGCGTCTATAGTTACATCAGGGGTAGAAGCTTTTCGATGAAAGCTGCATCAGCGAGAATTATATACCTTTTCGATACACCAATGTGACCAGTGCTAACAAGTTCCAATAGAAGAAAGACGATCAAAAAAGAAAAATGAGCGTGCAAACGGAAGTAGCTGAGAAGAGCTAAAAAATTTTGAATTGACGCTGAGAATCGCCGATGTTCTACACTTCATGCTCTTGGTAAGATAAACCATATTTGAATTTTATAACGTTTAATACCTAACGCACTGATTTATTTTCATAGACTTTCCTTAATATGTCATGCTATAAAGAATTGCATAATTCTATATACGTATATTTGAGTTATATTTGAGACGCTACGTAATAAATTATTTTATATTTTCTGACCGATACTACAATACTACGTATACCCTTTTATAATATACTATAAAAAACTGCATAGTCTTTTATTTATATTTATTGCACTATAATTTATCTACTTTTATTATTATTTTACATTATAGTTTACGTATTTATACCATATTTTATGTGTAACTTGTCCTTAACATATTATTAAAATATAAAATAAAACAAAGGGGAAAATATAATTAGAGTTATCCGAATTAGGATATTTCCGTTTAGATATTTACATGATGTATTAGAATAATCGTTTATAGAGCCAACTGAGCCAACTCTTTCCTATTCCGTGATTCCCGATGCAACTATCCGTTGATGAGTCCATGATACTAGTTACTTTGCATGTTTGACACTAGTTGAATTGTTTGTTTGCCAGTCAATTTTGATCAATTGGAATATAGATACGTGATTTAATTCATTCTCAAAGAGAATGAAAGGAGAAACGAAAAGTAAAAGAAACGGTTTGTTTGTCTTTGAACGTAATGGAATCGTTTGGATCTGCGATTAAACCGTTTAGTTTTGGTTTCTGAATTATTCAATTATTGCGTTTGCACGATATGAAAAAGTTCATTTCAAGAAGTTTCAAGGAGATTGCGACATTTTTTCTATATAAAGTCAAAATAAAGTTCTGAATATGGACTCAAATTTTTACATAAATAATTAGAACGTTTAGAAAGTATACCGAAAGATTGATCGAACATTTTTAACATTTTTGAAAAACTTTGAAGTATTTTTAATAAAAATAAAATATTAAAGGAGTTACACCCTAGTAATAATTAACAGACTCCTTTTGTAATTAATTAGAATAGTTACAAAATTCTATTTATTTCAATAAATCGTGATATAATATTACGAGCTAAAATTTATCTTAAATACCATTTTGCAAAATCTTCAATAATAATAACTTTCTTAATTACAATTAGCTCAGAGATTAACTGGTATAATAATTCTTATACACACGTACATCGATGTAATTTTCTTTATTCTTTTCAGACAGCACGAGAATTAAGTACAAGTAAATATGCAAATATATCTAAAATTATGTCTAAAATCATTGTTTTATCGTTTAATAACGTGAATAATGTCTGTGTAAGTATATTCGTACTTGTATCTATCTTTATCTTCTATTTCTACTTATTTCTATACTTGTAAATGTATGAATCAAACTAAAATTAATCCTGTATGCATATGCATATAGAAAATATATAGGATTAATTTTAATTTCTTTTTAATGATTACGAATATATAAACAAAAAGACTCTTCCTACAGAGGATGCATGTAGGGTTAGGAGATATATCTATACACACATATATACATATGCATGTATTAATATTAAAGTATAACTATAATGTGCCTGTGTCCGCCTTTAATATATATATATATATATAAATATGTAGCAAAGGTTAAAATTAACCCCTAGCATTCGGCGCCAACTTGAAAATAAGATTTATTTGACTTATTCGCGTATAATTTAGATGAATTTGTAGACATTGAAGAAAATATGCTTCTGCAAAAAAATCAAAATTTCATTCCTTATAATTATCCGGCTTGTACAAAAAGTTTTGAAAAAAAAACTTGTATACCATTTACATTGATGTCATTATTTATAAGATCTCTTCGGTTTCTGATCCCTCTGAAGGGACGTACGCGCACAAAGGGTTAAAAAAATTAAAAACTAGATCAAAATAAAAAAAAAAGAAAACAGAATTGAGAAAGAAAAAGAAGAATTAATTACAAGATAGGAGAAAACAAAAAAGATTAAAAAATAAATAAAAATGAAAAAAAGATTAAAACTCAAAAAAGGAAAAAAAAACTTAAAAAATTAAAATTATGAAAAAAGGAAAATAAGAAAGAAAAATTAAAGATTTAAGAAAGAAAAAAAAAGAAAGAAAGAAGAAGAAAGAAAAAAGAAAGAGAGGGAAGAAAACAAACGAACAAATCTATATCGGGAAATTGTACCAGTCTAATTCATATACAATCCGAACGATATCTATGTGTAATGTGCGTAAATCTAAATGATGTCGGTGCCATAAGTGTAAACCGACATCATAGTCGATATTTCCTGTTCTTTCAATCATTTACAATATCTGAATATTTTTATTCTATCACAGAATTTCGTATTAATTTCGTTAACTTAAATATCTTGATTAAGAGTGCGAATTAACCTCCGGTTGATGACAGATGACATAAATACATTCCGGGCAAATTTATTAAAAGTTCGACTAAAATTCCAAGTAAACCTTATTAAATCATATATTGAAATATATTTATTATTATTATATTTAATTGTTTGTAGTTAATTCCGTACAATTTAATTTTTAGATAATATTATAATCATATCAGTAATGTCATTCATTATTAGAACGAGATATTTTTGACTATATTATCGCAATAATTCGAGTTAATTTCCATAAAAGAATGATATTAATCAATGACACTACTATTTGCAATATTAAGTTAGGGGAAAAGCTTTCTTCAGTATTTCAATGCAAAAGCAAATCATATTCCGATTGTTTAGAGTCGAGATTATGATCAATAGTTTGACACGTCAACGTTGCCGTAGGCGACTACGGTTGATTCTTCTTCGATCGATTATGATCCTTTTCGTAAATTATTATACATAATGGGCCGTTTCAAGAATGCTTCGGTTTCGTTAGTTGTTAGTAACGAATCACTAAATACGATCCATTAAATGTTTCACTATTCAATCATGTGAAACACAAACATTGGATTTTGTTATATATCCGGCCTTCTTCGAATGATATAAAACGGTTTTGTGATCGACGGTTAATTCCTTGTAGACGTCAGTAGCATCACGTACATCATACCTTCCATTGAAAACGTTTGATGTAGCTATATGCGAATTCCATTGTTAACGCATCGATCGATAAATATCACAAATTTTTTTAAGAACTGGAACGGCATTATTATCCTCCTTATAATAAAATTTCAAAATATATCTTCTTCACATTTATAAGTCGTAATAACTTTTAAACAAATAAACGCATATAATTCATGATCTTTCTAAAAATACTCTATGGAAGCTCGATTTTCGAACGCGCGGCATTATTACCAAATTGATTGCTTGACATTACTAAAACTATGTGCCAGAATAATATCATCGACCGGTAGAATACAAAGAAACATTTTTCCCGCATTAACTCGAAATAGTTAAGAAAGTGAGATGTAAAATGGAATGACAACTACGTTACACCCATTTTT